>NC_059338.1:17394000-18019750 GCF_018350155.1 Leopardus geoffroyi | reverse complement strand
CAATTAATGACTCGTTGCTCTCCCTACCTTGTCTGCTGTGTTATACTCACTTCATGAGTAGTGAAGAGTTTAAGTATTTAGACAATTTTGATTACTGCTATTTGTAAGGGAAAAGCAACCAAAAATGTAATAAGCTGTTCTGCATCACATCCAGGTTTTCTCAGGCCTGAAACTTACGGTTTGGAGGAATTTTGTGAAGGGAATAAAGTTTTAAATTTATTTATAAACATGTAAATAAAAATCAGGAACTTGTAAGGGTCTACATGAGTGGAAGGTCATAAAAATGTATGCATCATGATAAATCTGCCTTTAAGAAAGACAGTTGTCACTATGAAATGTAAAGGGTGAGAAAAATCCCTTTTGGCAAAGGAAAAAGCTTTCTAATGTGGCATACTAGGGAAAGTAAATGAACGAATGGCATCTTTTTTATTGTTCTTAATAAAACCTGTGGCTAGAAAGTGGTATATCTCTGTTCTTTAATTTTGTATTACCAAGTTAGCTTACAGAATGTTTACCAACAATTAAAACTTCTTATCCTTAACACCTTGAACATAATGTTGTAGCTAATAATACACCAATGGCATATCAATATATATTCTGGAAGGAAGAGAATACCCATGACAAAAATAAAAGCAGATGTCATCACTACAGGGGAACCGTTTGCAACACATGCATTTGACAAAAGGCAAATATTAAAAGCATATGAAGAATTCCTACAAAACAACAAGAAAAAAAAAACACATACCAGTGGAAAAATGAACAAATGATATGAACAGTTCACAAAAGTAACCAAAATAGCCCAAAAATATTCAAATGATGCGAACTTCATTCATCATCAGAGAAAGACAATCTGAACCAGAATTTACGTGACTACACTGTCACCAGAATAAGGAAAATGAAAGCATAGACAATACTAAGTTTGGGCTAGTATGTAGAGTAACGAGAGCTACCACACCCTGCTATTGAGTGAGAAACTATATATCTCCTTAGGAATACTCCTATACTATCTACTAAAGCTCACTGAGCACCTACCATGTTATTCTCCAATTCCATGTCTTGGTGTGTACTCAACAGAAATACGAGTACCTTTTCTCCAAATTACATGTGCCAGAATGTCATAGCAGTGCTATTCATAATACAGCAAAATTCTAAAATTCTAGTGTCTATCATCATTAGAAAGATAGATAAATTGTGGATACTAGTATAATCAAATACTGTACATAGTAAAACAAATTAAGTAATGCTCACCTTTGCAAACACCTTGGAATTATGAGCATTTGCAAACATAATTCCTCAGTATTCACATAAAGTGACTTTTATTATAAATATATACAAAGATTATATGAAATTATTTAGTTCCTTCACCTTCGGGTCAGTAGAAATAATAGTATGGCAATAAGATTATAGATCTAAATGTATTTATTTTTTAGAACACTATCATAAAAAATACTGTTTTTGTTTGCTTCTGATGAAATTCTAAATATCAGGGTGTATTTCCAGATATTTGAAGTAAAATACATTCATGCTCTTCACCTCTTCCTCTTAGAAAGAGTATTTTACAAGTATCTTAGGGAAGACTTTCACCCCTCATACTGAAACACACTTTATTGTTCTTGATAACTTAAGTTCGCTTTTAGAAAGGAGAAGCCAATGCTTTGTAAACTGTAAAATATAAATAAATGAATAGGAAAACATAAAGCATTATGTCTCTACATGAACTTTAACTGGGTTCAAGAGACTTCAATAAAATAGGTATATTTGCAAATATACTTTTCAATGTTGGGTTTGCAATATCAAAAGCTTCTTAGGCAAAGTCTGGACCTGGCTCCTGTACTCAGAGGGCAGGGAAAGACCGAAGAAAGAGGTAGGCCACTTCAGATTGATAGGTGGCAGGTTTAATAAGCAAAGGAATTTACAAAGGCAGCTTGCCTTTGTGGCTGCAAAGTGAATATATTTCAACATCCACCCACCAAAATCTTAAAGTTCATATAGAGGCCTTAATGGGCCTCTTAATGGGGCTGTGCTGACAGCTCAGAGCCTGAAGCCTGTTTTGGATTCTCTCTCTGCCCCTCCTCCACTCATGCTCTGTGTCTCTCTCTCATAAATAAATAAATAAACATTGAAAAAAATAATAATGATTACAGAACTGAGATTCACACAGTGAAAAGACTTGTCATAGTGGAGAAGTGACATTAGGACTATAACAGTATTTCAGAACCTATGCTCTAAAAATCAGAGAACAATAGTATTTAGGGTGCATTAACAAATGGAATTGGTATAAGAATGACTGAACTCAAGTTCTAGATCCATTCCATAATAACCATATAACATACTATCCTTCTTTGTATCTTGGCTTCTTCATCTACAAAATAAGGAAAGAGTGTCTCTCACATGGTGTTGTTTTGATGATTAATAGGGATAGACCATTATTATGATTACACTTTAGATATATTTATACAAATCCTTAACACCACTTGATGTAAAACCAGTATTGCCATACCTATAGGGAAATTTAAAATAAGAAAGCATAATTAATTTGGCCAAGGTGTTACAGTTAAATTTTTACCCCCATTAAATTCAAGTACAGTCTTCACCATATCCTACTTCTCTCAACTTAAATTATCATATCAGAATTAGCATGCTATAATTACCTAATAAATACCTGTTTCTTTGTCTTGTTGAATTCTTCACGATATAGCAGTCATTTATCTTCATATAGAAAATTGTTTATATCAATTTTTAAAGTGGTATTTACAGGTACAGAGAGTAGGTAAGACTTATGTGACTACCAGGCAAGCCCTCATGCCTCCCAGAAATCCCCCTGTATCTTTCTACCAGTGTACTTTATTCTTTTTTGTTAGTGAAGGTTTTCTTCTCTTAAGGGAGATTTTTAAGATATCACCCTACAATTTTAAGTAATATTAACTAATATCCTACTTTTGAATTAATGATTTTCTGTTCCCTGAGAGCAATATCGTAGAAAGTGACACTGGATGGATAACTTCCTGTGTTAATACAATAGAGATTGTAGATCTTTGAAATGAAGAGCTATACAATAGAACTCTGAAGTCCAGAGAGAGGAGAATTATTCACTGAAAGAATAGGGCAGTCCTCACCATTAGGATAAAGTCAGTCTGTTGTTATATAATTTAGAAACATATTTGAAATTATAAAGACTGTTGTCCTATAAATATTAAATAGTTATCATCTGGCCAGTTCATACTAAATGCCAAACAAACACATGGGTAAATCTTTAAAGAAATATGAAAAATTAAATAATTTGTGTGTTTCAAAAAAAAATCTAAATACTCACCATTATGTACAAAAAAAATACCTGTACATTTCTTGAGTGTTTAATTATTATCAAGATCAAGGCTTTATGCTAACTAGTTTTTCATAAAATAAATTTTGGATCAATTGTATGTTGAACATCAAGTAATCCTACTTTTTAAAATTTCTTGTCAGTAAATAGAGCGTGAGGATCTTGACGAAACTCTCCACTAGAGAAACTTTTAATGAAGTGTCCAAAATTAGCAAAGTCAGTTATTCAATGTTTCTACAGGTTGGACAAATGGCTTACGATAAATTGACAGCAGTCATTCCACAAAGTCTAGGGGAATTTTTAAGAACACTGAAAGGCCAGGCATTTAGAGCTGGGGATACAACTCTCTCCTGTGAAGAACTATTCCAGTGGCTGGACTACTGAGTGTCTGCTCTCAACTACTCCAACATTCTGGGGCAAAAGAGCTCTTCTGGGTAGATTTTGCATCTATTGAACATCAATAAATCCTCTCTGTGGAATCCAGAGGTTCTGTGGTGTGGAAGACCTACACAGAGGAGAATGAGGTGTGGAAGCTGGGTAGCAACACAACTGTAACCTACAGTTTACATACATATACACACAGCTCCTTCTCCATAGAAGAGATCTGCGTGGGGAGGGAGTACAGGTGAAGGACAAATACTCCATCCCTAGGTTGCTTAACTCCTGCTTCAAAGAAAAGAAGTTCTGTCCTGTCCAGGGAGGATCAAGGCAAGCCTCCAAAATGAGCACCCCCTGATCCTGGCTGAGGGACCTAAATATATTTGGATTACATTGTGGAACAATTAACAATTCCAAAACTTGATAAAAATGGTAAAGCGATCAACTAGTTATATCAGTTAGAAGTTAATGAGATCAGAGGAAGATACAGTTAAAAAAGATTGTGCTAAAATTAATTAATTGATTGATTGATTAATTCATTAATTAAAGGGACTATTGCTTTTAACCCAGCTATCTGGTGTAGTTCAGAAGGTTGTGCTCATGCTGAAGACTGTGCTCTCTCAGAAGAAAACTTATAATGAACTCTTTGATCTCTAGCTGAATAAGGAATATACCCACAAACTCCCTGAAATATGAAAGTAGTCTCCAGGCCACACATATCCAATGACAAATAGTGAAAAATTTATTGACACAGGAGGCTTACACACAACCTCTTATTTACCAATCAGAAGATTACTGCTAAACTGTGCTGACACAGGGGCAACATCTAGGAAACCTGGCTGAAGGTAAAAACAAAAAAATCTGAATAGGGACATAGAAGGCTGCATAACATGGGTTAAATAGACCTCACAAAAGTAGTCAATACAATAATCGAGACAATGTGACATGGACAATGGAGTAGATAAACGCATCAATGCAACAGAATAGAGTGCCTAGAAACAGAATGACACAAATGGAGTTAACTAATCTTTGGCAAAAGAGCAAAGGCAAGATAATGGAGCAAAAATAATCTTTTCTACAAATGGTGCTGGAACAATTGGAGATCCACATGCAAAAAAGTGAATTGTGGTGCAGACTTTATACCTTTTACAAAAAATAACTCGAAATGTCTCACAAAACTAAGTATAAAATGCAACACTTAAAATTCCTAGAAGATAACGCAAGAGAAAACCTCTATCACCTTGGATATAGCAATGACTGTTTAGATACAAGACCATAGTCTCAATCCATTACAGAAATAATTTATAAACTGGACTTCATCAAAATTAAAAACTGTTGCTCTGCAAAATGTGATGAACTAAGACACCAAGCAAATAGAACAGTGGACAAATTATAGAAAGCCTGACATGAGATAGGAAACAATACTCAGTATTTCTACAGAGTTTTTAAGTGTCTAGTTTTTAATGAAAATTATGAGACATGAAAAGAGACAGGAAAGTATGGCACTTTTCTGGGAAAATGGGCATGCAAAAGAAGCTGAAGTTGAGTGGTCCTTGATAGCCTGCAGAAGACAAGACTTGAAAACAGCTATTATAAATATAGCTTCAAAGATCTAAAGGCATTGGATGATATACTGAAAGTGCTAAAAGAAAAAAAAAGTCAATGTTGAATCTCAAATCCAGTAAAACTACCTTTCAAAAATCAAGCTGAAATAAAGACAGTCTTAGGCAAACAGAACAGAACAGAACAGAACAAAACAAAACAAAAACAACACTCAATGAATTTGTTGCTAGAAGAAACACTACAGGGATTTTTTTTTAAGTTGAAAATAAGTGACAAAGTAATCAGAATACACATAAAACAGAACAAACAGAACGGAGAATCTTAATGAAGATGATTTTAAGAGACAGTATAGCAATATACTTCTCCTTTATTCTCTCCACTGATTTAAGAGATACTGCATAAAACAATAGAGGTAAATTGTGTTGCTGTGCTTGTAACATGTGACATCAGATGGTGACTCAAATCTATAAATACACAAAATAAAGAATAGTAGAAATGATAAATAAGTAGTTTACATAAAACACTCTAAAATCTATCTTTGTTTTCCTTTCTTCTTGCCACTTCATTATGATATGTAAGTTTATATAAAGTAAAACTTATAACAATGTATCAGGCTTGTAACAGGTGTAATATTTATAACAATAATAACATGTAAAAGAGTGGAGCCACACAGAAGTAGGTTTTCTATAACTTACAAGACTTAAGTTAGTATGTATCTAAAACAGATTCTGAGCAGTTATAATGTATATTGTAAGTCCTAGAGCACTCAACAAAGAAATCCTATGCACATGCACACAACACACACACACACACACACACACACACATGCACAAACACACAATTTAAAATTAATTAACTAGACTGACCAGACAAAATGATAGAAAATTTAATTTAAATTAGTAATGTATCGGGGCGCCTGGGTGGCGCAGTCGGTTAAGCGTGCGACTTCAGCCAGGTCACGATCTCGCGGTCCGGGAGTTCGAGCCCCGCGTCAGGCTCTGGGCTGATGGCTCAGAGCCTGGAGCCTGTTTCCGATTCTGTGTCTCCCTCTCTCTCTGCCCCTCCCCCGTTCATGCTCTGTCTCTCTCTGTCCCAAAAATAAATAAACGTTGAAGAAAAAAAATTAAAAAAAAAAATTAGTAATGTATCTTGAGAAATCATCTACCAACTTTGCAGAAGCAAAAAAAAAATCATAATGAAATACAATAAACAACTATTTGCCAAAATAGATGATTTTGATAAATGAACAACTTCTAAAAAGACAAAACACTGAAACTGGATAAGAAATGAAGAGAAAATCTAACTATACCTATAAGAAAACATTGAATTAATAATTAAATGTTTCTCCTTAAATAAAAGTCAAGGATAATATATCTTCTTTGGTGAAGTTTGCCAAACATTTAAAAAAGAGTAAATATGAATCATCTCTAAAGTTTCATAAATGCAGAAGCAATGGATTATTGGAACTCTTTTGATTTTTTTAAGGCTAGTATTAGCCTGATAACAAAAAAGATAATCATAAGAAAAGAGTACTATCTCTTCTGGACAAAGATGCAAAAACCCTTAACAAAATACTAGCAAACAGAACACAACAACATATAAAATGGTTAATACATTGAAAAAATAGGATTTATCCCAAGAATGTAAGATTAGTGTATAGTCTGAAAACCAATTAATTTAATAGAGGAAGTACAAAAACTGCATGACCATTGATAACATGCAATAAAAGCATTTGACTTAAATCTAACACCTTTTCATTGAAAACACTATAAAATGTAGAAAGATAAGGAAACTAACTGAAACTAACACGGGGCATCTAAGAAACACCTATAGGTAACATATTAATGACAAAAGACAGAATGATTTCCCCACTAAAATTAGGAACAAGCCAAAAATGTCCACTTTCACCACTAGTTAAAAAAACATTGCACTGGTGGTTCAAGATAGAGCAATACAGAAAGAAAATAGTGAGACTGGAAAGGAAGAAGCAAATTCACAAATGATATTTGTGAATAGATCTATTCACAAAAGATATGATGGTTTATATAGAAAATCCTACTAAAAAATTCATAAACCAATTAAAATTTTAAACAAAAATTCAGGATGCAAGATCAACATACGTGAATCCATTGAAACTTCATGCACTATGAATGAACAATCTAAAAAGGAAATTAAGAAAACACTTTCATTTATAATGACAACAAAAAGAACAAATATTAGGAAGTAACTTTTTTTTCCTGCAGTGGCCAATCTGAGTGCCAGTATGTATGTATGTATGTATGTATGTATGTATGCGTGTACGTATGCATTAATTAATTAATTAATTAGTATAATTTATTGTCAAGTTAGCTAACATACAGTGTATGCAGTGTGCTCTTGGTGTCGGGGGGTAGATTCCCATGATTCAGCACTTACATACAACACCCAGTGCTCATCCCAATAAGTGCCCTCCTCAGTATAACAACATGGATGGAACTGGAAGGTATTATGCTAAGTGAAATAAGTGAGTCAGGGAAAGACAGATATCATATGTTTTCACTCATATGTGGAACTTGAGAAATTTAACAGAAGACCATGGGGGAAGGGAGGGGGAAAAACTAGTTACAAACAGAGAGGGAGGCAAACCCATAAGGGACTCTTAAATACAGAGAACAAACTGAGGGTGGATGGGAGTGGTAGTGGAAATAATGGTTTTAAAGAAGCTGAAGACTTTTTACGGATAATTACAGGGCATTGTTGAAACAATCTCAAAATATACATAAAAATTATCATAAAATGAGCATAGATTGGCAAAATTATAAAATCTTAGAAAAAAACTGGGAATATATTTTTTTGACCATGGGTTATACAATGCTTTCTTGGATAGGACAGTCAAAGCACAAATGATAGAAGAAAAAAATATATAAACTCAGGTTCCTCATAATTAAAAAATTTTGTGATTCAGATCACACCATCAAGAAAGTGAAAAGACAACCCACTCAATGGGAGAAAAGATTTACAAATGGTATGTCTTAGGTAGGACTTGTATCCAGAATATATAAAAAATTCTTACAACTCAATAATAAAAGAGAAAAAAGCAATTAAAAATTTGGCAAAGTATCTGAATAATTATTTCTTGAAAATCAAAACCAAACTGGAGTGCATCACACCTTTAATTATGGCTATAAGAAAACACACAGGGAATTATAGATGTTGGTAAGAATGTGGAGAATTTGGTTCTCCATACATTTTAGTGGGCTTTGTTATGGTGCAGCCACCTTGAATAACAGTTTAGCAATTATATCTCAATTAAAATTAATTAATATCTCAACAACTTAATTACTATCTAAATGAAAACATTCTGTAAGTGTATTAAGAACATTAAAAATTGTTTTCCTAAATTTGAAATTGTACCTTATTTGTATTTACAAAGGGGGAAAATTTGTGTAATCAGGTCAGTGATTTTGAAAAGCTAATTAAGGGGCGCCTGGGTGGCGCAGTCGGTTAAGCGTCCGACTTCAGCCAGGTCACGATCTCGCGGTCCGTGAGTTCGAGCCCCGCGTCAGGCTCTGGGCTGATGGCTCAGAGCCTGGAGCCTGTTTCCGATTCTGTGTCTCCCTCTCTCTCTGCCCCTCCCCCGTTCATGCTCTGTCTCTCTCTGTCCCAAAAATAAATAAACGTTGAAAAAAAAAATTAAAAGCTGATTAAACTCGAGCACTATATACAGAAGGTTATTAAAGTATTACCATGTGATACTATATGCTTAACTGATATAATATATGATATGCATCCACAGCAGCAAAACTACTTAGAGAAATTATTTGCATAATATTCTGACCTATGCATGGAATGTGATGTAGATTTTGTATTTTGATATATAAAGAAAATGCATGTAGAAACTTTAAACAGATATTTTTATACCTGCTTTGTTTTAAGAACAGTTATTTTCTGATTTCCAAAAGTATAAATATGAACTGTAAAGATACCACTCACTGCTTTTTTTGTTTTAATTGGTAAGGAAAAGTATATGAATAGTTTGTAGATGTTCTATACTAGGACTAGGAAATGCATCGATATATTAAAATAACATTGATTCCTCCTACAATAGGATTTTAGCTATTGTGTCTTGTGAGACAAAAATAAAACAAGTCATTGTGTCTTGTGAATAAAATAGTGTATTAACATAAGAAGCTTCTAATTTCAAGATCTAGACTTCCATTCAAATGCTAATATGCTTAGGTGATAGGCAAATTTTTCTTTCTACGACCATCATTCCCTATTCTTATGTTTGTTTATGTTAGTTTTCATGGCAAAAGAGACTTTGAAGATTTAATTAAGGTCATTAATCATCCAGTTTTATAATGCGTAAATTATCCTGGATTATCAGTGTGAACACAACACATGCCCAGGATATCTTAAAGACAGAAGTCAGTGAGATTGGTGGTGGGAGGGGATTTGAGGTACTTTGCTTCACTTGAAGATGGAGAGGACACCTTTAGAAGGAGACAGGCAGCCTCTAGAAGAGAGCAACAACATAGAAACAGGGATATTAATCCAACACCCAGAAGGAACTGAATGGGGCCAACAATATGAATTAATTTGGAGGTAGATTCTTCCTTTGGGACTCCAGAGCTCAGCTCACCCTTGACTTTGACTTTGTGAAACAATGAGTAAATAATCTAGCCATGCCATATTGGACTTCTGACCTACAGACATGTGAGATAATAAATGGATGCTGTTTTAAACTGCCAAATTTGAAGTAAGTTGTTAAATAGCAACAGAAAACTAATATACCTGGGTTAATGAGACTTACATTTTAGAGGAAATTTTATATGAAGGTCAGCTATGCATAAATAACTACACTACTCATCAACTTGTTTCAAATTAATCTGAGAACGTTAGTGTGTTACACTACATCTGCTCTTTTTCTTTAATTATCATTGAAAACAAAGAGGATATACCATTTAATATCTTGGCAATAATTAATATTCCTTCAGGCTGATAATTAAGACTTTCCTTTTAAAACACATCCTCTTGTCTTACATAGTTGCTATGGTATCCATAGAGTCTAGCAAATATATAAAATAGTTTTCAAATGAATGACTTACAATAATGTGAACTGACCAATCTAATCAGCACCCAGATGATGTGGCACACAAAACCTGAGGTAACCACCAAATGGCCCCTTCATTTTACCATGTGTATCTTTATAATCCTTTCCCCTTGAGTGTTGGCAAGATATGTGACTTGTTTCTAAGGAAGGGACCCTGGAAAAAGTGATGGAATGTCACTCCCATGATTATGTCATATCTCATTAGCAAACTTGTTTTAGAAACTTTCATGAAGCAAACTACCACAAACCTTACAACTGTAAGGAAATTAGATACACCAACATTAGTGATCTGGAAGCGATCCCTTTCCCAAACTAGCCTCCAAATGACAATGAGATAGTGGCTAACCCTTTGTAGAGATCTAGCTAAACTGCCAGATTCCTGACCCAAGAAACTGTGAATTAATAAATGTGCATTGTTTTAAACTTATTATTTGTTTTATATAAATAGAAAACTAATATAGAGGCTATTAACAATACCTTAGAAAACACTGTTCTTTCCCATTTTAATTACTTTCCTCTCTTTACTCCCCAAATATAATATACTCTGACTTTAAATTGAGTGTTTTCTGTTTATAAATTTCATACAACTTGAATAATATAATTTATATTCTTTGAGTCTGGCTGTTTTTTTATCAGTATTGTGTTTATAAGGTTCAATCATATTATATGTAGATATAGTTCATGTGTTGTCCCGGGTAACATATTCCTTTATATACATATATCCTTTATGTATATATACCACAATATTAATGGATATTGAGTTGTTTCTTTTATGTAAAATGAAATTATTTCATATAACTTTCAGTATATGTACAATGTTAAACACTGATAGTATGAAGTATCCTGCTTTGACAAGTCTACCAGTTATGTACTTATACCTCTGACTAACAAATAAAGCACTGGATTGTAATTGTCAAACTGTACCATAAAAACACTGTGAAATTCTTCTGGCTAGACACGTACTTTGCACAACTTTCTGCTACCACTGCTTAGCATAGTAATTGGTACTTACCATTGCTATATGCCAGAAATGAAAAATAAGGCTAGGATTTCAAAGGTGGACTAAACACTGAAAAAAATATTCTGACTCATATGTAATATAATCAATTCCAATTTTTACATGCGTCATATTTGTCATGATTAAACACAGAATAAACAATAGAAATGAATCTGTAGAGATTCGTAATCTGATGGCAAAGTAAATACATCTAAGCATAGTTCCAGATTGCAAGTAATTAATGATACGCATTGTCTTCCGGCCTCTGAGACAGAGTTTATTCCATCACTGTCATTGAACCCATAGTTTCATCACTGTTAGATCTTTGCATCTTTTCAGCTAAAAGGGTAGTTGGCTGACTCTTAAAAAATGCAGGAAATTACAATTCTGTGTTTGACCAGGCATAGAGGCAGTGAACAAAGTATGGAGAATGGGACTTATCTTGGCCATTTAGCCAACCACCTGGTACCCTAATTAGTCAGGCAACACTATTTCAGAAGCCACTATATCTACAGAAAGCATCAAAGGAAATTGAAACATTGGAAGAGATCTTAGGAGGAGAAAAATGAACCAAATGGAAGTGGAATAAATATGAGCAATAAGAGGAAAAAGATCACAGACATTAAATAATAGATCCCAATGAATGAGGAAAAAGATACATAGTTAAGAAAAATAAAAGAGATAAATGTAATAAAGTTTTATAAATACAAAAGTGGATTATAATGATTGGTTTAATCAAGAGACTAAATATTCAGCCAGTTAGATTTATTACTTTAAAATATCACAGGGGCGCCTGGGTGGCTCAGTCAGTTAAGGGTCCGACTTCAGCTCAGGTCAGGATCTCGCGGTCCGTGAGTTCGAGCCCCGCGTCGGGCTCTGGGCTGATGGCTCGGAGCCTGGAGCCTGCTTCTGATTCTGTGTCTCCCTCTCTCTCTCTGCCCCTCCCCCGTTCATTGTCTGTCTCTCTCTGTCTCAAAAATAAATAAATGTTAAAAAAAATAAATAAAAAAAAATATCACAATCATAGATATTAAAGCATATCTTAAATGGGCAATTTTGATAATTAGAAAAATATATCTTAGGTTTTGTTATTATTTGATTTGAGTGAAATTATAGTGAATGAAAAATATGTGTTTTTCCCCAGCTTCACTGATTCACAATGGGCATAAAAATGTAATAAAAATGTACATACTTGACATGTATAATTTGAAATTTATTGACATATGTATTAAACCCATGAAATATCATTTCCAAAATCAAAGCAGTGCAGATGTAGACGTGTATTTTGACACATATTTTTAACACAGTTTCTTTTTACCAAATATTTGCTATTTCATTTTTTATTTCCCTTAGAGAAAAATGTAATACGTCGAATCATGATAAAGTAATACAGTGTAACAGGAAATCACTATCCTCTAGAAGAAGCATTATTAATATAGAGACTATTAATGCATTTTTGTGGAAACGTATTTTATAAATGCAGATAATACACTAATTTTAAAAACCAGTGCTTTGTAATATCCATGGACACGGATCAAATGAATGCAGTCTTCATAGTTAATAATCTCTCACTACCAGTCTAGGAAGCCAGAGAAGTCTCCTCTATTTTGAACCTTACTTCCTTCACGGAAAATGAAGGAAATGAAAACAGGTTATTACATGAGAGTAACCTTCTACATTTTTGGAAATAAAGCTATAAAATTATATCTGCATAATATATGCAGCCTTGTAAGTGACTTAAGGACACTTGTTCCATCATGTAAGAGTAATTTTGAAGACAACAGAGAACATTCTATTTCCCAAATACTTCCAACTCTACCTTTGCTGATGCCTTTTGTTCCGACTTGAGTGCCTTCCAGAACTTACTGCTTTTTTTTTTTAAGACCCTAGCTATGTTTCAAAACATTACAACCACATTATATTTCAGAAATCCTCTTATATTTATTTAAAAATTTAATGTTTTCCCTCTTAATACCTTCTTAATATTTTGATAGGAAGAGAAAAGCAATTTTGACATTAATCTTAATCTATACACTCTTGAAGCTTTTTTGTATGAGCACTTTGCTAAGTTCTGAACTCAGTCCCTCCCCCCATTGTGATTTTACATTTTAGTGAGGATTAGTGTAGATAACTTTACCAGCGATATCTTTATAGAACATCATAATGAAAATGCTGGATGCTACAGGAATGAAATGTGTGGGCATTTAACCTGGATATCAAGGTTGGCTTTCTGAAGGAAGATACATCTGAGCTATAAAACAAATGAAAAAGAATTAGCCAGGCCAAACATAAGGAAAGTGAGGTGTATGTGAATGGAACACAATTTTCACATGGAAGAAGATGACACATTAGGTTGACAATCACATGACTGAAATTTACTCAGAGAGAAGTTAAGTGTTCTCACAAAAAAATAAAAAGTAAGTACATGAAATGATTATGTATTAATAACTCTATGTATATAATCATCTCTTTAAATATATAATTTTTATTTTGTCAACTATACTTTAATAAAGCTGAAAATGATTAAATTCCCCTAAATTCATTGTTCTACAAGTAGCTTTTGCATTAAATATAGAATATCTATCATCTATCTATCATCTATCATCTATCTCTTTTTGTGTCTTTAAGCGTATCTCATGTCTTAAAATTTATATAAAGTATATTATAGTTTAAAATATGTGGTATAAGGGTACCTGGGTGGCTCAGTCAGTTAAACATCCGATTTCGGCTCAGGTTATGATCTCATGGTTCGAGTTAAAGCCCTGTGTCAGACTCTATGCTGACAGCCAGAGCCTGGAGCCTGCTTCGGATGCTGTGTTTCCGTCTCTCTGTCCCTCGCTTGCTCGTGCTCTGTCTCTCTCTCTCTGTCTCAAAAATAAATAATAATAAAATAAATAAATAATAAATAAATAAATATTAAAATAAAAATAATAATAAAATAAAGTATATGATATATATTGGATTACATATATATTCCATTCTATTTATTTTCTCAATAAATGACACAAGTGGTAGCAGCTTACTACTTTTATCTTCTGTATCAAAAATGTGCATCTATCACATTTTATGTACTCATTATCCTGCCTATTATTATTATTATTATTATTTACTGTTAAGTAAATCCATGATTTATTCTTATTGCACTAGATTTCTTTAATGATCTTTCTCTTTTCCAGGATCCTTCACCATAGTATATTTAAGTCATTTATTAACTTAATATATTTACTCATCAATCTCATATCTGATGAACCTCTTCTAGTTTTTGACAGCTTCCTAGATTTTCTTTGCCTTGGATAATCTTGATGGTTTTAAGGCATACTGATGGAGTGTTTTATAGAATGTCTCTCAACTTGGTTTTGCTGGATTTTGTTTTCTCATGAATAGACAAGGATTATAGTGTTCTCATGAGTAGACAAGGATTATAATTTGGGGGAAGGTAGAATACCACAAAGATGAAATGCTGTTCTCATTCTGTCGTATGAAAGGTACATGCTATCAATAGGACTTTTATCTGTTGATAGTAAACTGTATCAACTGGCTGAGGTAGTGATTGCCAAGGTTATTCACAGTAAAATTAGCTGTGTTTTTACCCTTCTCATTTTCATATTCTGGACTTTGGAAGCAAGTCAATACACTCAGCCCATATTTAAGGATGGGGAATTAGCAACCTTTGCTCTGTGAAAGCTGCTTATTAGAGCTTGACAATGGAAACTACAAATTGTATATCTATCACTATGACATCATACAGAACATTTTCACTGCCCTAAAAGCCCTCTGTCCACCTAGTCATCCTTCCCCCCTTCATAACCAGGGCTCTTTTTACTGTCTTTATAGTTTTACTTTTTCCAAAACATCATATAACTGGAATCATACAGTATGTAGCCTTTCAGATTGCCTTATTTAACTTAGTAATATGCATTTAAGGTTCTTCTATTTCTTTTCATCACTTAAGAGGTAATTTCTTTTTACTGCTAATATTCCATTATCTGGATGTACCACATTTTATTTACCTATGCACCTGCTAAAGGGGATCTTTGTTGCCTTCAAGGTTTCACAATTATGGATAAAGCTGTTGTAAATGTCCATGTACAAGTTTTTAAATTTTTTTTAATGTTTTATTTATTTTTGATGGACAGAGAGAAATAGAGGACAAGCAGGGAGGGGCAAAGAGAGACACACAGAATCCGAAGCAAGCTCCAGGCTCTGAGCTGTCAGCACAGAGCCCAACATGGGGCTCGAACCCACAAACCATGTGATCATGACCTGACCTGAGGTCAGATGCTTAACCAACTGAGCCACCCAGATGCCCCTCCCTGTACAAGTTTTATGTGTTTTTTTATTTGTTTTTTGTCTTTTGTCTTTGTTTTTTTTGTGGACACATGTTCTCAACTCCTTTTCATGAATACCAAGGGGTGTTATTGTTGGATCATAGGATTAAAAAAAAACTTCCCTTTTAATGTCCTCTTAGACCCATGGAATTTTTATAAGTGTATTGTTCAACTTCCAATTACATGGGAATTCCTAGCTATGTTTCTGCTCTTGAGTTTTAGTTTAATTATTTCATGGTCTGAAAATAGACTTTGCAAATTTCTATTTTTTTAATTTACTAAGGTTTGTTTTATAGCCTAGATTGTGGTCTATCTTTGTGATGTTCCATATGTATTCTACTATTGGATGGAGTGTTATGTAAGTATCAATTAGGTCAAGTTTATTGATAGTACTATTCAGATCATCTATATCCTTACGGACATTGTGCCCACTTAATGTATCAAATAACTGAGAGGTGACATTGATGTCTCTAATCATAGGAGTTGATTTGCCTATGTCTCTTTCCAGTTCTGATAGTTTTTGTCTTACGTGTTTTTACACACACACACACACAAACAAAATTTAGGGCATACAGCTTTAGGAACATTATGTTTCCTTGGAAAATTAGCCTCTTTATCATTACATAATATTCTTGTTTATCTCTGGTATTCTATTTTATTAGTCACCTTTTTCTGAAGTCGATAAGGCCGCACAAGTTTCACTTTGATGAGTGCTTGCATTGTATATCTTTCTCTAGCCTGCAAATATTAACTGGAGTCTATATTTCAAATGGCCATCTTCTGACCAACTTTAGTTGGTTCTTGTTATTTTTTTAATCCACTCTATAATCTCTGATTTTTGTGTTTGCTGTTTACTGATATATTTGTATTAAAACTGGAATTACTGGTATATTTGAATTAAAATTCACCATTTTGTTAATATCATCTATTTGTATTTGTTCCTCGTTTATTTTCCTTCCCTCCTTTTTCTGACTTCTCTTATTTTAATTGGACATTAATTATAAGATTGATTTTATCTTCTATCTTTATGCCTCATTTATTTTTCTCTGTTCATTTTTTAGTAGTCATAATAAAGTATAAAATATACATTATGGCATAGTCTAAGTTAACCTTCTGGTGCAGGACAGGTATTTTATAATAGATTATTTAAATTCTCTCTTCCCATTTTTGTAACATTGCTGTCATTCATCTTACTTTTTCAGTGCTATACACACTATTTTGTGCTGGTCTCAACTTGTCAATAGTGGTGTTATTGGCTAGTAATGCCTAGGGGCACTCACCCTGGGCCCCCAAGAAAACCCCTACAGACATTTCCCCTTTTGCAGCCAGTGGTGTGGCTGGATAAGCCCTTGTGTTCTTACTATGATTGTAAGATACACCTCAGCAACAATCATCAGGGAACTTTGAAAAAACAAACAAACAAGGTTTATTACTAACTTCCATTTTTTTTTTTTTAAATCATTCATTTGAATGATCAGGTCATTGGAAAGAAATGTTATTAGTAATGTAAGTGTATGGCAATTACCTGCTAGTATTTTCTTTCATTATATTTTTCTTCCTCTCTCTAGTGGGTTTTCTTATTAGAAACTGTGTATCAATTGTGAAACTGAAGAAAGGACACCTTATTTAAAATGGAGTCAGGAGGCCAGAGCAGGTTCTCACTTCCCACAACTCATGTTAATTGCGGATTACAGCATGAAGAGGCCAACCTTGCATTCCCAGCAGGAAGAAGCCTACTTTACTCCCATGGGAGTGAGGACGAATTTCTCCTCTCCCAGCCCTGAATCAGAGGTCAAGATGTATGTGTTTCAGTTCGCCCTACTTGCTGTTTGACTTGGAGATTTTGTCTGCCTGTAAATTATGTGGAACTTGGTGTCTTTAAGAAATTAGGGAGGCATCTTTAAGTATAAATTTATGTGAATCTGTAGTTTTAAAAGCAATTAACAATGCTGTTAAAACTCATGATAGTCTTATTTTCATGTAGAAGGAAATTTCTCAGTGTTTTAATCAAGTATATATGAAATTTATTGTCAAATTGGTTTCCATAAAACACCCAGTGCTCATCCCAAAAGGTGCCCTCCTCAATACCCATCACCCACCCTCTCCTCCCTCCCACCCCCCATCAACCCTCAGTTTGTTCTCAGTTTTTAACAGTCTCTTATGCTTTGGCTCTCTCCCACTCTAACCTCTTTTTTTTTTTTCTTTTTTCCTCCCCCTCCCCCATGGGTTCCTGCTACGTTTCTCAGGTTCCACATAAGAGTGAAACCATATGGTATCTGTCTTTCTCTGTATGGCTTATTTCACTTAGCATCACACTCTCCAGTTCCATCCACGTTGCTACAAAAGGCCATATTTCATTTTTTCTCATTGCCACGTAGTATTCCATTGTGTATATAAACCACAATTTCTTTATCCATTCATCAGTTGATGGACATTTAGGCTCTTTCCATAATTTGGCTATTGTTGAGAGTGCTGCTATGAACATTGGGGTACAAGTGCCCCTATGCATCAGTACTCCTGTATCCCTTGGATAAATTCCCAGCAGTGCTATTGCTGGGTCATAGGGTAGGTCTATTTTTAATTTTCTGAGGAACCTCCACACTGCTTTCCAGAGCGGTGCACCAATTTGCATTCCCACCAACAGTGCAAGAGGGTTCCCGTTTCTCCACATCCTCTCCAGCATCTATAGTCTCCTGATTTGTTCATTTTGGCCACTCTGACTGGCGTGAGGTGATACCTGAGTGTGGTTTTGATTTGTATTTCCCTGATAAGGAGCGACACTGAACATCTTTTCGTGTGCCTGTTGCCATCCGGATGTCTTCTTTAGAGAAGTGTCTATTCATGTTTTCTGCCCATTTCTTCACTGGGTTATTTGTTTTTCGGGTGTGGAGTTTGGTGAGCTCTTTATAGATTCTGGATACTAGCCCTTTGTCCGATATGTCATTTGCAAATATCTTTTCCCATTCCGTTGGTTGCCTTTTAGTTTTGTTGGTTGTTTCCTTTGCTGTGCAGAAGCTTTTTATCTTCATAAGGTCCCAGTAATTCACTTTTGCTTTTAATTCCCTTGCCTTTGGGGATGTGTCGAGTAAGAGATTGCTACGGCTGAGGTCAGAGAGGTCTTTTCCTGCTTTCTCCTCTAAGGTTTTGATGGTTTCCTGTCTCACATTCAGGTACTTTATCCATTTTGAGTTTATTTTTGTGAATGGTGTGAGAAAGTGGTCTAGTTTCAACCTTCTGCATGTTGCTGTCCAGTTCTCCCAGCACCATTTGTTAAAGAGGCTGTCTTTTTTCCATTGGATGTTCTTTCCTGCTTTGTCAAAGATGAGTTGACCATACATTTGTGGGTCTAGTTCTGGGGTTTCTATTCTATTCCATTGGTCTATGTGTCTGTTTTTGTGCCAATACCATGCTGTCTTGATAATGACAGCTTTGTAGTAGAGGCTAAAGTCTGGGATTGTGATGCCTCCTGCTTTGGTCTTCTTCTTCAAAATTCCTTTGGCTATTCGGGGCCTTTTGTGGTTCCATATGAATTTTAGGATTGCTTGTTCTAGTTTCGAGAAGAATGCTGGTGCAATTTTGATTGGGATTGCATTGAATGTGTAGATAGCTTTGGGTAGTATTGACATTTTGACAATATTTATTTTTCCAATCCATGAGCAGGGAATGTCTTTCCATTTCTTTAAATCTTCTTCAAATTCCTTCATAAGCTTTCTATAGTTTTCAGCATACAGATCCTTTACATCTTTGGTTAGATTTATTCCTAGGTATTTTATGCTTCTTGGTGCAATTGTGAATGGGATCAGTTTCTTTATTTGTCTTTCTGTTGCTTCATTGTTAGTGTATAAGAATGCAACTGATTTCTGTACATTGATTTTGTATCCTGCGACTTTGCTGAATTCATGTATCAATTCTAGCAGACTTTTGGTGGAGTCTATCGGATTTTCCATGTATAATATCATGTCATCTGCAAAAAGCGAAAGCTTGATTTCATCTTTGCCAATTTGGATGCCTTTGATTTCCTTTTGTTGTCTGATTGCTGATGCTAGAACTTCCAGCACTATGTTAAACAACAACGGTGAGAGTGGGCATCCTTGTCGTGTTCCTGATCTCAGGGAAAAAGCTCTCAGTTTTTCCCCGTTGAGGATGATGTTAGCTGTGGGCTTTTCATAAATGGCTTTTATGATCTTTAAGTATGTTCCTTCTATCCCGACTTTCTCAAGGGTTTTTATTAAGAAAGGGTGCTGGATTTTGTCAAAGGCCTTTTCTGCATCGATTGATAGGATCATATGGTTCTTCTCTTTTTTTTTTGTTAATGTGATGGATCACATTGATTGATTTGCGAATGTTGAACCAGCCCTGCATCCCACTTGAATCATGGTGAATAATTCTTTTTATATGCCGTTGGTGAATGAATCCCACTTGATCATGGTGAATAATTCTTTTTATATGCCGTTGAATTCGATTTGCTAGTATCTTATTGAGAATTTTTGCATCCATATTCATCAGGGATATTGGCCGGTAGTTCTCTTTTTTTACTGGGTCTCTGTCTGGTTTAGGAATCAAAGTAATACTGGCTTCATAGAATGAGTCTGGGAGTTTTCCTTCCCTTTCTATTTCTTGGAATAGCTTGAGAAGGATAGGTATTATCTCTGCTTTAAACGTCTGGTAGAACTCCCCTGGGAAGCCATCTGGTCCTGGACTCTTATTTGTTGGGAGATTTTTGATAACCGATTCAATTTCTTCGCTGGTTATGGGTCTGTTCAAGCTTTCTATTTCCTCCTGGTTGAGTTTTGGAAGAGTGTGGGTGTTCAGGAATTTGTCCATTTCTTCCAGGTTGTCCAATTTGTTGGCATATAATTATTCATAGTATTCCCTGATAATTGTTTGTATCTCTGAGGGATTGGTTGTAATCATTCCATTTTCATTCATGATTTTATCTATTTGGGTCATCTCCCTTTTCTTTTTGAGAAGCCTGGCTAGAGGTTTGTCAATTTTGTTTATTTTTTCAAAAAACCAACTCTTGGTTTCGTTGATCTGCACTACAGTTTTTTTAGACTCTATATTGTTTATTTCTGCTCTGATCTTTATTATTTCTCTTCTTCTGCTGGGTTTAGGCTGCCTTTTCTGTTCTGCTTCTATTTCCTTTAGGTGTGCTGTTAGATTTTGTATTTGGGATTTTTCTTGTTTCTTGAGATAGGCCTGGATTGCAATGTATTTTCCTCTCAGGACTGCCTTCGCCGCGTCCCAAAGCGTTTGGATTGTTGTATTTTCATTTTCGTTTGTTTCCATATATTTTTTAATTTCTTCTCTAATTGCCTGGTTGACCCACTCATTCGTTAGTAGGGTGTTCTTTAACCTCCATGCTTTTGGAGGTTTTCCAGACTTTTTTCTGTGGTTGATTTCAAGCTTCATAGCATTGTGGTCTGAAAGTATGCATGGTATAATTTCAATTCTGGTAAACTTATGGAGGTCTGTTTTGTGACCCAGTATATGATCTATCTTGGAGAATGTTCCATGTGCACTCGAGAAGAAAGTATATTCTGTTGCTTTGGGATGCAGAGTTCTAAATATATCTGTCAAGTCCATCTGATCCAATGTCTCATTCAGGGCCCTTGTTTCTTTATTGATCGTGTGTCTAGATGATCTATCCATTTCTGTAAGTGGGGTGTTAAAGTCCCCTGCAATTACCACATTCTTATCAATAAGGTTGCTTATGTTTATGAGTAGTTGTTTTATATATTTGGGGGCTCCGGTATTCGGCGCATAGACATTTATAATTGTTAGCTCTTCCTGATGGATAGACCCTGTAACTATTATATAATGTCCTTCTTCATCTCTTGTTACAGCCTTTAATTTAAAGTCTAGTTTGTCTGATATAAGTATGGCTACTCCAGCTTTCTTTTGGCTTCCAGTAGCATGATAAATAGTCCTCCATCCCCTCACTCTCAATCTAAAGGTGTCCTCAGGTCTCAAATGAGTCTCTTGTAGACAGCAAATAGATGGGTCTTGTTTTTTTATCCATTCTGATACCCTATGTCTTTTGGTTGGCGCATTTAATCCATTTACATTCAGTGTTATTATAGAAAGATACGGGTTTAGAGTCATTGTGATGTCTGTATGTTTTATGCTTGTAGTGATGTCTCTGGTATTTTGTCTCACAGGGTCCCCCTTAGGATCTCTTGTAGGGCTGGTTTAGTGGTGACAAATTCCTTCAGTTTTTGTTTGTTTGGGAAGACCTTTATCTCTCCTTCTATTCTAAATGACAGACTTGCTGGATAAAGGATTCTCGGCTGCATATTTTTTCTGTCTAGCACACTGAAAATCTCGTGCCAATTCTTTCTGGCCTGCCAAGTTTCAAAAGAGAGATCAGTCACGAGTCTTATAGGTCTCCCTTTATATGTGAGGGCACGTTTACCCCTTGCTGCTTTCAGAATTTTCTCTTTATCCTTGTATTTTGCCAGTTTCACTATGATATGTCGTGCAGAAGATCGATTCAAGTTCCGTCTGAAGGGAGTTCTCTGTGCCTCTTGGATTTCAATGCCTTTTTCCTTCCCCAGTTCAGGGAAGTTCTCAGCTATTATTTCTTCAAGTACCCCTTCAGCACCTTTCCCTCTCTCTTCCTCCTCTGGGATACCAATTATGCGTATATTATTTCTTTTTAGTGTATCACTTAGTTCTCTAATTTTCCCCTCATACTCCTGGATTTTTTTATCTCTCTTTCTCTCAGCTTCTTCTTTTTCCATAACTTTATCTTCTAGTTCACCTATTCTCTCCTCTGCCTCTTCAATCCGAGCTGTGGTGGTTTCCATTTTGTTTTGCATTTCATTTAAAGCGTTTTTCAGCTCCTCGTGACTGTTCCTTAGTCCCTTGATCTCTGTAGCAAGGGATTCTCTGCTGTCCTCTATACTGTTTTCAAGCCCGGCGATTAATTTTATGACTATTATTCTAAATTCACTTTCTGTTATATTATTTAAATCCTTTTTGATCAGCTCATTAGCTGTTGTTATTTCCTGGAGATTCTTCTGAGGGGAATTCTTCCGCTTGGTCATTTTGGATAGTCCCTGGCATGGTGAGGACCTGCAGGGCACTTCCCCTGTGCTGTGGTGTATAACTGGAGTTGGTGGGCGGGGCCACAGTCCGGCCTGATGTCTGCCCCTGGCCCACCGCTGGGGCCACAGTCAGACTGGTGTGTGCCTTCTCTTCCCCTCTCCTAGGGGCGGTATTCACTGTGGGGTGGCGTGGCCCGTCTGGGCTACTTGCACACTGCCAGACTTGTGATGCTGGGGATCTGGCGTATTAGCTGGGGTGGGTAGGCAAGGTGCACAGGGGCAGGAGGGGCAGGCTTAGCTCGCTTCTCCTTAGGTGATCCACTTCAGGAGGGGCCCTGTGGCAGCGGGAGGGAGTCAGACCCGCTGCAGGAGGTTTTGCTCCGCAGAAGCACAGAGTTGGGTGTTTGCGCGGAACAAGCAAGTTCCCTGGCAGGAACTGGTTCTCTTTGGGATTTTGGCTGGGGGATGGGCGGGGGAGATGGCGCTGGCGAGCGCCTTTGTTCCCCACCAAACTGAGCTCTGTCGTCCGGGGGCTCAGCAGCTCTCCCTCCCTTTGTCCTCCGGCCTTCCCGCTTTCCGAGCAGAGCTGTTAACTTATGACCTCCCAGACGCTAAGTCGCGCTTGCTGTTGGAACACAGTCCGTCAGGCCCCTCCGCTTTTGCAAGCCAGACTCAGGGGCTCTGCTTGGCCGGCGAGCCGCCCCTCCGCCCCGGCTCCCTCCTGCCAGTCCGTGGAGCATGCACCGCCTCGCCGCCCTTCCTACCCTCTTCCGTGGGCCTCTCGTCTGCGCTTGGCTCCGGCGACTCCGTTCTGCTAATCCTCTGGTGGTTTTCTGGGTTATTTACGCAGGTGTAGGTGGAATCTAATTGATCAGCAGGACGTGCGGTGAGCCCAGCGTCCTCCTACGCCGCCATCTTCCCTCCTCTAACTATGTATTTTTTTAAGCCACTTGGGTTTACTTTGTTGCTGTTTTACATAAACAGTTGCTACAAATATTGCCACCAGCCTTCAGTCTTATCAGTCAAAAAAATCTGTGTTAAGATGACTCTGTCTGGCTTTTATCATCCTCAGATAATTTTATTCTCATTCTTCAATATTGTTAGTGCATGGCTGCCTTTGAAGCATCTAGAATCTATGTATATATAAGACAACAGATGCCTGAAAGCAAAATTTTTCTCACTGATACCTGCTCCTAATCTCTAGCTTTTATTTTTTGCCTAGGAAGACTTACCCACCACTAGACTTTTTTTTTTTTTTTACAAAAAATATATTTGTATTTCCACAAAATATGTGTATATATACTATATTTATACATATATATGTTATGCAACATATGTATGTATTTTTATGTATAAAAATAGTGTATAGACCTTACTTTTAAGAGCAGCTTTAAATTCACAGCAGAATTCAAGAGAAGGTATAGACATTTCCCATATACCCCCTACCCTCACCCTCCTTATCAACATCCTTTATCAGACTGACAATATATTACAACTGATGAACTTATATTGACACACGATAATCTTTCAAAATCCATAGTTTACATAAGGATTCAGTCTTTGTGTTGTACACTCTATGCTATTGTTTGATTGGCTTTTATGTTTCATAATTTCCTAGTAACCTAGATTTTATATGCAAAGTCTTCATAAAATGTGTTATCACCTAAAAATTATCTGTCAAAACTGAGAAGATGAAACAGATTTAACATATTGAGAGATAAAACAGTACTATCTGGGTAAACTTTAATTTGCACCTTTAAATCCAAAATGTCTCCGTTTCTACTCTATACTATACTTGGATCTTGCTCTTCAATCCAAATTTGCAATCCCTGACAGTTGATAATAGTGATTAGTCCACTTATACCTGATTTAATTGCTAATGAGATTGGGTTTACAACTGCCATTTATTTTTATTTTTGCTTGCCATTTATTTTTGATACGTCTCTTGGTTGCTCTTTTATTCTTCCATTACTAACTCCTTTCATGTAAAACAAATACTTTCCAGTATGTCATTTTAATTCCTCTATTGATTTTCTATTCTTTCTAGGATTTACCACATGCATCTTAATGTATTATGATCTACTTCACATTAATGCTGACTTAATTCCAATATAATATTGCCACTTCGCTACTCCTCCATTTCCATTTTCCTCTGATCCTCTTACAAATTATTGTACTAAGTAAAATAAGTTAGAGAAAGACAAATGCCATACGATGCCCCATATATGTAGAATCCAAATACATTTATAGTATGCATTTAATACACACACACACACACACACACACACACAGAAGCTCATAGATCATAGATATAGAAAACTGATTGGTGGTTATCAGGGGCACAGGTGGAAGATGGAGGAATGGGTGAACTGTTTTTGTTTGGTTTTCAGTTTAAATAAATTGAATTTAAAAAGTACATCTAGGGGCAACTGGGTGGCTCAGTAAGTTAAGCATCCTACTCTTGATTTTGGCTGACATTATGATCTCTCAGTTGGTGAGTTCGAGCCCCAAGTTGAGCTCTGTGCTGACAGTGTGGAGCCTGCTTGGGATTCTCTTCCTCCCTCTCCCTGTGCCCCTCCCCTGCTTGTGCTCTTTCTCTCTCTCGAAATAAATAAATAAACTTAAAAATTACATCTATATATGTTATAAAACTAAAAACAGTATTATAATTATTGCTTTATATAATCTTATGTCTTTTAGTAAAATTAAGGGGAGAAATAGTATATATAAATATATTCTATATTTACTGACATATTTACCATTCTAGTGCTTTCCATTTCCTCTTGTGGATTTGAGTAAATCACTCTGTCATTTTCACCATTTATAGAGATCTCTATTTATTGGGCAAATCTAGATTTTTGTCTGGTGTCATATTGATTCAAGTACCTTTCACTTAAATGCTTAAAGCAACTTTACAGCACATCGACTTGTCCGACTTGAATAGCTAGCCTTTTGCATCATTTATTTTGTGTGAAACTCTTTAACATTACCCGTAAATTATTTGTGTAATCCCAAGATATATAATTAAAATAAAAAACAGTGAGAATAGACCTTAGTTCAGGATACCAGAGACGTTTTTTCAGACCAAGAGTGTCAGAGGGCTAATGTTTCTATTTCTAAGGAGATATTGACTTTAAAGCAGAAACAGAACATAAAACAATATTTTCTGAATATTGAAGAGTGGATGATGTTATTTACTTTTTATGAGAACGGAAACTGAGTCTCTGAGAGGTTAATCAATTCAGCCAAAATACAGATACAAAGAGGTAGATTTTGCATCCCAATATAGATGTGTTTCCTAAACACTGTTTTCACTATTCCACACAAGTTTTGAAGAGTTTGAAAAATCATATTCAGCAGTTACATTTAAATTCTATGGAACTTTAAAGTACCCAAAATACCTGCAAGGGCAAATTTATAATTAGGTGAATAAAGTAAACACATTTCTATGTTTACTGCTTGGCCGAAGATTAGTGGTAGACAATAACCAGCTGTAAAGCAGGAAAACAATATTAAAGATTAATAGCATATTTTAGGAAAGTGATTCTCAAGAGGAGAGAAGAGATTTGAGAACCAACTCAATATATTTATTAAAAATAAATATGCCTTGCAACCCTATGTGGATTAGGCATATTGATCAATTGGTCTGTAAAAATGAAACACATCTTTGTTTGCAATTGAGATCAAGAAAATGATTAGAGTTAGGTAAAAGCAACTTTCAAAGTAAGTTTTATATCCTGCACCAGGGACCATTGAGTGAACACTCTTGAAAAGTTGAGAATCCTGGCCTAGAGAAAATGTCTGTGGGGAAAAGTCTCTAGGTTAAAATATACATAACACTAATTAGTACATTATTCTTTATTACAGCAATCTCTTAGAAGGCCCTAGGTATAGTTAAAATAGTCTTATACACTTTTCCCTAAATTCTAAGTGTGAAACAGAATAGAATTTTTTAATGCTTTGTAGAGAAGAATTGAATTAAGTTTTCATCTGTACCCCCCAAAAATTAATTTCAGGACCATATGGAAATTTGGATAATTTAAGCCCATTATTGTTCTTGCCAAACTAGTCACTATTATGGGGCACTATTTCTCAGAGGAGTATATGAGCCAAACAGAGCTGATTACTTACTTTTTATCCCATATTTCATCCCCTAAGTATATGAGAAACCTATTATATATTACCCGTTGTTGCAATTGTGAGAAGTTAAATTTGAAATATTCTGTAAAGGGTGCTGAAAATATATTACAGTTTTCTGGTTCTTTACAAAGCATGTTTAATGTCCATTGAGAACACAACATATAAAAAAATAGGCAAATGAAAGAAAATGGAAGGAAGGAAGGAAGGAAAGAAGGAAAGAAGGAAGGATGAAAGAGAGAAAAAGAGAAGGAGAGAAAGAAGGGAGACAGAAAGAAAGAAGAAAGAACAAAAGAAAGAACAAAGGAAGCAAGGGAAGGGAAGGGAAAGGAAGGGAGGGGAAGGGAAGGGAAGGGAAGGGAAGGGAACGGAAGGGAAGGGAAGGGAAGGGAGAAAAAAAAATTGCATTTAACCTGAAGGAAACATAGTGATTGCTTTTTTGCCATGTACACATGACATATCTCCAAGAAAGAAAATAAACACCATGACTTACATCTTGTTTAAATGCATAAATATTCTATATGAGTTTGGGCTTCTTTAAAATAATAGCTGACAAATGTGCACTTCTTATTTTAAACTTTTAAATTATATAAATGTAAATCTACAAAAATGGAGAGGTATTTTCATATGTAATTATCATCAGCGATAGAGAAAGGATATGATTTTGCTTGATGCCATTTAAATATGGATATTGTTATGCTTTGAATCCATCATTTTTTATGATAATAGAGAAAAGAGTAAAATTATTCAAATTTGAGCATTTCTTCCCACAATTTAGGGACTACAAATTTATATTCCTTTTAGAACAGTTAATGATGTTGTAGTCAGGGAAAGCGTTCCACATGATTTAACAAAGATAGGAAAAGTGTTTAGAAATATTATATTTCATGTAAATTTTGGAGAGTTTAAAGAATTTTTTGGAAAGATTGAAGGAATTTTTGCCAATCATTCAAAAATCAGAGGAATATAGCCAATTCCATTCATTTCTGTGCTCAATTTGGTTAATCTCTGTAAATAAATCGTAACTAATCCCATTTTGCTGTCAAGTCCATAGCCAATGGTTTTTAAGATTCATTGTCTACCATATGTTAGCACAAAAAGTTTTCCAGAAGGAGATTTGAATTTCTAGTTCAGAGTACTCATCTGGACATATGTCAAAACATCTGTTCTTCCTTGAGGACAGCCAAGTCCAATTTTTAAGTGTCCATGTAAACTCTCACAATCTCACAGAACATTAATAAAGGCAATATTTCAAACCAAATTTCAAAGTTTTTCTAGAATCGGTCCTGAAATATCTAGCATACCTTGAGCAAGTCTAAAGTGCACTTTACAGAATAAGTTAAATGCATCAATCCTCTCTAAATGCATCACTTTTTCATATTAAAAACTAAAACTATTTAGGCAAAATAAGACCAAGACCATCTATTATCATTAAAATATAAGATTTATTTGAAAATTAAATTTTATGTATACTTTTATTTAAATTTCTTAAATGTCTGTTTCAAACTTCCTGATTTATGAAGCCAGATAAACATACACCAAGTAAGTTTTCTTTATTTTCTGTGATTAACTCAAGTATGTAGACATGTCATCTATAAAAAGTAATTTATTAGGAATAGTTTTTCAGTGGGAATTAAAGACATTCCTTCCTGAGTAAGAGGGCCATGGGCAAAGTTTGCTATTGATACGTGTAGTGCACTCAATAAATGTGTTCATGGGTAAAGCAAAATGATCTTTTTTTTAATTGTTTTATTTTTGAGAGAGAGAGAGAGAGAGTGCACAAGCTGGGGAGGGGAACAGAGGGAGAGAGAGAGAAAATCTAAAGCAGGCTCCAAACTCAGCACCGAGCCTGATGCTGGGCTCAATCGAAGACCTTAGGGTCGTGACCTGAGCTGAAATCAAGAGCCCAACCCTCAACTGACTGAACCACGCAGGCGTCCCACAAAATAAACTTTATAGACAAAACATGTTACAGTGTATCTATTTCCATTAAAATTGTGCATGAATCAGACTTGGCAATTTCATCTTTAAAAAACTGTAACAGGGGCGCCTGGGTGGCGCAGTCGGTTAAGCCTCCGACTTCAGCGGTCCGTGAGTTCGAGCCCCGCGTCAGGCTCTGGGCTGATGGCTCGGAGCCTGGAGCCTGTTTCCGATTCTGTGTCTCCCTCTCTCTCTGCCCCTCCCCCGTTCATGCTCTGTCTCTCTCTGTCCCAAAAATAAAATAAACGTTGAAAAAAAAAATTAAAAAAAAAAAAAAAAAACTGTAACATATGGGGCGCCCCGTGGCTCAGTCGGTTAAGCGTCAGACTTCGGCTCAGGTCATGATCTCACCATTCGTGGGGTTGAGCCCCACATTGGGCTCTGTGCTGTCAGCTCGGATCCTGAAGCCTGCTTCAGACTTTGTGCCTCCTTCTCTCTCGGCCCCTCCCCTGCTCACGCTCTCTCGCTCTCTCTCAAAAATAAACATTAAAAGAATAAAAACTGGATGTGAGGGCGATCTGGCTGTGACATCTGTCACCCCATTGATCGCCAGGGTTGATTCGTCTGATCTGGCTGGCTAGGCAGGTGTCCCCTTCCTCCCTCACCGCTCCATGTGCGTCCCTCCCGAAGCTGCGCTCTCGGTGGAAGAGGACGACCTTCAAAAAAAAAAAAAAAAAAAAGAATAAAAACTGTAATATACAAATCTTCTCTGTGAAGACATCTCTTCCTACAAGTAGGGATACCCGTTACTACCAGGCTCCAGAAACACTGATGACATTTTTTAAATTTCTTTTTTTTTTTTTTTTTTTTTTTTTTTTTTAACGTTTATTTTATTTTTGGGACAGAGAGAGACAAAGCATGAACGGGACTGATGACATTTTTTAATGCATGGCTTCTTTCTCTCTTCCTGTAGGAAATATCATTTCCTGAGGGTAGGCGTCATTTTGCACATCTTTGTGCTTTGCTTAAGGACTAATAAAATGTTTTGGATATTTAAATATTAAGAAACATTTGCTTTGATTTAGAAATAATTCAGTTTTAAATGTGCTAATAAAATTCAGGTACTTTAGATAATTTGGGTATGTGATTTAACTTTTTTTAATGTTTATTTTTAAGAGAGACAGAGACAGAATGCGAGTGGGTTGGGGCAGAGAGAGAGGGAGACACAGAATCCGAAGCAGGCTCCAGGCTCCGAGCTTGGGGCTGTCAGCACAGAGCCTGACGCTGGTCTTGAACTCAAGAGCTGTGAGATCACGACCTGAGCCAAAGTCAGATGCTCAACCTACTGAGCCACCCAGCCACCCCATTTGGGTATGTGATTTAAAATGAAACCTCTTTTGGGGCGCCTGGGTGTCTCAGTTGGTTGAGCGTCCAACTTCGGTTCAGGTCATGATCTCGTGGTTGGTGGGTTCTGTGCTGACAGCTCAGAGCCTGGAGCCTGCTTTGAATTCTGTGCCTCCCTCTCTGTTCCTCCCCTGCTCATGCTCTGCCTCTCTCTCTTGCCTTAAAAAATAAATGAAAAAAAAATTTAAAAATTTTTAAATGAAACCTTTTTTAGTATTTGAACATAATTTTCCATCTTTTTGACTTCTATTTTGTTTTTGAGAGGACTACTTACAGATTAATTGGCATTCTTAGGAGTAAATATTCTTCTTTTTCTATGTAGTTGTTTTAAGGTATCTTGAGTCTTTTTTTTTTTTTTCACCAGTTTCATAAGACTTTAGCAAGTATGGCTTTAATTTTGTTTCCTTGTTTAGGTAGTTATTTCATGCACTCAGTCTGTTCTGGAAAGTTATCAGACACTAATTTCTTTGAAATTTCTTTTTTCTTTGTTCTCAGTCTATTCTATGTCTTACCTTTCATATTTTATGTCTACTTTCTCCATATTTAATTTTTATTTTTTCTCAATTCTGTATTCTAGTACACTAAGTTTTCTTCACCTCTAATAAGCCTTCTCTTTTGTTCCCAATGCCTTTGTCTTTATAAGGTCTGTTATCTTCTTTTTTAAATTTTATTTTTTCCACAGTAATTTGTAACTGTTGTATGGTTCCACATATCTTTTGTATTTAATAATTTTAATATATTTATTAAAAACCTTAATCATATTCTAATCCAGTCACATGTATTGATGTGGTACATATCTACTTTTTTCCTTTTGCTATATAACTTGAGAAAATTAAGGACTGATTCTAACACATTCTCTGAAAACTTACATGATTGGCTTATTGCAAAAAAAAAATGTATCTGGCATGCAGCTATTAACTTCATAAATGTCCACTCCTTACCTCTACTATCCCAATAGCAAAAAATTGGAATAAGTTTGGGTCATATTTTTAGGGATCATAATTCATCCTGAGATCCTTGCCACATGTTTATACTTGTTTTATTATTTGGTTATAGAACTTAAGATGCAGTAAAACCTAATGATTCCACAATTCCAAAATATATTCTGAATCCCTGAGTAGATTACATTATGCTGACAGAACTTGGACAACAAGAAGTAGTAGTAAATACAGGTTTATTTTAAGTTATTTGCATACTAAGGTATGATACAGGGGGCCCTGGGTGTCTCAGTTGGTTAAGCATCCGACTCTTGATTTTGGGTCAAGTAGTGATCTCATGGGTCATGAGATCGCATCCCATATCAGGCTCTGTGCTGACAGTGTGGAGCCTGCTTTGGATTCTCACTCTCCCTCTCTTTCTGCCCTTCCCCCTCCCCTGCGTGCTTTTTCTGTCTCTTTCAAAATAAATAAATATTTTACAAAATAGGTATGATAGATAAATTCAAGAAACCAGAACTTGTGACTTTAGTGAAGATTCTGGAAAGGCTAGTTGCTCTACTTTGTAACCCTTACCATAAGGTAAAGGTAGTCTAATATCATAGAGAACATAGATTTTCATATTTAACCTCGGTTTTCTAAAACTAAAAAGTTATAGGGAAGCAGAGGAAGCATTCATATTCAACAAATATTATTACAACTCGTATTCACCAAGCATCAGTTGAGTTTAAGACACACTATACATAAGTTCTTTATGCAAAATTTTCATTAAACCTCCGTTATCCTTTAGGAAAAGTATTACTATTTCACATTTACCTATAAAGAAACTAAAAAGATCGGTCCAAATCCCATAGCTTTTAAGTTCTGAAGTTAGTGTCTGACAGTAAGTAGCTATTGTGCTAAGCCTAAAAATTTGAGTGTTAAATTCAGTCTATAATGTCATAGTAAAGCAAATAAATGGATATTGAGAGGGAAAAAAATTTAAATGAGGGGCCATAAATTTCAAACTGCTAAGAAGGAGTATTTAGACAGCTCAGAATGGTATAAACATTTCAACATTCAACATAAATGTTGTCTCCCAAAAATACGCTTCTTAAACCTTAAACTCTATTGCCCCTACTTTCAAAAGTGATATAATATTTTTTAAGAATTCCACATTAAATTGCTGTGCTTTTAATCAGAGTATAAAAATGCCTTGGGGATTACAATAATTTCAACAAATTTTCTTTACTTCATGAAACTGTTTTCCTGTTTACTCATTTAAAAACAAATCTGAATGCTATGTGATGAAATATATTTTCTAATGCAGAACGTTTTAAAGGGACATATCTCCTAGGGAGGAACAGCTCCAAGAAGCAATCGACCTTTCTATTTAAGGCAATCTGCTCTCATGCTTTAGTGTAGAAGGGGAGGATGCATCATTTCCATGAAGTACCTGAAATAAAGAGGTCAAAGAAAATATTTAGATTCTGAGACACTCATATAAAGTCGCAATATAAAATTGGTATAATTTCTCTTTGCTATATCCCTTCTAAGTTTTTAGGCGTTATATTACAACTAAAAAAACCATCATAGGGATACCTGGGTAGCTCAGTTGGTGTCTGACTCTTGATTTCAGTTCAGGTCATGATCTCACAGTTCATGGGATAGAGCTCCCGGTCAGACTCCATGCTGACAGTGTAGAGCTTGCTTAGGATTCTTTCTCCCTCTCTGTCTTCCTCTCCCCCACCCCACCCCCTTTGTGCATTCTCTCTCTCTCTCTCTCTCTCAAAATAAATAAATACACTTTAAAAAGACATATTGTGGGGGCGCCTGGGTGGCTCAGTCAGTTAAGCGTCTGACTTTGGCTCAAGTTTTGAACTCACGTTTCGTGAATTTGATTCCCACATCGGGTTTTGTGCTGACTGCCCACAGCCTAGAGCCTGCTTTGGATTCTGTGTCTCCCTCTCTCTCTCTGCCCCTCCTCTGCTTGCACACTGTCTCTTTCTCAAAAGCAAATGAAGATAAAAAAAAAAAAAAAGACACACTGTAAATAGTGCAAAAAAAGGAGCAATGTTAGTAAAGACTAACATAACTCTTTTTGCCTCTCAACTCTTCATCAGTCTGAAATTACCAATGTACATAAACTAGGATATCTGATTTCATTTCCTATCTCATGATCACTTAAAAACAATGTAAATAGGGGCACCTAGGAGGCTCAGTCGGTAAAGCATCCAACTTAGGCTCAGGTCATGATCTTGTAGTTTGTAGGTTTGAGCCCCGCGTTGGGCTCTGTGCTGACAGCTCAGAGCCTGGAGCCTGCTTGGGATTCTGTGTCTCCTTCTCTTTGCCCTTCCCTGCTCACGCTCTGTCTCTCTCTCAAAAATAAACATTAAAAAAAAAGACAAAATGTAAATAAATACATAAGTCTAATTTAAAATTGAAAGATCTTTTTTCCACCATGAAAATGCTTTAGTGGTGGTATCTATACAGCAGGTGATGTCAAGACAGGAGCAAGTATATACACAGTGAGACATAGTTGTTGGGGAAGAGGTTGTGAGTGATGAAGTTCACAAGGCTTCCATGCCGTACCAGGTCCCAGACAGTTGTAGACCACCTCCTCATCCTTCTCCTCAAACTTACTGTCCTCTTCAGGTGTGGTGTCCTGGAGCTACTGGTACTTGGACACAAGGTCATTCGTGTTGCTTTTGGCCTCGGTGAACCCCATCTCATCCATGCCCTTCCTTGTGTACTGGTGTAAAATGACCTTGCACCTGAACATGGCCAGGAGCTGCTCCAAGATGTGCTTGAACAGTTCCTCATTGGTCTTGCTGTTGCAGGTGAAGGTGGTGGACATATTTAGCCCCTCGGGTAGGATGTCACAGAGAACTGTTTTCGTGTTGTTGGGGATCCACTTGACAAAATAGCTGCTGTTCTTGTTTTGGAAGTTAAGCATGTCAACCTTAAATAAAACAAATAGTAATCTAGTTAAACAAAAATGAGTTTATTTGGGAATAATGGGAGACTGCAATTTGGGACAACAAACTCTGGAGAACCATAGGCAATCCCAAAGAGATAAAGGAAGCTAGCTTTTATTAAGTTGCAGAAGGAAATTGGGGAGGGTTGTTTTAAGTATTAAGTTCGTTGGAAGAGAATGAGAGTTTGAGATTGTGACAGCTTCTCATGGGCTGCAAGTGGTGGACAGTTTGTTTGTTACTGGGGTACACAGAAATCTTCCAGCTTCTTGTTGGTCATGTGAGCTGAGAGAAGTACCTGTGTGAGAGCTCTCCCTTCATGGCTTCCCGACTCCACATTAAGTCAGGTTTCCTTCACTCATTCTCACAAGTGTCTGCTCATCTACCTTCTTCATGGACATGTGGTCCCTGAAGGTGGCTCTTTTTAAACTCTTACACCCTCAAACAGAATTTCACCTGGTTTCTGTTTACTTTATTGTAAACTGGCTGTGATATAATTTTTTTCCATTTTGTTATTATCACAACTTGTAAAATTCCAAATTTATCATTTCCAAAAGTTTATTCCCAATATAGATGGCAAATATCAATTTAAAACAATATTTAAACCCAGCCAACATCAAAAGTGTCATAAGATTTATAATATTTTTGCTAGAATCTGAACTTTTGTAGACATAAAAAAGCATTGTATATAGATAAAATTTATTTTTTTAATGTTTCTGTCTTAGCCTACAAAGTAGAACCTCCGAAATAATATATAGAAGTCATGATTTCATTATCATTAATATATCATGTAATAATATTATTTAAATCCAGAAATTTATTAAGATGCTTTTGTATATTCTCTCTGAAACTCACCATTTCTCTGCACATCATTCTTCTATCTTGGCATCCTTTAATTTCTATTTCCTTTCAATATTCTAATATTAAAATGGTTCCTTTTAATATGTTCTAAAGAATGTTACATTCTACAGGTAGAGGTAACATAAATAACCCAAATTCAAGTAGGAAGTAAGATGTCCATGAGAGAGTCCAAAGTGCTCCCGAAACTGAATTAAAAACAAGTCCATTGTTAGGTGTATGTGTCTCTACATAAAAGATGGTATTTGATTTGGTCCATTTATTTTTTTATTTTTTTTTCAACGTTTATTCATTTTTGGGACAGAGAGAGACAGAGCATGAATGGGGGAGGTGCAGAAAGAGAGGGAGACACAGAATCGGAAACAGGCTCCAGGCTCGAGCCATCAGCCCAGAGCCCGACGCGGGGCTCGAACTCACGGACCGCGAGATCGTGACCTGGCTGAAGTCGGACGCTTAACCGACTGCGCCACCCAGGCGCCCCAAGATTTGGTCCTTTTAAAACGACAGTCACAACTCTGATCCCCATACTATTTTCTGGGACACAGCTATTTGATAAAGTGTTCATTAGGGGGACTGACTTGTCCTTCAGTGTGTTTGCTAAATATGGAGGTGGTTTTGTTGGTGACTTTCTTACTCATTAAGAATCTATTCAAATTATACTCTTGACTTTAATAAAACACAATTTCCAAATGCTTTTTTTTAATAAAGTCTGAGTGTCAATAACCCTTCCTCTTTAGGTAAAAGATAAAATACAAGTAAAACCTACACATAAAATATTGTCTGAGAAAATATTTTTAAAAAGAAATATGTTTTATCATAAAGAATTACTACCATTTGGTTTAATCTGAGATGATCTCATTTGACTAATACATTTATATAAACCAAAAACCTTACTAGGTGGGCACACGCGTGTCTGTGACCCCTATTTACTTAAGAGGGAATCTGATCAGAATAAGAAGAAATTTTTATGCAAATTTCCATCTTTATAAAATTCATTGATTTACCATTTATATCTTTTCCACTTGATTTGGGAAAATGCAATTACATGATAAATGTCCTTTTCTTATAGACAACCCATGTTGTTTATCCTATTTGTTGATTAATGGCCATTCAGGGCGTGTTAATACCAATTACTTGCTTCATATCCTTTTCATCTCAAGTTCTCCAAGAAGGGAGTGCTCCTCCCCACCCCCATATATCCACACCACTTTCTTCTTCCCCCTCCTCCAGTTTCCTTCAAGGTCACTTCCTCCAAGTGACCTACCCTAACCACTCTTTTTACAAGCGCATCCCTTTTACTAAAACGTATCTTATTTCTCAGCTACATTTTTTTCTCCTTAACATATATCGCCTTCTACATTACTGTAAGATTAACTTTGAAAAATTTGGTTGTTTTTCACCACCAGAGTATGAGGTCCATGAAAGAAGTTTTGTTTGCTTACAGAAATACCCCACTGATGTGGCAGGCATTTAACAGGTGTTTTTTGACTGGCTGAATGAAAGGCATTCCAGTACTGCCAAAACATTGTACAGCAAGTTGTTTCACTAAAGCCTCATTCTGTCACAGTCTTATAAGGAGCGCAGCTCTGCAGCCGACCCTCTCTGTTTGCATTCTACCTATATTGTAAACACACGAACTATTTCAAAGCAAACAGCATGTCAAAAAGCCAAGCCCATGCTCTCCTTATATCCTAAAAGAACAATGTCTAATCCATAGCAGTTTATTTTTTGCAGAAAGTGCACACATAAAAGAAAAGGTAGAAGATAAGTCTTCTCACATACTACTGAGATGAGCGAAAGAAGGGTTAAATAAAAACCTTTTTACTATAAAAAGCTTTTATAAAAAGCTTTTATTTATTTTGAAATAAAAAGCTTTTATTTCGAAAATGAACACGGGATATGCATTGTTTTTAAAAAGTGAATAAGCTAAGTGACAGTAGACTTTCATTTTTGTAATTGCTTTTTGAAGGTACTTCTTCCCCCTTATTTCTCCTGCATTTATTCCATATTCTTTTGGTTTCACCCATTTCTTCAATAACTTCTCTCAATAACCTCCCCTGAGAAAACTGCCTCTTACAGTGCTTTGATGGTGCTTCCTTCTGAAAATGGTATCACTGAAACTGATAAATCACTTCCGAAAAATATATTTGGCAACTTGGCATACCTCTCCTTCATTTACAGATGTTTCCATTTCATTTCTACCATTTCTTATAAAAATATATCTAGGTGATTTAATTACTGTAAGCAAGCATCAGAATTAAGTGTAGACAGCACCCATGTGAAAAGCTCACAGGTCTAATGATGGATGTTATTTATGCAAAGACCCAGATTCAATGTACCTAGTTATATGGAAAACTCATTTTGGAAAACTTGGCACTTCTTAAATATTTAATAACACTAGGGATTCTTCTAATATTTTAGAAAAAATCTATATCTCCTCTATTTTCCATTACCAAACAAAAGAGCAAAAATTTCCAATAGAAAAAATAAACCATATTGCATATACTATATGCATATATAACATATACTATATACTACATACATTATACTAAATATATAGTCTTATAACTCCCTCAAAGCCCTCAATTTTTCTTTCTCATCAGAACTAGACATGAGTAATTAAAAATTATTTTCCTAGGTTATTATCTCTCTCTGGATTTTACTTTTCCTGTGAGATTAATCAGTCCCCTCCAATTGTTTGTAATTTATCATCTCTTTACACTTCCATGTTTGTTATGACCTAGCCAGTCAATTACCTCTCTTAGTCAATCCTATCTTTTCTTTCTCGTGGTTCTAGTACTGATTTTATATATATTTACAGACAAATAAGAGCAGAGGTAACAATTAGTAATGCCATTTTAGGTAACAATTTTGATTTGTAAGAATTTTACTTGAAGTTTAAGAAGTATTACATTTCCCACTGATGATCATTTTTCATCCCCAATGGAAGTACCCTACTACCAGACCCTAATATTTCTTCATATATGACACACACCCTCATATCTAGCAAATGTATTTACTTTCTAGTTTCTAGAATAAGTAAAAGACATAATAATTAAGCCTTGAATGATTGTGAGAGATACAGCTTTGCTGCATATTTACTTTGTAAAAGGGACTGAAAATGAACCATTGTTTGAATACTGCTTTGTGCTATTTTTGTCTTCTATAAGTCTTGCTTTCTGATATTCATCATGACAAATAAGAAGGGCTCCAAACAGGACAATTTATGATTTTGTTCTCCTTAGTCTTTCTACCCTGAAAAGAGAATCTTTTTATACGAGGGATAGAGAGAATATAAAAGGAAATACCATTGTTTCACTACCAAAAGATCTACTTGCTAATATATAGAAATTTATTTGTTATTATTTGTAAAATATCAACACATACCTACGAAATAGTTACTTCTCAAGTCTTGACATATATATAACAATCATTTAACGAAGCATTCTGAAAAAACACCTGTTAATGTCTGAAGCATCAAATTAAAAGTTTATACAAATATTGGTCTCCTTGGTCATAGTTATTTAAAAACTTTTCTTCAATACTTAACAAAATGAACCTAAACATTTATTTCCCCTATATCTATTTCTGGATAGACAGATGTTATCTATTTCTGAATAGGAGTCTAGACTGCTAATAGTATATGCTTTTCAAGGTTAGACTCTTTACTTTTAAGATTATTGATCTTGCATATATTTCTACTAAAATTAAGATTTTTCTATCAAACTGTTTTATAACTATCATAAATTAAATATTAATAAAACTGTAGGTGCTTTAAAGTTACGGGAATAGGTAAATGACCAAATCATGTTGAAGTGTTCTGGTTTTCTTGAGCTATAAAAAAAGAAGATGAGGTACTAATTTTAGTTAGTAAAATTGTGTTGCAAAACATGAAGAACTAATATCTACCTTATCTATTACAAAATGTTTGCCTTTTAATATCACTTAATTTCAAACATCACTTAATTTTAAAATGTCCTTGGGTATAAATTGTACAACATGTTACACTACGTTATACAAGAACTAAAATAACCTTTACTCAAAGTTGGCAACACTTCAATTAATGCCAGGAATGGGAAAAGAAACACTATAAAAAGTCAGAGTCATTAATAGATTAAAGACTTAAATGTAAGATCTAAAACTATAAAACTCATAGAAGACAACATAGGGAAGAAACTCCTAGACATTGGCCTTGGCAATGATTTCTTGGATATGACACCAAAAGCACAAGCAATAAAAGCAGATATAGACAAGTGAGATTATATCAAACTAAGAAGTTTCTGTACAGCAAAGGAAATAATCAACAAAATGAAAAGACAACCTACAGAATGGAAGAAAACATTTGCAACCTATATATCCAATAAAATGTTCATATGCAAATTACATAAAGAACATCTACCACTCAGTAGTAAAAATCCAAATAATCCAACTTAAAAAAAGGCAAAGGAAATGAATATATATTTCTCCCAAGAAACATACAAATGACCAAAAAATATATGAAAAGATGCTCAACATAATTAATCATCAGAGAAATGCAAATCAAAACCACAATGAGATATCACCTCATGCCTGTTAAGATGAAGTTTATTTTTAAAAAAAGGTGACAATTGTTGGTGAGGATATGGATAAAAGGAAACTCATACAACACTGGAAGAAATGGATATTGCTTGATTCATTATGGAGAATAGCATAGAGGTTCCTCAAAAAATTAAAAATAGAACTGTCATGTGATCTAGCAATCCCACTTCTGGGTACATACACAAAGGAATTCCATAAAATGGATTATTCAGTCTTAAAAGTAAAGGAAATCATGCCATTTGTGATGATATGGATAAACCTGGACATTATTCTAAGTGAAATAAGTCAGACACAGTGAGACAAACTACACAATACCTTCCATAAAGAATTGAAAATAGTCAAGTGTATATAGAAGTAGATAGCAAAATGCTGTTTTCCAGACACTGGGGGAAGGGAGAAAGAAGAGGTATTAGTTAAAGGGCACAAATTTTGGTTACACAAGTGAATTAATTCTAAGTATCTACTACTATAATGACAATTGTTAATAATGTATAGTTTTAAAACTTATGTTAAGTATTAATATCATAAATAAAAATCATAATCATAAGAGGATGAGAAAAAACTTTTAGAGGTGATGTATAGGTTTATGGAAAAGACTGGTGTGATGGTTTCATGAGTATATAATTATCTTTAAATTTATGAAGCTATATACATAAATTATATAGTTTTATATACCAAAAATAGATTAATGAAAATCATCATTATTATAGATTAAATATGTATTATTGTATTAATATAAAACTGTTTTAAATACTAGAGGATTGTTAGTACACAAGAAAAGAAGCAATCAATAAATTTAAAAGGTAACCTACAAAATAAAAGAAAATGCTGGCAAACTCTATATCTGATAATATATAGTTTATAATATAATATATATCTACACAACATATGTAGAACTCATACAACTAAATAGCAAAGAGTAAATAATCCAATTTTAAAATGGACAAGGGATCTCAATAGACATTTTTCCAAAGGAGACATCTAAATGGTCAATTAAGTACAAGAAAATGTGTTCAACCAACAGTGAACTATCTAACAGGGACATTTTTTAAAAGTCCTATTCATATTAGCAACAAAAGAATAAAATACTTAGGAATTGCCTTATGTAAAGAAATGAAAGATTTAGACACTAACATATGAAATACTAGTAAGGGAAATTTAAAAAGACATAAATAAATGGAAAGACATTATGCATTCATGGACTGGAAGAATTAGTATTATTAAAATATACATACTACTAAAAGTGATCTACAAATTTAATTCACCACTTTCAAAATCCCATGATAATTTCTACAAAAGTAGAAAAAACAATCCTAAAATTTAAATAGAACCCCAAAACTCTGTATAAGCAAAGCAACTTTGAGAAGAAAACCAAAGCTGGAAGCATTACACTTCCTGACTTCAAATCACATTACAAAGCTATAGTTATTAAGATAGTATGACACTAGCATAAGAAATATATAAAGTCCACTGAAACAGAGTAGAGAACCCAGAAATAAACTCACACATTCTAGTCAGCTGAACCTTGATAAAGGTTCCAGGGACAATGAGGAAAGGATACTCTTCAACAACTGCTGTTAACAAAACTGATATCTACTTGCAAAAGAATGGAATGGGACCACTATCATACCATACTCAAAACTGACTCAAAATGTATGAAAGACTTAAATGTAAGACCTGAAACTACAAAATCTCAGAAAAAAAAAAAAAAAACAGAAGGGAAAACCTTGACCTTGATCTTGGCAATAATTGTTTGGATATGGGACCCAAAACATAAGCAACAAAAGAAAAAAATAGACAAGTGGGATTACTTCAAGCTAAAAAAAAGCTACTGTACCACAAAGGAAATAATCAGAATGGTAAGAAAACCTATAAAATGGAAAAAATATTTTGAAGCCATATATCCAATGAAGGGTTAACATACAAAATATATGATGAATTCATATACACTCAATATCAAAATGAAAATAATTAACAAAATGGCCAAAGGACACTAAATAGAAACTTCTCAAAAAAAGAAATTTCATTGGCTAACAGATATATGAAAAAGTGCTCAATATCTCTCATCATTAGGAAAGTGCAAAGTAAAACCACAATAAGATGTCACCTTAGAATGGCTATTATAAAAAGGACAATGGATAAGAAGTGTTGGTGAGGATATGGAGTAAAGGGATCTTTGTATGTGTCTGGCGGGAATATAAATGAGTCCAGCCATTACATAAAATAGTATGGCAGTTCCTCAAGTAACTAAAAATAGAATTACCATGAGATCCAGAAATCTAGTTTCTGGGTATATCGAAAGGATCTAAAATCAGGATTGTGAAGGTACATCTGTATGTTCATGTTCTCTGCAGCAGTATTCACAGTAGACTATTTATGGAAACAACCTACATGTCATTTGACAGATGAATGAATAAAGAAAATGTTTTATGGATAGATGGATATTGATAGAATAATGTCTCTCTCTATATATATCTCTCTGTGTGTCTCTGCCTTTCTCTATATATTATAATACATATAATATATATGTATATTACACACAGTGGATTATTCATACTTAAGAAAATTCTGTCATTTTGAGGTAATATGGATAGAACTAGATAGAACACTGTGCTAAATGAAATAAGTAAGACACAGAACAAGAAATACTCTATGCTCTCACATATGGAAACTAAAATAATCAAACTCATAGAAATACAGACTAGAATGGGGCTTGATGGAGGGGAAGTGGATGATGTTGGTTAAAGTGTAGACAGTTTCACTTATGCAGGATAATAAATTCCAGAAATTGAAAGTATAGCATGGTAAAGATAGTTAACAGTAATGCATTATATACTTAAAATTTGAGGAGAGATATCTTAAATTAAATCCACTCCCCACACTTGGAGCTCCCGGGTGGCTCAGTGGTTAAACATTCAACTTCAGCTGAGGTCATGATTTCACGGTTTGTGAGTTCGAACCCCCGGGAAGGGCTCTGTGCTGACAGTGCAGAGCCCTTTGGGATTCTGTCTCTCTACCTCTCTCTCTGCTCCCCCTCCCCTCCCCCCCCCCCCCTGCGGACTCATGCTCTGTGTGTGTGTGTGTGTGTTAAAAAATAAACATTAAAAAAAAATTTAAATCTCACCACACATGAACATAACATGCAGTGGACACTATGCAAAGGTAATGAATATGTTAATTAGCTTGATTGTGGTGATGTTTTACAATGTATATACTTCATCAAGTTGTATATCTTAGATATGCAATTTTTATAGATGAAGATATTTCAGTAAAGCTGTTAAAAAAAAATGCCCTGGGGTTTCTTCCTTGACCAACTTCTTAATCTACATTGACATCCTAGGTGATTTCATTCAGCTGAATGACTAAAAATACTATCTTATTTTCATGATTCCCAAAGTATATATTCAGTCTGAACTCCTGAATCTAAACTCATTTTTTCCAGCTGTGTACTCAAGGGGTCTACTTAACTGTTTAAAAAGCAGCTCCAGGGGTGCCCGGGTAGCTCAGTTGGTTAACGGTCCAACTGTGGCTCAGGACATGATCCCATGGTTAGTGAGTTTGAGCCCCGTATTGGGCTCTGTGCTGACAGTTCAGAGCCTGGAACCTGTTTCAGATTCTGTGTCTCTCTCTCTCTGCCCCTCCCACATTCACATACTCATTCTCTCTCTCTCTCTCTCTCTCTAAAATAAGTAAATGTTTTAAAAAAAAAAGCAGCACCAAGGTAATATACTCAAATGTGAGATACTGATATCCTTCTCTTACATTTGCCAGAAAGCAAACATACAAACAAGAAAAACAGAAACAATAATATAATTTCTTCAACAGGCGTCCCGTTGGAAGTTAGAGACTACTCTATACTGCCATGTGCTCAGGCTTTAATTTTTTTTTTTTTTTAACGTTTATTTATTTTTGGGACAGAGAGAGACAGAGCATGAACGGGGGAGGGGCAGAGAGAGAGGGAAACACAGAATCGGAAACAGGCTCCAGGCTCTGAGCCATCAGCCCAGAGCCCGACGCGGGGCTCGAACTCACGGACCGCGAGATCGTGACCTGGCTGAAGTCGGACGCTTAACCGACTGCGCCACCCAGGCGCCCCCAGGCTTTAAATCTTAACACAGGCTTTGGAATGAGATGTATCTAATACTATAGTCTATGGTCATTATCTTTGGCCATTATCTCCTTGAATTTTGTCAATAGCCTCCTAAATTGTCTTCCTTCCTCTATTCTGCTCCTGTGCCTTTCATTGTTAACACAGCATCCAGAGTAATTCTGCAGTAATACAAATCTTACCTTGCCACTCATGTTTATACCTTTCCACTTCACACAATGAAAGCCCTGAGTATGTCATACAAGGCTCACCATGACCTGCCTTTCTTCTTGTATTTCTGAAATCATGTGCCATTGCTTGCCAGTTTTTATTCTGAACAGAATATCTAATAAATGACATTTCTGTTTTCTATATTATTTTAATGAGAAAAAGGAAGCATCTTTTTATTGCATATTCTTTTTATTAGATGAATGGGTTTCCTGTTATGAGAAGCATGATTAGTAATAACAAGTATATATTCAGATGATCTCATCCTTGGTAGATCATGAATCAAGGAAGACCGTAAATCAGGAATATTTATAAGGCATGCATGTGAACAGACAAGAAATATAAAACCTACACAGAAAATTGGAAAAATAAAAATCATATTTCATTGTGAGGCAATTTACTCATTCAACTCACTATTCATATATTGTTTTTTTTTTTTTTTTCTATAAATGACATTTATTTAAGTACTTAAATGTCTCTTTCATTCAGGGTGGCAAAAGTGAAACAGAGTATCCGGCCTAGTCATAAACTGTAGCATGTTATCCCCATGAATGTGTTTTATTTATTTTATTACAGGTAGAATTTATTATGATGGAAGATAAAATTAATTAGCTAAATTTTCTTCAGATCACAGAATATAGTTTTTACAGGAGATTTTAACTCAAAATTTGCCAATAATATGGAAATAGCAGGATCTATAAAGCATGCAAAGTCTGTTTCAGGACTTTTTTTTCTCTCCAAGTGACATCCAATGTGATGGATTTCTTTTTAACATCATTGACCTGAGCCATTAAACCAGCTGTAACAATTTATGGTTTGGCCATAAAACATGCAATATTTACATGCTTTGATAAAAGCTAATTGTTACATTCAACCAAATCGTGTATATAACCATGTACAGCACTATACTAGATACTTTATTGTGAAAACATTATATATGTACAGTTCTTCCACTTTGGAGCTTCTCTTTATGGTAATAACGACTACTGCAAAAGAGTAAGAATAAATTAAGCTTAAAAAAAGACGGTTTAAATAACTGTAAATGGAAAGTAAGACATTGACTTTTATTTACAGGTGATATGTAAAAACGTAGAAACAAATTTGGACATTTGGCAATTTTTTTTCTCAGAACAATCTGTTTCTAAATTGGATGATTAGAAGTAAATAATAAACATTTGCTTGATTAATCTGGGAAAACTTCCTCAGAAAATTGAACTTCCAGAACTCTCAGTTATAATGGGAGAACAGTATAATGTGCTAAGTTTTAAAAGCCCATGCTAAATATACACAACCAAGAGCTGACCCTGAGCTCCAGGTGACCAGCAACCTTAGAGGATGGATTAGTATCTGTTTAAATTCTTGAAAGATAGTGGCAGCAATGGGAATGATATAACTCTACTTTCTTTGAACTTTTACTGCATGACATATGCTCTGTCTAAGACAAAGTAGCCAACACTTTCCCCTTGGCCCACAGATGTGTATACAACAACTTTATCTTCTAAACTAATTGTTCTCAAAACAATTTGATAAGTTTACAAAACCATTTATCTATTTGAAGAATATAAAATTACTTTTAACAATCAAAGAAATTCTCTTGCTAAGGTCAAAATTATTTCACATAAATGAACCATGATTATAGATACTAATTGAGGCCACAGAATTAATTAGATTCTGAGTTTTAGTTATAGCCAAATTTTAAAAACATAGTAAGATACAAAGTTATAAAAAAAGGCACAAATATTTTTTTTTATTTTATATATATTGTTTAAGCAGAAGTTTAGCAATAATTCATGTAGAATTTTATTAATCTTATGTAGTTGATGGTCATATTGAATGTGGCCAAAATATTCAATATTTTCCCAGCTAAATTAATAAGCACACTTACCCAAGATTTATCTGGTAGTTTCATCACTGGGTTTGAATAGTTGACTCCCATGACCATCTTTGTCTGGAGTTGCTGTACTTGTTCATTTACAATCAAAACTGGACAAAGGAGGAACGCCTGGGTGGCTTGGTTGGTTAAGCAACCCACTTTGGCTCAGGTCATGATCTCGCAGCTCCTGATTTCAAGCCCAGCATCGGGCTCCATGCTGACCGCTTGGAGCCTGGAGCCTGCTTCAGATTCTGTGTCTCCCTCTCTCTCTGGCCCTCCCCAGCTTGCACTCTGTCTCTATCGCTCTCTCAAAAATAAACAAACATTAAAAAAATATAATTAAAAAAAAAAACTGGACAAGGGAGTACCAAAGAGTACCCAGGTATTAGCCTGGAAGTTAAACGTTGTTCCATTCTCCCATTTCATAACATCATTCTTAACTCCTGATGATCAGAGCCAATTACCCTTGTCACAATGCTGACTCCTCTTATAAGCTGCTTTTCCCTGAGTTCAAAGATCTTTAAGTTCCCTGGTGACATTCATAGCTAAGATTTCATTGAGACTTTTTCTTTTCTCCTGATGGAGAGTGTTCTGCTTTAACAGAGCAAACTTATAAGGAAAACTTTCTTGTATTTCCAGATGTGCAAATGCTAGTATTTTGAGCATGGAACGTTTGGAGAGTGGTTCAGCATATTTTGGGTTGTGAGCATATTTACTTGAAAAAATCCTTACAATTACTGTATTATCCAAAATTATTGAAAAATAATTAAGAACAGTTATCATAAAACCATTGTATTTTTCAGTTTACGGCACAAAATATTTTTATAACATTGACTATAACTATATGTGGATTATCTCCCTTCAATATTTTTTTAAATTTTGTTGAGATATAATTGACATACAGCACTACATAAGTTTAAGATACACAGCATAAGTTCACTCCATTAGCATATACTGGTGCTGTTCTATGTTAAAAAGAACCAACAGAATCATAGACAAATAATTCCATATATAAATTATGTATCACATGAAGTTTTTTCTATTCCCGACTCCCAATATTTTTATAAAGCTACCATGAGAGACTCCTTTGGATCGCAAAGAAAGAAGTGATGTCACATCCCCTAATGCACTTAGGAGAATAATTGATACCAGTATATATTCACTATGCACATCTTACTTCTGGAAATAGGTGGAAGGCAGCCAAAATGTACTAGCTTGAGAATAAATTATATCTCATTTCCTGATACCAAACGGAGCCAATATGCTGCAACACTGGAGATAATTATGTTTGCATCAGCAATCATGCCATAACATTTCACCTGACATACAGAAACTGTCAATGAGTGCCATTAGAAAAACATCAGAGATAAATCACAAATACCTTCCTTCTTCCTAGAATCCCCAGACATAAGTTCTTCTAGTACATGACTATCACCGTTTCCCTCAGAAGTGTTCAGATTGTCACTCACTCCTCTTCCATCACTCACAATTTCATATCCTCTCTATATTTCCTCTGGAATCATATACTATGCAGTTACAGGTGTCTGCATTTTTCACTTGTCATGAGGCTTTTGTTAAATGTGTCGGCACTCCTTCCTTTTTTATTTTTGTATAGTTCCCATTGTGAGAATGTAGCAAATTTTGTTTATCGATTCACTAGTGAATGTATAATTTGGGTTGGTACTATTTCTTAAATATGTATCTATATATCATAACAGCCTGCTTTAGTAGTCTGTTAATGCTCGTTGCTGCCTTCCTCTTCAGAGTATGTATCAACATTTTACTTACACTCTTGCAGAGATGGAAATCTATACTATTGGTGACTCCCTGACGTCACCAATAATGATGCAAGAACATCCTTGTACAGAGAACCCAAAGAGCAATAGGATTATCCTTCTGGGACACACATACTACTCAGGAATAGAAATACTGGGATTATGTGAATATTAATTTGCCTCAGTACTAACAGATTCACAGATATATACAGAAGAGTTGTTGTGTTGGACATTTATAGCAGTTTAAAAAAAAAATAGCTGCTTTTCACACACTCAAATGCCTCAATCTAAAATGATGAACCAGGGGCGCCTGGGTGGCGCAGTCGGTTAAGCATCCGACTTCAGCCAGGTCACCATCTCGCGGTCTGTGAGTTCGAGCCCCGCGTCAGGCTCTGGGCTGATGGCTCAGAGCCTGGAGCCTGTTTCCGATTCTGTGTCTCCCTCTCTCTCTGCCCCTCCCCCGTACATGCTCTGTCTCTCTCTGTCCCAAAAATAAATAAAAAACGTTGATAAAATGATGAACCATACTGCAATTGTCAGTTTTTTCTACAATCTTAACCAAAAGTTGACTTAATTGAGGTTTATATTTTTGTTAGATTAGATTGAAATATAAAATTTCATTATTAATTTTCCAACATTATTCTTTTGATGATTTTAGATATTTCGATATCATTCCCTGATGTGCCCACTGTCTGGAAACTTTGTCTATTGTGTCCTTTATTTAACTAAAGCCTGACTTTGATGTAATCAAGTTAATTAATGTCTCTTGCAATGGTTTGGTTTTAATTTGCATTTAAATTGCTTCAAATGTATCATCTCATTCCTAGATTACAAGGATATTTTTCTATGTTCGCTTCTTCTAGTTTAGGAGAACAAATTAATAGTGTATTGAAGAGATACATTTTTATATCACCTATTTTCTTTTTAAATTTCTCAATGAAATATGGGGCCATCTTCTTCATATATACCCACATGTATGTATACGCATATGTATATGTACTATTTATGTGATGCTACATATACATAAACATACATATCACATATATGCACACATATTTATATATGGGAATTTATGTTTATGTCTTAATAACCAATAAGACAAATCATCCCTAATTCCTCATATATAATATGCATTGATAACGTTAACAAACAATAAATTTGTTGTGACAGTCATCATCCATTGGGAAAAGACTATAGTCAACAAATGACAAACAAGTAAGTACAAAATTGAAAATCAAAAAATGTAAATTAATAAAGATAATGTCAATTAAAAGAATCAAAAGAAATGGTTAGTTACCCTATGTAAACAGAGTGATTGGAAATGGTTAGTTACTCTATGTAAGCAAGTGATTAGCGGACATTTCACAATGGCCGGAATTAAGATACAAGGCAATGAATGAAAAGCCAGGTGTATAAAAATGAAACAAACTGCCCTGAAAAACAGTACTACATGTTTAAATTACACAGACAGAAAGAAAGGTACGGGAAAAGATAAAAGAAGCCAGTCCTGACCAGCATACAAGATAGAAGTTTTCATAACTAACCAGTTAGGTGGTTTGCCTTTAAGGTACAATGGACATAATTTTTTCTTGTTTTCACTAGTGACTCTTGGCTATAGCTTTTTTGTTTGTATGGTTTCAGGCATCTATGATAATTGTACACAAAATACTATCATTTCTTTCATTCTAAACTGTAAGTCTTTGGGCAGGAGGAAAAGTAGCTATGTCTCAAGAAAATATTAGACTTATTAAATATTTCTGACAGCAATAATACCATAACACCCCAACTTACATTTAGTTTGTTTTTTAAATGACCAATAGGAAAACCTTTTTGATTTAGGGCACAAGTCACGGGAAAATGAACTGATTTGCCAAATTTGTTGAAATGGAGAAGGTAAAATTATAATATGAGCAAAATGAGGAGAACAAAGGAAACCATGCATCAAGAAAAACCTTATCAGTTAGGTTTTTTTGCCAAGGTCTGCAACTGTGGCTACCAGTATCACATGAGCATTTTTAAACCCATCCAGGTTTATGGCTTAAAAACACGACCAGCCATGTCTCCCTTAAATAAAAATAGCCATGATACTATCCAAAATTACTAGAATAACTCATGATTGATTGATAGCCCTTCTCAAATTCACCTTCCCCTTTGAAACACAGAAGTTATAGAATTTTGTTGTTATTCTGTGGGGGTTTTCTGAAACACTGAACCTTCAGTTATTATTAATTGCATCCCTAATGTATCAAAAACTATATATTTTTGAGAGCAACATGCAATCTTGTTAGAAAGACTGTTTTATAAAGTTGATTTTTCTATCTTAAGAGTGCTAGTTATTGATCCAAATGCCATAAACATCATGATTTAAACTTGTTTCTTGTTTATCACATATGGTTTCTCTTTACTTTAGGGTGAAAAAAAAAAGCAATGGAACACATTTGGAATGCTGAGTTGCTGCAAGAATCGTAACACTAAGGACAGTGGCACAAGTAACAATAGAGCTAAAAAGGGTTGATAACTTTCTTAGTCACAATCTGTTAATGGCCTCTTTTTAAATTTGTTAAATGCAATTATTTATTTACACTTATCAATTTAACAGGAATAATATATCTCAGTTTCTAAAATATGAGTATTTATAAGAAGAAATGCACATGATAGCTAGCAAAATCTTGCCTCTAAAAAATCAGTAGCATGCTGCTGTAGACAACAAGAAAGAGTGATATTCTCAATACTAGAAAAAAGCCAGGGGTGCCTGGGTGGCTCAGTCGGTTAAGCGCCAGACTTCAGTTCAGATCATGATCTCACGGTTCGTGGGTTTGAGCCCCTTGTCGGGCTCTGTGCTGACAGCTCAGAGCCTGGAGCCTTCTTCAGATTCTGTGTCTCCCTCTCCCTCTCTCTTTCTGCCCCTTCTTGGCTCACACTCTGTCTCTCTCTCTCTCTCAAAAATAAATAAACATTAAAAAAATTAAAAAAGAAAAAAGCCAGAAGGCTATCAACATTTTAGGTCATTGTTGAATCTATATTAAATTAGCAATGCTCCCATATTTCCAGTATTGTAAATTTTTAAATCGTCTTTTTTAATTTCCCAAGTGATTTGTAGTTGTACTAGGAATGTATTTACACAATGGATTTTTTTTTTCCATAATTGATAGCAATTGCTAAAACCAAGAAATGCACTTGTGTAATTTTCTGTAGTTTCTAAACATATACTGTGGATTTCAAAAACGTATAAACCACTATAACACTGATACAACTTGATTCACAATGGCGAATTATAGATAATTATTGCATACTATTAATGCTAAGTATATTTTTGATGACTGAAAAATTATCCACATATTTCTTTTGCTTTTTGAAATTCTGTTGGAAAACTGTTTAAAAGAGACTAGGAACTACATATTTATTTGTTTGTTGTTTGTTTGTTTGTTTATAATGCAAGCAGGGAGGGGAAGAGGGAGAAGGAGAGAAAAAATCTTAACCAGGCTCCCTGCCCAGCGTGGAGCCTGACACGGGGCTGGATCCCACGATGATTTTGAGATTAGGACCCCAGATGCTTAACTGACTGAACCACCCAGGGGCCCCAAAGAGGAGGAACTTTAAAACAACAACAACAACAACAACATAGTTACAAGGTAACATGAAAGTGACACTAATTGACACAATATATTATCTAGATCAAAATGATTTAAATTAAGATATGTAGGGTATAGTCCAGACTTTCATAGGTTTATAGATTTTCTAATCAATTTCCTAACTTTGTCTTCTTATCTCAGACTGATAAAATTAAAAACCAGTATGTTTCTCTTGAAGGAAACAAATTATTTTCCTTGATTCAGGCCTGTCTGTAGTGAAGAAAATAAAAACTTTTTTTCGTATATATAAAAATAACCTGGTTGTTTTCATTATTTTTCCAAGTATGTTATTTCAACTGCAAATTTAACCCATGTTTCAATTCAAATTAATTGAAATCAATTCAATTTATCCAATTTTGCTTCATAGTCTGAGTTTAGATATTTTACGTACACATTAAAAACAAACTGCAATCTAAAAAAAATAAACAACAAACTAAAAACCCACTACAATTTCTACCTTTAAATTGATAAAAGCTTGTCAGATATAAAAGTTATGTACATAAGAAACATTATACACTTGTATGCGATTAACTACCAGAGAGAACTATTCAATAAATATGTGTGGTTGGAATTGCATTGGACATAAAGTAGTATAAGTAAAAACTGTCAGGGAAAAGCGTAGTGAGACAACTTACAAAGCTTTTGTATCTTAATAATGGTTTTCCAACTCAAACAAGCAACACTTTATCCAAATTTATTGGATAGCAGCTAAAGTAGTCCTTAGAAAAAAAATTTATAGTTGCTAAATAACTAGGTTAAAAATGAAAACAAAGTTCTCAAATCAATGCCTTAGTGTCCAACTTTAGATACTAGAAAAAGAAGATCAAATTAAAGAAGAAAAATAATCAAGATCAGAGAGGAAAGCAATGATCTAGAAATAAAATTTAATAATAGATATCCCAATGAAACGAAAGCTGGTTCTTTTAAACAATAAAATTATTAAATCTCCAAGCACACTGAGCAAGAAAAAAAAGAGTGAAGACACAAATTACCAATATCACAAATGACAGGGATCATCAATACACAGCATACAAATATTAAAAACTTTGCTGTGGGAATATTATGAGCAACTTCATTCCAATAGTCAACAACTTAGATGAATCAGAAGAATTCTTTAAAAGACACAAACCATTATATCTTACTCAGAGTTAATATAATTAGCACACAACTTAATATTCCAAAATCTATCAAAGAAACTGGTTTGGACATTAAAACCCATTTTTCAAAGAAACTCCAGGCCTAGATGATTTCCCTACGAAATTTTACCAAACACCTTCAGGAAGAAATAATTCCAGTTCTACACAAAATCTTTCAGAATTTTGAGGAGTTGAGACTTCTTAATTTTAATCATTTCCACAATAGTTATTGAATATTATAGCTATCATTTCACATTTTTCGTATATATCTCATCTTTTTTATTCTGTATTTTTTACTGTTTTTGTTTGTATTGAGTGAATATTTCCTAATTTAGCATTTTAATTTCATTAATGAAACATCAACCACAAGAAAGCTGCAATGGCCACATTAATAAGAAGAAATATAGATGCTAAAACAAAAAAAAATGTTACTAGAGATAGATATATTTATAATAATAAAGAGGCTGATTTATAAGGAGTATATGGTAATTCCAAAATATATTCACTTAATACGAGAGCATCAAATACATGAAGCAAAAATAACACAGTCAAGGAAGACATGGACAATTCAACAATAACCACTGGAGACTTCAATGCTCTAATGTATTAGTTTCCTAGAGTTGCCATAAAAAAAGTGTCCCAAACCAGACGACTAATGAAATATAGCTCTATTGTTTCACAGTTCTGGAGGTTAGAAGTTCAAAACCATAGTGTTGGCAGGATCATGCTTCCTCCGAAATCCATAGGTCTTTTGGTCTCTTCCAGCCTCTGATAGCCCAAGGTGTTCCTTGACTTTGGGCATAACTCTAATCTCTGCCTCAATCTTCACATGGTTATCTTCCCTCTTTGTCTGGGTTTCTCTGTGTTTGCATGTGTCATTCTCCCTGTGTATCTGTGACTGTGTCCAAGTTTTTCTCTGAATACAAGCACAGGAATCATACTGTATTGAGGTACTGGATTAAAGCCCAACTACTTCATCTTAACTTCATTAAGTATGCAAAAGCTCTGTTTTCACATTGAAGGTACTGGGGATTAGGATAACAATATACCCTTTTTAAGATGACACAATTCAACCCATAACATCCACTTTCATTAATGTACATAACAACTAGACCAAGATCAACAAGGAAATAAAAGTCTTGAACAATACTAAAAGCTACCTGGATCTTACAGAAAGCTGCAGAACATATGACCCAACAACAGAATATTCTTTATTTTCAGGGACATATAGAACATTCTCTAGGTTGGACCATGCACTAAGGCCACAAAAGAAAGCTCAATTAATTGAAATAATGAAAATAAAATAAAATACGTTCTCTTTGGGGCACCTGGGTGGCTCAGTCTGTTAAGTGGTTGACTTCAGCTCAGGTCATGATCTCATGGCTTGTGAATTCAAACCCACATTGAGCTCTGTGCTGACATCTCAGAGCCTGAAGCCTGCTTTGGATTCTGTGCCTCCTCCTCTCTCTGCCCCTCCACTCATGCTCTCTCTCTCTCTCTCTCAAAAATAAACATTAAAAAAAATAAAGAAACTATGTTCTCTGAAAATAATGGAATTACATTAGAAACCAACAACAGTTGATATTTCAGGAAACTTGCAACCTTATGGAAATTTTAAAAAACACTTGTCTAAGTAACCAATAGGTCAAAGAAATATCAAAAGGGAAATCAGAAAGTAATTTTAAATGAATGAAAATAAATATATAACATATGAAAACTTATGAAATGTGGGTAAAGTGGTGCTTAGAAAAAGATTTCCAGCTATAAATCCCTGTATTAAGAAAAAAGAAAAATCTCAAATCAATAACCTAACAATCTACTTAACACTGTAGGAAAAGAAGAGCAAGCTAAACCTAAAGCAAGAAAAAAAAGGAAGAATAGAAATTAAATAAAACATTAATGAAGTAGAGAATTGGACAACAATAAAATCAATGAAACCAAACTATGGTTCTTTGAAAAGATCAACAAAACTGACAAATGTTTAACTAGTTCGACCAAAGGAAAAAGAGAGAAGACTGAAATGGCTAGAATCAGAAATGAAAGAAAGGATATTGTTACCAATCTTACAAAAATAAAAAGTAATGTAAAGCAATACTATGAACAACTGTATACCAACAAACCGGCTGACCTAGGTAAAAAACACAAATTTCTAGAATGACATAAACTACCAAAACTGACTCAAGATGAAATAGACAATTTGATTAGAACTACAAGTGCCAAAATTTTATCAATTAAAAACAAAACAAAACAAACAAACAAAAGAACTGCCAACATAGAAAAGACCAAGTCCAGATGACTTCACTCCTGATTTCTACCACATGTTCAAAAAATACCATTTTTTTGCAAACTTCCACAAAATAGAAGAGGAAGGAACACTTCTCAATTTACTTTATGAGGCCAGTATTATATCAAAATCAGACAAAGAAATCACAAGGAAAGAAAACTACATATTAATACCTCTTATGAATATGGATGCAAAATCCTCAACAAAATCCTAGCAAAATGATTCCAACAACATATATAAAGAATTATATACCATGACCAAGTAGAATTTACCCCAGTGATGGGAAGGTTGTTTCATATCCAAAAATCAATTAATGCAATAGCACCCATATTGATAGAATTAGAAAAAAAAAAAAAAAACCTGCAAAGATCATCTCAATGCATGCAGCATAATTACTTGAAAACAAATAACAGCAGCAACAAAAAAACCTAACATACATTCATGAAGAAAACATTCAGCAAACTAAGAAAGAAAAAAACTTTCTAAACTCACAGCTCATATCAGACTTAATGGAAGAAGACTAGCTGTGTTTCCTTCATGATGAAGAAGACAAGGAAGTCCAGTCCCACTGCTTTTATTCAATGTTGTATTGCAGATTCAAGCCAGAGAAATTAGGAAGAGTGGTAGGGGGGTGGGGAGATGGAAGGCACCCAGATTAGAAAAGAAGTAAACCACCTCTATCCACAGATGCTTTCGTACACAATAAATCCTCAAAGAATTCACTAAAAAACTATCAGTACCAATAAATGAATTCAAGTGAGGTTGTGAGATACAGGTCAATATAGAAAAACCATTTGTATTTCTAAACATTTGTATGAACAATCTGAAAATATATTTAATAAAGAAATTTCATTTACAATAGCATCAAAAAGAATACAAACTAGATTCAATGTGGAGTGCCTGGCTAAGTCAGTTGGAAGAGTAAATCACTGTTGATCACAGGGTTGTGAGTTCAAATCTCATGTTGGTTATAGAGATTACTAAAAAGTAAATACATAAAAACTTTTTAAAAATTGCGTTAAGTGTAACAAAACTATAAAACTTATATTCTGAAAACTACAAAACATTGTTAGAAATTATTTTAAAGATCTCAATAAATAGAAAAAGATCCCATGTTCATGGACCAAAAGACTTATAATGGTAATGCCTCTCCAAAGTGATCCAGAGATTCAATGCAATCCCTGTCAGAATCTCAGAAAACTTTGTAGAAATTGACAAACTAATTATAAAATTCAAGTAGAAATGCAAGGGACCCAAAATAGCAAAAACAATCTTGAAGAAAATTAAAAAAAAAAAAAAAAAAAAAAAAAAAAAAACAAAACACAGGAGGACACACACTTCCCCATGTCAAAACTTACTACAAAGCAGTGACAGTGATAATCAAAACAATGTTGCATTAGGGTAGACATGCAGATCAATAGTCTACAAAAGGGAATCCAGAAGTTATATCTACAGTCAAGTGTTTTCCCACAAAAGTTTAAAGGTCATTTTATGAATAACCCTTAACAAATGATGCTGAGATCAACACCATATGTAAAAGAATGAAGTTGGGCTCTTACCTCACAACACATACAAAAATTTACTCACAGTGCGGGGCGCCTGGGTGGCGCAGTCGGTTAAGCGTCCGACTTCAGCCAGGTCACGATCTCGCGGTCTGTGAGTTCGAGCCCCGCGTCAGGCTCTGGGCTGATGGCTCAGAGCCTGGAGCCTGTTTCCGATTCTGTGTCTCCCTCTCTCTCTGCCCCTCCCCCGTTCATGCTCTGTCTCTCTCTGTCCCAAAAATAAATAAACGTTGAAAAAAAAAAAAATTTACTCACAGTGGATCCAAGACCTAAATATAAAAGCTAAAACTACAAAACTCTCAAAAATATAGAAGTAAATCTTTATGAATTTAGATTTGGCAAAGAAACTAAATATGACAACAAAAGATCAGTAACAAAAGGTAACATAGATAATTAGGGTTTCCTAAGCAGATCTGTAGCACTTAGATGAAACCAATGGCAAGTGGAATCATGCAGGGCCTGGAGAGGTCAACAGCAGTACCCAAGGTTTTGGTTCTTCTGCAACAGTAACAGTGTACATGATGGGGGGTGGGATGGGGACAACCAGCAGCTGAGACACCTTGTGAAGTGACTGCAGCTCCTTTGTGGCTCAGCAGTGTGTTCCCCATGGATGGCCATGTCTACACCCTCCCATGTGCCTGTAACAGAACTCCATCCAACTTTACCTGACCAGGAGGCCCAAATATCAGCTGATTGTAAATACCACCACAGGTTCAAACACGATGCTGAGAATAATGCCTATTTGGTATTGAATATGCAAGACTTTGATGTGGAGTCCAAATGTGATAGGACAGTTCATGTTTCTGAACCAAAGAAAACAAGAAATAAGGGGATGCTGTATACCTACATTGCTCTCTATCAAGCTGGCAATTTATCTTAGTGTAACAGGAAGTATTTTTAGTGTAATGGGAAAGCACCTTATAAATCCTCTTATTTCTTGCACAATCACAAAACCCAAAGCAATCAATCTGCTCTTTGGGGGACCTGCTACACCACAAATGGAAGTTGAAAAGAAGTGGACAAATGCCTTGAATGAAACTATTTTTCACTAGAGACCAAGAATAACACTAAATTTGGTGGCAGATGACATTGTCTTTGATAAGTTTTCTCTTCCTGCTGATGTGCATGGATAGGTTAAGATGATCCAGTTAGAAAAAAAAAAATGTATGTTACTTCCCTATTCTGTTCACAGTTCAGCTGAGCAATGAAGTGAAAGATTTGATGATCATAAATCATCCTACTATTGGGCTACCTGTCACAGTGTCCTCAAAAAGATCTCACTGGGGAGAATATCCTTCAGGATTCATGAGCAAGATTCTATGTTCTCCTTGTAGCAGTTTGGGTTTTCAAAGACAGTTGCTGATGAGGTGAAAGGAATTTTTACGGATACCAACTTCGACCTTCTTTTCGACTGAATTTCATCTTCTTTTCGACTGTTTGGCTTCAAAAAAATGACATCAGTTTCTGAAGGAAAAACAAGAGCATGACTGCAATATCCACCAAAGCAATGATTTGGCTCTGCTTTTGCACCGTGGTTACATTACTTTTCCTTCTAAAAGAGAAGATGAATTTGCTAGTCCTTATCCCAGCAGGCATTGCACTATAGCAACTGAACTAGAGACAGCAAATGACCGTTCTTTGGAGAGACCCAAGACCTGAATTTCAGTTTGGCGCTTGCAGTGACTCTGAATGGGAAACCAAGGAATGTGATACTCAGGCCATGTCACACTTACCGTACCCTGTGTGTACCTGAGGTGCTATGTATGTGCTCCTGCATCTCAAGAATACAAGTTGGTATTCTCGATTAATTATCACTTTTGTCAATTGATGGAATATGCTTCTGCCTTTGTCTTACGTTACCTCAGCTTTATGAATTACAAGATAAAGTCAGTTTTACATCTACCTTGGAAGGCATTTACCTATAAAGCTGCAAGCACATTCATTGACCATGTCTTGGCTTTTATTATCACCATGCCAACATCTTATTGGCTGGCATGTTTTAGGGACAATGTGGTATTTCTTGTTCACCTTTACCAAAGATGATTTTAACCTGTGGATAAAACCAGAGTGAGCACCTCTGAGAAGTTTAATGAGGAAAATCCCAAGTAAAAACCCCACACAGACTAAATGTTCTATCGCTTTAAAGGAGCCACTCTGTGGTTGGCTGTCAGCTGAACAAAGCTGGGATTTAGTATATTTGGAAACTTTGTCTAATTTCGTTAGACATTCCATCCTCAGCATTCCCAAAAATCTCTTGAACGCGTTTCATAGATCTCCTTATTTACCTTTATGTTACATCTGGAAAGAGCTATTTACACTTCCCCTTCACAACATTTAAACATCCTTCTGGGTCACAGAGGTGTTGCCTAGCTTTGGTCACCCTTTTAGTATGGCAGGTCTCCATGCAGGAATGCCCAGTGTTGGCCACACCCTTGCTACAGTGTGTGGAGCACACATGGAGCACAGATGGACAACACCTATCTATCAGAGACAGGAAGGGTGTTACTGTTGTTTTCAATTGTTCCTTGTGTGAATTTCAAATGCCTATGTAAATTTACCCACTTGGATACCCTGGAATCAGATGGCTTTTTTCTTTTTGCTTCAATTTTGATTATTTTAAAGCTTATTGTATTAATTTTCCAATTTAAAGTAAATGTACCTGGATGTGAAACTAATACATGAATTGGACTTGATTCAAATTATTTTTAACCTTTTGTTTGGTTTGATGTGTTTCAAAGGATCATGATGAAAGTGAAAAGACCATCCACATAATTGGAGAAAACATATGCTAATAGTATATCCAATAAAAGACTAGTATCTAGAATATATACAAAAACTTGTATAACTCAGTAATAAAGAAGACATAATTCAATTAAAAATGAGAAAAGGTTCTGAATAGACATTTCTCCAAAGAAGATAGATATACAAATGGCCAATACGTACATAAAAAGATGCTCAACATTAGTCATCAAGGAAGTGCCAATCAAAACCACAGTGAGGGGGACCTGGATTGGGTAAGCGTTGGTTAACCAGTTGGTTCAGCGTCCACTCTTGATTTTGTCTCAGGTCATGATCTTGTGTTTTGTGAGTTCGAGCCCTGCATCAGGCTCTGAACTGAAAGAGCCTGCTTGGGATTCTCTGTCTCCCATTCTCTTTGCCCCTCCCCCACTCACACTGTCTCTCAGAAACAAAAACAAAAATATTGAGGCACCTGGGTGGCTCAGTCAGTTAAGTGTAGGACTTTGGCTCAGGTCATGATCTCACGGTTTGTGGGTTCAAGCCCCACATCTGGCTCTGTGCTGACAGCTAGGAGCCTGCAGCCTGCTTCGGATTCTGTGTCTCCCTCCCTCTCTCTCTCTGCCTCACCCCACTCGCGCTCTGTTTCTCTCAAAAATAAATAAATATGAAAAAAAGATTAAAATAAACAAATAAACATAAAAAAACACGGTGAGATACCACTTTAAAACGAATAGGATGACTAGAATAAAAAAAAACAAAAACACCAGATAACAGCAAGCATTGGCAAAGGACGAGATAAATCAGAACTCATATACACTGCTGGTTGGAATGCAAAATGATGTAGCAGCTTTGGGAAACAGTCTGGCAGCTCCTCAAACTTTGAAACTTTGAGTTACCATATGACCCAGCAATTCCATTTCTGGATATATTCCCAAGAGAAATAACAATATATGCCCATACAGAAGCTTGTACATAAATATTTATAGCAGCATTACTCATAGTGGCTACAAGGCGGAAACAACCAAAATGTCAATCAAAGGATAAATGGATAAACAAAATATGGTATATCCTTACAATGGAAATTTATTCAACCATAAAAAGTAACGAAACACTGAAACATGCCGCAACACGGATGAACCTTGAAAACATTATGCTGATAGAAGTTAGTCCCAGTCACAAAAGACCACATACTACACGATTCCATTCATGTAAAAGAATAGAGAAATATATAGATATAGAAAGTCGATTAGTGCTTGCTTATGGCTAGGTGGGAGGGCACCGGGGTTGTGGGGAATAGATACCTAAAGGATGTGGGGTTATTTTTTGAGGTGTAAAAAAAATTTTTTTTAATTGACTGTGTTGATGCTGTACATGTTTATAAATATACGAAAAATCACATTGAGCCATACAGTCCAAGTGTGTGAATTATAGGGTATGTGAACAATACGTTAGAAGAGAGAGGTGCTGGTGGTACAAAGACCCATTTGAGAGCCATTGCAAGATCAGGGAAAATAGATGTGGTGTATGTGAACTAGAGTAGAAGTTACTTAAAATGACAAAGAAAGTGCATAATAAAATAGCTATCTTATATTGCACTGACTATGGTGAAGGTCTGTTAATGCTCAAATCAATTAATCTTTACAATAATCTTAGAAGTAGGTCATTTTCCAGAGTATAGGAAAGAAACTGAGGAAGAGAGCTCAAATAATTGCTCAAGTATATGGTGCTAGAAATAAACTGAACCAAACATCTAACCATTGGCTTGGTGACTTTAGAATCCACGTTCTTTAGGATACTGAAACTTGGATGATTAATGGTTCCTTTCAGCCAACATTAATTCAATGTCAAATATGTTCAAAACATTGAATTAGATGCTGAGATATAAAGTCAAATATGATGTCATTAACATCAATAACCTGTATCATGGAAGACAATGATATGTACCATAAATCTGTAATTACAGTGAGATGTGATACCTACAGAGGTATATACTAAGTGCTAGAGGAACATACAAGAAGATTCAAATGCTATGAAACAAATGACAGCCTATATATATATATATATATATATATATATATATATATATACATACATGTATATATATGTATACATATGTATACATATATATATATATGTATATATATATAATACTGTTTGGGTCTGGAATAATTGTTGATCATTTAGATATATGTAGTTAACTCTTTACAAGTAGATTCTACAAATATTATCTACATCTATGCCTATGATTGTGTTCTTTTATTTATTTTCACTCTGCATTCTCTATTCTATACATTGCATTCTGTGTTCTATTCTTATTATGCAACATTCTTGGCTGGGGCTTTGTTACTAAACTTTCTATGATGGTTTTTAAATATCTACCTCCAGATCTTCTATTGTAGACTATTAAGTCATTTAGTACAGGTAATATGCCTTATTCATCTTCCTGTCATATCATCAAGGTCACTGCCGGACTTGTGGGTGATTAATAAATATTTTTGAATAAGGAAATAAATATTTTTGAATAAGGAAATAACGGCATAAGTGAACAAATAAATGGATGGATCAATGGATTATTTTGCCCATAAACATTATGTAGAATATATACTAGTTTGTGTGTAGTAAAAATTGGTTATAGAAGGGAGTAGGTGTGTGTTTTTTTTTTTTTTTAATTTTTGGATTTAATGAATCAACAATGGATAGATAGATAGAACCAGTACATAAGGAATTCATTAGAAAGTCAAACTTAGAGCTTATCAATTTTAGAGCATTTTCACAGAAGTGAGAATTGAATCACTCCAAGAGAAAGAATAGGCAATGTTCATAAGACATAAGGAATGGATTTATTTAATCATTCCTGAATAAAAGTAAGGGCTCAAAGAATTTTAAAAAATTGAATTATAGTTGGCTCCACTAACCAAGTTCTCTACTTTCTCCTAAAACCCTCAAAACCAACAATGCAGAATACTAATGTTTGAAAATTATTCCTGCAAAAATATCAGGGAATTTGTGGTAGGTTAAAGGATTCCAAATGCAAATGCATTATGAAATTCCTGACCACATTATCTTAATTCAGTTAGAGATTATAGAATTACAGAAACTGCTGTGAAGAATAGAAATACCAGGCATTAGAGGAGAGAAAGGGAGCTGTTCTTAGAAAGACTGAAGACAGAAGTTTATGATTAAACCAGGGATTTGAGAGACCAGCGGTTTTGAGCGATGCTAAGATCCAAGGCATGACCCCAGAATATGCAATCAAATTATCGTGGAGTTTAAGAATTTTGTGACACCATAAATGAAAGGACGTCGGTAATCAACATGGAGATGTTTATGTCATCATTACGAGGCATAGACTAGAGCTGAAACTTGAATAAGAAACTCTAGAATCTGAAGAAAACGGAAAACGGTCATGGATTTCTTTATGACTGTCAGACAGGAGTTTAACAAAGTCAGATGTCATAACAATCTCTTGAACAACAAATTCTCTTTAGTTTACTATAATCTTCAGGTAAGAAATGAAATTAAACTTCTCTATAATGGTAATATTTTATTCCCTTTACACTAACATGAATCTCCTCTCTCTGACAGAAACCTGCCTCTCAAGGGCTCTTAATGTCACTTGTCACTTAACAAAGTCTGTGTTACTGTGTTGGCTGAAAGTCATGTTCAATTTTCACAACCTCTTTATTAATAATCAGAGTGTATCTCAAGAGACAAAATCCTCATACCTCATACCTACTTTTAGAAAAAAAAAAAAAAGCTAATAGCTTTTACATCCATTGCAAAAGCAAGTCATTTAGGAGAGAAAAAGCTATCTGATTGTTTCAGCCAATTTAAATTAAATTGAAATGCCTTTTTATGAAACTCTGGCTGAATGTGCTATGAAAGATTAAGATGCTTCAGCATTAAGAATGGGGTTAGTTTGACAAAATGCCAGCTTACCCTCTGATTTTCATTCATCAGTGAAATTTCTAAGTTCTTTTTTGCCTTTTAAATCTGTGATCCCATGAGTCATAATTCTACAGGTATTTCCTTTTTTTCCCTTAATTTTGTTAAATTGACACTGATAACATCCCTAATGGAAAATACAACTGCAACACAGTCAGTTCACTGTATGAGAAATATATATGTGTTTCACAATATGAAAAATTCAGAGGGTTTGGTAGTCATAAAAATGTTTATTTGTGAGGCACCTATTTAAATACAAGTATAAAAAACTCCTTAGTTTTCTCCCAAATAATTTTACTCTATTTTTTTTAATCTAAGAATTGTGACATTCTCTTCGGAATGTTCTGGCAAACAGGAGTCACATAAGTTTTACTTGAGGAGGGAGGTGAAGACTAATTGTGCTTTGCTTTTGTTTATCTGTTCTAAAATCCTGAGGAGTTTATGTGGCCATATTACTTGTCATTTGGAATAACTCAGTCTTACAGACAGCCTAAATTTAGTGAGGATTATAATAATAGTATTAATAGCTACAATAACAACACTGACTTATGGAACTATGTGCCAGGAATTATGCCAACAAGTATACATGCATAGGTCTAATTTGATACCCTAGCAATTCATCCTCTAGATATTACCCCACCCTGCTATTCAGAACACTGAACTCACTGCAGGAGAAGTGACATATGCAGGATTTCACAAAACAACTAGGAGACCTAAAATCCAAACTCAGGTGTCATGCTTAAACCTTTATAATCTTGAAATGTTTTAGAATCTCAAACTTGGGTTGAATCATATCATTTCTGTCCTTTTTCCCTTAGTTCACTACTCTGAACATGTCCTCGAATAACCACAAAAATAACCTTCAAAATAGATTTGATTTGGGGGTTAAAAATAAAGTTTAGCAAGTAAGTGAATTCACAAATACAGAATCCACATTTTGGGATGAGCACTGGGTGTTGTATGGAAACTAATTTGACAATAAATTTCATATAATAAAAAAAAATTCAGAATATAAAAAAAAAAAACAAATACAGAATCCACAAACAGCAAAGATCAACTGCATTTTTATGACTTAATTTTGTTGTCCGTCCCTCCAAGTCCATGGAGAGCATTATAAAAATAATCTGAGAAGGCATATTATTCCATTGATAAATTATATGTTGCATCTAAAACAGAAATAGGAGCACACTAAGTATAATTGTTTTTCACCTATAAAAAAACCCTAAAGATGTGAGTGATTTTTTTATTTCAATTTTCTGCAATGCTGGAAAGATTTTATTTTCAACTTTAGCCTGTGATAGAAAGGGATATTACTATTTATATGTACTAACATAGTCTATTAATCATCTATTGCTGTATAACAAATTACTGAAGGTTAGTGACAAAAAATTATCTTGGGGCGCCCGGGTGGCTCATTTGGTTAAGCCACCGACTTTTAATTTCGGCTCAGGTCATGATCTCATGGCTCATTAGATTGAGTTCCACTTGGGCTCTGCATTCAGAGCACAGAGCCTGCCTGGGATTCTCTGTCCCTCTCTCTCTCTGCCCCTCCCCAACTTGCACACATATGCACACGCACATGCCCCCACTAGCACCCACCCTCTCTTTCTATCTGTCTCAAAAATAAATTTTAAAAAATTTACTATTTTATGTAGTCTGTAAATGAAGTGGTTTAGCTGCTTGGTTCTGGTGCAAAATTTTTAGTGAGTCATTTGAAGGCTTGACTGGGACTGGAGTATCGCCTTCTACTCCCTTCCATGGCTGTTAGCTCTAGGCCTGGATTCCTTATTTTTCTTGGTCTCTTGGTAGGAGACTTCAGTTTCTCCCCAAGAAGGTCTGTCCATAAAGCTGCTAAAAGCATGACTAACCTCAGCTAGAAAAGAGAGAGAGGAAATTAGTTTTGTTTGCTGGTCATGGAAACTCAGGCCTACAGTAATGTTGAAAAATAGAGTAATTTTCCAGGTTAATATATAATTGTGTATTAAATATATGCTATTTAAGTATTATTATATCCTGATGAACATAATTTTTATAGAGTCCATTGATATTTGTTATATTAAAGATAAATTAATCAACAATTAAATGAACGACTTTAAAATATTTTTAATCTTTCAATGGCACTTTTATAGAGGATCATATATACTAATCTTATGCAAAAGAATTCATATTAAGTCTTATTTTAATGAAAGCATTTTGCAAGCACATTATATTAGGTGCTTTCTTGTTTTTAATCTGACAGTATCCATTCATTCACACATGTTTTCACCCTCATTATTCATGCATGCATTCATTTAACAACCATTCATAGAGTGCCTACTACCTGTCAGACACAGTTATAAGCATGGAAATCCTAAAGTGAATAAAACAGACAAAGAATGTTACCTCATGTAGTTTTCATTCTAGTGACATTAGACAGATCATGAGCATATTAATAAGTAAAATATGTATGTTAGATATTGATAGTACATGGAGGAAACCAAAACTGAATAGTAGAGAAGAAACCATTACAGATGAGTGAACTATTAAATACAATTATTGGACACTACCTCAGTGTTGCTATCTAAGAAAATATAAGCAGAGAAATACTGAGTTGTAAACATTCCTGACATGTGACATATTTAAACAATACCAAAGGACACTATTTGGCTGGAACAGAGTGAGCAAGAGAGGGAAGAGGAGGAAATAAAATCAGACCTGGATGCTCTGTTATTGTCTAAATCATAAGGATTTCTTTTTTTTTTTTTTTTTTTTCTTAATCAGAAGAGAAGCCATTGGAGAGAGAAAGAAAGAGAAAAAAAAAAAAAAACCCACACAAAGTATTAGTGCAAGTCTATTAAAATAATTACAGTGACTGATGAAAATGGCTTATGGTGTTAGTAGTAATTAATTTATAGACTCAATGTAATTTTCACTAAAGCCCCAACATGCTTTTGTGGAACTAGGCAAAGTGATTCTCAAATATATTAGAAAGAAAAAAAGGTAAAGAATGGTAAAATTTCTGATGAAGAAAAACGGGATAAGTTCTTGTTATGCATAATATCAATAATGAATTTTAAAGTATAGAAAGTTAAAGCACTGAAGAAATTCTGGGTGATACATAACTAAACCTAACAGAATAGGAGGAGTATAGGATCGAGGTTTTGGGTTATCTTTTATGAGAAAGATGTTTGTTATGCCCAGAATTCGTGATCCCCAAAGACCGCCAGGGAGCCGAGTCCGATGCAAAAGCAAAAGACCCTTTATTGGAGCTAGCTCGAGCTCAATCCCCTACCTGCACCAATGCAGCGGTGAGATACCGGGGAGAGAAAGCGAGTTTCAAAAGGACAAAGGTTTTATTGGGGCCTAGGGGCAGTTGGTGAGGTAACGGCTGTGGCCTCAGCCGATTGGCTGGGGAAGGGTCGGAGTCCTGTTAGGCAGGTGAGCGGGAGGTTACTCAAGGGGAGGAGGCGTGGTCAAGGTGAAGGACACAGAACAAGATGGAGTCCGCCCGCCCGCGTAGGCCGGCCTTTTCAATGTTAATTTCTTCACTGGCCTTTAACATATTCATACATTTTAATGCACTGCTATTATGCTTTATTTTGCTACAAAATTAGAAGAAATACAATAAAATACTTGATGACATGTTAAAATAATTAGAGTGAAGGTCTGGGTTATCTCTCTAATATAATTTTACTTCAATTTGATATGCTTTATTGAGTTGGAGCAAAAAAAGTACAAACTTCCAGTTATAAGATAAGTGAGTACTAGGAATGTACAACATGACAGAAAACAGTGTTGTATAATATATGGGAATGTTGTGAAGAGACTAAATCTTAACTGTTTCTCATCACAAGGAGAAATTGTTTCCTTTCTTCTCTTTTTATTATATCTTTACAAGAGGGATGGTAACTAAACCCATTAAGGTAATCATTTCACTTACAATCATGTGTAAGTCAAACCATCATGCTGTACACATTAAACTCACACCGTGACGTGTGTAAATTACTTCTCAATAAAACCAGAAGAAAAAGAGATTAATTTGTAGATAAGAAATTACCAATTGCAACTAATCTAGATATACCATGTGATATTGTGACTTATAATAAGAAGTATATATTTGTTTTTTGTTTCCTTTCTGGTACTGAGCTCTTAAAACCCTTGGAATTTCCTGAATCATTGGAGCTATGAAGATTCTTTTGTTATGTTAATGAGCTTGGTTTTGTTATGCTGGAACCACCTAAAAATGAGCTGCTGGCCTGAAAAGCCAACCTTGCCATTAGAGGGCAGGAACTTTAGTCTCCTCCCAACCCTCTATCTCCTGGGCAGGGCGAAGGGCTGGAAGTTGAATCAATTGCCAAGGGCAATGATTTATTCAATCGTGCCTATGTAATGAAGCCTCTCCAAAAATCTGAAAGGACTGGCTTCAGAGGGCTTCAATGTTGTTGAAGACGTGCGGATCTGAAGAGAATGGTGCACATGGAGAGGGCACGGATCTCCATGCCTTTTGTCACACATTGCCCTATGCCTCTCTTCCTGTTAGCTGTTCCTGAGTTCCTGTATCCTTTTACAGTAAACCAGTGATCTAGTAAGTAAAATGTTTCTCTGAGTTCTGCGAGCTGTTCTAGCAAATTAATGAGACTCAAGGGAGGGGTTTGTGGGAACATCTGATTTATAGCCAGTCAGGCAGAAGCACAGGTAATAACCTAGGCCAGGAAGTGGCTTCTGAAATCTGTTGGGGTGGCGGGGAGGGTGGGGGGCAGCTTTGTGGCACTGATCTTTTACTTGTGGAATCTGATGTTACCTTTGGGTAGATAGTGTCAAAACTGAGTTGAATTCTTAGACATGCTGCTGACATCTAAGAATTGCTTCTTGGTGGTATGGGAAACCCCCACACTCACACCCACAAATCATACTTGTGCTCCAATTTGTTCACACCCTTGAACCCATTAGAATACATCTGCACCTTGATTATTGGAAAAAAATCACAGAGGATTTACTTTATTCTGTTTACCATTCTAAACAGTATTCTTGCATGTCAATATTTTATTTGTTCTCTGTTCAAATTAATATTCATATATCTTAAAGGCTTTGAGTTTTTTTTTTTCCTGCTGAGTTGAGGTGATGGCAGGAAGAGATGAAACCAATAAAAAAGTAAATATTTAAAATGTATTATAGTAATGTGTGTTTATTATTTAATAGTTTATAGTTTGTTAATTTGAATCATAACCATAAATATAGCAGCTTCCATTCATTAGTTTTTACTTCGTGCCAGGCACGACACTATATATATATATATATATATATATATATATATATATATACACACATGTATATGTCGTCTCTTTTATTCTTGGAAATCATCATGAATATTTCGGCTTGTTAAATAAATGACAAGTTAAAAATGAAACTCTTATCTCTCATAAAATGTCATGATACGTATTCATATAAGAGAATAGTGAATGATAATAAATTAACCATTTTCTTAATGTATTTTTTATATTACAAACTAGTAAGTAAATAGGCTGTGCACCTGCTGCTAGCAATTTGCAATTATCCATTGCTTGAAATACTGCAATATGCGTCATAAACCAAAAAGCAAAGCTTGCTATCAGAAGAGGACACAAAATAGAATACAAGTTTTCACTTTCTTTGAGCAGCCAGATGGTTTAGAGCTATTTTTCTGCAATTGAATATAAAAGAAGTAGAACTGAGACAAATTGACCATTTCAGGTTTATAGCATGTTTTTATGATTTTTAAACAATGAGGGGGAACATATCATGTGGAAGATTCTTTCAATAATATACAACACATTTAAAGTATGTTATTAGCAAACCTTATAAAATATTTCTGTTTGAACACACTTAGGCTGTAGATACACTCTGACAATTAACATGCCATTTTTGCAAATTATCTGCGTATATGTAGAAAGTCAAATGTTCAGTTGCTCAAAAAATAAGCATTGCAATATAAGAACTGAAAATGAATGACCAGAAGAATGGCAATTTAAAAAGCATAATTTGTGAGGAGCAGACAACAAGGGTGATTGGGTCATTGGCATCTGGTTTAATCTTATTCTACTTTCTTTCCCTTTTCTGTCAAGCGGTGGGAATAATAGTAGCCACATCATATGTTTTGCATAAGAACTTAATTAAATGATCCATTTAAAACAAAATTAACTCTAAGTTAACACTAAATGTGCATAGCAAACATTACATAAGTATACTAGATAAGAAGAACGAATGAATAATTAAAGAGTACTCCCTGATTTTCTTATTGATAATCTAAAGGATTTTGCATTCATAGTAAGTACGTTTTGCATGAACTGTTTCATTTTCTAATTCATGGGTTGTCTGAACATATGTATCAACACACAGAGTGTTCTGAAGATCATCTGGTTAATATAAATAATATAAAAGTAATTGAATCCAGTGAATGTAATAAAACAATTAATAACAATATTATGGCTTTACCCTATACTGTTTTTAAATATTTTTGTACAGGGGCGCCTGGGTGGCTCAGTCAGTTAAGCGTCTGACTTCAGCTCAGGTCACGATCTCACAGTCTGTGTGTTCGAGCCCCGCGTGGGGCTCTGTGCTGACAGCTCAGAGCCTGGAGCCTGCTTCAGATTCTGTGTCTCCCTCTCTCTCTGCCCCTTCCCCGCTCATGCTCTGTCTCTCTCTGTCTCAAAAATAAATAAAAACATTTAAAAATAAATAAATAAATAAATATTTTTGTACATAGTAACAAAACTAGGCCAGAGATGTGAACATCAATTATATGTAAATTGCTGTGGAGAGGAGGACAGATATCAACACAGTAAACATATAGTGATTACTCTTTTTAAAATATATATATTTGGGGAGCCTGGGTGGCTCAGTCCGTTAAGCGTCCGACTTCAGCTCAGGTCACAATCTCACGGTCCGGTCCTGTGAGTTCGAGCCCCGCGTCGGGCTCTGGGCTGATGGCTCAGAGCCTGGAGCCTGCTTCCAATTCTGTGTCTCCCTCTCTCTCTGCCCCTCCCCTGTTCATGCTCTGTCTCTGTCTTAAAAATAAGTAAATGTTAAAAATAAATAAATAAAATTTAAAAAAAAAAAAAATAAAAAAAATAAAATATATATATTTATTTTTGAGAGAGAGAGACACAGACAGAGTGTGAGTGGGGAGGGGCAGAGAGAGGGAGACACAGAATCCGAAGCAGGCTCCAGGCTCCAAGCTGTTAGCAAAGAACCCCATGCAGGCTCAAATTTACAAACCATGAGATCACGACCTAAGCCAAAGTCAGACACTGACTCAGTGGCAGTGGCAGTGGCAGTCAGTCAACTGAGCCACCCAGGAGTCCCTACGTCATTACTCTTAAAGGAATTTTAATCCAACTGGTGCAAGGAAGATAGGAAGAGACAGGTAGGTGATTCTAGCAAGCTAATAATTTGGATCCCTTGGAAGAGTAATCTTACGCGCATTTGCAACTATTCCCCAAGCATAAAGATGATAGGTGAAGATAGATGATAGATAGATGATAGATAGATAGACAGACAGACACATAGACTCAATTCACATCTCAGCACACTCCAAGTTCTCACCAAAGACATTAATAACCTCTATCTTTTTAAATCACAGAACAGTGTTTTGCACTGACTATTCCTGATCTTTGAAAAGCATCTTTCATGATTCTCCTCTCCCTGACATTTTTATTATCTTTATCAGAATCCTATTGTTTGTGCCCTTCTTCCAAAATATCTGGGTAGTTCTTCTTAGGCTCATTTATATCAAATTATCCTCTCTTCTCACTGTACTATCTTTATGAGGCAAACTCATTTCCCAGTGTATTAATAACAACCGATATGTAGAACATTCAGGAGCCTCCATCACTGTCCAGACCTCTTTTCTGAATTCCAAGATTGTATATCCCTCTGCCTTCTCTCCTTCTTCACTTAGATGCTGCAAAGGAAGCTTACTGTGAACATACCTAAGATGGAAAAAGAGTTTCTCCTCTATAACTACTAATACTCCAGAGTATACAATCTTGCTAAAAGAGTCATCCTACTCTGGCCTAGCCATAAAGGATCATTATTTATTTTTCTGTCTACTTTATTTCAATTTATCAGTTACTCTATTAGCTATTATCTAATTCATATTCCTATATCCCAACTCATATCACCATATTCTGATCTAATGTTTTCTCTCTTTCACCAATCTGATAGTTTCCTAGCAGTTCAGCTAAATCCACTTTTTTTCGCATAAAATGTATTTTCCATATCCTGGGGTTATTAAGTCATAAATAGTAGTCTTAAAGAAATAGATGAAAATAAAAATATAGTGGCTTACAGTTATATATAGAAAAATACTTATATCCCAGGGTGCCTGGATGGCTCAGTGGATTGTCTGACTCTTGATTTCAGCTCAGGTCATGATCTCACAGTTCGTGAGTTTGAGCCCCACGTAGAGCTCTACATTGACAGTGCGGAGCCTGCTTGGGACTCTCACTCTCTGTCTCTGTCCCTCTGCCTCTCATGCCCATTCTCTCTCTCTCTCTCTGTCAAAATAAATACTAAATCAATCAATCAATCAATATTAAAAAATAAAAATACTCATATCTCTAACAGCACTGCTTTGAAACACTCTCGGTGGTGTCTTAGAAATCTGCACTGTAAACAGGCGTTGCTGATGATATAAAAATACCTTCATGTGTAAAACACATGGCCCTAATTGATTAGGCCTTACATGATTCAGCTTACCCTGCTACTGTTTTCCACACATTTCACCTCCAGTTCTTCCTGGAGCCCTTATCGGCCGTGTCATTGCCCCCAATACTCTGCTTTAAACACTCTTTCCAGATTCACACACTTAACATCTGTCGAGTGCTGCGACACTATCACCTCCGACAGAGGCGCCCCACTGTATGAAGGAAAGCAAAGAGCATAACAATATCTACCTCTAGGTAGATGTCACCTGGTTGTATGGTTTGCAGATGTCGGGGTCACCAAGAAAGGCATGACTCACACAGGCACTGGATGGAATGATGCTTTCCTTGCATAGAGAAGACACATCAAGCTCAACTTCAATAGTAAGCGTTGGTCCCCGGTGACCTCTTGTGCTGAAGGTGAAGAACCCCATTCTCTCTCTGCTGGGAACATATATAGCACCGAGGCTGGCCAGGTGCCCTATGACACACATCCTTAAGAAGAACAAAGACGTACACATCAAACCCGGAATACAGAAAGATATTCCCAAACAAAGCAATATGCCTAGCACAAGCTGTGAAGGATTTTTATCTCCACATAAAAAAAAAAATGTTCCGGGCCTGAAGCAACCTTATGGAACCACGCAAGGGTCAGCAGGCTGTGCACGACTGCCTTTTCCAACAGTGTCAAAAATCAGAAGTTGGTACTAAATTTTCACCTTTCTAAATTTCTCAGTGGCATTTGACAGGATTGATCACTCCCACTGTGACATTCTCCTTTCTTACTTTATATCTGAGATAGTATTTTCGACTCAGTTAATTTAGATTTTACCTCCTTGAAGGGGTCTATTCTAACCAAACCATCTGAAATAGCACCCTTGTCATTTTCTTTTACTTCTGTTATTTTTCTATTAATATTTATCATTGTGTAAATATATATGCAACCACATATATACCAGATATATAAACAGATATATAATCTATCTCCCAAAATAGTATATAAACTCATGACAAATGGTACTTTGTTTCTATATTTATTTTTGTCTAGTTGTGTATGTACGTGTTTAAATAAAATTTTACTTTTAGCACAATCTAGATATGCAGAAAAATTCCAAAAGTAGGAAAGACTGTTCCCATATACTGCACACCCAGTTTTCTGTATTAATATTTTAAATTTGGGTGGGTACATTTGTTACAAGTTTCCTGTATTAATATTTTAACTTAGGGTGGTATATTTGTTACAAGTAATGAACCAATATTGATATAATATCATTAACTAAAGTTCATCCTGTATCCACATTTTCTATTTTTCCCTAATGCCATCTTTCTTTTCAAGGATCCCATACAGAATATAATATATTTAGCAGTTACGTCTCCATAACCTCCTCTTGTCTGTGAACCATTCCTTGTCTTGATGACAGTTCTGAGAAGCAGTATTTTGTGTTCTACTCCTATTCTATTCTATTCTATTCTGTAGAATGTTACTTAACTTGTATTTGTCTTGACTTTTTTTTCTCCATTCATGCTTAGACTGGGTTATGTGTTTTGGAGGGAAAGACCGCAGAGACAAAGTGTCATTTTCATCCTGTCAGTGTCACATGGTATCAACTTTACCTAATACTGTTGATGTTGGGGGCCCCTGGGTGACTCAGTTAAGCGTCTGACGCTCGGCTCCAGCTCAGGTTGTGATCTCACAGTTCGTGAGATCCAGTCCCACAGAGGGCTCTGTGCTGACATCACAGAGTCTGCTTGGGATTCTCTCTCTTTCTCTCAAAAATAAATAAAATTTAAAAATCCGCTTGATGTAGTGATCTCCTGGCTGTGATAGTGTTTGTCAAAACTGTCCACTCTAAATTTACTATTTATTTTTTTCCTATTTCCATTCTCTTTGGAAAGAAGTCATTATGTGCAGCTTTATCTTACACTTAAATAGTAAATAGTTACATTTCCCCCACCCCTTCAATGAAATCATTTCATATATGTAATATGGTTGGATTGTTTTGATACATTTTTAATTTCTTCCTGACATCCACAACCTCCTAAATTATGGGGTTTTTTTTTTTTTTTTAACTTGCAGACATTAACGTTTACCCTTTGTTGCTCTAAAATTCTGTGGGTTTGGACAGATGCATAATGTCATGTATCTATCATTACAGCCTCATAAAGAATACCTCTCTGGCTCTCAAAAATCCCCAAAAGTAGATTCGGATGTTAAACAGTTGAAAAATGCATCGCTGACTGCACTTATTAGACTGATTATGTTTATTTTAAAGCAGTAAATTTTCTTCTCTCCTGATATCATTTAGTTTTTCTCGAATTTTTTTAAATGTTGTTACAATATTTATAATAAGTCGGTTAAATTACTGACTGCTGATATTGTTCATTTGGGAATTTTTCATAGTGCAAGTTTATCAACAAGTTCTGTAAGTTTAGTGAAATGTTAGCTAATACTTTTTAGAAAGAAAATCACATAATATTGAAACATTTCCAGAAAATCATCATAAAAGTGTTCTCTTGAGAGCACAAGAGTTTTCAGGTAAATGCTTTATCATCCATTATTATTATTATTTTAAGTAACGTCTTTATCTTGTAGAAACAAGTGAGGTGTGTTTCTCTTTTCAAAAATCATTGCAAGTTACTGCAATATTGAGAACTATTTGCCAACAACAGAGTACTGACCCAAAAATCCATGACATTTTTTATTTCAAAATACTTTGAGACATTTAACAAGGAAATTATTTGAAAACCAAAGAAAAAAAAGAAAATTAAAAAGCCTCTGATCAATAAAAATATTTTCACAATTGTTCCACCTCTTTTTTAGACTTTATTTTTAAAAAAGCCTTATTAAAGTATAATTTCCCCACTATAAATTCATCTATTCTATGTATGTACTTTAATAATTTTTAGTAAATTTACAGAGTTGAGCAACCAATCATCACTATCTAGTTTTAGAACGTTGCCATCGCCCCCAAAATATTTCCTGTGCCCATTTTCAGTAAATCTCTATTCCTACTTCTGCTCTAGACAAAAATTAATCTACTTTCTAAAGTCTAAAAAAAAAAAAGGAAAAAAGAGCATTTTTAAGTTCACAGCAAAATTAAGAGGAAAGCACAGAGATTTCCTATACACCCCTTGACCACACACAGGTATTGCCTCCCCCATTATCAACATCCCCCACTAGAGTGATAAATTTGTCACAGTTGATGAACTCACATGTACACATCGCAATCACCCAAAGTCTATGTATATTTACATTAACATACACTTTTGTTGTCCATCCTATGGGTCTGAATAGATGTAAAATAGTATGTACCATCCCTATGGTGTCATACAAAGTATTCTTGCTGCCATAAAAATGCTCTGTGCTCTGCCTATTTGTCTCGCCTCAATACCCTGCTCCCAACTCCTGGGACTGCTAATCTCTTTACTGTCTCCATAGTTTTAAGTTTTAATTTTTCCAGAATGTCATGAAGTTGGAAATATATGGCATGTAGTCTCTCCAGATTGACTTCTTCCACTTTAGTAATGTAAATTTGTTTCCTTTTTGTGTTTTCATGGCTTGGTGGCTCATTTCCATTTTAGCATTCAAAAATTTTCTATTGTCTGGATGTATCATGATTAATTTAATCATTCATCTAATGAAGGACATCTTGGTTGTTCCAAGCTCCATGTGTGCAGATTTTTGCATGAACATAGATTTTCAACTTATCTTTCAACTTATTCTTATACCAAATCTAGATCTTTTTACTTAAAAAATAATATTGTAGGGGCGCCTGCATGGCTCAGTTGGTTAAGCATTCCACTCTTGATCTCGGCTCAGGTCATGATCACGGTGTCATGAGTTCGAGCCCCACATCAGGCTCTGTTATGACAGCGTGGAACCTGCCTGGGATTCTCTCTCTCCCGTATCTCTGCTCCTCCCCAACTCATGATGTGCTCCACCTCTCTCTCAAAATAAATAAGCATTTAAAAAAAATTTTTTTAAATAATATTATAAATATTTTGCTTAAATAGAAGTCAACTCCCATAAGATGCATGGGAGAACTAGAATGTACACATTAAAAATTAGCAAATATTATTTCTCTCTTATTTTTATATAAGTAAACAATAGTCATGTTATTTTCTTTCCCCACTCAGCAGATTTTCTTGTATGATCCACTGTGGGGAGCACAATCCTCTTGTGGAGTACTTTTCTAAATTCTGTCCAGGTTCTCTAACAATGTGTTATCTTGTATTTTTTTTTTTTTTATCTTGCATAGTTTAAGAGTTTCCAAATCTTTTGAGTATTACATTTAATCCCTTTAGCTTAGCAAGTAATGGTGTGCTTCTAAAATTTTTTTTCAAGTTGTTTCTTTCCACTGACCTATCTGAAATTATCCCTTACATCTTTGACATACCATTACTTACAGTTTCCTCAAAAACACTTACAGCTCTGGGGCACCTGGGTGGTTCAGTTGGTTAAACGGCCAACTCTTGATTTCGGCTCAGGTCACGATCTCACGGTTCGTGAGTTCGAGCCCCACATCAGGCTCTGCACTGACAGTGCAAAGCCTGCTTAGGATTTTCTCTCTTTCTCTCTTTCTGATCCTTCTCTGCTCATGTACATGCTCTCCCACTCTCTCTCAAGATAAATAAACACACATTAAAAAAAAAAAAAAAAAAAAACAAAAACCTCTTACAGGTCTATTTTTACATGACCTTTGTTCTGCCAGTAAACTCTTCCTGCCTCAAGAATTTCTTCATTTAGCTTCTTTTCACACTAGAAAGAGTTGTTCAGTCATCTAAATGTTTCTAAGACACATTCCCTGATACCTGCATGTGAGTTAACTGTTGACAATCTACCTTTGTATCTAACTACCACAGTTTCTAGGACATCTGCTTGGGTCAGTGGGTTAAACGTTGGACTCTTGATTTGGCTCGTCATCATCTCACATATCATGGGATCGAGTCCCCCATAAGGCTCTGCACTCATGGCATGCAGCTTGCTTGAGATTCTCCCTCTCCCTCTCCCTCTGCACCTCCCCTGCTTGCTCATGCACTCTCCCTCAAAAATAAATAATAAACTTTATAAATAAATAAATAATGAATGGATGGATAAATGAATTAATGAATACAAAATAAATACTGCAATTTCTTTATCCATGCACTTAGGACAGTAAGCTATACCACAACTCAGGTTGTTTCCATATCTTGGCTATTGTGAATAATGCTTCAATAAACATGGGAGTACAGATATCTCTTCAAGATATTGATTTTATTTCCTTTAGATGTATACCCGGAGGTAGAATTTCAAATCTTATGGTTGTTCTATTTTTAATTTTTTGAGGAACTTCCATTCTCTTTTTCCTAATGATTATACCAACTTACATTTCCAACAGTGCACAAGTGTTCCTTTTTCTCCATAACTTTACTTAACTTGATATCTATTTTCCTTTTGATAATAACCATCCTAATATGTATGAGGTTATATCTCATTGTGGTTTTTATTTGCATTTCCCTGATGATTAGTGATGTTGAACACTCTTAGTATACTGCTGGCCATTTGTATGTTTCCTTTGGAGAAATATCTGTTTTTTGCTATCACGTTATAGGAGTTCCTATAATACATGCATGCTTAAAATTTGCAAAGAGAGTAGATCATAAGACAGTAGGTCAATACACGCACACACAAAATGGTAACTATATGTGAGGTGATGGTATGAGCTTGATTATGGTAATCAATATATATTTATATAAAAATGTAGTACACTTTAAATATGTATAATTTTATTTCTCAATTATAGCTCTATAAAGCTGGAAAAAGATAAAATAAATTTAAAAAGCACTATAACTTTATTGATATAAACATGTATATGTATATATATATTCTACATGGTATGTATTTGCAATGTGGTGGAACTAAAATATATTGATATAGTGATTTTAATATAATTTTTTTTATTTTTAAGTTTTAAAACACTGTACTGAATTACCTGCAGCATATTTAAACTACACAGTTATTTTATTCAATTTTACCACTATTGATAAAATGATATATATTTAAATGTTTTGCTTTGATACATTGCAGTTGGTGAATTAATCACATAACTGATAACTTTTTGTGGGAAAGTTATAACTTAACTTAAAAATATCAGCTTAATCATGTAAAACTGTTTCATGTCTAATGTTTGATGACTGTGTTATCTGTCATAGATGGTGGCATCTTAATTCAGGGAGAAAATGTTGTTATTGCAATTTTTTGTGTCAAAAAAGTGCCAGGAGTGAGGAGTTTTTCCTGATAAATTGAATTCTCTGTTTCTATGATTCCATGCATCATGCTCTTTTTTCACAGCTGCTGACATAGTTTGTGATAGATATTCTATTTCTTATTGTGCCTTTTCTTCTTTTTCTTTTCCTTCCTTAATACCTGTAAGACAGTTTTCCAAGCCAATGACTCATGAAACTAAAGTGTCTACTTCTGATCTAACATACGATTTGCCTGTTGTAGTCTGGCCAATTTAGTATTCATCTCTTACAAAATCCTCATGAAGAAGTCATTTTGCACACTTGAATAATATGCATCTCAGCTCTCTGTTGGCATACCTTACATCCTAACTTTCAGTGTGGAATGTAATTTGTTCCTGAGCATTAGCTCTTGAATTTTATTTTCAATATATTGGCCTACTTTCAGTAAAAGAGCTAAGTTTTATCCCCATCCCACCCCAGGAGGTAAACAAATGACATTCAGAATAAAGAGAGAAACTCAGTTCACAGTTACTACACATTCTATATTGTTTAATTCTCCAGTTAATCTAGTATTTGTTTCTGAAAATGGTACTAATAAGCAATTGGCACAAGATAATGTTACGTGACTAATACAGTATCTAGCTCAGAATAACAGGGCAAATTCTAAACTGTCATAATTTTAATTTCAAAAAAATTTTTTTAACGTTTATTCATTTTTGAGAGACAGAGATAGAGCATGAGTGGGGAAGGGGCAGAGAGAGAGGGAGACACAGAATCTGAAGCAGGCTCCAAGCCCTGAGCTGTCAGCACAGAGCCTGACATGGGGCTCGAACCCATGAACTTTGAGATCATGACCTGAGCCGAAGTCAGACGCTCAACCAACTGAGCCACCCTGGTGCCTCCCCGCCTTTAAAAAAAAATTTTTTTTAATGTTTATTCATTTTTGAGACATAGAGACAGCTAAACTGTCATAATTTTTAAAAAGCCTCTTCTGGTCCCATCATTCATTAATGAATACAACTCAGATATTTTAATAATATATTTATTTATCCACTGTCTTATGTATGTTCTTGAAATTCTATGTATTTTATTTTTGTAACACATTTGTAATATGTTTTTAATTTGTTAAATACTTTTTCTTAAATTTAGTATTTTTTACAATAATGATATAAACTAGTGACATCTTAGTGGCATAAAACAATCATTTTACTATGCTCAGAAAATCCATGGGTCACTTAGGAAGAACTGAATAGCTGAGGGCTGAAATTTTCAAGACCCCCGGATACACCAGCTGAAGAACCTGCTTCAGTCAAGTGTCTGTCAACGGGGCTGAGAAGGCTGAAGAGCCAGCTCAGCTGGAGTCTGGACCGCAGTACCATGTTGCTGATTCATGTGATTTGGATGTCTCACAGCATGGTTGCTGAGTTCTGAGATGGCATATTTGGAGAGGGAGCCTACAGGAAGTGACAATACCAAGATGACCACGTGAAAGCTACATGCCATTTGTGATGTAGCCTCAGAAGTCATTTAACATCCTTCCTTTATGACCCATTTTTTTTAAAGCAATAAAAAATGAACCCAGATATAGGATATGGGGCCAAGAACCCACAGCGTCATGGAGAAATTTTCATATCTGTTATCTACAGACTTGAGACATTGGAGAGCTAGATGCTAGTTTTCCTTGGATGAGGGTAATGGGGCCCAGAGATATTATTAGACTTCTCTAAAATAATTGTACAAGAAAGGTAAACAGCCTCATTCAAATTCTGGTATTTATAGCTGGAAAGCCTTTTTTTTTGTTTGTTTGTTTTTTTGTTTTTCTTCAGAAAAATAAGGTTCAGAGAAGTGAAATAAATTGTCAAAAATTGCATAGATAGCATTATAACCCAGCATTACACTTACTATAGTAGCTTCCACAAATCTTTGGGAAATATGTTCCAAGGTCCCAGCACATGCCTGAAGTTGAAGATAGTACCAAACTATATACTATGTTTTTTTTTTTTCTTCTATATTTACATACCTACAATAAAATTTCATTTTTAAATTAAGCTCTGGGGCACGTGGGTAGCTCAGTGGGTTAAGCTTCTGACTCCTGATTTTGGCTCAGGTCATGATACCAGGGTTGTGCAATTGAGCCTGGTGTTGGGCTCCACGCTGAGAGTTGAGCCTTTTTAAGACTCTCTCTCTTTCTGTCTCTCTCTCTTTCTCTGTTCCTCTCTCTTTCTGCCCCTCTCTTCTGCTCACACAATCTCTCTCTCTCTCAAATAATTAAAAAAAATAAGAGATCAAAAACAATAACTAATAACAAAGTAGATCAATTACAACAATGTACTATAATAAAAGTTATGTAAATGAGTGTTTCCTAAAATTATCTTATTGTACTATATTTGCCCTTCTTCTTGTGATGATGTGACATGATAAAATGCCTATGTGATAAGATGAAGTGAGGTGAATAATGTAGGTATTGTGACTTAGCATTAGACTGCTACTGACTATCTGACAATATGTTGAAAGAAGGATCATTCATTTCTGGACCACAGTTGACTGTGGGTAACTGAAATTTTGGAAAGTGAAACCACAGATTAGAAGTGGCTGCTATACATGACACAGACACCCTGCTCAAGTAAAATAAAGCAAATATATCTATAAGACATGGTTGGAGTAATTTTTAGTTTCTAGGCACTAACGTACCATAATGATTGCTTAGTTATGCATCATGTATGTCTTGCTCCACGTGCTTAAGATCAAGACTAATCATATTGTTTTTATTTCTACAAAGTGAATTACGATGAATTATAGCTGCTAACTGCCAGAGAAACAGCAAATTCATTGTCATCCTCATGAGGATCTTCTCTCTTCTGGATAGTTTATAACACATTGGTTATAGATGGTTAAAATGACACCCTTATTTCTATTCCCAAAATGTGGCAGTAGCAGGGGCTCTCACTGAAGTACACCTGTCAGTACTCATTACTTCCACATAATCCACCACATAATCCATATACCACAGTCACCTTGGAACATGTCTCTAGAAATTCTGCTACCTGTTCATTCAATTGCAGCTCAGCATGGCAATTTCAGGAAGGAAAGTTCTACAGGTTGCACCCAAAGTTTGGTGCTTATTTCAAATGAAAGTACATCTGGTTTTGGCAACTCAGCTGCAAATTTTGGTCCCTAGATATTTTAGGTACTCTTCTTTGACTTAAATTCCTATATTTTCTATTTTCCTAACTCTTATTTTATTTTATTTCATTTCATTTATTATTTTTTAAGTAGTCTTCATGCCCAGCACAGAGCCTAGTGTGGGGCTTGAACTCATGACCCTGAGATCAAAACCTGAGCTGAGATCAAGAGTCAGATGCTTAACAAACTGAGCCATCCAGACAACCCTACCTGTATTTATTTTAAAAATTAATAATATACTCGAAATGAAATCAAGTAATAATCTAGCTTAGTCTTTAAAGCCACATCAAGGAATAACTTTATCAACTTTTAAAACTATTTGGTTTTAAAACCAATACCTTTGGTCAAACAAAGGAAGATTAACATCAGTCAGCAGGCAATGACTATTTTATGGATGGGGATTGTAATTTAATAACATTTCAAAGTGACTAATAGATTACAAGTATTGTAGGGGAGCCTGGGTGGCTCAATTGGTTCAGAGACTTACTCTTGGTTTCAGCAGGTCATGATATCACTGGTTAGTGGGTTTGAATCCCCAGTTGGGCTCTGTGCTGATAGTGTGGGGCCTGCTTTGGATTCTCTCTCCCTATCTGCCCCTCCCCAGCTCACTTGTACATTTACTCGCTCTCGCTCTCTCCCTCAAAATAAATAAATAAACCTTAAATTAAAAAAAAAAAATTAAGTGGGGCTCCTGAGGGGCTCAGTAGGTTGAACATCTGACTTTGTCTCAGGTCAAGATCTCAATGGCTTGTGAGTTCAAGCCCCGCATCAGGCTCACTGCTGTCAGCATAGGGCCCGCTTCGGATGGATCATCTATCTCCCTCTCTCTCTGCCCCTCTCTTGCTTGTGCTCTCTCTCTCAAAACTAAATAAACATTAAAAAAGGAAAAAAAAAACTAAAAAAAAAAAAATGATTGCAAGTATCATAATTCTAATTTTCTAAAGTCTATTAACCGTGAGGAGTATGATTAAAGAGAAAAGGGTGAGGCTAAAATTGAATTTTGAAAATTCCCTTACTTTGAGTTCCCACTCATTGTTCATTACCAATTTAGGCCTGTTTATGCCTCTTAAACTTTAATACCTCACAGATGACATACAACACTGGTTAGTACAATTTAAATAACGATTTCAATATTGAGCTCATTCTTCTTGACTCTCACTTCAAGAAAAGTCCACTTTCTTATCTGACACATTATCTAGGAGGTTAAAGATATTGTCCATTTGGGTTAAAGACTTAAAGTCCAGCACCCAGTTATTGCATTCAGCACACCCCATTATTTTCCTCCTCTATTTCTATTGGATCATCAAAAGTAGAATGCCTATCAAACTACTCTTTTAAAATCAAAATCCTTTATATGATCAAGGATAAGAAAGAGTAATAATTTATTCTCTAAATATCTGTGAAACATGCCTAGAGGACTTAAGAAACAGCATTTAGAGTGCACAATCTTTGACAACCATAAACAATACAGCATAGTCTATATTAGTAAGATACTGAAAATGAATGAGAATGATATGTTGAGAAAACAAAACAAAATTTTATATTTTATTCTGCTTTATGAAGGTTATTTCTCCCCAAAGATTCTTATAAATTCTTATGGAATTTAGCTAATTGTCACTAGGTTAATAATAACTTTTAGAATAGTATTCTAATCCCATCATACGTAGATTTTTATTTTAGTTTCTAAAACATATCAATAAAATATAAATAAATAATAGTTTGTCATCATATAATGTCAAGTGATTACCTAATTTGCCTGAAATCAGATATAGGGAAAAAAATAATTCAGTAAGGACAAATAATGAAAAATGTATTTTAATTCAAATATATTAATCTCTTGACATTACATTCTCATTATCTCAATTTCATTCATTAAAATAAAAATATATAGGGGCACCTGGATGGCTCAGTCAGGTCAGTTAAGCATCTGACTCTTGATTTTGGCTCACATCATGATCTCATGGTTTGTGAGTTCAACCCACATCTAGCTCTGCACTGATAGCATGGAGCCTACTTGGGATTCTCTCTCTCCCTCTCTCTCTGTACCTCCCTCCTTCTTCTCCTGTCTCTCTCTCAAAATAAATAAGCAATTTTTAAAAATAAAATTAACAATGTCGTCTAAATTAACTCTGTAATATCACTCAACAATTATATCAAAGCAAGTAATATATATATTAGCTAGAACTCGGTGTTTCTTAAAGTATATTACAAGAGCATTTTCTTTATCTCAGAGTATGTGTTAAAAGTAATTTTTATCTTTTCTTTGGTTTGAACCAAGCACCTCCCAACAAAACCCTGAAAACATCAAGAAACCATGAAAATATAAGTTTATGTATGCGTGTGAGTAGATAATCCCTTTATGTGTGCACAATCAACTTAAAAATTTTTCACAAAGCTGGTTCCTCACTCTTTTGATTCAGGATACTTGAAAATGCTTGTACTATGCCATTTTTTTTAAAACCACATTTCCAAATTTTATAAACATGCAGAGGAATAAATTAATTGTTAGAATTTATTTATTTAAATCTGGGAGGATATATATTTGAGCATATGGTGAAGACCGGTTCTGCCACATGAACAATATTAGATATGCTTTAAGGTAAGCAGACAGTTGACATATTTGAAACCTTTCATATACAGAATGTAGCTTTGAAGCCATTCACAATAACTCACTGTGCCCTGTTCAATAAAATATTACCACTTAAAATTATACATAAAGTCACTTGCCTGTGCCTACAGAGTAAAGACGTGTGTTATTTACCTCTAGAACCTAGCTTATTGCCATATACAGAGTGGCCCTCAAAAATAACACATTCCATTATCAATTTTAGTTATAGGATAATCAAGGTTATTAAATCCTACCCTGGTTCCAAATCAGAGTAAAATAGTCCTTTTTCTCTTATATCAAGGATTCCATGATACAACATAATATAACATGATAGTTGCCTTTGCTGATTTTATCTTGACAGAATAGCCATCATTAGGTATGTTTTTCTTTTAAAGTACAAAGCAATCAATTCCAGTCAATGATCAGCACTTATAAAATCCCCTCCCCCTTCCCTTGTGAATGGATATTACAAATATTCCTGGGCAGCTAAATGTGTTCTCTTAACATTCCTATCTCTGATTCAATTAAAAACTGATCCAGGTACTGAGGTGAAAGGATTTGGCAGATGAAATTGAGGTTACTAATCAGGTGAATTTAAAATAGGAAGATTAGGGGCGCCTGGGTGGCGCAGTGGGTTAAGCGTCCGACTTCAGCCAGGTCACGATCTCTCAGTCTGGGAGTTCGAGCCCCGCGTCAGGCTCTGGGCTGATGGTTCAGAGCCTGGAGCCTGTTTCCGGTTCTGTGTCTCCCTCTCTCTCTGCCCCTCCCCCGTTCATGCTCTGTCTCTCTCTGTCCCAAAAATAAATAAACGTTGAAAAAAAAAATTAAAAAAAAAAAAAAATAGGAAGATTAGCCAGGATGATCCAGGTCGGCCCTGCGTAATCAGTTGAGCCCTTAAAAACAGAAAAGTCGGGGCTCAGTCGGTTAAGCATCTAACTTTGGCCCCGGTCAGGCTTGTGAGTTCAAACCCCGCGTCGGGCTCTGTCAGCTCGGAGCCTGGAGCCTCTTCAGATTCTGTGTCTTTCTCTCTCTCTCTCTCTCTCTCTCTGCCCGTCCCCCATTCACACTCTGTCTCTCTCTGTCTCTCAAAAATAAATAAACATTTTAAAAAATAAATAAATCAAACAGAAAAGTCAGAGTTGCAGAGAGTGGAAAGGAAAAGAAAAATGAGGCACATGGGTATGTCAGAGAGATTGGAGGTATGACGACTTGACTCAATGTCATTGGCTTTGAAATGGAGAAAAGGACTACAAACCCAGGAATGTGGACAAGCTATGAGCATGAGGGTGAGTCCTGGCTGTGAGGCTCACAGTTAGCAAGAAAATGGGGACTTCAGTTCTACATCCTGGTGAGGTTGGGATCAGATTCTTCCCTAAAGTCTACAGCAATGAGCACAAACTTGCCTATACCTTGTGAGATCCTGAGGACGCAGCTCTGCCTGCTTGGACTGGGGATTTACAGAACTGGGAGATAACAAATATGTGTTCTTTTAAGCTGCTAATTGTTAAGTCAACGTTAAAATATAACAACACACTATGAGTGTGTATGTACACACTTAGATGAATCCAGAAAGATACTTACATACACTTTAATAGTGTATGCATAATACTCCTTTAAAGTAGTTTATATTATATAAGAAAAGAAATAGCTGGATATGCTATCTTCTTTCATGAGAAACACACTTTACACATTCTAAAAATGAAGAGGAATAAAAAGAGAAATGAAGAAACACAGATATAAAACATACTATCAAAACAAAAATAGTAGTAGGCAAAGTTAATCGGACCAGGAAGGCTTTATTTAAGATGACTGCAGAATGGTAGAGAGACTGAACTCTACTGAAACAAAAGGCAGGATGGACTTTTAAGCTTTCTACTGAATTAGTGGAAAAGTTTCGGAGGATGTTAGTGGGGAGGTTGGTCAATGGGATGTGTTAAGGGATTGCAGCGAATTATTCTGATTTACACATGATTTTCTCCACAATTAGGTCATCTGTCTTTGCTCATTGATAGCCATCAAAATTAGTCTCCTATCCTCCCATGGATACTGGCAGATGGAGTCCCTATCTACTTTGATGTTTGCATTTCATAGAGATGGTTTCCAGGTTATTGAAAAATACATTTCTTGAGTTGTAAAATTATCAAGAAGGTGGGAGAAGATATACATACATTTCAAAGGTGCAGGGAAGGAATTTACAATTACCAGTTTTCTAAAGTAGAAGCTCTAAGAAAATGAGGTCAGTTTTCAAGACTCAGGAAGAAACCTATGTAAAGGTTAAATTGAGGAGAACCATCTTGATCAATAACTTAAAGTGTCAGAACTGATCTAGGCACTTAAATTATAACTATATTTGTGCATTCACATGTTATACTTTAATATAAGACAACTATGAACTATAAAATTATTTTCAGATCTAATTCTGAAAATATAACAAATGTAAAATTAGAAATTTGGGGAAATAATTTATTGCGGTTAGGTTTCCACCCCTTTTCAACACAACTGTAGTATATTACTAAATATAGTAAACTATGATGAGGCTAAAAATGCATCTGTAGTTATTATTGAAGAGTTACTGGAATGTCATCAATGAGTGTAGTCTTAGGAAAACTGGCCAAACAGTCCTACTATATTGCTGACCCAGTAGAAACAGAGTAGTTCCTGAAGGAACATGCAAGGTTCTAGTCTCAGTTAACCATTCTGTTTGGTGGGTGTTTTGAATTTTTAAGTATTTTGTTTATTAGTCTTTCTAGTGACAAAAATCCCTCACAAGTTTTTATTTTATTTTATTTTAAGTTTATTTGTTTTGAGAGAGACAGAGACAGCATGAGTAGGGCAGGGGCAGAGATAGAGGGAGAGAGAGAGAAAATCCCAAGCAGGGTCCGCACTGTTAATGCACACAGCCTGATGCAGGGTTCAAACCCACAAAACCACAAGATCATGACCTGAGCTGAAATGGAGACTGAGATGTTTAACCGACTGAGCCAGGCTCCCCACTCACAGAATTTTAAAATGAAAGTGCTGTAAATAAAGTTAGGTACTATCAAACATGATTAAATGAACACATGCTATAAATCTGTCATGTCAGCATTTAGAATTCAAATATGATTTGTCTTTAGAAAATAGAGTGTATTACTCTAAAATAAATGTGTGGATTTTGTGAGCACATGAACATAGGACTAAATTATCATTAATTTAAATATGACCAGCAAACAGTTGAGTATCAGTCTAAATTCAGAAGTTAGACTTTTTGTTTTTCACATCAACATACATTAATGAATTTATTGTATTTGGAATAACTGTTAATCCAATATTATGAAATGTGCAGTGCATGAAAAGAGTTTGTAAAGAGAATACATTTTTCAAACAGTAACTGTACCTCTTAAAAATGATGCAAGTGGCATTTTATTGTACTTATGGCCAGCATTGTGGATTTAATTATCGATGCTAGTTATATGTTACTATTATAACATATAACTTAGTGACATCATGTTTTGTTATATTCAGAAAATATAGCCTATAATGAAAAGCATAATATAATCTTGTTCTCATTCATGTTATTCTTATACTTTTCCCCATGATATGTAAATCATTAATATTATTATACATGCCATTTCCAATATACTGGTAGTCAGGCATTCTTGAGTGTATTTTATGCACACATTCCAAACATCTCCTTCAACCTAAAGCTGTGCTGGTTCATCATGGTAGCCACTAACCATTTGAGACTCTTTTATTTTAAAAAATAACTTAAATTTATATAAAATTACACATTATGCTTCTCAGTTGCACTGACCATTTGACTACTTTGCAAGTGCTCAGTAGCCAAATGGCTAGTAGCTACTATATTGGGCAGCCCAGATTAATAAACATTTTCTTCACTGATGATAGTTCCATTAGACAGTGTCAGTTTAAAGAATATGATTGTTGGGGCACCTGGGTGGCTCAGTCAGTCAAACATCTGACTCAGTTTTGGCTCAGGTCACTATCTCACGATTTGTGAGGTCGAGCCCCACATTTTGGCTCTGCATGTCAGTGCAGAGCCTGCTTAGGATTCTCTCTCTCCCTCTCTCTCTCTGTCCCTCCCTGGCTTGCATCCTCTCTCTCTCTCTCTCAAAGTAAGTAAATAAAAAGTAAAGATTTTTTTTTAAAAAGTAAAGAATGTGATTGCCAAATCAATTTGATAGTGACCAGAAGCATACAAAATACAGCCTAACACTTTGTTTTCCATAAATATAATGCAAAACTTAATCAAAATGAAAATATAGGTGAGCTTTATTCGTGTAGTTAAACAATTTTAGTGATGTTATTTTTGTTGTAAGTAAAAAAAAATGCACAAGAACTTCTGCAACCAGTTGATACACCTATTATTCTGTGAACAACTGCTTCTGTCTGAGCAATAATCACAAATACCAGTCATTGAACTCCCAAGAAATATATCACAAATGGAACCTCTACCACTCGTATTCTCATAATATTTTTAAATAATTTAATTAACATTTCCTTATTGTTTTTTAAAACACGAAAACGTGAATTTTTGCCTATTAAATGAGCCTTCATATTTTTAATTCTATGTATCAGATCATTAAGGATAGCACATGTGATAGCATAGCTTCACTTAATTCATCTAAAACGGCAATTTAGGGCGCCTGGGTGGCTCAGTCGGTTAAGCGTCCGACTTCAGCTCAGGTCACGATCTCGCGGTCCGCGAGTTCGAGCCCCGTGTCGGGCTCTGGGCTGATGGCTCAGAGCCTGGAGCCTGCTTCCGATTCTGTGTCTCCCTCTCTCTCTGCCCCTCCCCCATTCATGCTGTGTCTCTCTCTGTCTCAAAAATAAATAAATGTTAAAAAAAAAAAAATTAAAACGGCAATTTAGTGAGATAATAAGCTTATATTTAAGCTTTTCTCGTCAAAATCAGCTACTCAAAATTCCCGGAAAACACTGTGTTTGGCACTGTAGTTAACTTCCCAAATTTGTTCACCCTATGTCATGGAGTTGTAACAGCAAGATGTGATTTAGAGAAATGGCCTTGCCTCAAAGGCAAGGAGGCATGTCTTGTTCTAAGGGAATTTACATAAAGGATGCCATAATTTGTTTAAAAATACATGTGACTCAATATGGGCTGATGATGACTTTAAGGACAGATTCCTGTGATGCCTCAGAAAGTTTTCCCTTCATCTTATGAGAAACAATTGAGAAATTAAAGTGACTTTGTGACCCAAATAACCCCATATCCTTCTACTATCTGTGAGAGGAAGTGGCCTAGATATAGAAAGAATACAAGTTTATAAAAACAGAATTGACATTAAATTCATTTGCACTGAAATTCTGCCTAGCAATGAACTTTGACATCTGATAATCAACGTCTTATCGTATAAATGGTTTAGTTTGGGTTTCTTACTAAAACCAATAAATAGATGATAGAAGGATACATGGATGGGTAGATAGATAGATAGATAGATTTCTCCTTGCCTCTCTAGTCCTCATTTGTTCCCCCGTGGAATGCCTGTCTAGTGTCTTTTACTACTTAGTTTCTACCCATTCTTCAATTTGTGCAAATGATAATTTTTTTGGCTCTGCTTTGAAATCTATTTAAATACTTTTATCATGCTAACAGAATGTAAACAAAACAAACAGAAATATGTTTTTATTTATTTTAAAATCAATATGAGTTAATAATGACTTTGAAAACACAAATCAAGAGATATGAGGTATGGGAGTTTTGAACAGCAAAATTAAAAAGAATGACTTTATACATCCCAAAAGAACAAAAGTAAGGGAGGATTCACTCACATAGCAAAACATAAAATAGTGTGCTTAAGTAAATTATTTTATAAACACATTGCATTTAATGGTATTTACAAAATTGTATTGTATCTGAAGAAAGTCTGTAAATTTTTAAAAGTTAGAAAATAAACAAGTAAACAAATATATCCATAGGCTATGCTGTCCGCTTACAACACAGTAAAGCTAAATATCAAGCAAAGGAGCCACTTCTAAAATGTATTTATTTGAATTAAAAATAATTTATGATTTTTCATAAATAAAGTCCTAGTAAAATAGAAAACTAATATGAGCTGCTGACTCTGTCCTCTAAATCCACAGGACAAGTCAACAAGTTAGAGGAGATTGGGGCGCCGGGGTGGCTCAGTCGGTTGAGCGTCCGACTTCATCTCAGGTCACCATCTCACGGTTCATGGGTTTGAGTCTCGCATTGGGCTCTGTGCTGACAGCTCTGAGACTGGAGCCTGCTTTGGATTCTGTGTCTCCCTCTCTCTCTGCCCTTCCCCTGCTTGCTCTTTGTCTCTCTCTCAAAAATAAACATTAAAAAAAAAAAAAGTTAAAGGAGATTGACAGTATCCCAGAGTCTAACATAAGCACTGAAAGGCCATGTTCGCTGAACATAGAAAGGACAAGAGTCATGTACCATGGATGAGGCAAAAGATCATTCAGTCATTCAAACTTTTATGCGTGTGCCCTTCTTCCTCCCTATCTGCTACACAATTAGGTTGGGAAAGGTGTACTATCTAGGATATAGAGTGACCCCCTAAGGCATAAGTCACCAGTTAGATCACAACAAATTATAGCCCTAGAGATTTGAAACATGCAATATAGCCCTACCCTACATCCTGAATTCACTTTGAGAGTCAAGGCCAAGAATCATTTTTTACACCTTCCCGCGGGTACACATGGCCAGTTAGGAGTGCAGACGCCCTGAAGTCATCCTTTGTACTGGTGTTTAGAAGAGCTATGTGACTACATATCCATGGGACAAAGCTCCAGTTCCTCACTGAGAATAAGGCAGGCTTCCTGACTTGTTCTCCAGCTCACAATTCATCCTGTTCTCGTGACTTCTCACCCTGCATTTGTGGCTACAACTGTATTGAATCCCTTTGGTTCTTAAAGGAAATTGTCTTTCTTGGTTCATTTTGACTCTTTGGACAGCCCCTCTCCTACCCTCATGATTGATGGGCTTACAGATTGCTTTTCAAAATATGTGTTCTGTGATGTCTCCTCTAACAGAACTGAGGGTTCCTTCTAAGTGCATGCCTGCACCTAGTTTGTACCTCTACTATTATACCTGATAATTTTCTATAAACCCCTACAAGATAAGAGAATTTCCATAAACACTTTTTATCCATTGTATCTAACGTAATGACTCACATGGAGTAGGTAATAAATAACATTTTTTACTGGAATGAACAAGATTTAACTCTGAAATACTATCAGAAAAAGACATACTAGGGTACTCAGTCAAATATTCCTGTTAATTTTATATACATATCAAATTTCACTCAGTGCTTATAACACTATTTAAATTTTAGGAAATTTAAATTTATAATATAAATACAAATTATTATATTAAAAATAAAATTCTTTGAATTTTAGGAAACTGAAACTCGAGAGGTAAAATTTTAGAATTATTTCTCTTTCAATGTATTTATCAACATATCCATACTGAGAATTTGTAGCCATGTTATTGATGAACATTATTTTGGATAAAATTTTCCAAGTTCAGATGACTTTATACTTTCAGTTAGTAACACCATGTGAAGAATATTAACATTGTTTATCAATGTCCTGTCTGCCTTGTCACCCTGATGATTTTTCATGGAGAATCCTAATGATTTGGGTGCCCTGTTATGATTCATTAATATAAGGTGTGCAACATATAAGGTGTTCTCACTGTACTTGAAAGGTGGGGCCTGTTGCATAACAACTGCATCCAGAAAACAGACTCAATGAGGCGCCTGGGTGGCTTAGCTGGTGAAGAGTCCCACCGGTTCAGGTCATGATCTTGCAGTTCATGGGTTCCAACCTGCCAGGGACTCTGTGCTGACAGTTTGGAGCCTGGAGCCTGCTTTGGATTCTGTGTCTGCCTCTCTCTCTCTGCCCCTCCTCCACTGGCACTCTGTCTCTCTCTCTCTCTGTCTCTCTCCCTCACTTCCTCAAAAATAAACATTAAAAAAAAAGAAAAGAAAACAGACTTAATGATGATTTACCTTTCTTTGAGCCCCACACAGAGCCCCATGTGGAGCAGATGCAGAGCCCCAAGAGGGGCCTCAGGCAGGGCCTCAGGCGGGGGTTTTCAAACACACCAACCTGGAGATCATGACCTGAACTGAAGTATGACGCTTAACTCACTGAGCCACCCAGGCCCCCCGAAGATTTACCTTTCTTAAACAGTACATTGATTCATTTCTGCTTTTCCCTTCTAAATTAAACTTATATATCTAATAACCCCTGAAGTAAAAATTCATTTAAATAAATATTTAAGTAATTATAGTTTTTGGAATTTTGTTTTAATGCTATAATTGTTTAATCTACAATTATTAATTAAAAGATAAAATATTAGAGAAGTTCAAGATATGCATATAATAGACAGTTTGAATAAGTGAAGATGCAGTGTACAATATAAAAGGAATATTACAATAAATGTATGTCAAAACATTTTATTTGTACACTTTAGGCTAGTGATGAATGCCGTGTCCTACAAATTACTTCAGGATGAAAGACAGTATTGACTTACATTACCCCCAAGTAAACGAATGGAATCTGCTTGATATGTGGCTTGACCAAGGTTCAAATTAAATGGGGTGTTCCTAAATCTTACTTGTCCTGCCGTGTCTGTCTCTTTCTTGATTGCTTGGCTCTGCTTTCTTCTATGTTAGCTTAATTCTCAAGCAAGCTTTCTCCAGGTGATGGAAGTTCTCTATTATTTTTGTCCCCATCTTTAATTTAAAAGTTAAGTCTTAGATATTTTGATTCTCAGGTAGACATTCTCTGATTTTATATGGAGAAAAAAAAAAACAGGGAAGGAATATGTTGGCTACTAAGATACTGTCAATTCAAAGCACAATGTGTGGGGCAAGTAGCAAAGTTGCTGCAATGTCAGAATTGCCAGACCATAGGAGACCGCCCCTCCCCCCACTTGCACACACTCTCTCTCAAAAATAAATAAAATATTAAAAAATAAGCAACCTTAGAAACTGAAAACTCACTTAAAATGATTGTAATGGTATTCAATAATATGATAGTATCAATTAAATATTATTTAGAAGTGCCCTCCCTATCATTCATAGTGATTCTATCTGGAAATATATATTATTACCAGTAACCACATCTTTAATATCTTTTAATTTCTCTTCATTTGTGCAGCTGCTGTCCTTTGCAGATTGTCTTAATTTTAACTAAGGTTTCCAAACTGGTCCTCCAAAATTCCATACTTCAACCAGAATTATCTATCACACATACTATAACCATTGCCTAGAGAATGTACTCCAAACTGCTTTATATAACAAATTCCTTCATCCTTATTCTACTTGGTACACCTCTGTACACATCCTGACACCACATACTTCACTACAATTAGATCTCTGAAAGTATTATGCCTTTTTCACACATGGACATCATTTCAAATTCTGTCCGTTTTGCCTGACTAGTCTTTTTTTTTTTTTTTTCCTTTTCCTTCTCTTCTTTCTTTCCATCAATTTTGCCATTTTCAGGACTTAATTATGTATGAGTTTCTTAAGAAGCATTCCTTATCCTTAACCCTCCAAACTGGATTAAATGACCCTCATGTGCTCCCATAGCATATGATGTTTTGTACAAAATAGCATTTGTCAACTAATGTTTATTTTCTCTTCTACTAACCTACTAACCATGTGAGGGTAGGAAGCATATACTGTACCTCACATTATATTTTAGAACTATGTTCTGCTATCCTTAACTGAAACTGGAAAGAACAGCTAAACCAGTAAATAAATTGTTTATAAATAGCAAATTTAATTCTAATATTTTTTAATTAATATAACCAAAGACTGTTGCCTCTGACTTGGATGTTCTTCTAAAAGTATTTCCTTAGAAAATTGAAATTCCTTTACATGCTGAATCTCAATATAAAAACTAATATGAGACTTACCAAGACAAATAAGCAAAACAATATAATACAAAGTTTTGTAAAGGCAGAAATGAGTTTCCTTTCCAATGTACCCACTCTTGAAGTGAATATGAATTTTTTATAGAATTTAGCAGAATGCTTTCCAAGATGATTTGTTTGCTTTTCAGCAGTTTTGTGTGAGTTTGCTCCCTTTCCCATCCATACCACTACTTGTGTTATCACGTGTTTTTAATTTAGTCCTAATAAGCATAAAGAAATACCATGTGTCCACACTAATTTACATTTGATTAACTGTTGGTGAGTGTATGCATATTTTCCTATATATTAGACTTGCTTATTTATAATTTTTCCATTGAATGCTATTTAACATATGGTGGATTTCTACAGATAGGACTTTTTCTGTCATCATATCTTGTACTCTCGACCACTTTCGCTGATTTCTAAAAGGACTTTTCTTTGTGAAAAGATCAGCTTGCCTCATTCATACATCTGATGTTTGGATGGTTGCCGGCTATTTGCTAGCTGGATCACTTCAGTTCTCAGGAAGTGCCTCATAAACTTGAACTTATTCCAATGGTAGTCTAAGGTTTTTAGAAGATAAGCCTCACTTTTCAAGTTCATTTCAAGTCTCTACTTGTGCCATATTTTTTCATGTCCTCACAGTCAAAGCAAGTGACATGGTCAAGCCCAGAATCATTGTGAGAGGGGACCACCCAAATACTTTGTGGGAGTTGTGAACAAATTAGAAGCCAATAGAGTGCTGATTTACCATAGTGAATAAGATGGAGACCCTTTGAATAACATCTGCTTCATTCAGGCCATCTGGAATGGGACTAAAGGGAAAATAATCTATACTGAGGATGAACAAAGGAGATCATAAGTGATTATGACACTTTTAGGAGAACATATACTAGGAGAGACCATAGCTTATCTACCCTCTTGCCCTGAATCTTATTGGAGATTGAGGTCAGCAATCGAAGAAAACTTTGACCTATTGGAATTGGAGCATCAATCTTGGAGCATATGTGAGTGCACTTTTTTTTCCCACAATAAGATAGAGACCCCCAACTAATATATTGGAGACATAAAAAGAGTGCACAAACATATCAGTGGTGTAAGGCATGGGCACGATTATCCACCACTTCAAATACTCTCTGGCCCATCAGTCTGCAGAATTTAGCTACTTCTAGCTCAGGTAACTGCTGTGGCACAAGACTCATAGACTCTGGCCAAGATCACATGCATACCCCAACACCTCTTCTCCTCACCTCAGTCTGAGTAATGTATCTCTTTCCATCTTCCAGAGTAATCATGTTAATGTTGAGCTGTGACATTCAGAGGCTACACATAAGTAGCCTCTCTTGGAATACAGAGAGATTGACATAGTTTAAAGTGGCTATTTTATATGGCCTTTTGTAGCAACGTGGATGGAACTGGAGAGTGTGATGCTAAGTGAAATAAGCCATACAGAGAAAGACAGATACCATATGTTTTCACTCTTGTGTGGATCCTGAGAAACTTAACAGAAACCCATGGGGGAGGGGAAGGAAAAAAAAGAGTGGGAGAGAGAGCCAAAGCATAAGAGACTCTTAAAAACTGAGAACAAACTGAGGGTTGCTGGGGGGTGGGAGGGAGGGTAGGGTAGGTGATGGGCAATGAAGAGGGCACCTTTTGGGATGAGCACTGGGTGTTGTATGGAAACTAATTTGACAATAAATTTCATATAATAAAAAAATAAAAATAAAAAAATAAAGTTGAGGGGTGCCTGGGTGGCGCAGTCGGTTAAGCGTCCGACTTCAGCCAGGTCACGATCTCGCGGTCCGTGAGTTTGAGCCCCGCATCGGGCTCTGGGCTGATGGCTTAGAGCCTGGAGCCTGTTTCCGATTCTGTGTCTCCCTCTCTCTCTGCCCCTCCCCCGTTCATGCTCTGTCTCTCTCTGTCCCAAAAATAAATAAACGTTGAAAAAAAATTTTTTTTAATAAAAAAAAATAATAATAATAAAGTTGCTATTTTAAATCTGAATACAAATTTGTTAAATCAAATGTTCTGTGCATTATCCAGTAAATCTCTGCTGGGCCTCACTTGCTAAAACTTTGGGTTACCTTTACAACGTATTGTAGTTGAATTTAAAAATATGGTTTTAAATCATATCTTATAACTCTTATAGTTTATAAACACACGCAGTATTACAGAAACTATATGAAGTCATTTAGAATGTGGCCCTGCACACAGAGCCAAGTCACAATGAAAAATTACACTAATTGTCTTCGTCATAAACATAGTGATCATTTCAGTACAAATATATGTGTAGGTGCAGGTACAATTTAAAAAGACTCTCATTATATTTTCTTTATTGACATATGTTTTTTGGTTTTTGTTTTAAGTAAACATGATGAAAAGTAGATTGCATTCACGGAGTTAAGTAGAGGAGATGACAAAATATTTTGCTTGAATTTCTGTTGTTAATCTTGGCCCATATGTAATCATTTTACAGATGTAGATAGATGGCTAAATCTTAACCACAACACCCTTTTAGTTTGCAAATATGAATTAAGGGCAAATTTAGCATTTTATTATTTCCACCATTGTCCCCAAATGTACTATTTTGTTGTACTACTATGGTTAAAGGTGGGTGTTGTAAATTACTTGCATGTTATTAATTAATCTAAGACTACCTGCAAATGTAAAATTATTCATTACTTTAAACCAATTGGGCCCCTGGGTGGCTCAGTCTGGTAAGCATCCGACTTCAGCTCAGGTCATGATCTCACTGTTAGTGGGTTCAAGCCCCGCGTCCGGCTCTGTGCTGCCAGCTCAGAGCCTGGACCCTGCTTCTGATTCTGTGTCTCCCTCTCTCTCTGCCCCTCCCCTGCTCACACTCTATCTTTCTCTCTCTCTCAAAAATAAATAAGCATTTTAAAAATTAAAAAAAATAAAAACAATTGACAAGCCATCTTAAGCAAAATAATAGCCCAGTAAATCAAATCACAAATGAATCACTACTAACAATTAATTACAAGTTATTTTATTCAATTTATTTATTAGAAGTCAATGAAAAGAAACTTTGCATAATAAAGAATTAAGACTTAATTCACTCCTGTTTATCCACCTTCTTTCTTCACTTCACTCCTTTCTTCACTTAGATTTTAAGCTCTTGGGTAAAAGATCACATTTTTTTTTCCTTTTCATTCTCTTCCCCCCCCCCCTTTCCATCTGTCTCTCCTCCACGTCCTCGTCGTCTTTCTTCGATTATTTACAGTGCCTGGCAAATATATATCTTCGTTAGATAAATGAACTTCTGGCTAAAAGCTTTGGAGGAATGAAGACTGCCATGACAAATGCTACTTTTAATTTCAATCTCATTTCCAAATCAGTGTGCATCATAATTAGTCAGCAATGATGCCAAATGCAATTTTTGCTCCATAAGCATTACTTCCATGTGTTTTTTTTTTGTCTATAGATGAAGTACTCATCTAAAAATTAGAAAAAAAGTTATATTTGTATATCTGATTTAAGAACAAAAAGCAAATTATACAATTCAAAATGCATTTTCCAAATAAACTGCCAAACATAATATGTCCTCTATAGTTTCTTTCAAACAATGATTGAATGTCTTTCTGCTTCTAAAGTACCTCAGGTTTTAGTGATAGTTGTGCCAGGAAGTATGAATCTTCTAACCTCTTGAAGTTGCCAGCCAATATTTGCAAAAAATTACATCATTTTTACAATGATAACTGGGCAAATAGATTGGAAAAAAAATATTTTGAAGCCAAAAACAACAACCACATGCATTCATGTATCTCTACAAAACTACAAATGGGAATTTTTTATGTTATTCTTTTATGTTACATTAATTATAATAAACACAACATACTTGACAAGCCTAAATTTATATTGGCAAAAACACTGATAATATCAGGGTATTATTACTAGGCTTAAATAGTATGACCTTCTACAGGGCATATGTTCTTAATGAATGACAGGAATAGAAGCCTGAGAAATGTTAGAGAATGTGAGTCAAATTTATATTTACTGATGCAACCCACAATCAAAATAGATGGGACTTTAGTGAGGCCATTTACAGAATATAATATGATTTCACATTTGAGGGATTCAATAAACTGGTATCTGAGTCATCAAAAGAAGGAGAATCTGGATGAATCAACAGGTGACAGTAAGGCACAACACAACACAAAGCTATGATCTGGGAAATGATTGTGGACAAAGAATGTATGGGAATTTCCTATGGAGCAGAAATGAACGAAACTTAAGATAGGGCCAGAGGTATCTAAAAGAGAAGATTGGAGAGGAAATGGAAGTCTGATCAAAGTAAAAGGGAAGCAAACCTATACAGCCTGTGAAAAAGAAATGAAAAAATAGAGAGAGAGAGAAATGAAAAGTCTTTCTCATTAAAAGAGAGAGAGAGGGGTGCCTGGGTGGCTCAGTCAGTTAAGCATCTGACTTCGGCTCAGGTTATGATCTCGCGGTTTGTAAGTTTGAGCTCTGCATCGAGCTCTGTGCTGACAGTTCAGAGCCTGGAGCCTGCTTCAGATTCCATCTCCCTCTCTCTCTGCCCTTCCCCCCCTCAAAAATTAAAAAAAAAAAAGAGAGAGAGAGAGAGAGAATAAAATATTGGTATCAGATATACTCTAAAAAAAAAAAAATGAAGTCTTCAGGCTGAACAAAATGGCACTAATTCAAATCTATAGGAAAGAATAAGGACCCCCTCATTTATTTTAAAACTAGAATTGTTTAAAGCTATAATTATAACATAGTAACCAGGGTTTGTAAAGAATGTAAAATAAAATGTAGGTATAAAATATAGGATAGTAATAAAAAAGAAAGGTGAAGAAATGGAACTCTGTTAAAGTTGGTGTATGTTTCTAGAGTTAAGGCTGAATTATTCTAAAGTAGTTTGTAATTAGCTCAGATGTATATTTAATATATAGAGTAACCACTAAGAAAAAAAAAATATATATAGCAAAGAAATCAACCATGGAAATAAAACGATAGACACAAAAATATTTTCTTAACAGAAAAGAAGGTTGTGAAGAAGAAATCTAAGAGCACAAAAAGACAAATCAAATATCAAAATGGCACTATGAATCCAACCACATTACTAATTAAATTAACTAATCATGTATGGAATAAAAAGTCTAAAACGTCTGAAATTGTCAGACTAAATTACAAACAAGATCTAACTATGTGATCCCAAAACACATAAAGGTTAACAGTAAAATGATGGAAAATTTTTACTATGTTTAGTAAGTCTAAGAGTTGGAAAGCTATTTGAACATTAGACAAAACAAATTAAGAAATGACATTCATTTAAAATGAGAGACATTTCATATGACATTATATGCATGCATATCAGTGACCAACTCTGAGCCAGCCTTGCTGCAGCCCCTGCATATCTAGAGGCCCTGCAGGTGTAGTGACCCACACACAGGATGTCCCCCCTGACCTGCTATGCAATTGCACGGCCATCTCCCAGCTGCCCAGGGTCAGCAGGGTAAGCAGGCCCCCACGGAGCTGGCCCTGGAGGATGAGGAAGGGGGACCCGGGGACGGCACCAGTCTGGGCAACTATGTTCTTTATGTGATCACTGGTGCCGCCAAGGGCGTGGCCTCCTCGGGGTCGTGCTGGAGAGCAGCCTGCCAGGGACATCCAGGACACTGCCAGGTGGCTCCTGACGGCTTCGAGTCCTTCCTGGGCCAGGGCCGTGTGGGGACCAGAGGCTTCGCAAGACGGCCCTGATTGGCAAGGTAAGCGGCCTCCTGACCTTCCCCAAATGCCACAATTGCTGCGTCTGCTGCCGCACTGTCCTCCTGGGCAACCAGGGAGCCCTGTGCGAATTCTGCCAGCCCGGGAGTCAGGGCCGTGTCAGAAAGAGGTGTCGCGCCTGAGAGCCCCGGAGCATCGCTTCTCGTGCTCTGGACCCAGTGCCTGCGCTGTCGGGGCAGCCTGCACAGATGATGTCATCTGCATCAATCCTGTGTCCCCTGGTCTACGTGCTCCAGGAGGTGTGGAAGGACCTGGAGAAACAGAAGCAGCTTCTGAGACACTTCAGGCTGCCCAGCCCCGAGGTCGGCTGACTTCTGACCTCAGCGAACGTTCCATGCGGGTCTTGGTGGCGGGTATTGGTGGAAAATTAATGACGTTCAGGACTTCTGTTTTAAAAAATATATGTGCATATATTTGGGGAATATATACGGTATATAAATATCTATATATTATCACAATTTGGTGACTTTGAATGATACTTTTTATCATCTAAAAGTTCATTAATCAGAAATTTGGGATTTTTTTCTTTGAGAAGCTTGTCATAATTTAAGATTGTATGCATATTTGAGTGTTTATTTCTGGTGCCATACCTCTCCACTAAAAACAGCATAAAGCAGAGAGAGCTGTCTGGAGTTTCCACAAAGACATATGAGGGCATAATTTTTATCAATCTTTTTCTCAGTGTTTATATTCAAATTTGTTTAACATTTCATGCATGAAGACATCTCTGTTATACTTGGATTTGTACATATCTGCAAAAATTTCAGTCCCTCTTAAGAAAGAGAATGTAAACATGATGTCTTGATTGTGTTTGCCCTTTACCTGTTATATAACTGTATACCCAACTTACCTAACTATATAACTACTATACCACAGTTTCTATACTGGAATAAAGGACCCCACATTCTCTTCAAAATAATATTACTCCATGATTGCGCAAAGTAAGCACTTGATAACTATATTGTGAAAAGACCCCATAAGAAAAGAAGATAGTTAGAATTTGGGGGCACTGAATTTTCACTAATTTCTAAGTGAAACATGTAATGGAAATGAGAATAAACTTCAGGACATGCTCTCTATTAATATTTGTTGTTCACAGTTAAAATTTTGCCCACAGTTCTCAAATTCCTGTATTAAAGTGTCTAAATAGATTTACCCACCTGCATACCTATCCCTGTATTTCTGGCTTTTCATATTCCTTATTCATATATTCAAAATGTTATCACCTAGCAACTACTTGAAAGCCCCAGGCTCTCAGCCAATACATTCCATTAATGTACATCAACCTATTATGCAATAACCAAGAAGAGAATATCCATTTCACCCATGTGAGCTTGATAATCTATAAAATGTATATCTGTGTGAGAGTTTTACAGATTCTTCAAATGTTAAATGTAATTTCCTAGTTAAACCACATACTTTAAATTCATGTCAATATTATTCTGGTATGTATCATAGCATATCATAAATAATTTTTTTCACTGTCAAGACTTTGAAATGGATTTACAATCATCATTCCACTGAGGGTAAATCCATGCATATTTAAGGATGGAAAAAATATTTTCACATTAAGGATTTAGTAAATTCCAAAAAGTTTTCAAAATGAAATTATTAATAAGCAAACGTAGCTTGTTGTGATTATAGTAATAAAGATGTAATTACTGAAAGAAGGGGCGCCAATAAAGGATGCATGTGGAATACCTTTATAGATACTTGCAGAAACACCTGATCCCAAGAAGGAGAGCAAAACGGAAGTCAGAATCACATTATCTTGGGGAAATACGGAAGATAATCTGGATGATAGCAGCCAGTGTTTCTAATAAGCAAAGCAAAATAGTAACAAAATAATGGTATGTCAAAAGGTATATTCATATAGCAGTTTAAAGTATGCAACACATTACACATTACTTGACTTGGTTTATATAATAACTTTATAGAGGGACAGATAGTTATTTTCCACACTCCTTAAGAGAGATGGAAAAAGAGCCATTTATCAAGTTATTGGAGGTAAAAATTTAAGCCCAAATTGTGTCAAATAACTACACGCCTATCAAAAATCCTCCCAGTCCTTTTTCTGTGGCTCTGCAGGCTGTGTGCGGACATTATCTAAGCTCTTGGAACCAACTGCCTCTTTCCGAACTGGGGCTTCTCTGCTCCACCAGCATGTTTTTTCCACAAAATGCCATTGCTACTCAGGCTCCTCTAGACTGTGACAGTTTCTCAGCCTTTCATGGTTTTTGATGAAGTCAGCAGTTTTGAAGACCAGTGATCTAGTATTTTGTAGAATGTTCCTTGTTTGGGATTCGTTTGATGTGTTTCTTACAGTTAAACTGGGGGTTATGGGTTTTGTGGAGGAAGATCACAGACATTAAAGACAATTCTCATCACATCTAATCAAGGGCACCTGGTATAACCAGGACATCACATTGCATGTTAACCTGGATCACCTTGTTGAGTGTTTGTCACATTTCTCCACTATGAAGTTATTATTTTCCTCCTTCCTTACCGTACTCTTTGAAAAGAAGTCATTATGCACAACCAGCACTTATGGGGTAGGAGGCTATGCTGGTCTTCTTTGAGGCCAAGTGTCTATAAAATTGTTTGCAATTCTGCATGGGAGATGTTCTTTCCTATCTATCTATCATCTATCTATCTATCTATCTATCTACCTATCATCTATCTTCTATCATTGATCCTCTATCTATCTAAGCATATATTTGTGTTATGTGGACTTACAGACATTTCTTTTGTATTTTGGGTTCTGTTACTTTTTCCTTCAGTTGTTTCTGCTTTGGCCATTGGGAGCTCATTTGGTTGCAAACCATGTCCCTTTGACATATATAATTACTGTGGGATTTTTGAACACTTCTTTACTTTCTGGCACTGCAATATGTTCCGTGCTCATTTTGTATATTCCTTGCCCCAGCCTGAGAATCAGCTATTTCTTCAGGAAGTCCTGGTTCCTTTTCATTGGTGAATGGTGTTAGAAAACATGATCTGGGCACTAGTTGCATTCATGGCTACTATAGTGTCATTGCTCTGAGCCTTCTCAGATGACACAGTAAGTATGTACATGTCTGTATATTCACATATGTATCAATATTTCTATATGTCTATATCTGTATCTATATTAAGCTCAGCATGAGCTCATTTTGATATTTCTCATCTAATCCAGTACTACATGGATCATTCTAGCCCTCTCCCTTGCTTATCTGTAATTTTTAACTCCAATAATGAGAAAATGAGAAACCTGACTCCCACCACTCATCATATTTAATTAATTATTCAATTCCAGTATAGTTTCAGAGTTGTTAATTCATACCCCCATGGGAAAAAACTTTCCCAAGTAGAACACTACAGTGTGTTTAAAAATGGTGCCTTTTGTCATTGGTCGTTTTATTCATCTCCAGAGTTCCTTAAGTCAGAATCTTTTTCTCCACCCTTGCATCCATATCTTTGTGTGGCTGGACAGTTCATTATTTTTTTTTATCACTGAATAGTATTCAAATGCATAAATGTATCATAATCCGTTTATCCATTCACCTATTTAACTGCATCTTGGTTGCTATTTATTTGGGGCAATTTTAAATAAAACTGTTATAAATATGTGTGTGCAAGTTTTGCATGCACATATAATTTCAAATCAGTTAGGTAAATACCCAGGAGCATTCTTGCTAGACACTATGATAAGACTATTTTGAAGATCTTGAAGTGCACAAGACAGTGTCACAAAGCCAATAGTTGTCCTGTCCAAAATGACAATAATGATTCATTGAGAAAAAATTTGTAACCATTCTGTTTCCCTTAAAAAAATATTTCATGAACTACTGTGTCTAGAATAGTAAAAGTCCCAAATTTTTGTGCAAGTTACAGAACTGATATAATTTTTGTGAAACATATTGCTCATCCCAGATATGGGAAAACCATACAAACATGCATGCCCACACTGAATCTAAATAGCAGTCTTAAACTCATATGTTGCAAATTGAGGCTTATTTTCCTCATTTATACTGCTGATCACTATAAGTAAAAGCATCATACTTACCATGGCATAGTAACATCTCTTTGGAAAATAAACATCTATGATCATGAACTACAACGCGTTGTGAAAAAGGCACTTTCTTTGCAAAACAAAACAAAACAAAACACATGTTTTCCAATTCTTTGATATCTATTAATTTGATATACAGTTCCTTGCCTTAAACACTGTCAGCCAGCTACAAATTAATGTATACCTGAATCTTTTATTCTGTGTACAGCCTTAAGGAATAGTTGAACACGGGTTTTCCTCACACAAGAAAGAAAGAGGTATGTGTGAAATACACCCAACTTATTTTTAACATCCTTTCAATTAATCGAAGTAGAGTTCTAGGTTATTATGTTTCGTCATTGTATAGCCACAGGCTTTCATATATAAGTTTCACTCCACATACCACTGCCTTATTTTACTCAAGTCCAGTTTATAACCGTACCTGCATTTTTAGTATTCTATTTTGTTCCACCTATTTTTCCACCTGACTGTAGCCTTGCCCCGAAAGATGTTATAACATTTGTCTTCGGCAGCCTCATTACAGTTGCTAAAAATGTATTTCTTAATCTTCTTCTGTAATAAATGAACTTTATTTTTTCTCCTCTGAAGAGATATCTGAATGTATGTCAACTGAGTCTAGAGCTAAGTACTTCTAAGCAAGCCTCTGTACTGGTGAATGACTCAACAATCTAAGCTATATTTGAGATAATCTTTGGATGTGGATTGTATAAATATTCTAAGTATCCTTGGGAAAAATATAGGCCACACTATTTGGGAAAAATATTATGTATTGTCACAATATTCTGTATAGCAGAAGAGTTTTGGAAAGGTAATACATTTATGAAGAATTATTCATAGTTTTATAATGTTAAAATAAAACCTGTTACTCAATTTCTGATTAATCAATCTGTAAAAATACTTGAATCATTATTCAGACATGTGTTGAATTTGGAATAACTTCTAAGGAAATTTTGGAGTTCCATATACAGTAATCAATACGTCTTCATCATCCACTAAACTTCACTGATAATTTTCACTAATAATTATAGGCAACTCTAAGTGTCATGGGTTCAATAGAAACTCTTAAAGAAACTTGTCTACACATAATTTACTTTTAGTTGCAGATTAGTATTTAGTTCTAATGACTATAACATTTTGAGAAAATTCAAATCTTAATAAAACCAATAATAATGATATGTACTCATAATGAGTATTCAATAATGATGTGTTCATTCACAGTACTTAAATTAAAATTTAAACATAGTAATCTTTTAGTTATCCTCAAGCACTAATAGAATTGGGAAATTATTCCAATTTAAACAATGTTTAAATGGTCAGCAGAAGATTTAACAGCATTAATAATATCTACCTGATTTTAAAAGAGTGGAAAAATATAAAATCAGGATAATGCAATCTTTGACATGTAAATGAAACTGCAGTACCTAATATTAATTTTCTCTTGGTACTTTGTGTAGACACAATCCTAAAAGATTCTGGGCCTCGGCTGCTCAAGTATCCAAAACTACTGGTACTTGACAAATGAGACCATGACACCCTTCTTTACAATCTAAAGCTTTTATTTATTCTTTGACTCAGAGCACTGAAAATTCAATTGAATATATTAATTGTAACAGATTTCATTCTGACATGCAACAGATCTTGACCACAGGTGTAGAGGCAATGTCATCATTCATTTGGCAATTGAACTAGTAGTCTTGTTTGGCCAACCATGTCATTATTGGAAAGATATTTTTTGTCACCATAGCTACTCATTTCCTTTGAGTTTAGAAGAGCTATTTTTGACATTTTCCCCATAAAATTTCTTGATTTAGTAAGTTTTCATAGAGAAGCAACTCCATACTGATTTTCAACAACAAATTATTAAATTTCAAGGGAATTTTTTATATTTTTTAAATACTGGCAGAAAGGTCTATGATGAATTGTAGTTCCCGATTTGAAAACTGCTTAAGTCAGATTGAAAATATCCATGTAATAAATAATCATTTGATTTGAGTAGAAGCAGAAGCATAGTCTTAACAATGTTATTTCAGGTGCCCTGCGACTCAGAATTCTTCAATTAAAAAACTAGTTAGTGGTTTTATATTGCTAAGACATTTATGCATACATAGTTAGGATAATCCAAATTCAAATATTTAAGTGATATGTTGCCCATTAAAATTTTGAATTATATGAAATGACTTCTTAAAGGAATTTAGAAATTAAAAGATTTGAAGCTATTATGTCTTAACACAATATGGAATTTTATGAGATAAAATTTAAGAATTTCTAAAAGTCATAGTATTTACAATACCATTAAAATTGCTTCATTTTTTCTGAAGAAATCAAAATATTCACTAGAAAAACCTATAAACTAGTTGCCAAACTCATGTAATTTTTGTGCTATGTTGTTATATTGCCACTTCAGATTACAGTACAGCCAAACAATGATAGTTAGACAAACCTTTCGTCACCTCCTAGATAATTTTTGGCAGTATGGCTAATAAATATAAATAATTCAGATGAAACCGTCTATGAAATTAGTGACTGAAGAAAAAGTTGCTAATTGCAATTAAACAGAAATATTCCATTTTGGCAGTAAATAGTTTTGAAGGTCAATGAGATCATTTTTTAAACAGTTAATTTAGTATGTTTTCTCATAGAAGTTCAGTGGTAGTAATTTTTTCATCACAGTAAGCTATATGGCTTCAGTGTATGTGTACTTTTTTTCAGAAATGCATATAAAATACATGAGAAATAGAAAAAAACTTAGGTATTTTTGTTGTCTTTTCATTTTTTGTTTTAAATCATAGATTGCTTCCTGCAACAGGAAAAAGCTCACACAGTTTTTATGTGTAGTCTGTCAGTAGATATGCAGTGTGCATTTAGAAAGGAAGAAAAGAACAAAGAAAAACTTTTATTTTCAATTTTAATTATCTAATTTAACTGCTTAGCTTGGCTCATATTTTTATAATAAGCAAACTGCATATGTTTACTTTATATGGGAAAAATAAAGCATATTTCTAGTCTTTTTATTTTTAATCTCATGCTAATCAAGTATTTATAATTATCAGCTTCATATTAGATTTACTCAGTCAAATCCAATGATTTCAAAACTGAAATAAATTACAATACTATCAATATATCACATAGTCTGTATATACTGGCTCACTATTGATTAAATTAAATGTACTTTGTTACTAAAAACTTTTTTTTTTTTTATTTTAGAAAGACAGCATGAGTGGGAGAGAGGGGCAAGGGGAGAGAGAGAATCCCAAGCAGACTCCACGCTCAGCAGGGAGCCCCACGCAGGGCTCGATTTCACACCTATGAGATCATCACCTGAGCCAAAACCAAGAGTCAGATGCTCAACTGACTGAGCCACCCAGATGCCCCTAAAAACTATGTTTTAATTATTAAAAGCAGCTCTTTATTGGCCAATGGAAACTAATTTCTCTTTAGATGTCAATATTTTATCATTGGAGAAAATTGACAATGTCAATTTATTACCTAGCATTATAATAAAGTGACACATTGTATTGTGAAATACAAGCTAATTGGAGTTTGTGTTCACATCTATCAATGGAGAGTGGAAATTACGGAGTAAAAAATAGCATACAAAAATGCTTGGGAGCATGGTAAGCATAGATGTTAAACGGCAATCATTACTTGTGTTGCTCTTGGCTCACATGCTGAAATAAAAGATTGAAGTTAAATTTGGGGAATTTCAGGCGCAGGGCTACCTAAGTAATTAATAAATGATTACCTAACTAATTGATAAATCTTGGTATACCTACATTTAACTGTGCAGATGTTTACATGCACAAAGACTTCAGCCTAGGCATCATGTTCAGCCAATCTTCTTTTACTTTGCCTTTCATAGTTAAAATTACATAATTTCTTGAGAGTAAAGACATATTTTTTTTCTTGAGATTACAATTTTCCAAGACATTGGGTTATTTCATTAGCTCTGAGTTTTGCATATGCAAATTCATTTAGTGATGTTTGTTCATTTTGAAATTTTACTTGTTTGGGGGTGTTTCTTTGAGGGTTCTATATCTATCTACTCATATCAATTTATTTCATGGTTTGAGAGATGTTTTCACTCAGGCCCACAGATCCCTGAAGATAACACCAAATTTCTTTATGCCTTAGTGCTCTAGTTTGTTGAAATTGCAAATTATATCTCAGATGCAGTCCTTGAGCCGGAAAGCAATTTCACACTGGTCTCATATCCGAGGCTGCTTTGTTCCCAGTAACCACATTTCAGTCATAGAATTCAATAATAACTCCAAAAAGAGGCAATATCACAATTTTCATTAAGGAATGAAGAAACTTGCATGAGTTCCAATTTTTACAAAGTGAGTCAAACTCCACTCCTCATGCTGCAATCAGCGTTTTAGCCTCTGTTTCTTTACAGGAATTGAAATCTGACCTATTCTCACATAGACTGTTCTCAATGCATGTAGGCAAATAAATTGGGTCCCATTTACTACTTTGTTTTTGTTTTAATGTTTTATTTATTTAATAAGAAAGACCCAATTGAATGCAACCTAAATAAGAAACCTGAATGTTAGTAAATCAAACCTGAATAAATTAAATTAAAATTTAATTTTATTTATTTTGAGGGGGCACAAACAGACAAGGCTGCAGAGAGAGGAGGACAGAGGAGCTGAAGCGGGCTCTGCACTGACATCAGAAAGCCCCATGTGGGGGCTGAACTCATGAGCTGTGAGATCATGACCTGAGCTGAAGTCGGATGCTCAATGACTGAGCCACCCAGGTGCCCCTACAACTTTGTTTTTATGTTTTGTTTCTATAGAGATGTCTGTCTTGTTTCTTGGGTGTCTGTATCTGTATCAGTTCCCCCACACACTCACACAAATAAAATATATATAATTTTATTCTTTTTCTAATATAGGCTTTCAGTGCTATGTGTTTCCTTCAAATAAATATGTTAGCTACTTTGGACAAATTTTGAAATGTTATGTTTTCACTGTCACTCGACACAAAATTCTTTGTAATTGTCACTTTAGTATGTTCTTTGGTGTATTGGTTATTTGGAAATGTGTTATTTATTTTCTAATTACTTGGAAGTTTTTCAGATACCTTTTTTGGTACTAGTTTCTAATGTACTTTCATGAGGTCAAAGGACATGATATATATAATTCAAAACTTTAAAATTTTAATTTATTGAAACTTGGTTTATAGCCCAGAAGAAATTCTGGGTTGATGTTCCATATGCACTTATAAATAATGTATATTCCATGACTGTTGATGTAATTTTTATATAAATGCCATTTGTTCAAGTTGGATAATAGTGTTAGTTGAGTATTCTATGTCCTTATTGACTATATATCTATTTGTTCTATTAATTTTGAGATAAAGGCATTGAAACTTCCAACTATGTTTGTGGATTTGCCTCTCCTTCTGTCTGTTGTGGGTTAAAGAGAGGCTCCCAAATATACATTCAGGTGCCCTAAGCACCTGAACTCACGAAAATGACCTTAACAGGAAAAAGCATCTCTGGGTAATTATTTAAATACCTTGAGATGAGATCATCTTGGATTACCTATGTGGGCCCTAAATCCAATGACAGATGTTCTTGCAAGAAAAAATCAGAGGGATATTTGACACACAAATACCCCCAAAAATGGCCAGAGACGGAGATTGGAGACATGCTGCCACAAGCCAAAGAATACCTTAAGCCACCAGATGGAAGAACCAATGAAAGATTCTTCCTTAGAGTCCTTGAGTTTGGAACTCTGGCCTCTAGAATATAGAGAGAAGAAAACATTTGCTGTGTTCAGCCATGCAGTTAGTTGTAATTTGATACAAAGCCCTAGAAAACAAATAAACTCTCCTTGCTATTCAGTTTTTCCTACTTGTATTTTGAAGCTCTGTTGTGAGGTGCATAGAGGTTAGGATTGTTACATCCTCTTGATGAAATGGCCACTTTATCCTTGCAAAAGTTCTTTGATCGAAGATCTAATTTCTGTGATATAATATAGCTACTCCAGGTTTGTTTTAATAGGTGTTCACATGGTACATCCTGTCTCCATTTTGACTTGTAATGCATATGTACATTCAGGTTTCTTATTAGGTTGCATTAAATTGGGTCTTTCTTATTTATAGATGATAATGTCTGTTTTTAAAGTAGTGCATTTTAATGTGAGTTTTTATATATTTGGGATTAAATCTACCATTTACCATTTGTTTTTGTCTCATCTTTCTTTTTTTCTTTTTTTTTCCAACTCTTTTGTGAGTTAAATATTTTTTTATGATTCTATTTTATCATTCCTGGGCTTATTTTTTTAAAAAATTAATTCCAGTATAGTTAATATACAGTGTTATATTATTTTATATAATAATCAGATTTTTATTTACAGCTGATAAATCAGTAAAAATCCAGTCTCATTAAGAAGAACTAAAAGAATAACACAACATATAGACTTATGGAATCGCTATGCTGTGCACCTGAAACTAATGTAATATTATGTATCAACTATACTTCAATTTTTATAAATTCTAAAAACCAAGAAATGTTCAAAGCGGATATAAATATGACGGAATATATTAAGGCACTTAAGAAAACTCTAATCGAATTTTTTTCATTTAGTAAATATACTTTTTTTTGGAGAAGTTTTAAGTTTATATAAAAGTTGAGCCAAAAGTACACAGAATTCCCGTGTAATCCCCTTCTCCCTCCCCCAGATTTCTCCATTATTGACATCTTGAATTATTGTGGCACACTTGTTAAAATTAATGAGCTAAGATTGCCAAAGTATTATTAAATAAGTCCATAGTTACATTAGTGTTCACTCGTGGTTTTGTAGATACTGCGGCTATATCCGCCATGACAATATCGTATAAAATACTTTCACTCTTCTAAAAATTCCTTGTGCTCCACCTATCTACCTCTCCCTCTCTCCCCAGAGACCCTAGTAACTTGATTTTTTATTGTCTCCAAAGCTTGGCTTTTTCCAGAATTCTACAAGTTGGAATCACACAATGTGTAGCCTTTTAAGATTGGTTTCTTTCACTTAGCAATACGAATTTAAATTTCCTCTATGCCTTTTTTGTGGTTTAATAGCTCATTTCTTTCTCTTGCTGAAGAATATGCCATTATCTGGATGCACCACAATTGGTTTATCCATTCACCTACTTAAGGACATCTTGGCTACTTCCATGTTTGGCCAGTTATGAACAAAGCTACTATAACATTGATACGCAAGTTTTTGTGTGGACATAAGTATCCAACTCATCTGGGTAAATACCAAGGAGTGTGATTGCTGGATTGTATGATAAGCTTATGTTAAGCTTTGTAAGAAACTGCCAAAATGTCTTCCAAAGTGGATATGCCATTTTACATTTTTACCAGCAGCAAATGAGAGTTCCTGTTGCTCCAGTTTTACATGTTATCAGTTTTTTGGATTTTCACCATTTTAATTGGTGTGTGGTGGTATCCTTGTTGTCTGTATTTCCAAATCTTTGATGATGTGATGCTGACTATCTTTTCATATGCTATTTGCTATCTGAATATCTGCTTTGGTGAGGTATCTGTTCAGATATTTGCCTATTTTAAATTTTAAAAAATATTGAGTATTAAAATTCCTTTGTATATTTGGAAACCATTCCTCCATCAGGTATATTTTTTGCAAGTAATTTCTCCTAGTCTGTGGCTTTTCTTTACATCCTCTTAAATCGCAACAATTTTCCACTTATAGTTTTTATACTTCTTATGATATTTCATCCCTAATTTCTCTGGTGGTTAAATGATAGTCTTTTATTAATGATTATGAGGCTAGTCTCATTTGTTCACCTTATTTTGTTCAAGTCAAAAGTACTTAGCCCAGATAACATCACAATATCTCAGTAGCAACCATCCATGTTACAGTGACTATGCTAGAATGGTGGTATGTTGGAATTCTATATACTTCATTATCTATACAGTATTTTGGTCTTCAAATAGAAGCTAAGGATAGAAAATAAGGGTCACTATTATTCAAATAGATTAAGTATTTTTTGAGATATTTTCTTTCCTTTATCCTATTTGTTTCCAAATGTTTTTATATTTTCTTATAATGTTAATTGAGCTTTTAATTTTAATTTATGTTTTTAATTAAACATATAAATTTAGCAATTATTTGATTTTTAATACAAAAATGTGCTTGTTCATGAAGCAATGAATGTTGCAGCTTTTTTTACAGCTGTATTTAACTTGAAATTTAAGCAGGCACATAGGAGCATATTTTGGACAGTTTCATTTCTTCTTTACATAATTAGGTATAATATAATTTTCCATGTTTAGCTATGATTCAACATTTCCTTCATAATATTGCCTGAAGTTCTAATAGTGCTGATCATATAAATGTTATAAAAATATAGCACAATATACTCTATAAACATGGCTGAATTACATATAAATTTAAGTGTGCAAGGATGGTTTCCCTTTCTTAGTAATCTAAGAAAGACAAAGTGTGGTTTATCTTACAATTCTACCAATGTTATTCAAGTGCTAATTAAAAAGGAAGCATTAAAATAAATCCTTAAAAATTACTTCAGACTTAAAGATACTTCAGTAAGCATTTTAATCTCATTCTCATTTTTATTCACATTAGATAATTGTGCTACTTGGGTCTTTTAAAAATCTGATACCTAAAAATAAAAAGTAATTTTCAAGAAATATTGATAAATATTGGTATCTTTCAAGATTTTCTATTAAAATAGAATATTTTACATTTTTCCACATAGTCAGATGAGATTAAATATTACTCCTTTGAAGCTCTACATGCTTTCTATTTGAGCAATTAATACTTTTTCATAAAATTAGTGCTATAAGCTTCTCTATGAAAGTAGGGTACACAATTTGGCAGGTATTTGATGCCAGGTCAAATAATTACATCCAAATAGGATAATACAGATCGGGTAATTATGGTATAGAAAAGTAGAGAGGGTAGAATGGACCGTTCTTAAAGTGGCACACGTTTCCATGGTCTGGAGTTGACACTCTGTGTAATCCCCTCTCATGGACTGAAGGCTTTCCTTCCATCAACTACACAGCTTTGATGGGATTTAGGAGATTCTGCAGATGCGATTGCATAAGCAATAGTGCCCCTCTTGTCTTTGTTTCTGGCATTGACGAAACTGATGTTATGAGTCCTACAGCTAAATGCAGCGAAGACATTCCAAATTCTTTCAAAGTAAAGAAATCTAAAATAGTGATATCCCCAAATAATTCCCTACTTAAGGAGTCAGTCTTTTTATCCAGAATATTCCAAAACTTTCAGTGACCGTCTACATTGTTGGCTCCTACTGTTGCACTCCGAAGCAGTATTGAACACTGTATATTTCAAGATACACATGTTGCTACAAAGGCCGTTAGCCCTGCCCGTAAAATTTGATTCCAAACAAGTTTTAACTTTGTTTCAGATGGAAAAACACTTCAGCTGATTTCTAAATTGGAGGTGATAACGGATTTAAAGTAGGAGTTCTTAGAGTCTATGAAGATGACTTTTTTTTTACCATGTACTTCTTTGAACTCTTTTTTTTTTTTTTTTTTTTTTTTTTTTTTTTAGCTTATGGAGGCTTGCATCACCAGGGTTTTATTTGCTTTATCAGTTGTATTTGATCTATTCTACTTTTTCCCCCCCTAACAACATGTATCCTGGTATATAGTTTTTCTATGATATCCAGAAAATTCATTTAGGAAAGTTGAGTTCTTTCTACTGATATCCCCCCCTTCCCCTGCCCAATGTACTTAAGGATAGCAACATTCAAAATTCCCAGTACTTTCTTATACTTTCTAGCCAATATGCTTGCTTTTCTAATATGAATTCTCTTTAAATTAAGAATTCCTAATAATTTTGATTTTGGATTGCCATCTTTCTATTTCAGAAGCTTTCCAATAGAGAGCTCCCAGAGTCTAAAGTGCTGGCTGGAGCCATCCTGAGACGAGTGATGGAGAATGACACTGACACCCTGTACATAAACACATGAATCAAGAGATTCCCTTACTTGGCTCTGAATGTAGCTCAAAATTACATAAAACAAGAACAGATTTGGAGGCAGATATTCTGGTGCCTGTCAACTGTCACTAACTGCTGGGAGTGAGAACATCACACATTAGTATTCTGTATCACAGTTGCACATTAAAGAATCTGAACACAGACCTGGCTCAAAATATATATATATATATATATATATATATATATATATATATATACACACACAAAATAAGTACAAAAATCTTTTCTCACTTCATTTTTTCTTACATACATATTAAGCTGTGCCTCTGAAGTTGAAAGTCAAAGTACATCAACTTACATTTTAAAGATCCCTTGGCCCACATGCTGGGGTCCATGTGGCCAGGTTCTACTAAATTCCATGCATAATTCATGTGTGACTAATGATTTGGTGTGTGCAGCCTTGTGTATACAAATCAGTTCCTTACCTATCTAAAACCATCTAATCACCCTGTAGTAACCCCTGGGATAGTATCTACTGACTTTTTGCTGTGAAATGCTAACTATTCTAATCATGCACTTACCTGATTCAAAAGATTCAACTTCACTCTAGACATCAAACATAATCCCTAATATGTGCATCTGAATTTAAATTAATCATGACTATTACTAAATTTATCATCTTTGTTCCTAAATCATTTAACCTTATAGTTCTTATTTTAGTTAATCCATTTTAAATGTCTTTCTCGAAATTTCTGATCTACTATTGATTTTATTTGAATTTATCACTCAAATCTCTACAGAATCACCCTTCAGATAAGATTATGCTCTTGTAAATCTTATGGCATAGAGATAGCAAATCAACATGTTTTCTCTGTTCTAAAAGGACTGAACTAATTCTACCGTATTCCTCAATCTAGACTCCTAAATCCACCCTGGAGTGAAACAAGACAAGGAGAGGTTGGGGACAAGTGAGAGGTGTAAAAGGAAAAGACTCCTCTTAAAGGTAGTAAAGATTTCACAGTCTCTTTCACGGCAATTGAAACATATTTCCATGAATTGCAGTAATAAAACATTCTCATTCTAAATATTTTATTTAATAAAAATTAAAATGAGTACCTAATTACCCAGGAAGAATGCTAGTATACAAATTATGGCAGTTTGAATGGTTGAACTTCAAGAAATAAACAACTTAGGGACGGAGAAGAAAGATTTCAAATGTAGAATTGTATTAAAAAGAGAGTGATCAATTATCTAAAAAGAAATGACAGAAAGAAATTAAGAATAAGTTTACAGTTGAGTCCTATTCCTGAAACCAATACTACACTGTATGTTAACTTGCTTGAATCTAAATACATTAAAAAAAATAAGTTCAAAGTTTAAATGCACATGATACTGACAAATCTATGTAAAGAGTTAAAGGTCTCTATTAGCATAACTAAATGGATAATAATACTATTATCTAACAAAAGGAATATTAGAAAGAGTGGTTTGGGATAAAAGTAGTAATTTCAGCTTCAGCCTTGTTGAATTTGCATTAGTTACAAAAAGTTCAGTTGGGGAAAAAAATGAATACAGAAGTTTGGAATTTTTTAGTGTAGAGATAAAAGTAGTGTGGAGAAGTAAAGAATAAAGAATAGATGATTTATTCATGGAGCTTATCTGCATTTAAGAAAAAGAAAGAAAAGTAAATGATATTCTTATAGCAAGTTTCCTAATGTTCAATTTTGGAAATATAATGTATGCTATACTATTGGCATTCATATTATTTGAGGAGATAAGAGTACCATAAAATCAGTGGCGTCAAAAAATAATACTGAATTTTTACTTAATCTTGCAAACTTATTTGATAATATTCAGGAAAGATTCACAATTATGAACAATGGCTGTTTGTGGTCAGATGCAACTTCCTATTTTATTTCCTGAAAGACTTTATTCAAGCTAATTAATCAATCCAAATGTTAGTTTTTCTTTGCAAAATACATTAAAAACAAACAAACAAACAAACAAACAAAAAACCTTCCTAACTCATAGAAATTAAATGAGATGACCATTGTAAAATAATGAGTACAGTACTGGTACATTATAGTAAGTATTGAATAATTGTTAGCTTTTTAAAAATACTGCTATTATAAAATCCTACATGAGTTCCATTAAACTAACTGTGGAAAAACATTAAAAATGTTATGCAGCTTTCGACTCATTGTATCTGATTCTACAGATACAATGAATTCAGAAATAAACAAAAAGTGAGTCTCACTTTTAAGTGGTTAGTAAACACAGGTCAAACATCTGTATTTTGATTCATGCCTGTCCAAGGAGGTATACACTTAGGCCATGACCTACATGACCAGAAGGATATGGCTTTGTAAAACCCGGAAGAAGCATTTTAGTCTCAGGTCTGAAACAATTCCAGATTGTGGACATTCAAGCTTGAAGTGGCTGAAGCATAGTGAGCAATTGGGGATAGAAATCCAAGATGAAGTTGAGAGATAAGACACAGGACAGATTGTATGGAGCTTTGTAGTGTAGAGTAAAATCCCACTGTATTTAACTGGTATATTTTGAAAACCAATAAAATAAGAATATAATTTTATAGCTAAAATTATCTGGTAAGAGAAAAGAAAATAGTTGGAGCTGATTTATGGTTGTAAAATCCACACTGGATATTGAGAATAGACTCTAGGAAAGTAAGAATAGTCATTTGCATCAGTCCTGGTGAGAAGTTATTAGAGCTTGGTCCACTATGGTGGCAAAGACAATAGAAAAATGTGTATATATTTGGTATATATTTTGGAGGTTGGTTGGATATGGTGCCTGGAGACAGAGTGAGGGAAAAAATGTGGCACAAATTAAATGATCAATAATATTTACATCGTGAATATAGAATGAGGGGGTCAAAGATTAATCATAGGGCTGAAGCTTGACCAACTAAGGAAAATGACACTATTTAATGATATAAGACATTCAGAGGAAGAAAAAGTTTAGAGGCTTGTGCTTTTGGTATGTTAATTCTGGATCATCTGTTAGAAATACAAACAGAAATGTGAAGCAAGTAATATAAGAATGTAGTGTAGGAGTGAATTCAGGATTTGAAATGTAAACGTGCTAATAATTGGCATATTGTTAGATAGTCTTAAAGTATGGGATTGGTACACGAGTCCATAGAGAGTAGCTAGAGAAGAGAGTACACAGAGAGGAGAGACCACTAATAGGCAGATATTGCGGGAGGGATGTGAATAACTCTTTCTCAACGACCAAACTCCCAAGAGGACACAACACACTTCTAAAAGACAAATAAGGACCAAGGAATGTAGCAGGCTGCTTTCAGTCTCCTGGGTAGGTAAAAATGACTTCAGGTGCTTCACTTAGGTGTTTAAGGAATGAGAATCAAAAACTCACCTCTTTAGAAGACATAAAGAACACCTAAAGATCATTTCTGCTATTTATCTGTCACCCACTGGGTGGCACTACAGCCAGCAGCAGTTGTCCAGCATATTGAGATTTGGGCCAATTCGAGATCTTGGCTGCACTCAACAAAACTTACAAAGCTAGCAGTTAGTCCACTTGAACAACTTTCAAAATGATGCAGTGCAAGTGTTGAAGAAAGATCTTTCCCAGCATTGGCAAAAAGTAATAGTGTTTTCCTTCGGATAATTCCAATTACTAAATGACGAATTTACTTAGCCAATCAGTGAACAAAAATTGTATACTTGCTAATACGGCTCTATTCTTGCTTTCAATATATTTAATGCTTCTTCCTTAAAAACAAACTTTTTCCTCAACCTTCTGTTTAACCAATTTTCTTTGTTGTTCAATCATACCTACAATCTATCTGACAGTAGTTCTTGTCACTTCAAATAGGTAACAGTTTAAAATCAATACACACACACACACACACACACACACACACAACCATTGAGCATCTTAAGCACAGTGATCTCTATTGCAATCGAGCAGTGCTCTTTTGAGCTATATCATCAAGAATTTTGTTTTTTAGGGGTGCCTGGGTGGCTCAGTCAGTTAAGTGTCCAACTCTTGATTTTGGATCAGGTCATGATCTCAGTCTTGAGATTAAGCCCCGTGTCCAAAGTGCAGTCGGTTTAAGTTTCTCTCCCTCTCTCTCTGCCCCACGCTGTATGTGAGTGATCTGCTCGCTCTCTTTCTCCAAAGAACCAAATCAAACCAAGCCAAAAAAACAGAAAACTGGTTTTTAAACAATACTCTATAGAAAAAACAACACGATGGGAGAAAATATTTGAAAGCCACATGTCTAAGAAATGACTTACGTTTAGAATTCAAAAAAGAGTTCTCAGAACTCAACAAACAAGAGCAAACAATTCAGTCTCAATGAAGAGAATATACAGCTGTTGAATAAGCTCACAAAAGGAAAATGTAAATTATATCACAGTAAGGGAATGCTACAAGCCTATCAGAATGACTAAAAGTAAAAAACAGTGTAAACACCAAAAGCCGGTAAGGATACACTGAAACTGGTCACTCATACACTGCTGATGAGAATGTAAAATGGCACAACTCCTCTGGAAAACAGTCTGGTAGTTTCTCATTAAACTACATACATGATTACCATACAACCCAGAAATTGCAATTTTGGATATTTATCAAAGTGAAATGAAACCTTAGATTTGCACTAAAATCTGTACACTAATGTTCATAGTAATTTTTTTAAAAACTCCAACCTGGGGGCGCCTGGGTGGCGCAGTCGGTTGAGCGTCCGACTTCAGCCAGGTCACGATCTCACGGTCCGTGAGTTCGAGCCCCGCGTCAGGCTCTGGGCTGATGGCTCGGAGCCTGGAGCCTGTTTCCGATTCTGTGTCTCCCTCTCTCTCTGCCCCTCCCCCGTTCATGCTCTGTCTCTCTCTGTCCCAAAAATAAATAAACGTTGAAAAAAAAAAGATTAAAAAAAAAAAAAATCAAAAAAAAAAAAAAATCTTTAAAAACTCCAACCTGGAATTAGCAATAAAAAAGGAGCAAACATTTGATTAACACAGCAACTTGATGAAACTCCAGGAAGCATGTCTAACCAAAAAAGGTGATCCCAAAATGTCACTTACGATATGATCCCATTTATGTACATTTTGGAAAGGACAAAATTTCAGAAATGGAGGGTAAATTAGTGCTTGCCAGTGGTTCAGTATGGGGTAGATGGTTAAGTGTGTGGGAGGGTCTGGTTATAAAAGAGTGACATAAGATAGGCTTGTTGTGATGGAAGTATTCTGTAATTTTTCTGCAGTGTTTGCACAGTTATAAAATTACACAACTTTACATATTTGATAAAAATATGATAGAACCAAACATAACACATAAAAGCAGGTTGTATCAATGTCAATATTATGGTTGTGACATTATGCTATAATTTTGCAAGATGTTACCATTGGGGTGTTTGTAGTCTTTGTAAAAGTGTCCCTGGGTCTCTGAGAATTATTTGTTAGACTCAATTTGAATCTACTTTCATTTTAATAAAAACTTCATTTTAAACTTGGTTCAAATTCAATAAACTAACAGAACAATAAGGGCCTGGGTAGAACTAAAAAGTGTGGGTTAATTAAAATGAGGTTTTAGTAATAGGCAAAGGGTCTACCATAATGACTCTGTTGATTGTGATAAGAGATTTGAATTTTACTATAAATTCAATGAAAGCATATTGAAGGATTTTAAGATGAAAATTTATTTCATCCAATTTACATATGAATAGACCATGTTTCTGAGGGAGGAGAACAGGTGGATAAGAAGACAATGGGGAAGTTGGGATAAGACTGTAATAGATTAGGTGTACATAAATAGTGGCTTGGATTAAATAGTGGCTTGGATTAAATAGAGAAGAGATGGATGTAGATATAGATTGGATATATAATGCTAGGGCTTAATTTATTTAAATGTAGGTAGAGGAAAAGTCAAATAAAAATGTTTCTTGGGTTACTGATCAACAACTACATGGATAATGGTAGCCTTTACTGATTTAGAGAAGACTAGATTGGGAATGGAGTAAGAGAAGAAACAAAGCAATCCATTTTCATGTAAGTGATACATCTATCTGTATATTCTCCTTGCTTGTAAGTGCTCAATATTCGTATACTTAATTTGTTATTAGAGTTTTCATTAGCATGGCTAACATATTAATTTATACTAAATATTGCATCATTTTCTCCAATGTAAATTCATATTAATTAAATGTAATTAAACCCACTGACAGATTTTTTGATGTATTTTTTATTGAAGTATAGTTAAGAGACAATATTATATTGGTTTTAGGTACACAACAGAGTGATTTGACAAGTTTATACGTTATGCTGTGCTCACAAGTGTAGCTGCCACCGGTCACCATACAACACTATTACATACCATTGACTATATATTCTATGCTATTTTTATTCCTGTGACGTATTTGTTCCTAATTAGAAGACTTTATTTTCCACTGCCCCTTACGCATTTTGGCCATCTTCCAACCCCTCCCCTCTGGAAATCTGACAGGTTAAAAAAAATCAAATATGAAGTTCTTGATTAACTTGAACTCTAATTACACGTTTAAATTATGTGGATATCATATGTAGTGATGAAAATATTATTAACAGAAGCAGTTTTGAAAATTATCAATTATTTATTTCATTCCTGGATTTTAAGTAAATTAAGTAGAGAACATCTGCTGTAAGGCAAGCCTTATGATAAATGTTGGAAATTTAAAGACAATCTTTCCCTCAAATATCCCACAGTTTCTGCTGGACCCAGTGATTTAGAACATTTACTAGAGGGGTGCCTGACCCTCTCAGTGGGTAGAGCATTCAACTCTTAATCTTGGGGTCACAAGTTCAGGCACATGTTGAGCATAAAATGTTTGCTAGACCCAATTCTTCTAAATTTATATAGATAAAGCAGAAACCTGAGATGCACTTTTACTTTTTCCCCAAAACCTTTAGCAAAAATATTAAGAGGTCAGATTCAAAATCTCATCACCAAAAAGGAACAGCAAAACTTTAGTACAAGGTAATGGCATATTATAACTATACGACACAACAATAAAAAGCAAACAAGTAAACGAAATCCACAATACTACTCAAAGACATTAAAACCGTGCTATATTAGGATTTTTTGGCCAGGCAACACGTGCAAAATGTTTGGCATATTTTAAAGCATGGATATTTTATTGATAATTTTTGGAAATTAGAAAATATACAAATGATTAAAATTCTGGAATTTTTTAAAGTTAAAGTGATTTTATTTTCCATCTAATATTTCTTAATTTTAAAACTACATGGGATTAATTAAAACATCAACCCTTTCAAGAAACAGGGTATAGGGTATTACACGAGAGTCACCGGCAAAATACACGTGCATAGATGCTGAATACACATAGATGTGTGAAAATATTCATCCTCAAATCATGGTGTCCAGGAAAACATGATCATTGGTTCCAAAATTTCAAATACAAGACACTTAATGGGTAGTGAACAATATCAATTTGTAAAACTGTATACATCCTTTCAAAGGAATTTTGATAATTAAAATTTAAATATGCCTACTCATGCTGCTTCTATACATACATAAAAATTAAGCAAGGAAAATAATATTGATTTCTGTCTGTGCAGGCACAGAATTATTTTTCTATTGCGCTAATTGAACTAGTTTTCATTATAAAATTAGTGATATTTTTGAAATATTTTTCTTTTAATAACTGAAACTCATAAATGGGCCTGCACGTATGAAACAAATCAATAATAGGTTGTTGTTGAATCATTGGGTCTTAAGGCAAAATATGTAACAGTTTTCTGCCTTAGTTTTCTCATTCCAAATGTTGGGATAATAACCCATGCTACACAAATAAAATACCAGATTTAATTTCAAGTATCATAACAACAAGTATTTAGGAAGGAACTTAGTTTTCGATGGCTTAGTGTATATTATAAGATACCACTAAAGCAAAAGTGGAAATTTGAGCTGTTAAATCAATTACTGGTTGTTTCTACATATTGAATGAGTTCATCTAAGGGGCTAGGAAAATGTTTCATGAACATAGAATTATTTTATAAAAACCTGAGAATCATAATTAATCTTGGATATTTATCCAGTGCTAAACAAAAGCAAATAAAAATGCAGTAACAGCATTAAAATAAACTATTATTTGTGAGTTTTTCTTTTAATAAATGCTTCTGTTTACCACATCCCAAATCCCCTTCTCTCTATATCCTTCAGATAAAGTCTGATTTACTTCTGAGCATGTGGTGTTTCATCTACAACATTAATCACACCATTTCTTGCAATAAAAATAAACATAAATTTACTCTTTTAAAACTGTATTATTGAGAAAGAGAAAAGCAGTACCTGACACCCAGGAGCTGGCTTGATACTTCAGCTGGGCTTTATTATTTTCCTGTTGAAAATAATTCACAAAACATCAACATCAGAAAAGATCATTCTGTGACCATGAGGGATCAAGACAAAAACTACAGCATTCTGTAATCATATCTGAACAAAAACAAATGATAAATATTTTCCAAGACACAAAATATCAAACCTCCCCTCTCACAGACAGTAGGAGTGATTACATGATGCATTTTTACAAATTATAGTTTAGCTTCACTGTAGTCTGCCCTCCCAGAGATAAGATTTGTTGAGATACTCAGTTGGAATTGTCTCTGCATCCAAACAGCACCCTATCCAGTGTGAACCCCTGCTTCTGGGGATAGTCTCCAAAATCACCCAACCAAAACCCAAATCCTACCATAAATCCTTTGTAACATTCTCTTACACAGATGACATTAAAAACCGAGTCAAATTTCCACCCAAAGGTTTCAAAAAAATTAATTTCTATACATTTGTTTCGGAAATAAAGGAAAAATACATATATGCTATTTTCAGGGCTAAATCCATCTCTAATGCAAGAACCAAAATACTTTGCTACTATGTCAGTATGTTTTTATAATGTTCTCTTATATTAGAATGTGATACTCATTTGCTTAAATTATGAAAACATTGTTGCTGATTTATTTTATTCCTTCTATGTGCTCACTTATCTGCTTTCTAGTAATATGGAGTAATGTTTTATGTGATCCTTAAATTACTATTATATTATAAGCTTCTTCAGCTCACATACTATATCTAATCTATATGCTTAGTAACCTATGGGATTCTTTTATTGGTATAACTGTTAACTAAACATTGGAAGTATACCATAAGAAACAGAAGTTGGTTGATGCCTTTTAAACTAGGAAAAATGAATGCATAGGAGACAAAGAACTATATGATAGTGTATATTCATGATGCTGACAGAAGGAAAGAGCTTGAGCTCAAGTTTGTGCAAGCCTCAGAGTGACAGGAAGACTTGAGAACTGTACAGTTGTAAAGGGGTATGAAAACTGGCAAAGTATTTGTTAGCAAAAATAAAAAGAAGAAGGGCTCTTGGGTGGCTCAGTCAACTGTGCTGACAGCTCAGAGCCTGGAGCCAGCTTCAGATTCTGTGTCTCCCTCTCTTCCTCTGCCCCTCCCCTGCTTGCTCTCTCTCTCTCTCTCTCTCTTTCAAAAATGAATACACATTAAAAAATTAAAAATAAAGAAAAATAAATGAAAATAAAAATAAAAATAAAAGAGGGACACCTGGTGTTTCAGTCAGTTAAGCCGCTGACTCTTGGTTTCTACTCAAGTCATGATATCATGGTTTGTGAGTTGAGCCCCGCATCAGAGTCCATGCTGATTGTTGGAGCCTGCTTGGGAATCTCTCTCTTTCTCTCTCTCTCTCAAAAATAAATTAACTTTAAAAAAAGGGTTCCTCATATTGTGCTATAATAATAATAATAATAATAATAATAATAAAATAAATATGGAACATAATGTAATCACTTGAAAACAGTGAAGACATTGATCTAACTGGACCAGATAACTGGTTCATTCTCTTAGTAACGTGTGATGCTCATTGAAATTGCTGAACATTTAGCTTAATAACTCCAATGACCAGACATGATACAAAAGAGAATATTGAGTCATAATATCAAAAAGAAAATCTTAACCTATTGGGATATTCAGTCAGAATGTTTAAAAAGCAGATTTTTGAGCATAGCAGTTATGTGAGAAAAGAGTAAAGACGTTAGGTAGATGATTGGAAGCAAGTGTGATAAATATTTGTTGAGCATTTTAGTTCAATTTCTTTCTTAACACAGAAGGATGCCAATGAATGAAGAGGACATGGAAATAAAAAGAAATTGGAACACAATACAAATAAAAGAATAATTTATTAGCACAGCTCTCATGAAAACTGATCGTTATAATGGTTTGTTTGATTCATTTAATTCTCATTTCCTGAACACCTTATACCTTTAGAAACAGTATCATATATTTTTAAAAAAAATGTTTACTGTTGAAAATCAAATGGAATATGTGTACTCTGCCTTAGGCAAATATTTTTGCTCTGCATTTATGCTGAAATAATAATAAAAGTAAACATATATACATAAACACACATACATACACAGATATAAATATAGATATAGACATTCATTTCCATCCGTTTCATGGCTCATATGATCATGTCACTTATCCCCCAGGCTTCAGTTACAAAGCAAAATGTGAGCACTGTAAAAAAATCTTTCTCATTCTTCAAATTACATACGTGAAATAGTTAATTCATCTCCATTGCCTTTTTTTAATTTTAGTATAAAATTGTGGTTTACTTTTTTCAAAAACATAACTTTGAATGTTTTTGGAACAACATTGTTTACATTTCAATCGTCACAGTGCCTGCTTCTCTATTTTCATTTTTCCAGTGAAATTCATGCTAATCAAATGAATGTTATTCCTGCTGTAAAGTTGACTCACATTTGAAATTTCATGTAACAGGCTAATCAAGAAATCACATAGTAAGAACCAATCAATAATATTTTTAGGGTTTTTTTAATCCTTTTTTTAACTTGAAATAATTATATTTTCCTATTTTATTAAATAAAATTTTTTTAATGTTTTATTTTTACTTTTGAGAAAAAGACAGTGCGAACAGGAAAGGGGCAAAGAGAGAGAGGGAGACATAGAGTCTGAAGCAGTCTCCAGGCTCTGAGTTGTCATCACAGAACCGAACATGGGGCTAGAACCTACAAACTGTGAGATCATGACCTGAGCTTAAGTCAAACACTTAACCACTGAGCCATCTAGGTGCCCCAGCATTTTCCTATTTTAAAATGACAACAGTGTATTTTACCATATGTCAGGGAAAACCTAAACTTACAAGCTCCAGTCCAGACCAGTACCTCAAACTGTTCCCAATTTTTTCTCTACGACTCAGATGATGATAAATGTATTATTTATGTTAAGTGGGGAACTACAAGACTACTTCCAAATTCATTATGCTTAAACTGAGGTGAAATTAATAATGCATATAAATATATGTTCTTGTTTAGATAATTTTTAGTCTCTCCCTACTGCATATCTGCACCTCTCACACGGCAAGAAATGTCTGTGCTTTCTTTTTATGTCCAATAATATTTGTCTTGGCAAGATCTCATCTAACAGAATTAAGATCCGGAAAGTCTGGGAGAAGCTTTTGTTATCAACCACCAGCTCTGCTCTCTGCCCTCAGGAAAGTAATTAACAGCTCAACTTACTCTGTCTTTTCAGGTCCCTATAGAGTTTCAACTTTGGCTGAAGGCACCCCTTCCTGCTCTGTTGATTGTCCCTAAAATGAATAAGCAATTCACAGCCTGCAATTTAAGACAGATCTTACAGCTAAAATTCCTCAATGCAGAGATAGAGCAGAAGGGAAGATGTTTAATTTTTACTCGTTGTTTGAGATTTGCTTTTAATATGAAATAAAAGTCTCTTAACCTCTTAATTGATCCTGGTCTTTGAGTGTCCCAATTTTTCTTTTTAACCTTATGGGGTATGATGAATAATTATGTAGTATGGGATACTGAAAGGCATTCCATAATTTCATGCAGAGCTTCAAGTAAACTAAAGGTGTTATATTTATTTAGGTAAACTTATCAATCCAGACTAAAACTTTACTAGTAGATATATCATAACAAGTCATTTTTACCAGTTCTAGATATTTCAAGCAGTTTTAGTGTTTCCAACTTGCCACTTTAAACTGCTGAGTGAATCATTTATCCTGTGGTCCAGAAATATCAGTATTATTTCAATTTCCCAATTTATCTCATACAACTTCAACCTTTCTACCAACCCACCCTACATTTGTTTTTTTGTGTTTTCAAATAAGCAACATCAGAATAATCAGTAATGTCATAAATTTGTCCCTCTCTATCTGGCATTCAGTGTACCCAAGACAGGAAATAAAATATTTTGAGAATATGGAAATATTATGCTTTGTAAAGCACAGATGTCACTGTGAAGTAGTATGTATTAAAATATGCATTGTTACACTCCTCCAAATAAGTTATATCACTTTTATATACATACATATGTACGCATGCACACATTTATATCCATATATACCTCAAATATTATGAATTTACTAATTTTTATAGGTCCTTGGTAAAATAATAAATGATCAGCTCTTTAGATGAAGGGTTTTAGAGTCATATGATTTAGATTTTGATCCTAAAGCAACCACTCACTAACAGGTATACCAAATTAGGGTTTCTGTATGTGCCAGGAGCGTCCTATTTTCCTGCCAAAACATCATTTACCTTTCTGAATACTCCTGACTGCTCCTGGGAAAGTGGTCCTCAAAGTGGATTCTGGGATGGGTGCTTATGTATTTGAGGAGCACAGGTATAGGCTCAAAAAACAAAAGTCAATTTCTCACTATGGTTGACATGACTACTGTCACAGCTTGAACAAACAAGCTGAAATAGCATTGGTGTTCTGGAGCTCTTACCAGATCTCAAGTTAATTGTACACCTTTTTTTCTCAGCTTTATTTTTCAAACATCATGTTGGTTGCATGAAATCTGCAATGGTGAGGATACATACACAAAGGAAATCAGCAAAAACTACAAATCTCAGATCTTTTCCCATCCCAGAAAGCTGATTTATCAATGCACACAACTGGCCTCAGGAAGTTACTGGCTGGCAGAACGATTATATTGGATTCCTTCTGTCATGGAAACAGTAGTGTTTTGGGCTCATTTAGAAAGTTCATTTAGGAAGTAGTGTTTTGTGCTCATTTAGAAATTTTTGATCATAGATTTGGCTTCCCTGCTTGCAGACCCACCAGTATCATCACTGTGAACTTAGTGCCTTATCTCTTGCTGCCATAATCTATATGCGGTGTCATATTTTATTATGAAGAGATCTTACCATAGACTTATGTAAATGAAATCTACTGCTTTTATAAGGAGCCCCATCACCCAGAAGCAACTCAAGCAACAGGTTGAGTGGCCTGATGAACACTTAATTACTTCCCCTATATTAGAGACAATATTCTGAGGGTTAGGGTATCTACTGGCTGTAGAATCAGGAGGTCTTAAAATAATAGCCAGCATTTGACAGAGCTCTCCTGTTCTCCAAAATACACACATCCAAGAATCAAGTAATGTCGTATGTGGCCCATCTCATCAATACAACCAATAGCTACTTGAAGAATTTTGATTATTGTCTTTGTGCTTTTGGCCACAGTGAATTTGGAATGCCAGAGGTAAAATGCTTTATTTAACTAGGGACTAAGAATTAGAAGTAAGGACTGTCTTGTGGGCCTCTGATGTGCCAAACCAATAGTATGGCAAAAAAATAATGAAATTGTTGACAAGAAAGTAAGGACAGAAGAAAAACTAGTGTTTCCAAACTTGGCACTCTGTTTCTCCTATCATATTACTTAAAATGTATACAGTAATTGATATTTAACCTGCGGGAAAACTAAAACTTAGATTCGTTAAAACTTGCCTTTACTTTTTGATTTTATGGTAGATTGGATTGGAGAACATGCTATCAGTTTGTCAATTTGGTCGCTGGGTACAACTGGAGCAAAGTAATTTCTCAATAAATTTTTGTTGAATTAAGAATACACTGTTGGGGGGTGGAACTTGGGTGGCTCAGTCGGTTAAGCATCTGACTTCAGCTCAGGTCATGATCTCGCGTCTCGTGAGTTTGAGTTCTGTGTCGGGTTCTGCAACTCAGAGCCTGGAGTCTGCTTCAGATTCTGCGTCCCTCTCTCACTCTGCCCTTCCCCTGCTCATGCTCTCTCTCTCTCTCTCTCTCTCTCTTTCTAAAGAACAAATAAACATTAAAAAATATTTTTAATTAAAAAAGGAATACACTATTGGGATGCCTGGGTAGCTCAGTTGCTTAAGGGTCTGACTTCAGTTCAGGTCATGATCTCGGGTCCAAGAGTTAGAGCCCCACATCAAGCTCTGTACTGACAGCTTAAAGCATGGATCCTGCTTCGGATTCTATGTCTCCTTCTCTCTCTGCCCCTCCCCTGCTCGCACTCTGTCTCTCTCTGTCTTTCTCAAAATAATAAATAAACATTAAAAAAATTTTTAAAAAGAGTACACTATTGCTATTTTTCCAAATCTTAAAGTTTTATTAATTTCATTAATACACTGTGAGCAGCAACAAACACATTTTAATAAAAGGTAAGAAAGGATTGTTTTTCATATGCTATTAATAAATTCGACCTGTAGCCCTTCTCTTTTATTTTAGACAGTGGCACAAGTTGGGGAGCAATGCTGAATTATATTAAATGGCATTTGCAGTCATCACTATGTTAGAGGCAATAATATAGGACAATTATAATAAAAATGAATGTTGCCATATTCTCACCCACCTGTTTCTCTGTCATAGCACTAGGATTGATGGTGAGCTATATAATTGTGGCCACATCACATCTTTTGTTAACCTGCACAGTTTATTGCAACCTAAGGAAAAAATACCTTCAACTTTCCTCCAGTGGTAAATGCATAATGAAGTTGAAAATAAAATGAAGCTCCTTTCAGAGACCTCCTCACCTATTCCTAGTAGCCCAGTTCAAGTTTTTTTCTTACCATGCATGCTTTAATAACCCGATCCTGTAATTATTGTTTATCATAATTATGGGAGTAGCATGCTATTCTGAGAGCTATTGCATTGAGATACAAAAATGAGGTCCTGACCACCTCATTATTAGAGACCTCATGTTACAACATGTCACATAAGAGTGTTGCTCTTTTGGTCCAGGCCTGGAGCCGATTTGATACTTGAAAATCTGCTCCCTAAAACATCCCTCCCTCCTTTCCACTGGTATGAATTTTATCTGATACACATGTTCATTTAAAGGTATCTGTTTTTTGTTTTTTGGTTTTTTTTAGTTACAGAATGGTTTGCAGGGAGGGTTTGCATTAGTGTGGAAATGAGCTAGATTTGACTTAGTCTTCCTATTTGCTTGTTTCTTAATAAATTATTTGGTGTCCCAGTAATGATGTGCAATTCATAGGAATTAAGTTTCCTCACCTAGTTTAATAGGTTAGAGTTATGTTAATTTTACATAGTACACTAATGCAAAAAATTGTCAGTGTGATTAAGACAAAGCTTTTGTCTAATAGACCACGAAAGCAAAAACAACAACAACAACAACAACAACAAGAAAAACCTGTGGAAATTAAATTCTGTTCTTTGCCCTAGTACTTCCCAAAGTGACATTTGTTTCATTTTAAAATTAGGTTGGGAAAAAATGATCAACACCTTATAAGGTGTTCTGTTTCTGGGTGATGTTAATAAAGATCAGAAAAATCTGCAGTCAAAATAGAAGGATTTAATAGAAGAGTAATTGAACAGGAAGGAACCATTTGGAAGGATGCTAATGAACTTGTAACTAATTGAAAACCTACACGGGGTCAAGTACGCTAATAAATTATTTGGACAAATAATCTCATTTAACCCAGTGCCAGTGCTATCGTATCAATGCCATCACCCTGGGAAATGTCTTTAGAAAGATTAAATTACTTACACGAAGTCAAACAAAGTGTCAAAGACAGGACTTGAACTCAAGTCTTTCTAAGTCCCCAGGCAATACTGAGGGAAAGAAAAGATAAAAAGCCACCAGACAGTGGTGCTTTGACTTACTGCTTTGTTCTTAGTTTTGGTAAACATTTACATGAAGAGACATATTAAAGTCTTACAGGGCTTTGGCCTTTCTTGCTCATACATTTGAGGGTAATAGCTTGAGGAATAAAATCCTCAGGAATTCAATAAAAGTGGCAGCAAATCTCCCTGAACAGGCTGACTCAGGAGATGTTTTACTTTGTGATAAACATTTCTCTCGCCTGAAGCTTTAGAAGTTGTTCATTGTTGCAGAAGAGCTTCATAAGAACGGAGGTTATGAAATTTCCACCGATTTCTCCCCAAGGTAGGGGTGAGCTTTTATAACTGCTGCATTATAAATGAGGGAAAGGAAAGGGAAAACTGTCCAATGTGTATTCTATAATACATTTACAGAATTTTTAGGAATCACACTTCATTTGTATTGACAAAAATATAAATCTTCAAGTAATATTATGAAGTCCCCATTTGCAAAAGTTGAATCAAGGGTATATAATTTACCTCTTTAAATATAAAGATGAAATTATAATATCGATATGCGCTACCCAAATACATGACATTAAGTTTAAACTAGATGAGGAAGTACTCTTTAAAAATACATATTCATGTGTGTCGTGTAGGACCTAAATGTAACCTTGCAATCATGTCCTGTGATGCTGTTCAGGGAAACTAGAAAGAAGAAAATTGGCAAATCAAGTAGGAACCATATTATTAAGATTTATAATAAATGTCTATATATTATAATCAGAGTTTTGTCTTATGATTCAAGCACATTTCAAATCACGACGTTTATAATATCCAGAGTTTTTATTCCACACAATCTATAATGTTGCATACTTAAAACTGAGCAGAAGTCTTCATCTGAAGTCAAAGGGAGTTTTGTAATTTGAGATTTTGTCTCAAGTGTCACATTAAGAATGATAACTAATATTTACAGAGCACTTACTTGTAAATATCACACATTATGGTATGACTTCAATCAAACTTCTGATGTAAGTGACTTTGGAGGTCACTTAATGTTATAAGCAGAACAATGCTACTCCTCTCCCCACAAAATTTCATGTCCCAATCCCTGGAACCTATGAATATTTTACCTTACATGGAAAAGGAAAATTAAAGTTAAAGATGGAAATAAACTCACTAATGAGCTGATATTATGATAAGGAAATTTTTCTGGATGACTCAGTGGAATTACAAAGGTCCTTGAAAGTAAAAGGCAAAGCCAGAGCCAGAATGATGGAGATTCTCTTCCAAGTCAGACAGTAGGCATGAACGTAATAATGCCCGCGTGATTCAAGCCGAGTCCCTAGTGCATTTGTTACAAATGGCCTCCCCTGTGTCTTTTTATTACTTTATTTTTTTTTACTAAGTTTTTATTTTAATTCCAGTATAGTTAATATGCAGTATGATATTGCTTTCAGGCGTACAATACAATGATTCAACAATTCTATACATCACCCAGTGCTCATCATGACAAGTACATTCTTTAATCCCCCCTCCCCTGTCTTTTATAAAAGCTACTGATTCTAACTTCTCTTCCTATATGCCTGCATATCACACTTTTCATTAATTATCTCTTTACTTTGCTTACTTATTTGTATACCTCATATTGTTCACCAGTGAAAGCCCAGTGCCCTGCCCAGTAGTTGCTTCTAAATATTGCTTGAATAAAAAAGAGAAATGCTATCAGAACCAAGAGTGACATTTTACAATCTTCCATTATTGATTTTTCTATTTACCTCATGCTCATCAAGGCTACTTGCATACTTTTGATTTTTAGTAAGATTACCAGAATAATTTTATTTCATTTAAAAATACAGTGCATTTCATTTTTTTAATATCAACAATTTATTTATTTATCTCTTTAGAGAGAGCGAGTGCACAAGCTAGAGAGAGGGGCAGAGGGAGAGATATATCTTCTTTTAAATTTTTTTGATGTATATTTATTTTTGAGAGACAGAGCGTGAGTGGGGAAGGGGCAGAGAGAGAGGGAGACACAGAATCGAAGCAACTCCAGGCTCGAACCCACGAACTGAAAGACCATGACCCAAGCCAAATTTGGACACTCAATCAACTGAGCCACCCAGGTGCCCTGAGGGATAAAGAGAATCCTAAGCAGGCTCCATGATCAGTGCAGAGCCTGATGCAGGGTTTGATACCATAACTCTGGGATCATGACTTGAGCCAAAATCAAGAATCTGGTGCTCAAGACTGAGCCACCCAGGCACCTTGGAATTACAGCACATTTCTAATAAATGATCCAGACACTTCAATAAAGTTTGTGTTATTTTATTTATTTGTAGGACATATATCCCTGTATTTCAATTGGCTCTAAAACTACTAATACCATAGAGTTGAGAACCAGAGGACTATCAGTGATACTTAGGGTGTGTTTGTGTGTGTATTTATAAAGCAAAAAATTAATGTTTTTTCATGTTTAAATTTTCTTAAAATTATATTATGATAAGGAAGCATTATATGATGTTCTAGAATATTTGATACCAATATTTTTAATGATTTGATTTTTGTACTAATATTTTTAAAGTGTGTTGAGTTTAGTTTTTGAATTACTGATTAAACTTCCATATTTAGAATGTATATGATTGTGGCTTATTACATTTATGTATCATACATCTAAGGTTATCAGATCAAGTGACCAATTATTAAAATGTGTATGTGAGTGACACTCTAATATATTCTCAAGTTCTAGCAGGAGCTTAGCCAAAACAACAACAAAATCTGGGCTTGGGGAGGGTTTGGCTCTATTCACCTTACCTCTATTAATAATCATGTTGAAAATTACAATTATGCATTTTATATTATATATAATTACATATTACAATTATATTTTGTTGAAATAATTTTTGTTTGAAACTCACACGCATATGTAATAAGAAACTCTAAAAAATTATCTTAAAGTGTTTAAGATAATTAATATAATAATGAGTCCTATTCAAAAGTCAGAATCCAATAAAGCACTCATTTTAATCTTGGAAATGACCTATTTGATATATTATCCAGTGGCTGTATTTTATAGTATGTATGTGGCTTTGAATAACACACTACATTTCAAAAAAAGATTATTACTCCCAACATAAAAATTGCCATATTAATGATCAAATCAATCAATAATAGTATAATCATGCATGTTTTGATTGACATATCAGTTAATTTTATTCTTATCATATCGAAATTCACACATGCTCAATATTGTGTTCTTGGCTAGATCTATAAAATTTAGAGAAATCAAACATGCTTATGTTTTACAAATTTACAAAGCATGTATCCAAAATCTTCTATCATTGGGCTATAAAATATTAAAATATCACCTCAACATCCTATGTTAAAAGGAAAAAAAAGACACAAGGGTCTAAATTTCATAAACAATTTTAGAGAAGAAAAAGTAAAGTACTGTATAAATATTTCAAAGCTAGAAACTAAACTGACTTCATTATTTCTCTTTATATATTTCTGTAGTACAAGAATTAATATTCACTTTAGCTATCAAATGACTAAACATAATTTTCTCTCTACCTTCTCAGGTTTGGTTATTTTTAAGTCAGTTTACTTACATAGTTTCAAGGAGTATGCATTCAAAGTAGAAAAATTAATCTGGAATGTATTGTAATATATGTAAATGTGACATCAGATTATTTTGCACATAGTACATTATTAGTAAATGCTTATGAAATACAAATAATACAAATAGACATTGACCTTTGGAAATTAACACTGGTAACTGAACTAAACCAAAATGTTTGAGTAGTGCTTCTTATTACATTACATTCTTATTACTTATTCTTATCTTTTTATGTGAAAACATCTTTCTTCTTCTTAATTATATCCTAAATCTGATACATTGAAATGCAAATATTTTATAAAAGCTATAGAAATATCTAAAATTGAGAATAAATTTGTAGGTAGCCTTGCCCTTTAATGAAACTTTATTCTTAATACTTTTATCTTATGGTTTAAAATGGAATTATATTACAAGTTTATTTTTTATTTACATATTTTTGTCCTTAAGAATTAGGATGCTTTACCCTTTAAATGATTGGAATATGTGTAGAAAAGATGAAATAAGACAAAGTAAATATGAAGCATTAAGGGATCCTCTGTTGGTCTTCACTGTAGGACAGTAATTATCACTTATCCATTCCCCCAACCAAAAAAAAAAAAAAAAAAAAGGTCTGACAGTTATTTTAACTCTGACTTTCAGAATAAACTCCTAGAAACATCTGACAATATGGTTATGCACAGCCCTAAGATAATCTATGCATTTCAGTAATATTATTCATTTCTTCCAGAATGAAATGAACAGTGTCGAATAAATAATGATCATTAGCAGTATGCTACTCTTTAATCTACATATTTTTAAGTCTTTCCCTGAAACAGTGAGCATTAATTCATACCAAGTTGCAATTATGTAACTAAAGGTCAGATCTTCACTAATTTAGATTGAATCCACATGCACAAAGGCAGAATGGGTCTGGGAAGAGTTCCAACCATAACAATTTGTCAAAAGAATCAAAGCTGTCTGTCTACACGACTATGTGTCTGATATTGCTGATATTTATAGGTTTCTGCAAAGATGTCATGATCCCTAAATTTAGTCTTAGAATATCATTCTTTGGAAGTTCTTAAATATTCTATTTTTTGAGTTTATTCTCATTTTACGTTAATTTTTACAGATTCATAATTTATCATCCTAAATAAGTGTTATTTGTTACATTAAATGTATTCCGACACTCCTTGTATGGCTGTATTATTTATTCAGAAAGACTTTATCAAGTGTATCATTTATTAGCATTTAAGTCAGTAAGTGACAAAATTTGAAACAAAGCTCAGAAGCAATATGCACAAACATGTTGATCCTACCATTTTTTCACTATTCCCCACTATGTGCTTGATCTCTCTCTCTTCCTTTCTCTGATCAAATTCCATGCTTAGCCATTATAATCATGCTTGCATATTGCTTCCACATTTTGCTTGCTTCTCCTTTTGCTCTATTCCTTTAGCTAAATGGCAGCTTTAGCAGAGAGCAGTGGTCTCACTGCACTTTAACTTCCTTCCCACCACAGTGGAAAATGGCTGGGTAAAATACACAAATACGATCATCACCATGAGAAAAGTCTGATAGTATTTCTCTAATCCATTCACTGCCCTTTACTTCAAGATAACCATTTCATACTGTTTCTTCTCAAATGCTCAGTACTTCACACGCATTCCCTGACTTTACCGTAAACTAATGACCTTGTCTCCTATTTTACTGAGAAAATCTACTCATCACATGGATCAATTATGCTACATGGATCTGTATTCACATATTTAGCTCTCATTATCTCTATGGAAAACGATCAGGGAATATTGCAATGACCCTTTTTACTTCAGCATAACAAAGTATTCCTGTTTTCCTACTAAAGAATATTTTTGGCAATTTTCACCTCTCTTGCATCATTAATTGTTCATTCTTCTGGCATTTATCAGATTAAAAATATGGCGTTACTACTCTAAAGTCCACCAAACCTGTTCTGATTTATCATGGTCCTGGTAAATATAATACTAATTTATCGTTTTTTTAATGTATTTATTTACTTTGAGAGAGAGAGAGAGAAAGAGAGAGACAAAGAGAATGGGTCAGGGAGAGGGATAGAGGGGGAGAGAGAGGGAAAATCCCAAGCAGGCTCCATGCTCAGTGGGTGATCCAACTGATGGGGGGTTGTCTTGATCCCACGACCTCGGGATCAACCTGAGCAGAAATCAAGAGTGGACGCTCGATGACTGAGCCACCCAGGCACCCCTATAATGCTAATCCCTCAATCCTCACCTCACTCAGTTTATCAGCAGCATTTGGCACAGTTGATCTTTTCTTGAAACATCAGTTCATTTGCTTCCAGTCACACCCTCCTGTCCTCATTGTCACTCACCACACTTTCTAACCCCACTCAGTCTTTTTAGATGATATTTCTCTTTCTGACCTCTACATACCAGATTGCTCTGTCATTTTATTCTTTATCTCTTCTGTTTTTGTCTGCACTTTCACTCCTTCAATAATTACATTTGGTCTCATGGCTTCTAAGCATCTCAAAATTTAAATGGCTCAAATTGACTGCCTGATCTTCCTGCCCTAAAACAAAACAAAATGATAACAAAACACTTTTTCTACTGCTTGTTTCCCCAGTAACAGACACTAGTAATTGCTGTCTTCTAATTGCACAGGTCCCAAATCCTGAAGTCACAAGTGACTACCTTCCAACACCTCATGTGTAATCAATTGACACTTTCTGTTTGCTCTAACCATTAATCCAGAATCCAGATAATTCTCATTATCTTAACTCTTGCTATCATCTTCCACACTGACTTCTTTTACATGGACTTTTACAGTAGCCTTCCTGAAGTTCTCCCTGATTGCATCTTTTTTCCCGCCCTCATCTAACAGACACTAGTCTATTACTTTTAATCGTTAAAAGTTTTGGCCAACCACCCCAAGATGCTTCATTTTTATCTCTTTCTTACTCAGTAAGATGGCCATGTAACAACAGGGTGATATTCTTCATTAGGATGAGATGATAATTCATGAGTATCAATGTGATAATAGCCAGTGGGTCTGGAGTACGACCAAGGCAAAAATCACAGTTAAAATTAAAATTAATTATTATAGTTAGCCACAGCAAAAACAGTAAATCAATTCAATTATTTGGTAAGTCAATCCATCTTGGCCGTCAATCAGAACAGCAATACGAGACTGGAGGTGGCCAAAGCATGGCATCACAGCTTTCAAATACAAAGTAAGAGAACAGGTAAATAAGAGAAATAGGTAAACCTAAAGTTAGGAATGAATCAATCACAGGGACACAACTTGAGCATCAGCAATCTGGTTTCTCAACAGAACTCCTCAAAACAATGACAAGTTCTGAAAATAAATAAATAAATGTAACCCTTTAGCAATTTTTGATGAATAATTTAATTGTTTCCAATATAACACGTTATCATTATGTATCACTTAGTATTTCAGGTTAGTTTTACTAGTGCCTAATCTTTTATCTTATTATTTATTTATTAAGTAATGTTTATTTTTGAGAGAGAGAGAAACAGACAGACAGAGTGAGCACGAATAGGAAAGGGGGAGAGAGAGGGAGACATAGAATCTGAAGCAAGCTCCAGGCTCTGAGCTATCAGTATAAAGCCCCACTTGGGGCTCAAACTCACAAACGGTGAGGTCATGACCTGAGCCAAAGTCGGACGCTCAACTGACTGAGCCACCCAGGCGCCCCACTAATGCTTAATCTTTTAATGACTCTGATAAATATTGGAACTTTTCAAATTTGTAGTGGAATACGTATTAAAGGTTATTTAAGCCCAAATTGTCATCTCACATGTAAAGAGCGCCTTCTCTCTCTTTTCCTCATTAACATGTCACTGAAGTAAAATGTATGTAGGAAAAACATTCATGTAATAAGTTAACAGCTTACTGGATTTTCATAAGTTAGATATACTCATATAACATTCAAGCAAAAAAAAATGCCAGAAATCCCTGTTTTGCTCGTTTCCAAATGCTAACTGCCAAAGCCTTCCACCACCTCGACTTCCTACAGCATAAATCAGCTCTCCTTTTACTTTACATAAATGGGGTCATAGATGGTCTGCTGCTTTTTTGTAATATTATATTTGTATCATTTGCACATTTGCATGTATTTGTGTATTATTCATTTTTATTGTGAAGAAGTGTTACATTGTATGATTTATTTCTTTTTTTTCAAAATTTTATTTAAATTTAGTTAGTTAACATACTGTGCAATATTGGTTTCAGGAGTAGAATTTAGTGATTCATCACTTACATACAACACCCAGTGCTCATCACAAGTGCCCTCCTTAATCCTCATCACCCACCTAGCCCATCCCCTACACATCTCCCTCCATCAGTTTGTTCTCTATCTTTAATAGTTTCTCATGGTTTTTTTCCCACTCTCTTTTTTTTTCTCCCCGCTCCCTTATGTCATTCTTTTTTGTTTCTTAAATATGAGTGAAATCATGTGGTATTTGTCTTTCTCTGATTGACTTATTTCACTTAGCATAACACATTCTAGCATCCACATCATTGCAAATGGCAACATTTCATTCTTTTTGATGGTTGAGTTATATGTATGTATATATAATTAATAACATATATATGTGTATATATATATATGTGTGTGTATATATATATATATATATATATATATATATATCACATCTCCTTTATCCATCAGTCAGTGGATATTTGGACTCTCTCCATAGCTTGGCTCTCAGTTGTGTGATTATTGATTCATATTTAGCTTGTTCCCTTTGTGGGACTAGTATAAATAGTGTTATTTTAAATAACTTAGAACATATCTATTTTAATTCTACATATAACTTAAACTTCCAAACATAAGATCCTTAAAACAATGTTTAAAGTTATTATATATCTATCTTTATGGTGTTCCTTTCTCCTATAAGTATTTCCATGTTTCTTTCTGGTACCATTTCATTGTTCCTAAAGACCTACTTAAATGTTTCTTTTATTGTCATTGTGGGAGGTGGGTCAAATAGGTAATGGGGATTTAGAAGTGCACTTGTAAAGAGCACAGGGTGTTGTGTTGGCTTGGTTTTTAAGTTTTTATTTAAATTCCAGTTAGTTAACATACAGTGTATTATTGGTTTCAGGTATAGAATTTAGGGATTCAACACTTACATATAAACCAGCTGCTCATGACAGCAAGTGTCCTCCTTAATCGACATCACCTATTTAACCTATCCCCCCACCCACCTCCCCTCTAGTGACCATCGGTTTGTTCTCCATTTGTTAAGAGTTTGTTTCTTGATTTTCTTCTCTTCCCTCCACCCCCACCCATGTTCATTTGTTTTGTTTCTTAAATTTCACACATGAGTGAAATCATATGGTATTTGCCTTTCCCTGACTAACTTATTTCACTTGGCATAATACTCTCTGTATCCATGTAATTACAAATGGCAAGATTTCATTCTTTTTGACGCCTGAGTAATATTCCATTGTATATATGCCACATATTCTTTATCCATTCATCATACTTTTTATATAATTTGGCTATTGTTGATAATGCTGCTATAAACATGGAGATGCATGTATCCCTTAGAATTAGTATTTTTGTATCCATTGGGTAAGTACCTAGTAGTGCAATGCCTGGATAGTAGAATAATTCTGTTTTTAACTTCTTGTGCAACCTCCATACTTTTTTCAAGAGTCACTGTACCAGTTTGCATTTCCACCAATAGCGTAAGAATGTCCCCCTTTCTCCACATCCTCACCAACACCTATTGTTCCCTGTGTTGTTAATTTTACCCATTTTGACAAGTGTGAGATAACATCTCATTGTATTTTTGATTTGTATTTTCCTGATGAACAATGATGTTGAGCATCTTTTCATGGGTCTGTTGGCCATCTATATGTCTTCTTTGGAAAAATGTCCATTCATGTGTTCTGCATGGTTTTTAATTGGATTATTCATTTTTGGGGGTGTTGACTTATATAAGTTCTTTATACATTTTGGATACTAACTCTTTATCAGGTATGTCATCTGCAAATATCTTCTCTTATTCTGTAGGTTGTCCTTTAGTTTTGTTGATTGATTCCTTTGCTAGGCAGAAATTTTTAATTTTGATGAGGTCTCATTAATTTATTTTTGCTTTTGTTTCCCTTGCTCAGGAATGTGTCTATTAAGAAGTTGCTATGGCCAATGTCACAGAAGCTTGTGTTGTCTTCTGTGATTTTTATGCTTTCAGGTCTCACATTTAAGTCTAATCCATTTTAAATTTATTTTTGTGTATGGTGTAAGAAAGTGGTTAAGTTTCATTTTTTATATGCTTCTGTCCAGTTTTCCTAACACCATTTTTTGAAGAAACTGTCTTTTTCCCATTTGGATATTTTTTCCTGCTTTGTCGAAAACTAATTGACCATATAGTTGTGGGTTCATTTCTGAGTTTTTTATTCTGTTCCATTGATCTATGTGTCTGTTTTTGTGCCAGTACCATATTGTCTTGATCACTGAAGCTTTGTAATATAACTCGAAGTGTGGAATTGTGATATCTCTAGCTTCACTTTTCTTTTTCAAGATTGCTTTGGCTATTTGGGGTCTTTTCTGGTTCCATATCAATTTTAGGATAGCCTGTTCTAGTTCTGTAAAAAATCCTGGCAATATTTTGATAGGGATTGCATTAGATGTGTGGATTGCTTTGGGTAGTGTAAACATTTTAACAATATTTGTTCTTCCAATAAGTGAACATGGAATGTCTTTCCATTTCTTTATGTTTTCTTCAATTTTGTTCGTCATTGTTTTATAGATTTCAGAGTACAGATAGATCTTTTACCTGTTTGGTTAGGTTTATTTCCAAGTATTTTAAAATTTTTGGTGGAATTGTAAATGGGATTGATTCCTTTACTGAATTTGTTTAATAGTTCTAGCAGTTGTTTGGTGGAGTTTTTCAGGTTTTCTATATAGATTATCATGTCATTTGCAAATAGTGAAAGTTTGACTTCTTCCTTGCTTTTGGTCTTTCCTTTCTACTCCATGATTCCTCTTTAATATTTCTTGCAGAGCTGGCTTAGGGGTCTGGGAAACTCTCTCTTTCTATTCTGAATGACAGACATGCTGGGTAGAGTGTTCATGGCTGCAGATTTTTCCCATTCAGCACATTGAATATATCATGCCATGCCCTTCTGGCCTGCAAAGTTTTTGCTAAGAGATCTACAGTAGCTTTATGGGTTTTTCCTTGTAAGTTAGGACTTCTTTTGTCTTGCTGCTTTTAGGATTTTTTCTTTATCACTACATTTTGCAAATTTAATTACAATATGTCTTGGTATTCCCTGCTGTTGTTGATTTTGATAAGAGTTCTCTTGCCTCCTGCATCTGGATGTCTGTTTCCTTCCCCAAACTAGGGAAGTTTTCAGCTATTATTTCCTAATATAAATTTCTTGCCCTCTTCTCTCTCTCTCTTCTCCTGGTACTCTTATGATATAAATGTTATTATGTTTGGTGGAGTTATTGAATTCCCTAAGTCTATTCTCATGTTCCTTAATTGTTCTTTCTCTTTTTTTTCTCCTTTATCATTTTCCATTAGTTTATTGTCTATATCACTTATCCATTCCTCTGCTTCTTCCATCCTTGTGATATTACATCTAATCCGTTTTGAATCTCAATTATTCCATTTTTCATTTCTAATTGTTTTTTTTTATCTCTATTATCTGTGCAGTAAGGGTCTCCCTGAAGTCTTCCATTCTTTTCTCAAGCCCAGTGAATATTATGGTTGCTTTAAATTCTCCATTGGGCATATTACTTATATGTTTCACTTAGGTCTCTGGCCTAAGTGTTTCACCTTATCTTGTCCTTTCATTTGGGATAAATTACTCCATCTTGGCATTTTATCTAAGTATCTGCCTTCTCTCTGTGTTGGAAAAGTCCATTATTTTTCATGCCCCTAAAATTAATGGCTTTATGAAGAAAAGATCATATAGTGTCCAGGGCCTGGAGCTTCAGGGAGTGACTCTGGGGTGTGCTGTGTCCACTGGGCTGTGGTTTTTTGCCTGCTTTGTCCTTCATGCCAGTTGTTTGTGGAGGCTCTTCTTGCCTGCAATGGGCAGTGTTTGGTCCTTGGGCAAAACATAACAAGTTTTAGCTAGGTGTGTTCTGGTCTGCTTGTTAAATGAGACCTGATACTACTTGCACTAGAACTAAAGTCCTGTAGAACTTTCTGGATGGGCAATATGGTGTGGGCAAGGGTTTCTGCTGGTCTTCTGGGGAAGGGGCCCACTGTGCTGGGCCTGATGCAAGCCTGACTGAGTAGGGTAGCACTGCTAGAACGCAGGGTCATGGGACCTGGTGTAAGCAGGGTAGGCAGTCAGTGTTGGTGCTGTGCTGCTTACTGCAGGTAGCTCTGTATCTATGCTAAAGAGTGGTGCAGGGAAATGGCACCAGCCACCAAACTTGTCCCCAGAGAAGTATCTCCATACTCACTGCCTCTCGGGGAAGCACTCTGAAAACAGTGAATAATCTCCCCTGTGTGTCCCAGCTGTTTTCAGATCACTGTTTCCATGTCTGTCTCTGGGTTGTTTGCCTGCCTTCTCTCCTGAAGCAGTGCAGTGCTCTCCAGACTGCATCCCAGCCAAGCTTGCTGACTTTTAAAACTCCAGGTTTTAGGAACTTGGTAGAGTGGGAGACTGCAATGGTGTACTGAGGGAGGGTCTTGCTGAGCTGGGACTTAGGGATGATTGGCCAGGAAGAGCAGTTGCTGCAGAGCACTAGGGCATGGAACTTGGAGCAAACATGCTAGGAAGCCAGGATCAGGCTTAACTGCCCTTGGAAAGTGGTTCTGTATTTATGCGGAGGGGCAGGTGAGGGAAATGGTGCCCACAAGTTCCTTTGTCCCCAGAGAAGCATCTCTGTGAACACTACATCCCAGGGATTCACTCCAAGAAGAGCAAACAATCTCTCCACTGTATGTCCCAGGAATTATTCAGATTGCTGTTTCCACACCTTCTGCTTTCAAGTTGTTTGCCTGCCTTCTCTCCAGGACTAGAGCAGGACCCACAGGGGTCTATACCAGCCAAGCCTGCCAACCCCTAAAACTCTAGTCTTCAAGCCCTGCTGGTTGCAATAACCCACAAAAATCAGCCCCTCTCATTTCTCCAGCCAATAGCTTTGGGGAAGTGTTCTTTTGTGTCCCGCTACGTGCTCCTCTCTCATCTGTCTTCAGGACCAGGGCTCCCTCCCCTCTGCAGCACCCTATATCCATTTCTCCCCCAAACAATATTTCTGCACTTCCTGACTTTCTCATGGTGGCCTCTTCTCTCCTTCTGGTTGTGGAGACTGTTTAGTCAGTCCTCAGGTCAATCTCTGGCATGTTCAGAATGATTTGATAGTTATCTAGCAATGTCCCAGAGATCAGGCAAGCCTAGGGTCCTCCTACTATGCCACCATCTTAGCTTCTCCCCTTGAAGTGTTGAATCACTATATTATACACCTGAAACTAATATTGCACTGTATGGTTCTAATTGGAATTTAAATAAAAGCTCAAAAAATATAAAGGTATCATTCCATTGATTTTTGTTTTCCATAAATTCTGTTACTAAGTTAACTGTTAATTATAATTTTCTTCCTTTGTGTGGTGTCTAAATGGCGTGTCTCTTGTTTGGATGAGGGCCCCCAAATGTGAGGCAACCATCAAATGGAAGCCAGTGGGGTAAGAAATGAAATAATTCATATGCGGCAGAACAAAGGAGATGGAAGTTTATGGAATATACTTTGGAATATACCTTATATTATGGAATATAAGGGAGTAGTGGGAAAGAAAGCAGAGAAGACGCTATCTGCAAGGAGGCAGTGGGTGAGAGCTGTTCTTAAAGGGGGAAAATGAGGAGGCATGGCAATGCATGGATCTTCCCTTTTTTGGTAATTGTGCCTAGCTCTAAGTAGCCCATTGGTTAATTAGGGCATATGAATATTTTTGACTGGGTCGCCTGACTCCCTGTCTGTATTCAGCCTGGGGAGTAGCTGTGGGCCCTTTCTACATTCCATCACTCAGGCCTGTTTACCTAAACGTGGCTTCTACACTTTGAAAATAATGCATCTTTTTCTAGACCAAGTTCTGAATCTCAGTCTCTTAGCCTATAATTTATTAAGCCTAAAACTACAATCTATAAATACCTGAAAGGTAGACATACAGATGCTAATACTTATATCACTTATTAATGGTTCAGAATGTTTTCTTTCTATTTTCTAGTCCCTATAGTGTTTGATTCTATAGCACTTCTACTTTTAAAATTGGAATTTTGTAATATATTTTGCTTTCTTAGTTGTTCTCATTAGGGACGTTTGCATGTTGCAAACTATTCCACTCTATGAGTATGCAGACTTTATATGTATTTATGTAGGGAGAATCTGTGTGTATTTGCATATATGTGTTATCTTCCAGCAAGGAAAAACTAAAATGAACATCCATTATTCTTATTACTCCTTCCCTATTCACCTCCTTCTCATAATCCTATTATAACTTTCTTCTGAGGAAACTTCCATTTATATAAGATTTCAGTAAACTTTCATACAACAGTTACTTTCACTCCAAGAGAAGAACAGATAACTTAGACCTAAACCAAATAATGTATCTGAGATACAAGATTTTTAATGGAGTTTTGGAGGAGAGATTCAAACTCTTAACTGTTAGATCTAAGTTTGAGCAGATAAGATTCCTGAAGCAGCAATATCTTTTTAGCACATGATGTTGGAAAGTGAACTCAGCACAGCAATGAGACAAGAAAGAGAAAGGAAGTAACAAGATCTTGATAACACCATTTGAGCTCTAGATCTGAGAATCCCCATCCTTGGAATTTTATTCTTACTAGACTCAATATACTTCCTGTTTTGTTTGTTTGTTTGCTTTTTTTTTTTTTTTTTTTTTTCATTTCTTTTACACAGTTTGAGTCAGATGTTCTATCACTTTCAATAGAAAAGGTCTTAATTAATTAATGCAGTCAATACACAACTTTTTTTAAGACACTATTATTTGGGTGTCTTTAAATTTTTCTATTTTGAAAGTAAATATTATCTTCAGGTTGGATTTTCTAGATTCATTATTTTGCTAACAGTGATTTAATTAGGATCCTATAAATGTTTATAATAATAAATTTTTCCCCAGAATTAAAAACAATACAAAGGTAAGTAAGAAAACATGATTCATTTTATAAATTTGTTTCTCCTGTGATAATTCCTACAGATAAGTATAAAAGTCAGGGAATATTTCCTTATAAATTTATAACATAATGCAACTTATAATTCCATAATATATTTTTGTGGGAGAAATGTGCTTATTCTAAGATTAATATGTATTCACATTGACGGTCAGTAACCATATATTATGGATGTACTAACATTGTAATTAGTTTGGCATATCTTTCTGAAGACTTGTAATTCTCTTTAACAATATTTTATTTACAACTACTTACACATTTATGTTAATTATTTGACCATGCAAACAGTCTTCATAATGAGGTTCTCTGCAGTGATTAGAAAATAATTTGAATAGGTGATAAATAATTAAAGGGTAATCCCTACTATTTTAAATGACATAATTTTTTGACCATTAAAAGCACTGAGGGATGCCTGGGTGGCTCATTTGGTTCAGCAGCCAACTCTTGATTTCAGCCATCATCTCAGGTCATGATCACAGTGTCAGGGTCCATGCTGAGCATGCAGCTTTTTGCTTGGGATTTTGTTTTTCTTTTTCTTTCCTTCTGCCCCTCCCCTGCTTGTGCTCTTTCTCTTTCTCTTTGTCTCTCTTTCTTAAATAAATAAATAATAAATAAATGCACTGCAAATACAAGGATATTTTGAACACAAAGATTGAAAAACAATGAACATCTCTAAACTTTGACTACCCAAAGATCTTAAAAATTTTAAGTTGGAAAACAGCACAAATTAAGGTCTCTGGAAAACCGTCTTGAATATAAAACCAATTGAAAACCAATATATCCTAAGGATCTAAAAACCATATTAAATTCCACTGAGTCCACATAGTGAAGTACAAATGTTTTCTTTAATAGAAATCTATTGCAGAGTAAATTTAATCTCACTTTTCACATTATGCACAGATTTAAAAAAATATTTTTCCAAAAAAATGATGAATTTGATGCGACTTTTGTTAATTCCACTTCTGTGCTATATTGGAAGGCTAAGATAAAAGTCTTTAAATGAGTCAATCTTTTTTATAAGCATTAATCAGATTTACCTGAAGATATTTTTAAATGTGTAAACATGGATATCTCCATACACTTTAAAATTCAAAAGAGAGTTTGGAAGTCATGATTGGTTGTAAACCTCTGATTAAGCTATAGATTATTAAGACTGAGTTTCCAAACAGTGAGCAATACTGTCCTTGGCTATTAAAAATAAATAAATAAAAATTGGGCATTCAAATACCAACTCTGGCAAAATCTATCTTCACTTTTGCTTACATTTCCCCCAGCCATATGTCCTGACCTCTGCAGGAAGAAAGTGTCTATTGTCCTGTGGTTAAGAGTGCAAACAGTGGAGCCAAATGTCTAGTTTGTGTAACAGTCCTACTGCTCAATTACTATGAAATCATGTGTGAGTTACGAAAACCTCTTTACCTTTCAGTTTCTTCCCCTGTATTTCAGTTTAGTAAATGGCACCTACCTAATAGCATTGTTGTAATGATTCAATAAGTGAAAAAGTGATCAGAATAGTGCCTCCCATGCAAGGGCACAATAAATTAAGTGTTGAGATGTCTTTGCTTGATAATTACTGATTTCACCCTCCGACATTTACATTTTGATTTCCTAAAATCACAACATTAAAATTTCTCAAAATATTTATTTGATTGAAGAACTTATGCTAGTTAATTATCCTCTAATTGGTATGAAAATATGTTTTAGTAAAAATCTCTTATACTGTACCTATCCCAGACACTAGCTCTCTTTTTCCAAAATTACTATTCAGGAAAGTTAAGTAAGGCAGAAGTACCTAATATAATAGCTAGTAGACATTATTAATCCTCTCAATAATTGGTATTGACTCCATCCTTAGAGAAACTCAAAGGAAATAAAGACATTAAAGGGTTGTAGTTGGAGGTAGCAAGGAAGGAAGGCATAGGGCATATAAAATGTGTAAAAATGCAACACGGGTAAAGTGCCTATGACTTCACCAAACATTGACATGGATAAATGGTAAAAAAATAAAACCAGGGCACCTAGGTAGCTCAGTCAGTTGAGCGTCCGACTTTGGCTCAGGTCATGATCTCGTGGTTCATGAGTTCCAGCCCCGCGTCAGGCTCTGTGCTGACAGCATAGAGCCTGGACCCTGGTTCGGATTCTGTGTCTCCCTCTCTCTCTGCTCCTCCCCCACTCATGTTCTGTCCCTTTCTCTCCTTCAAAAATAAATTTTTAAAAAATTAAAAAAAATAAAATAAAACCAAAACCAGGTACCAAACAAAACACAAGACAAATATATTCAGGATATTGCCGGAAATTGTCTTATGTTAAATGTGTGAAGGTGGGTGAAAGGATGGAGTTAACTTGTGACTAGACTGTGGTGGTTCCCAGCTTAACACCAGGGATGCCTGGAACTCTGGTGTTGACCCGTGGCCAGGAGTGGATGAAATACCAGATAGTACTTATAAAATGTTGTTTATGCCCAAATTATTCCCCAAAATACTCTGAACCAGCTCATATACATCGTTTATTGAAAATGTATAGAGGCAACTAGGGGGCTCAGTCAGTTTGGTTTCATGGGATCGAGATCTGCATCAGGCTCCTTGCTGGCAGTGTGGAGACTGCTTGGGATTCTCTCTGCCTCTCTCTCTCTGCTCCTCCCCTGATTGTACACACATGCTCTTTCTCTCTCTCTCTCTCGCTCTCTCAAAGTAAATAAATACACATTAAAAAAAAAAGAAAGAAAATGTATAGATCAATGAGGGCTTATACCCTGGCTTAGCCAGTAACACAGCTTGGTTTTGAATATGTGGTCAGTGGAGCATAAAAGGCTGCTGGGTAAATTTAAACCTTGGCTCTCTGTGTCAAGTATCTCTTATATAACTAGGTGCATCTTATTCTACTAAGGAAAATCCTTGTAAGGTGCACCTGGAATTCTCAGACCTGTTTTTGTGCTTTCTCTTTCCTTCCATACAGTATTCCTGCCTTTGTGAGAATATTTACGGAAATTCAAGAGTACTTTCAATATGCCAACCTGTGTAATTATTGTAGTTATTTGAACAGGAAAGTTGAAATGAACTTTAGGTCCATAATCTACATGATGGCTAGGACTTTGTTTGAGAGAATGAATGATGAATATCCAGGAGATGAAGAACCTCAGATGCCAGACAATAATCTAGGCCATTATGGTGTCAAGACATTCAAACATTGTGACCACTGGTGGAAGGATAAGCATTTCATGGAGATTTGAGGTCGATCCAGAGATAGGAAAATGGCTAGGCGGATTACTAAAGAAATTCAAACAGCAAAAACCAGCCAAGAACGTGGTACCTTGGCTTCTTTTGGCACCTCTGGAAAAAATTAAAGTAACTTAGAGCCAAGAGCTCCCAGATCTACCAAATTACACCAATGATCCTATCAGTAAAGATTATTGGAATGGCAGGACATGCCACTAGGCACAATCAAAAGAAGGATATACTCAATCAAAGCTGCTTTAAGTCAATTTGTAAATGATATGAGTTACTTCTTAGTGAGACTCTACTGAAATAGATTTTTACATTGGCGAGATTACTCTTTCCCTTTCATTTAATACCACTAAATGAGGGGGGATATTTGACTCACTCAGCATTCTCAATTAGCAGCATAACTGTGAATAAGCAGACAAACAAAATGCCAATCTATTGAGCTGGATAAAGTAGGAAAACATAAAATATAACTTGGCAAGTCTATTTAGCCAAGTGTATCCATGGATACCAAACTTGAACTTTTCTTTGAGGAGTTTTCTATTGTGTTTGTTGCAGCACATATTAGGTCAGGAGTTGGAGAGAGAAAGAGAGGCAGATAAAGCAAGAGAGATGTATATTGCTATATGCATCTAATAACCAAAGTGGCTTATGATGTCTTAGGTTTGGGTACTTCAAGCATTCCACGTGATTTAGGAAACAGTATGAGTGACAGCAGAGAGAAGATGTGGTAAGCTGAGATATAGTAAAAGTAAATATAAATGTACGTATTACTGCAAAATAACTTTTTATATTATGCTAATGAGTTTGGAATTTAGTAAAATTACCGAGGGGAGATACTTAAAAGCCTTTTAGTAATATAGTGATAAAATTCGAATTGTCCTTTAAAATAAATGGATGGAGGGGTGCCTGGTTGGCTCAGTCAGTTGAGTGTCCGGTCATGATCTCACAGTCTGTGAGTTCGAGCCCCACATCAGGCTCTGTGCTGACAGCTCGGAGCCTGGAGCCTGCTTCTTATTCTGTGTCTCCCTCTCTCTCTGCCCCTCCCCTGCTCATGCTCTCTCTCACTCTCAAAAATGAATAAATGTTAAAAAAAAATAAAATAAAATAAATGGATGGAAGGTAGAAAGCAGAGAAATATTGACAGGAGGGGTATCAATTATCAAACTATTGTAATAGTTCAGACCCAAAGAGGAGACAGAAATTATGTAATTAAAATAGTAGTCGCCTGTATGGAAAGTTTAGACAGGTACTGTGAGTGTACGAACAATGGGGATTGGTGTTGAGGGGTATGGAAGGAGAGAGAGAAAGTGAAGCCAATTTTTGGGTGCCTGCTTTGGATAATAGAGAATTCGCTAAACAGAAAGTGGATTTGAAAGTGTCATCATACATGCTTAATTAATTAGGCAACTAAAGTTTAAAAGTTTAAATTATTAGTTTGACACACCTTTAGTAAGGTTTAATAATAAAGAGTGTAGTTCTGTTAAACTACAAATTCTATGTTTATCCAATGCGCCAGGAGGGAGAGAGCTCTAAAAAGGAGAAACAGCTAAATTTTAATGGGATCCTTTTCTCAAACATCTCTACTCATGTTACTTAAAATTTATGATCTCTGAATTTTTTCATTTTTTAGAATAACAGCTATATTTGAATTTATAAGAATCTCCTTGTAATATATAAATATTAAGTAGTTACCATGTAGTTGCCTGTTAAAGATTAAGTAGTTACGACGTAGGTGCCTGTTAATCTGACTTAGTTTATTTAAATAGCTTTATTTAGATCATTTAGGTGATATGAGATTCTCTAACGTGCAAAATAGGCAAATATGAAAGAATGGAGGATGTGATGGCAGAGTAAGAACTTTTATCCATCTATATTGGTACAGTTCAGACTTTATAATTTTCTTTTTGTTTAGACTTTTTAAAAGTTTATTTATTTTGAGAGAGAGAGAGACAGTGTGAACAGGGAAGGGGCAGAGAGAGAATAGAGAGAGAATTCCAAGCAGGCTCCTCAACTCAGTGTGGAGCCCATTGGCACAGTTGTGAGATCAAGACCCGAGACAATATCAAGAGTCCGGCGCTGAACCCACTGAGCAACCCAGGCACACTGAGACTTAATGTTTTTCTATATTTTCCCTTTATGCTATCCATGCTTGTTTTCACCTTAAGATCTTTATGTTGTAAGTCCTTCTGCCTAGAAAAATTCATCACCAGATTTTCACATGAGCTAGCTAAAGGTGGGGCTATAGTTAATATTATATATTAACATTATTCAGGTTTCAGCTCAATTATTGGTTTCTTATTACTCAAACCAAATCCACACCCACTGCTCTCATCTTATGCCATTGTAACAACAGCACCTACAAAGATGCTAGACTAACACAAAAATCTTAATAATTGTTGAATAATTGAAAAAGAGAAAATTATATATTTTTTTTTGCAAAAATAATTGTCATTTGCTGATACCAAGAACTCAGTGAATTTTGGGTGATGTGTTATTTGCTATTTTAATATGCCAACATGTACTTTGAGCCTAAAAAAGTATCAAGAAGCCAGGCTTTGGAAATTTATATATTTAGGACAAAATATTGGTTGTAAAACATGACGTGATTATATAATTTTTTGTAACTCAATTTCCGTGCCTGTAAAAAGGGAGTATTTGATAGAAGTTTTGTGATAATTAAATGAAATACCTGACAGGGTAACTATAATGGCCAAAATGCAACTAACCCTAACTTTAACCCTTTCCATCTCTGACTCAAGATTGGACAACTATCTATAATTTAAAACAATGCAGCTGCAGGAAAATTAACCTTTAATTTAAATTAATCAGTCTTAAAATAGATTTTGTAATGGTTATTTTGAAATGGTGTTTTTCTTAAATTTAACTTTCTATGCCTTTTTATAATATACTTCTTCAAAACTAAAATGATCTTTTCCCTTTACCATTCTTGCCTTCCAAGATTTTATAAATCCATTTATTTTTCTCCTGGGATAAAATATTTCTAACATGTAAACAGAATGGGATCTCTATACTGTCAGTTTAATGAAACAATCATTTATTAAGTTTAGGAAGTGTATTAAAGTTTCTTAGTTAATTGGATGTTGTCTATGCTTTGGATTTGGAGTTGGAAGGTGGAAGGGTGAGCGGCTCCCAGAGAAGTGTAATTAATTGTGGCGCTGGGTCTTCAGCTGGAAATTAATGCGCGGGTTCTATGGTCAATCTGTAACAATCTCAGGCACCGGTTTCAATTTTCTTTGAATCACCTACAAATTAAAGCACTGGTTCTGGTTGTTTGTACATGATGAAGATTTGTGAAATTATTTAAATAATTATTACTGAAGTACAGTTCAATTATTACTTGATGTACACCATGATTTGAGAGAAATTCTTTTAGAAAATACTAAGTGAATTAATTGGAAAACTGTCTTTTCCAGTTTAGGACCCTGGGATTTAAATCAATTAAAAATAAATAGTGTGTTTTACATTTGTAGCAGCTTTATGTCCTCTAAATCTGAAATATAATAATTCCACTTAGCTCCGTAATATTTGCAAATACACTTTTTAGACTTTTTATACACTCTCTAGGGAGAGGGCACAACACATCAAATTTTAAATGCACAGCTAAGAATCACTGTCAGGGTGAACCTGTTATGGATGAATCGTATTGATTCTTTCAGGTGTGCACGGAGAGTGTTTAATTATTTTGCCGTTGTTAAGCAGTAAAGCAATAGTACTTCAATTTTTAAAATTTTCACTATACAGGTTAGTATTATCATTTCTAATTTGTAAAACAAAACAAAAAAATTACAGTGCTTGTTTGACTGTCCTAACCATACCAGGTATCTCTTGTCCTGCTTACAGAGTTCATTGGATTTAATTTCTGAAAGAATAATCAGAGATCTTTTAACAAACAGCACATAAGTAGAAATAAATTAGATAAAGAGTTGTCTAAGATATGATTTTTCTTTCAATAGTAAAACATGAAATCACAATACACGCACAAAGGAAGCATTTACATTTTAAAATAAGTCATAAGTAACAAAACCAAGGTGCTTTATGAAATAAACAGTTGCATTTACACACTTGTCTCTCAATTTCAAGTTTGCCTTCTTTATTGTTTGTTTATTTATGTGTTTGTTTACTTATTTTGAGAGGAAAGAGCAGAGAGAGAAGGAGAGAATCCCAAACAGGCTCCGCACTGTCAGCACAGAGCCTGACATGGGGCTCGAACTGACAAGCCACGAGGTCATGACCTGAGCCAAAATCAAGAATCAGTTGCTTAACTGACTGAGCCACCCAGGTGCCCTGAATTTGCCTCCTTTTGACATCACAACACCATCATCTGCAGAATTCTTCTGTGAACATGATAGTTTCAACTCCACAGGTGCAGAAATAGCAATGACTCACTACAATTCCCACATTCAATTGACAATTTTATATTTTCTGGTTCTTAGTGTGTTAAAGCTTGATTAAAGAATATTAGACTCGGATCATACCACAGACTACACAAAGACAAAGTAATTTCTTTTTAAATTTTTTTCTGATCAAGAGTTCTATGCTCATTTCATGTTTATTCTAAATGTTTGCATTTTCTGACAGAGATCATGCCCTTATTTTTAGTGAATGCACATACCAAATGCAAATTAGACAATTCAACAACTTGGAATACATCTAGTATCTTAGATACAGCATTCTTCATGGAAATATATAATTCCAGGGAATAAAAGAAAAACAAACATGAAAATATCAAAAGGTAGTTCACCATGTCCTGGGTGCATTTCCAGCAATTGCAATCTCTTTTTCTTTACTTTTCTACCAATTTTTTAGTAGGAGTACATGTACTTGTAGTAAACACAATAGATTAAACAAATATTTATGCAATCTGCCTCTCACAAAGCCCCGCTCAAATCATAAAGGAATAGTTAATGAATGCATGCATAAAGATAATGGAAATGGAAGAGTGAATGACAGCAACAAAATTTGAAAGGCAGGAAGAAAATGGACAAGGTGCCATTGACGAACAAGCTATTTTGTCTTGTGGGTTTGGCTGAAGGAGGCAAACCCATGCTGCAGAGTTCTCCACACAGCTCAGTTCTGAAGGCACCAACTACCTCTAGAAGCTGAATATAGGTCTACAGTCCAAAATAATATTTGAAAGTATGTTTCAACGCTCTCAGATTTTCAGATTTCTTCCCTGACAGCACAAATGAAAGGCATAAGCCTCAATTTGCCCTCTGGAAGAGTTGCACCAGGGAGGCTTGGGACTCTGACATTAGCACAGCAGGGAGATCACGCTGAAAAAAGGGATGTAAGTTAAATGAAATGTTCTATCCTGAGCTGAGAACAACCCTTCTCAACTCCAGTCAGTCTGAGAAAAATCACAACTACACTTGAGCCTCCCAAAGTGGAACACTGGAGAATTCCTCTGGAAAATTGAGCACCAGAAATAAAAAATTAACAGATTTTTGTAGGTAAGTTCCCCTCAAAAACATAGATCAGACATGCTGATATAGAAGCTCGTTAGTTTGCATGTTTTAAGTAAAACCAAGGAATACTCATTTATTGTTTTGTTCCTCACAGCTAAATATAGTTAGCTAGCTAAGATACATCAGACATTTGAGGATAGTTAATTACCAGAAAACAGAAACCAAATGACAAGTAGGAGGGGTAACATTCATGGAAACCAGACAAAACATAGGGGGCCAGGAAGGAGTAAATATAATGCATCCACGTATCTTTGAGTACTAGCCTCAAGGAGGATACTTAATATACAGAAAAAGAAAAAAAGAATCTGTAATAGGAACAATAAGTAAAAATACTTTAGAAATACAGATATAGACACAGATATGGTTAAAGAACATAAAGTTCTCAGAAATGAAAACTTCAATAGGATGGTAAAATTAAGTTAAGGGTAATTTTCAGATGCTATGATAGGCAAAAAGACTGAGTAAAGGAGAGATCAGATATGAAATAAAGAAATCACTTCAGGTAATTCCAATATCTGAACTTTTATTCAGACAGAGATAAAAGACAAAATGGAGAAGTGGATTATCAAATATTTCATCCAGAATATTTCACAGAACTAATAGACTTGAAACACAAAATTGAGAGACCTACACAATGCCTAGAGCAATGAACAAAAAGAAATTCTCACCAAGGCACATTAGCATTAAAATTCAGAACACTGGGATAAAGATACATTCCCCCATCATCTGAAAAGAAAGAAACAAGTCTCATAAACAAATGTTCAGAAATCCAAATGCCATTTGACTCTTAAAAGAAACAAAGAAATCTGTAAGTCAGAAAGGAATGCTATCAATATGCTAAGAGGAAAAAAAAAGAATTACAATTTAATTTCCATGCCCAATCAAATTAAACATCAAGCATAGGTATAAATAGATGGCATTAGAGATACTCAAGATTTTGTTGTATTTACCATAATCCATTCCGAGGAGGCTACTGGAGGGTGTGCTCTATCAAAAGACAATCTGGGGCCCCTGGGTGACTCAGTCGGTCAAGTGTCTGACTTTGGCTCAGGTCATGATCTCACCGTTGTGGGTTTGAGCACTGGATTAGGCTCTGTGCTAACAGCTCAGAGCCTAAAGCCTGCTTCTGATTCTGTCCTTCTCTCTGCCCCTCCTCCACGTGTGTGTGTGTGTGTGTGTGTGTGTGTGCGCGCACGCGCATGTGCTCTCTCTCTCTCTCTCAAAAATAAACATTTAAAAAATTTTTAAAAAGAGGAAAAATATATTCAAGCAAAGGGGCTTCATCACAGGACAACTGATGCTTAACTTTGTACCAAGTGTCATTTACAGACTGGGTGATAGCATACGGGAGCCTTCAGAAGGGTAAGCAATGTTCTGTACCTTGATCTAAGTAGTAGGTATGCAATGTTCATGGAAAAACAAAATTGATTATGCATTAAGATTTAAGCATTTTACTGTATATTTAATTATATCGGTATAAAGTAAATAAAAACAAAACAAAAACTAAAGTATAAAAATGACTGATTAAGATGAAAGATCCAAAAGGTTCTTACTAATATGGTGGTGTCTCAGCAGGGTAGGTGAGATGCTTAGCTATGATGGACTTCCCTTTCTTCTCTAGCAGTTCTTAACCTCCAAAATTTCTCTTTGTCCATGTGATGTCTCCATGCACAGTACAGTCAGGCAGTTGGTTACCAAAACTGTGAAATGGAAGCAGAGAGACTAGACTTAGGGTCACACAATGGCAGTTCCAATGAATATTTCTGATAAGTTGCACATGGGGCCAACCCAGATTCAATGGGAGAGGAAATAGACTTCAACTCTTATGAGAGAAATGGTTTGTAAATAAACTTAAAATCAATAACCAGGAAATTGAGTATATTTTTATATGTTTAGTGACTATTTGTGTTTTCTCCATGAAGAAACTATTCATGACCATTTTATTTACACATGGATAACCAATTTTTCAGATTCCATTTGTTGAACCATGTATCCTTTCCTACTGACCTATTATGACAGTTTAGTCATATTTTAAATGTTAGCACATTTAAATAACAATGTTATGTATTTATTTATTATTTATTTATTTATTTATTTATTTAAAGATGTAAGGAGAAATACAAATTAAAAATGAGAGGCTTAAATCTCCCTCTTGAGGGGTGCCTGGGTGGCTCAGTTGGTTAAGTGCCCAACTTTGGCTCAGGTCATGATCTCCTGGTTTATGAGTTCCAGCCACACATTGGGCTCTGTGCTCACAGCTCAGAGCCTGGAGCCTGCTTTGGATTCTTTGTTTCCCTCTCTCTCTGCCCCTCCCCCCGCTGGCATTCTGTCTCTCTCTCAAAAATAAATGACATTAAGCAAAATTGAAAAAAAATCTTCCTCTTGAAAATAAGGGAAGGGGGCGCCTGAATAGCTCAGTCGGTTAAGCATCTGACTCTTGATTTCAGCTCAGGTTGTGATCTCCAGGTTGTATGATGGAGTCCCATATGGGGCTCCTCACTGACAGCAGAAAGCCTGCTTGGGATCCTCTCTTTGCCTCTCTCTCTCTCTGCCCCTCCCCTGCTCATGCGTGCTCTCTCTCTCTCTCTCTCCCTCTCAAAATAAATAAGCTTAAAAAAAAGAAAAAAAGAAAAAAAGGGAAGATTTCCCTCCTTTCCTTTGTCTCAGAGAATTTACATTCTCTAAGGTAAATTCTTTTTTATCTCTTTGAAATGTATAAAAATCTTTTTGAAGATTAGATAGTTCTTTTGTTAGCTTTGTGACACAGGACCATCTTTCTTATGCACTTGGGACCTTCTCTTTGAAATACACACATCGAGGGAGATAGCACTCCTAATTCCCAGTTTCTGTGGGAGGACAGGAGCCTAATTTTGTGGGTGCTTTGCTCCAAGTTTCTCTCAGAAAGATATGAAGTTTGTTTCTTCATGAATAAAGCCAATGAGCTAATACAAATGGTCACCCCATTACCAGGTAATGTAGATTAAACTATGTGTGACAAATGGTGCTGTCAGGTCCTCTTAGTTGAGGACCTGTTATTGTCTATCTTCAGATCATGTGTATAATGAGTTCTATTGCTTGGCTATGGAGAAGGGATGAGATTTCTTTGTGTCTTGCTTTCTCTTAGTTTGGTGCCTGTGATGCACTTCATATTCTGTTTTAATGCTTATTCAGTAATAAGAGTTTTCTTTCCTACCTTTGTAGAGAGGTTTTGGGGGAATGGGATATGAGTTTGTTTTTAATTACATTTCTTTGACAAAGAGATCTGTAGTACCCTGCACAAAACAATTAGAAATTAAAAGAAGTTTCGATATATGATCTATTAAAATGTGAGGCAATTTCAGTCATTTCTCTCTCTCTCTAGTTCGCAATGTCAGTTAACACCATTATCAGAAAATGAGACAAGGAGCATAGTGAATTTATACCCATTTTCAGTTTCTGAACTTTGGGAACTCAGGAATTACAAAACTTTAATGCATGTATTTTTACATTAGATACATGGTGACTGAAATACACGCTTTGTGCTACATTTTGATAACTTTTTTGGTGAAGGCATGCAGTTAGGGCACCCATAACCCTAAAAAAATAAAGAACAAGGGCTGAAAATGATAATTTATCCTCGATTTAATTTTTATTTTACTTTATTTAAAAAATTTTTAAGGTTTATTTATTTTTGAGAGAGAGAGAGAGAAAAACTGTGAGTGGGGGAGGGGCAGAGAGAGAGGGAGACAGAACGTGAAGTAGGCTCTGCACTATCATCGCAAAGCCTGACATGGGGCTCGCACCCCAAACTGTGAGATCATGGCCTGAGCCGAAGTCAGATGCTCAACCAACTGAACCCCTCAGGCACCCTCCTCTGACTTAATTTTTTAAAAAGTGTTATTAAAACACAGTTAGGCCCATTTATTTAAATCTTTTCTATGGTACTTTTCCTCTACCAGGGCAGAACTGAGTAGTTGCAACAGAGACCATGTAGCTCAGACAACTTAAAAAATTTGCTCTCTGGCCTTTCCAGAAAAGTTTCTGCATCTCTAATATAGAACATTATTATCATTCAAGAATGTTTCCTCATGCCCCTTCTGGGCAGTACCCCGTCAAAATACAATCACCTCTGTTCTGATACTTAATCACAGATTATTTTCCCTATTCTAAAATTTTATATAAATGGAAACATAGAGGGGGACCTAGGTGGCTCAGTCAGTTGAGCATCAGACTCTTGATTTCAGCTCAGTTCACGATACCAAGGTGGTAGAATCAAGCCTGGTGTTGGGGTCCATGCTGCTGCTGGGCATGGAGCCTGCTTGTGATTTCCTCGCTCCCTCTCCCTCTTCCCCTCCCTCATTCACAGACATGCACACTCTCTCTCTCAAAAATAAAATAAAATCTTTAAAAATACATGGTATCATACAGAATATATGTTTTTGTGTGCAGAATTTCTCACTAAGTAAAATGATATTGGTAATCATTTCTTTGCTGTATCAATAATTTATTTCTTTATGTTGCTATGTAGGATTACATGTTAGGAATATACCGCAACATTTTTATCTGGTCCTTTGAGATGTGATACTGTTTTCAGCTCAGGCTACTATTTGTAAACTGCTATAAACATACATGTCCTGATGTAACAGTAAATTTACATGTCTATCGTGCATGTCCATGCTATAGAACAGCTAATTCAAAGAATGAGTTACTCTTTGCCATTTGATGAATGAAAAAATGAAAAAAATCATTTTTCAAAGTAGTTTCTCTTTTTTAACCTCCTATGGATGCTGTATAAAAACACCCAATATAATAATTTTTCAAAGGAAGAAAAAGTGTTTACTGGGTATCACTGGAACCAGTTGAAACTCAATAGAGAAAACCAAGTAAATGCAATGAACACCTGAACAAAAGCAAAGGAAGAAGGGTAGATTTGGAAGACAATAAAACTGGAATTGTTTTGAAGGACAGTGAGGCAGATTATCTCTATTGATATGGGAATTAATTGCTCTTTTTTTCCACAATGCATAGGAGTGTGCACTTACGATGACACCATTTTTCCAATAGATACGTTAAGCCATGATGTTCTTTGTTCAGTTATATTAATCCCAAAAAAGACTAATAAAAAAAATTTACTCTTACTCTGCCATTAATAAAACTCTGTGTTCTTTCTAAATGCCTGGGTTTTCACTTCCAATTATTTTGCATACAGTTTTACAAATGAGTGTGTGCCACTAAGGAAATTAAAAGGAGACCTAAATTAATGGCAGACATAATATGTTCCTGAAAAGAAATACAATATTTGAAAGATAAAAATTTCCACTCAATTAATTTATAAATTAAATACAATTTCAATTGACATACTGTGTTCTAATTGCTAAAAATTCTTAAATCATCTGGAAGAATAAAAGAGTAAGAACAGTCAAGAAAAATTAAATGCTAAAGCAAACTTTCTCTAACAAATATTAAAGGTTATTAAATATGCATGATGCTAAATATAGTGTGTATCTGACATAGAAATTTTGGATAAGTGGAATATATAAAAATGTAAAGAAATAGATCCTGTTTTGAAAGAAAATTTATTATGTGGAAAGGTGATATTTCAAAATAAGGGCTAGATGAATCATCCAATAATTGTAATGTGACAAGTGACTAATTGTTTGGAAAAATGATAACCTCATTATTACTGAAGTGGATGGATAAATCACTCAATAAATGATATTGAAACAAGTGATTAATTGTTTGGAAAAATATAATGATAACCTCATTTTTAATTAATTCATTATTAGCTTTGCTAACTACTATAATAAACATACAATAAAAGTATAATGACCTATATAATAGCCCATATAATTTTTCCTCATCAGAGAGCAGCTTTCTTCCTGGCTTTAGCTCCACTAACCTCTGCCATATACAAAGACTTTGCTGCTCCTCCCCAGCAAACAAATAGAAAGAAAATCCCTTAACACTGTGGCTTGCAAGTAAGATACAGTAATTTGAGTCATATTCCATTGGTGAGGACGTGAGGACTAGTCACATAGTTCAACTTGGATGCTAATCATAGCTGTAACACCTAATCCTTGGCAGAAAATAGAGGATGAGAGACATGAACTTTGACGAACAGCGGGCCCTGTATGTGTCATATATTGTGCACCAAAATAAACAACATACACATTACGTATTTAAATATGAAATTAACTTACCATACATATATACATATATGATGATGATGGTTTAGCCAGTCATCTATCAATGAACACTTGGGCTGTTTCCATATCTTGGCTATTGTAAATAGGGCTGCAATAAACATAGGGGTGCATATTTTTTTAATTAGTGTTTGTGTTTTCTTTGGGCAAATACCTAGCAGTAGAATTAGTGGATCATATGATATTTCTATTTTGTTTTGTAAAGTTTATTTATTTTAAGAGAGAGAGAGGGAAGGAATGAGTGGGGGAGGGACAGAGAGCGAGGCAGAGAGAGCATCCCAAGCAGGTCCTGCACTGTCTGCTTGGATCCCCATGTGGGGCCCGATCTCAAGAACTGAGAGAGCAAGACCTGAGCCAAAATCAGGAGTCAGATCTTTAACTGATTGAGTCACTCAGGTTCCCCTGGTATTTATATTTTTAATTTTTTGAGGATTCTCCATACTGTTTTCCACAGTGGCTGTACCAATTTATATTCCCACCAACAGTGCACAAGTGTTCCTTTTTCTCCACATCCTTGCCAACACTTGTTATTTTATTGCACTTATATGTGAAATCTAAAAAAACAAAACAAATAAACAAACAAATGAAAAGCAGAAACAGACCTATAAATACAGAGAAAAAACTAATGGTTGTCAGAGGGGAGGAAGGTGGGGGAATGGGCAAAATGGGTGAAGAGGAGTGGGAAATACAGGCTTCCAGTAATGGAATGAGTAATTCGTGGGAATGAAAGGTACAGCATAAGGAATATTGTCAGTGGTGCTGTGATAGTGTTGTGTGGTGACAGATGATGGCTACACCTGTGGTGAGCGCAACCTAGTGTAGGGAGTTGTTGAATCACTATGAGGTCCCTGAAACTAATGCAACAACATGGGTCAACTATACTCAAATAAAAAAATAATAAAATAAAAAGTAAAGTTAAAAGATTGTCTTGAAGATATTTAAAGCAGCCTTTAAAAAATAATTCAAAAGGTAAGCCACAAAGGAAAAAAAAAACTCAGGAATTTGAATAAGGAAATATTTTTAAAGTATGCATATGAAACAAATCAAAATTCCATAAACAAATTAAAAGCAAATTAAAAAGCAAAAAAAAATCCACATATGGAAAAAATATGTAGGCCAGAATGCTTACATATCAATAAGAAAAAATCAGTGCAAATACTATTAAGAGAATATGCTAAAGAAATAATGTAAATGATAAATATGTATATAAAGAAGCATATTATCCATTCACATTTGTAAAAAACTTAAAAATATATAATACCTGGAGTTCCCCTCTCAAATATGATGAAGTACAAAAACTGTACTTCAGTACCAACAATAAAAACTAAAAACCTTGATGAAAGATATGAACATTTACTTTCAAACATTTAATGACAAGCCAGCAGAAGAATGAAATCCCAGAGAGAAGGAAAACAAATTAGGAGAGTACTACCATTGTCCCTTTCTTCTGTTGGAGGTAATTTCCAGACAGTTAAGGGAACCACAGACCTCTTCGTCCTACTGAAGTAAAGAGATGGAAACCAAAATATGAAAAAGCTGAGATGCCTGGAAGAGGTGGAACAGAGTTATGGAAAGAAGGATGATAAGTGGGGAAAGAGCTCCAGACATCTGCTTACACATTTCCTTGAATGTATGAGGCTGTATATGCTTAGAGTGAAATTCCACAAATCTAGGCAAAAACCCCAAATTGGGCGATGGAGTGGAGAGACAAGCTCAAACATTTTCAGAGTTCAAAAAAAGGAGTCATATTTGAGCCAGAGTCAACAGTCCTCAGTGATCAGTAGGTGTATTTAGTGAAGGCCTGAGAGATGAACTCTACACATAGTGAAAGTTACTCTAGAACCAAAAGAGCAAAGCTTAATAAGAAACCTAAACAGATTAAAATGATCGAGAAGAAATGTTAATTCTTGCCAAAACAAAACTCTCTACCTTCTGAGGGACCCCAAAAATATCCATAAATAGAACAATGCGATACCATGATGTTGAACATCTAATAAATATTACATGATGCTAAGTGAAATCAGCCAGACACAGAAAGGCAAATGCTACCTAATCTCACTTATTTGTGGAATCTAAAATTATCACTCACAGAAGCAGAGTTGAATGGTGGTTGCTAGGGGCTGAGGGAGGGGGAAAAGAAGAGGTATTAGTTGAGGGTACAACTTTTCAGTTATGCAAGATGAATAAGTCCTAGATCTATTGTGCAGCATGGTACTTATATTTAATAATATGTATCATATACTTAAAGTTTGCTAAGGTAGATCTTATGCCAAATGTTCTTGTCAAAATAATTCATAATAATAAAGAGAGCAGGAGGAAACTTTTGAAAATCACAGATATCTTTAGGACATAGATTATGGTGATAGTATTATGAGTGTATATGTACCTCCAAATTCATCAAGTTGAATATGTTAAATATTCACAGCTGTTTGTATGCTAACCATACCACAAAACAGTGGTTAAAATAGCATTCATTTAAAGGAAAACTTGGTCAGAATATGGAAAAAAGGACATTTAAAAAAGATCAAGTGGAACTTTTATAAATGAAATATTATTTAAAAGGAAAAATATGTGATATGGAAATTAATACCATCTGAGAAAATGCAGAACTTAAGATCATAGTAAAAATTATTATATAATGTATTAAAAATGAAGGATACAGGGGAAAAAAACTGAAAAACTTAAGCTGGGTCTTATTGACTGCTTAGAGCTTCCCTTGTAGGGAGAGATAGAGGCAATTTGAGTCCCAAAAGGAGATAGTAGAAGAGTAAATATTTGGAAAAATAATGGCTAAAACTTTACTAAATTTGACAAAATCTATAAATCCATAGATTGAAGAAGCCCAAAGACCTCCAAGCTTAATATTAATCATAACCCAAATCATAAAGCATCTTCAAAACTTAATGTCAAACTAAAAATCTCCAAAGCATATCATTAGCAAAAAGATGATCATCATTTATAAAGAGAATCTAAAAGTAGCCAGAATAGACATTTGACAAAATTCAATGCCACATATGATTAACAAAGTCATTGAACCTAGGAATGGAATGGAACTTCCTCAACCTAATAAAGAGCACCTGTGAAGTACATGTAGCTAATTGTACTCAGTGTTTAAGTTTTAATTCCACCCCTCTTCCTTCTATTGGGAATAAGACAAGAATGTTTACTCTTACCACATTAGTTCAAAATAATACTTTAGGTTCTAGCTAGGGCAATAAAGAAAGAGATAAATAAAAAACATTTATATTGGAAAGAAGTAACTCTCCAAATGCTGATGATATTATTATGCATGTAGAAAATCCTTTTTTTTGGGGGGGGTGTTATTTATTTTTGAGAGAGAGAGAGAGAATGAGTGGGGGGTGGGAGGGAAGAGTAGGGAACAGAGGATCTGAGGTGGGCTCTGTGCTGACAGCAGCCAGCCCAATGCGACGCTCAAACTTAACAAACTGTGAGAATATGACCAACACTAACCAACTGAGGCACTCAGACACCTCTGCATGTAGAAAATTCTAAGCGAACAAACCAAAATAAAAGTGACTAGAACTAATCAGTGAGTTGAGCAGGCCATAAGACACATGATCAATATTTTTAAAAAAATCTATTTCTCTATATAAGCAATACCATTTGCAATCTGAAAATATAAAAATCATTTGTAATAGTGTATGTAATATTAAAATAATTAGTCTATAACACTTAAACTACAAAATACTGGTGAGACAATTTTTTTAAATGCCCAAACAAATGGAAGCTAGGGTATACTAATGGATTGAAGGCTCAATATTTAAATTGATTCTCTTTTTCAAATTGATGCATGAATTCAGTACAATCCAAACAGAAAACTGTGTAGGCTATATTTTTTGTAGACATTGAGATTATTCAAAAGTCTATGAGTATTCAGAAGGCTTGGAATAGTCAAAACAATTTCTTAAGGGAATATAAACTAGGAGGGTTTATATTCTGTAATCTTAAGACTTCAAAATCACAGTGATGGAGACTGTGTGGCATGATATGAAGACAGATGACCGAAATACAACACAGTGCGCAGATAAACTCACACATATAGGATCAATTAATATTTATCAAACTACACAGTAATTCAGTGGAGAAAGGGTAATTCTTTTCAATAAATATGATTCCAAATGTTGGCAAAAGGCTGGAACTCTTTCATGTTGCTGCTGGGAATTTTTAATTATGCAACTACTTTGAAAATTATTATGGCAAGTTTTTTTTTCCTTAAAGTTAACCCTACATTTCCCATATGACCCAGCAATTCCATTTCTAGATATTTACCCAAGAGATATAAAGACCTTTAAACAAAGATTTGTGTATAAATGTTTATAGCAGCTTTTGCATCATAGCATCAAACTGCACAGAACCCAATGTCTATCAGTAAGTTAACAGACAGATTGTGGTGTAATCAGCAATAAATATTAACAAACTATTGAAAACATTACGTTGAGTGAAATAAGCCATGGAGAAAAGGATATGATTCTATTTATATGTGAGTCTAGAAAAGATCAATCTAGTCCTTAATGACAGAATCAGTGGTACCTGGGGCCAGGAGAGGAAAAGGAATAAACTGTGGAGAGACACAAGAACATTTTCTGAGTTAACATAGGATTTCTATGTTTTTATAGTGCTGGTGGTCTACAGGAGTGTTTTTGTGAAAGTTCATTGAGATACATATTGTATATAGGTGCCTCTTACTATATATGAACCGTACCTCGGTAAGGATGATTTGAAAAACAATAATTTAATTAACACGTATTATTTTATTTTCCCACATATTTACCATTTACCATGTGCTGGGATCAAAATGCTTCTTTTGGCATTTTTCATTTTCCCATCTTTATACCTTTTGGTTCTAGTAGAGCCCAAGAAAGATTATCTCCAGGCCAAAGAATGGGTAGCTACATCTACAAATATTTATTCAATCTGTCATTAAATTTTCCTTTATTTGCCAGTCATGACAAGGACCGTAATAAAGAATTAGACAATTAGATTACTTTCCTGGGAACTTTCAAATTTCTTCTTGTAAGAATAACACTCTTCCATTTGGGGGCATAAATTATAAAATGTGAGTCTGAGTGTCATATGCCTTTGTCATATGCAAGTTATCCTGAACTGGAGACAATGAAGCTGACTCGAAGAGAAAAATCACCCATATCTGTTGTGGAAAAAGGTGCAGGAGCTCTGGATGAGGGGTTAAATAATTAGATGGAAAGGTAAGCAGGCTATTTGGGGGGGGGGTGCTCTGGCAAGTAATCTTCTATAGACAGATATGATAGATGATGGATGGATGGATAGATATATAGATAGATAGATAGATAGATAGATAGATAGATAGAAGATATTTATGAAGGCAACCATGTTGAAAGTGTAGAAAACCTTAAGGTATGGTTAGTAAAAGGATTTGGATAATAATAGACAAACGTAAGCATAGACAATTTATAATGTAGATTAATCTTTGAGTTGTAGAGTATCCCTGCCCTTTGGAGAGCTAGCTCATTGCTAAAAATATTTCATTACTATTTCATTGCTAAAAATATTTCATTACTATTTCATTGCTAAAAATTGCCCTTGGAAGTGCTATTTCATTGCTAAAGTTTATAGGTGTCAAGATGAACAAAAATAATTGGGTGATATGGTTTTCAAAGTTTCTTTCCAATCAAAATATATTAAGATTCCTTGATGAAATAGACATACTAATTATGGGTGTTATAGAAATGGAAAACTTTCCTTCCCTTCTAGGTTCTTCAGCTTGCCTAATATTAAATTGACATAAAACAGATTAACAGGAGAAAAACAAATTTAAGTTCATGCATATAGAAACTCCATTAAAGAAAAATGAGACTCAAGTGAGCAAAGCAGGCAGGTTTGACACCTTTTAGACAATAAATAATAAATTGTTTAGACAATAAACAATAAATCTGTGAAGAATTGACAAGTAAAAGGGGTTAGGGATTAGGGTGTGAGATTAGTAAAGAAGACCAAGGGACAAGGATTTCCTGTTTTCAGGGGGACAAGGAGGGTCAGTGCCTTGCACTGGTTGTGTCTAAAGTAACTTTAATATAAAACAATTAATATGCCAAAATGCATGTTTTGGGGTCGCATATTCTGCTCCCCTTTAATGTATGTATGTGAATATCTGATGCATATATCATACACACATATATATGTATTTTTTTACAAACAGAATTTATATACAGTGCAACTATGCAGGGCAGCAAAATCTACCTGGCATCTATTTATATTTAGAAAATAATTAGGTAAGTATAGCATTTAAAATTAAAATCAGATGTTACTGATGAAAAATGTCAATCAAACACTAAAATTATCACATTTCTAATTACTTAAATTATGGGGATTGGTGCTTGAGTATCTATTGATTAAAACTAAAGTTGATTCTTTTAAATGCCAAATATGTATCTTAAATTCCAATCAAATCTCTGTTTATGTTCATGTGTTTTATATGAAAATCAGATAAGTAGAAATAATAGAATTGAAAGGACGTGAGTTTAATTAGAAGCATAGGATGTAATCCCAGAGAGTTCAACCTAATGTTGTACAAGCACATTTCATATTACAGAGTTTCATGGAGGAGATCGACTTTTTGCTGGTTCATTTTGCTCACAGGTTTCTCTTGTGATGACTATTAAAGAAAAATTTCTGGAGTCTCTCTGTTTTAGTAAATTAAAGCTGGTTGTCTCCTTCATCTTTCATCTGCAAGTCTCCTATGCATCAAACACTGTAGCATATGCTCAGGATATAACTACAAATATGTCACTTTGTGTCTTCAAACAGGTTACAAACTCTGTGGATTATGCTGAAGTGAAAAGAAAATTTACAAGATGGTGTGACATGTGTGAAATATTGGTGTATGTGACAGAAACCAAAAACAGTTCCTGGATCTAGAACTAGGCTAGAGAACTCATAGGAAAATGTAAAAAAAAAATGATTTTACCAAATGTCAGAGTAGACTATTCATAGGTATGAATGGTTAAGAAAGAGAGAGACTCTGCCCCTCCCCACTCACCCTGTCTCTCTCTCACTCTCAAAAATAAATAAATAAAATAACATTAAAAACATTAAAAAAAAAAAAGAGCGAGAGCACAAATGCCTATAAACCAAAAATATAGCATTGAGGATCTGCAAGTGGTTCTATTTACTTTAAGTAAATTGATAATAAGGTCAACAGGAGGAAATTTTGTCCAGGTTTGTTTGGTGTAGAGAGAATAGAAGAGAATGTTCAATATTATTCTAGAACTCCTCCTCATATTCAGTGTTATATTATGGATCCTTCCATTTTATCCATAAACATATTCAATCATTGGCAAATAATTAGTTTTTAGAGAGTGAGACACCAAGGTCATTCTATGGCACTCGAGTGGATTTTATTTTTTGCCTGTAAAATGGACAGGCAGGACTTATATTCAGCAAATAACCACTTCTGGAGGATATTTATTGTGAAATTACAAACATTTGATACAATTTGAATAATATTTGAAAATTCACGTAGGCCAAGGATTTATATAAAAAACAGATAAGAAGCCATTTAGATAGAACCATGGAGTGAAAAAGTCAATCAAAACCTTGATATACAAGTTATTTTAAGATGGGAATATGTGAGGACAGTAACTCTTTCTGATGTGGTGAAATAATAGAAACATTCATTACTTAATTGATTTGTTTTCAAAGTATTATGAAATGTGACACAAAAGCCTAATGCAGTGTTTAATTTGTTTCTGTACGTAGACTTTTCTTAACTCTCATCTTTTTTTTTTTTACATAACTGAATTGAAACCAGAATGATTATCAGACTATAAACATTGGGAAAACATCAGAAGTACCTCTTATGCTTTGTACAGAAACATGTGGATGTTTCCAAATTAATTAAATTTAAATAAACAAAAAGTTTTCTGCACAAAAAGCAGGCAATATATGATAAACAAGACATTGATATTCCCATTTCTAACTTGCTTTTCTTACTTAAAAGTAAATCATGAGCAATCTTCCAAATACATCATGTAAATGTAGGTCCTTATTTTAAACTATGTCCAAGTTTTCAATTATATGCCAAATACATAGAGCATTAAGAACATAGACTTCAGAACAGCCCGCTTATATTATCATCCAATCTCCCCACTATTTTTGTGACCTTGGATATGTTATTTAAATAATCTTTGCTTTATTTGTTCCATCTATAAAGTAGGGATAATAATGCCACCTAATTCTTACAATTGTAAAATGCTTAGGAAAAAGCCTGGCCTATTGAAGGTGCTACCGTAATTATCAGTACTATACATAAAATGGGATTATGCAACTATAGCCCTGTTGATGTGCTTTTGAATTCTCCCTATTTTGAGGTTCAACTCTGAACAGTATGTTGCAACTACATTCGTACTTGCAAGTGTATATAATTATCATCATTTTTTTTTTTTTTGTTCTACAAAATGCAGCATGGCAAAACACATTCCCACCAGGAATTCATGAGAATATCCACTATACTCCATCCTAACAAGAACTAGAAGTTCCCACTTTATTATTCCCAGTCTAGAGAATTAGAAAACTTAATCTGTACATTCTTGAAGACTAGAGATGTTTGGAGTATCATTTCACAGACTTGTCATATGGATAATCCTTCTATAAATTGAGAATTTTTAAAAATTCCTTAAGAAAGTGTTTAATTATAATTCAGGAAAATTATTTCAACATTTGCATATTGACATGGTACGTCTCCCATGAATTGAGAAAGAAATCCATAAAATGGGCACCCACTCAATGTCCTTAAACTTCAACGTGAGCAAAGATGATACATGTTCTAATTGTTCAGATATCTCTGTGTCCTTTTATTGTTTTGAGCATTTTGCTGAGTGTTAATTATATTAAAGATACATATTTTCCATGAAATATTTTATAGCTATTTTTCATGGCCGTTAAACATAAGCCCACACGGTAAATTTCAAGATTCTTTTAGCACTCTGATTTTTGACTTGGACACTGCATTAACACCTAATTTCTAGCTTAGTGGAAGTTTCACACCAACTTGTCTTTATGTCTTGGACTTGTAGCATTTTTGTAATTTTATGTCATTTTTATTTTTAATCTCTTTTGTATTTGAATTTTAAATATTTTGCAAACATTCATATAATTTTTTATGAAAATTATCTTTCTTGGATTATCAAAAGCCTCGCATTGGACAGATTCAGATCTTTGTTCAGATCAGAGAAATTCTCCTCTCTTCATATCTGTCCGTTTCTCTCCTGGAATTCTTATTATGTACATTATATCTTCTGTGTCTTCCGTTTATATTTTTAGACATTCTTTCATTATTTTATCATATTTTATTTTCAATGATTATTATGTTTCTTCATCTTCTAAGTAATTTTATTTTAAAAAGTGGATATTACTATTTTCAATGTACCTAATAAATTTTTATACTGGAAATGTTTTTGGTTCTAAAATTCTTTACAGTCATTATGGTGCGTTTGTGTTTATGTGTGTGCACCAATTAAATCAGAATAATTCTGTTATTTTGTCCATTGTTCTATCTGGCGAGTCTATTAGCTTCACTTCAATAGTAAGCACATGTTCTAGACTTTTCAGTGCTGCCATCAACCTTTGATTCCTGATTTTTTTTAATCAGTTTTTCCTCTTAATGATATTCTATACCCTCTATAGCCCATTGAAACTGTTGGTCTCACTTGAGGTGCTACATGCCAATAATTATTAAATGCAATAGTATTTGCTATCATTACCGAATATCTATAAAGACATGTGCACAAGAAACAAATATTTTCCCTGACAGCCAGGTTACTCCAGATGCAGAGTCTTTTCCCGACCAATTCTGTCTGGAAAACTTGACTACAAATTCAGATTGTTCTTAAGCATCCAAGTCAGGAAGTCTTTCTCCTTATCACACACAAATATGCTGGTACAACCGTTTCCTAAGGTGACTCAAACGTCTTCTCAGGTCCTTAGGTAAAAAATTTGAGTCCACGTTCCAGATGTAAGAACAAGCCAGCTCTCTTATGTCACAAAAACAATCTGCTCTACTTTGTCTTCATATCCTTACAGTAGAGTCCGTGACTTACACATTCACTGCAGATTCTCCCAGTTTACCTACACTGACTTTGTTATTCCAGACACATCTTGAATGAGAATTGATATGTAAAGGCTTTAAAGAATCAGTATCAAGATGCCATCTTTTTAGGATTGCTTCCGTTTTCTTTTGTTTTTCTTTTCTTTCTTTTTTCATTAAGAATTGAGAAGCAAAGCAGAACAAGTTGATGAGGGAAAGACAGCTGGATCACAACACAAAAATTTTGTAATCTAAATTATTTTAATCAGTCTGTTGTAATTAAAAAGCTCATTTATTAGTCACACATTGTTTGAAAAAATGTGCATTGTCTTACATTATTAAATTCATTCATTCCTATTTCAAAATCTTTAAAAATTAATGTCAATTGATCAATTTTTCACATTTAAATCCAAATACTACATGCTATAATATTATATGTTCTGAGATTCCATGTGTATTCAAATTATAAATACTTTATTTTGATGGACTAGTCTAATTGATTTTATCAGAAAATGTCAAATTAGCTTGAATATGTGTAACTAATTTTGATTTGATATGTCTGTGTATATTGCACGTTTGGCTGAGTGCACTTATCATGGGAAAAATCTGTCATAAATGTTTTTGTGTGTGTGTGTGTGTGTGTGTGTGTGTGTATATATATATATTATCTATCTATCTATCTAATCTGTATGTATATATCTCTGTATATACAACTTTAGTTGATTATTCAAAGCATTTAAAATGACAGACACCTCAAATTCAAATCTACCACACCTATTTAATTATCTTGATATTTGGTATTTTGTTTTTAAATTTAATTGAATTTATTTCCATATCTGATCACTGGTTTAATGGTGATATACTCTATCATTTTCAGATAAAATTAACACTCTGTGAGAAATGTACAGACTGACAGTTTAAATGTCAGTTAGAATTATGCTAATGCAAATTGGATTTTTAAAATAACCATACTGTGATGAGAAAGGCCATTTGGAATTATGTGGCATGTAGTTATTTTTAAATGAAGCTCAAAAGTGTAAATGGGATCCAGTTATAAATGTCATAAGGTATAGATTTTGCCTAAAAAGATTCTTAATTTTTTCCCTAATCCTTTGGAATTTATTTCTCTAAATATCAATTATATCATTAACATTTAAACAAATGCCTATCCTTAAAAACAAAGCATTTTATTTCTTAATTGCCTAACCATTATCTCTCTTAAAAATTGAGTTTATAAGGAGATCTAGCTGGAAATGAGGAAACAATGCCCATACCTATGTGCATGCAAGTCAAAATGCTGCTTGGACCCCAATTATCTCATTCTGTTTCTCTTATCTCAGTATATACCTATGGCCACATTAATATTATTTTTCTCCAAGGGTCTCCCTTACTAATTCCCCACCTCTGCCATTTGCCACTTTAAGTTGAAAATCCTGTTAGATTTTGCATTGCTTCTTCTCTCTACATCCCTCAAATATCTTAGTTTCATTATCCCATGGTAAATTTCATTCCCCATCTCAGTCCAGTCTCATCATTTGCTTCAGGACTATCGCCACAATCTGCAGCTGGCCACATAGGTCATCTAGTCTTTATATTCTTCAAACTATTTAAACAACATACTCCCTCTCACCTGAAGCGCCCCCAAGTTCTGAATTTGCACTCGAGGCCTTCTATTTCCATTACTCCCACAGTGTACCTATCACTCACACAGTGTCAGAAAGCAACCATTCTGAATTCTCCGTTTGTCAACAGGGAATATTTATTTTAGAGACTTCATGCAAAGCTAAATTGCTAAACATGTATACAAATAAATTATCTAAGTGTGAACTCTCTTGAGATTAAGTTTAGCTAGTTGACTCATGTATTTTTAGAGGATACTTTTTGTGGGAAAATTTGATGGAAAATCTAGAGAAGAGAGTATCTTGATTAATTAATTTGGTTGATTGATTTTGGCCACAACCAATTGATTCACCTTATTTTTTAATGCTTTTTTGATCTTTAAGGACTTGAAGATAGAAACAAATTTCTAGTTGCTGTGACAAGTATTCACAGTTAGGTCTGAATAACAGAAATATCACTTAGGCTCTCAGCAACTTCTCATATACCCAGTTTGCTTTCCACTTTGTATGAGACTGACCAAATGGAATTTTTTCTCATAATTAAAAAGCACAAGAGTTCAATCATCAAAAAATAAGAAATAGAGAAAACCTTTCCCTTATCCCTCCTCCTCATCCTTTTTTATTAAAGATATGGTACTTATATCAAGACACATTGATGAGGAAATATACAATGGAATTTATTTTTATTCTAAGAAGTGTTGTCTAAACCCTGATCTCTCTGAAAATTGCTAATCTACGAAATCATAAAAGAGCAAGGTCAATCTATCTGTAAGAGATCAAAAACCTCCATCCACGTGACCTGCTACATAAAGGCCTAATGTTCTTAGCACTGGTCACTTTGACAAATAATTTACAGAAAAAAAAAATCTCTCAAAATGTTCTGTTATTTTTCTAGAACAAGAGATATACATTTTGTGTGTTTTCTACACACTGTATGACTTGCTAAATATCTTTATTTGTAGTTTTTTGTTTCTTATGTGTCATTATGTACATATTGCTCCAAAACAGAACATCTGAACTGACATTGTATGGGATCCATTTTATTTTTTTTCTGTCTGCCTGTACACACAGGCACCATATTCTAGGCATCATTTCATAAAAGTTGCTTAATATTTGACTAATACTGACCAGCATGTTCACAAATGACATGTCTTATAAGACAGAATGCTTATATATAACAATTTAACACAAACGTATTTTAAGAATTGAAAAACAACCAGGTGAAAAGTAGATCATTGGGTCACTTTTTTCCTTTTCTATTCACTAAATATTTAAAATCCATTACAGGATATAGGGGAAAAGGAGCTACGACAAATAAGATATTTTTCCTTCTGCTTTAATTTTTAGTTAGCATAAAAAAATTGCTTCAGGGGCGCCTGGGTGGCGCAGTCGGTTAAGCGTCCGACTTCAGCCAGGTCACGATCTCGCGGTCCGTGAGTTCGAGCCCCGCGTCGGGCTCTGGGCTGATGGCTCAGAGCCTGGAGCCTGTTTCCGATTCTGTGTCTCCCTCTCTCTCTGCCCCTCCCCCGTTCATGCTCTGTCTCTCTCTGTCCCAAAAATAAATAAACGTTGAAAAAAAAATTAAAAAAAAAATTGCTTCAGACATTTAATGAGAAGTCAAATCTTTAAAGATTGTTTGGGGCACCTGGGAAGCTCAGTTGGTTAAGCATCCCACTCTTGATTTTGGCTCAGGTCATGTTCTCACAATTCATGGGCTCCAGCCCTGTATAGGGCTCTGTGCTGACAGCACGAAGACTGCTTGGGATTCTCTTTCTTCTCTCTTTCTGCCCCTCCCCCCGCTTGTGCGTGTGCACTCTCTCTCAAAATAATATATAAACTTAAAAAAAAAGATGTTTAAGTCATGATGCAGTAAAGAAAATGGAAGCTACATCATTTATTAACGAAGAGGAAGTAATATAAGGAACTCATTACTAGTTGTTCGTCAACAACTGAAAAGCAAAAAGAGGACTATGGGGTAACACATATGGGGTAATATGGGTAATCACTAGAATCTAGTGATTCTAGAACTTCTTTGGCAAAGAAAGGAAAGACTTTTGTCCTCTAGAACCTAGAATCTTGGAGAAGAGGTTCTGTGGAGCTGAGACTAGACCCTCTCAAGTAGGAATGCTGCCAGCTGGTGCCGGCACCCCAGAAGTAAAAAGGGGGCTGCATTTTCAAGACACTTACTGATGGAGTATTACAGTGTTGGGGTGTCTATCTGTAAGGGAGCTTCTGGGAGTAGAGAAAAACTGGATACAGGACCTAAATGCCAGGGCAAAGAGCCATTGTTAAGTTCACATTAGCAAGACCAAGTCAACACTAGGAAAGGACAATACCTCTTCCTCCCTTCTCTTGGATTCCAGGACAGTTCTCTAGTTCGCTTACAGACACCTGTCTCACTGACAAAGGAAAGGGATGGGCAGAGTCTGAACCCCAACATCACAAAGCAGAGAAGGGTTAGTTTTGGAGCCTGACAGATAGTAAATAGTAATGCTAACCAGTACAGACAGCTAATTTATTAGTAGTCCAAATTTATACCCTTATTTAAATTTTTTTCTCATTTTTCAGCGCACACACACACACACACACACATATATGTATAATGAGTGAGTGAAATATGTTAGTGAATTATGAAAAGGGCCTGAGTTTCTTTGAGGAGCACTTCCTAATGAATTTTATGTGCTACTCGACTACAAATGCCACTGCTCTGCAGACTAATGACTATTTAAAAGTATCATATTGAATAGTATTTCATGATAATATATTCCTCCTTCTGTTTGATATAAGAATACAGGCAATCACATAAAATTTCCTATGGATTTATGACATTATGAAATATATTTGACTCCAGGGAAAATGTCAATGAAGAAGTATATTTAGGATGAATTCATCTTAAAAGTATCTATTTATACTAAAAATATTATTGAAATTAATCTTTCCTAAATCTGAACTTTTTTATATTTTATCAATATTTTACAATTCCTTTCGGGATAGACTATTTAGAACAACGTTACTATAATCCCTGGCACAAGTACCTACATTTGTAAAACTTCCTTCAGAGTAGTATTGGCATAAGGGGCTCAGAATAAATTTGAGTGACATAGTTTGGGAAACTGATGCCAGCAAGTTAACAGTAACTCACTCTTGGAAAGCTCATCTGTCACAATATCCTTAAGAGAAAATGATTTAAAAGAAAATTGGCATGTCACATTACACAGGGAAAATACAGCAGCTTAAAGTCTATTTTCCACAATAAGTATCACCCAACATTAAAACGCTTAACGAAGAGTCTTTTGGATTTATTGCTAAAATGATCTTCCTATATAACATTTTCTGCCATCGTGGTCTGGGCCGTGTGCTGGTTCAAGCTATCTTCTGTTTGACCAATGACAGTCTATATAAAGCTCTTATCTAACCTATGTAATACTCTTAGAACATAAGGGACACTCAATTGTATTATTATTGTGAATGTTGTTATTGTTGTGTCAGAACTTGCCGGAGAGTAGGACTTTCACGGCATGTTCCTCCACTTGCCACCACGTGCGTCACAAGTGACACTGCATCTTGAGAGGGGTCTGAGTGCAAACTCTCAGGTTACTGGTTTTATTTTGCAAAGAATTCATGCTAAAGAATTCATTACCCAGAATTTATCTCCCAATAATTTCGATATCAATAATAAACTTATGATAATTCAGGTAACAATCGTAAATATATTAACTGATATGAAGGAAACATCATTATATTCTTCTTTTCTTTTTTTAAGTTTATTTATTTTGAGAAAGAGAGAGTGTGTGCACCTGTGTGTGCGTGTGAGTGGGGCAGGGGCAGAGAGGGAGAGGGCTCCATGCTGTCAGTGCACAGCCCCACGTGGGGCTCCATCTCATGAACCACAAGATCAGGACCTGAGCCAAAACCAAGAATTGGAGGCTTAACTAACTGAGCCACCCAGGTGCCCTGATATTCTTATTACAGCAAGCTATATACATTATTGGTTTTAATTGATCGTAAACCTAAACTATTTACTTCACTGTTTTCTAAACTGCAATATATAAAATGGTGATATTTGTTTGAGAACTATGTCATCAGTACCTACTATAACTGCTTGATTCTGATGGTGTGTATCTGATTGTGTGTGGAGTGCATGTGCAATCTTGGTAACTTGCTTCCCCAGACATCTAGGAAATAATGAACCTTGGTTTCTTTTTCTTTTTTTTCTTTTTTTGCCACTTCCCCCTAATTTTGACTTCCACTATCCATAGTTCTTGAGACCCACATATCTTGGTTGTTGCCTTCTACCTACCTCTTCTGTCTCAAGCTTAAACTGGCAATTCCCTTTTACTCTGACTAAATTCTAAAGATAATAATGACATTGAAATATAGTCAAGTCTCCATTGCCACACCAAAACAAAGAAAAATGAGTTATATTTTACTCATAAAATTTACTTCAGAGATAGAAAAATCTTATAATAATTAAGATATATGCCATTTATTAAAGATCTGCAAGCTTTTTTGGTAAATATTTTAGGCTTTACACACCATTTGTGGTCTCACTGCTGTTTCTACTTCTGCTTCTTCCTATTCTTTCTTATGACTTCTTAAATATGTCCTGTAATTTGGCCCTTGAGCTGTGTAGTTCATGGATCCTTGCCCATATAATATTGCTTCTTTTGCTGCTTATTACATTTTTGGAAGTTAAATTTAAAAATAACTACTTTTAAACTTAATAATTGGTTCTCTTCCATTTATTTAATAATAATTTTAAATGTCTATTAACATATATTCTGATAATTATGTTATGAGCAATAATGTCTTTCTTGCTTCATCTTCCTGCTCCCAATTTGTTCATTTTTCCATGTTAAGGATGTTTCCTGGGGGACATGGGATCTCCCCATATTGACAATGAATTTAATTTTTCTGCCTATGATACTCTATTATACAATTTTTTAACTCACATATTCAATGTACTTGTATAAGCATAATTGATTGTTATAAGGAATTTCTTTTTGAAAACATAGTAAATTTCTTATCTATCAAATTACTTTTCTTTACCCTTAGGCAATTTAGTCATTAACTTTCTCATTTTCTTTTTTTTTTTATTTTCTTTTTTTTTCTTTTTTCCTTTTTTTTTTTTTTTTTTTTTTAGCGTTTATTTGTTTTTGAGACAGAGAGAGACAGAGCATGAACGGGGGAGGGTCAGAGAGAGGGAGACACAGAATCTGAAATGGGCTTCAGGCTCTGAGCTGTCAGCACAGAGCCTGACGCGGGGCTAGAACTCACGGACGGCGAGATCATGACCTGAGCCGAAGTCGGCAGCTCAACCTACTGAACCACCCAGGCGCCCCAACTTTCTCATTTTCAATCATGAGTTGTTCATAGCTTTACTTACTCATCAGGTTAAGGGGAAAGACAGCATTTACACATTTCTTTTAGGATTTCGTTATCTCCTACATTTTAACACTGGAGAAAATATCTTCTATAGATCACAAATGTGGAGGAGCAGCTATAAATCTGAAATTTTAAAAGACAAAAAGAAAACTATTTAATTGGAGAAAAGGAAGGAAAGGAGACATAAGTTTTACAAGGCATAGGAAGAAAATAATCAAAAGAAACTGAGAGTGAAAACAGCTATAGTAGGCACAAGATAAACAAAAGACAAAGACCTGTCAGATATGAGTGGCAATATTACTATCTTCTTTATGCTCAATTACTTAAAGTTGATATTCCATTTAATTGTACATATAATGCCATAAAGAAGAACTTTTTATTCCAATTTTATAGGTGAAGACAAATTCATAGATCATATGGAAGGGCAATAGGAATTAAATCCAAAGTCTACTTTAGACCAAAGTTCACAGAGTGTATTACTATACTATCTATTTTGCTACAGTGTATTTTCAAAACAACTCATGTATTTTCAAATTATGACTTGGCAGTTTGTAGTCTCCATATGTGACCTCCTCATCTCCTCTTTATCTGACAGATATACTTCATGCATAAGCAAAACAATGAATGAATTTATATTATTTTCTCTGGTTTTGAGATAAATGGGTGTGTTTTCAAGAGAGATAAGTTTTTGTTATAGTGTCTGGATGGAAGTTTAATTTTTTTTTATTTAACTTCGTGTGTGAAATAAGCATTTTACAAATAAGAACTACCTTTATCAGTTACTTTACATATAATATTTAATTTTCATAACAGCTTCTGAAGGTTTTACTATTATTACTGTTGTTTATTAAGTGAAAAAAAAATGAGCTTGGAGAGATAAAGTAATTTGGTCAGATTCATCCAATTATGATTCAAACTCAGAACTATCTGGCTTTAAAGCTCATATTCTTGGATGCCTGGGTGATTCAATCAGTTGAGCATCGATCTTCGGCTCAAGTCATGATTTCCCAGTTCATGAGTTTGAGCCCCACTCAACTAGGAGGCTGGGTGCTGACATCTCAGAGCCTGGAGCCTGCTTCCGATTCTGTGTCTCCCTCTCTATTTTGCCCTCCCCCGCTCACACACACTCTCTCTCTCACAAAAAAAAAATAATAAACATTTGAAAAAAATTTTAAATAAATAAAGCTCATATTCATAGTTTATACTATTTCAGAAAACTTACAAGTGTAGGGACAAACAAAAAGTCACTAGATCTGAGAATTCTTATATTTCTTATTCATATTATCATTTCATATGAGAGTAACAGAAAAAAATAAACTAAGGTTGCCAGATTAACAAATAAAAATTACAAAATGACAAATTATATTGGATGAGGAGTATTTGTACTAACAATTGATTTGTTGTTTACTTGAAATTCACAATTAACTGTCATCCTGTATTTTATCTACCAACTGTAAGAAGAATACCAATAAATAGACATGCTCAGAAATTGAGGACTAACCATTGTTAGATGTTATCAAAGTATGAGAACTGGGCATTAACTGTGTACACACTTTTACATTGGTGAAATTACTGAATCTTTCCAACTAAGGAAATTCGAGAAAAAAAAAAAGATTAAAAAATGAAGGAGTGCCTGAGTGGCTCACTCGGTTAAGCATCCAACTTCAGCTAGGTCATGATCTTGTGGTTCCTGGGTTCAAGCCCTGCCATCAGGCTCTTAGCTGATGGCTCAGAGTCTGCAGCCTGCTTCAGATGCTGTGTCTCCCTCTCTCTGCCCCTCCTCCATTCATGCTCTGTCTCTCTCAAAATAAATAAACATTAAAAATTATTAAAAAAAAAAAGAAAAAGAAGGAATAATTAGGGGAAAAATAATGAAAGAGGAAGGGAAAAAAGGGAAGGAAGGAAAAAAAGATGGTTTGAAGAAAAGAAGGATAGAAAGAAGAAAGGAAGGAAGAAATAAAAGAGAATAAAGAGACAAAAAGAGCAGTAAATAAGAGTATCATTGAAAATAAATATTAAAAATGTATCCAGGGGCTCCTAGGTGGCTCAGTTGGTTGAGCTTCTGTTTCTTGGTTTCAGCTCAAGTCATGATCTCACGATTTGTGAGTTCAAGCCATGCATCGGGCTCTGTGCTGACGGTGCAGAGCCTGCTTGGGATTCTCTGTTTCCTTTCTCTCTCTCTGCCCTTCCCTTGTTTGTTTGCTCTCTCTCAAAGTAAATAAACCTTTAAAAAATTTTTAAAAATATATCCAGTGTTGACACATAGAAATAATAGTTTCTTAGTCCACTTATCTCTGTAAATGTTTAATAAATTATAAACCTAAAATATTTGACCCACCCGTAAACTGGAAATTAGCCAACACTCACATTTTTCCACATTTCTTCCATATCCCTCATGATTGTTGCTTATGATTTCAACTACTCCCTTTCCTTGTTATAGTATGCTATTGCTATGTTACTATCTGAATCACACCAAGTCTCCTCCTTGGCAAGGATTTGGATTAGCTTTTTGAATGTTTTTGTGTATGTGGATCTCAATGTGAGGTCTTAGATGATTACATGGAGATTTTCTAGCCAAAACATAAGATAGGTGGAACAATTTTCATAATAATCACACTAAAATCATCTCCTTTATATCTTATGAGTCTGCTAGTAATTTTTTTGAAATGTTAAAATCACAACTAAGTAAAATGCATTACATGCTTTATACCCTGCTAATCTAGACTATAGAAAAAAATTTTAAGTTAATAATTTTGACAATTAAACAAATATATTTAAAAGTAATAATTAATTTATTAGAATTTATCACTACCTTTCCCAATTTTTTGGTTTGAAAAAGAGCCCTATAAAGAAAATTTAACCTTTCTTATTATAATCAAAAGTATAGATTATCTCCTTTTTTCCTTTCTGGAAAAAAATTGGCTTAGATTTGCACCATTTTGGAATTATTGGTTTTTTATTTTGCCTTATACTTAGGTATGTAATTATCACAGAGATGCTTCTAGAAAAATTTAGGATTCAGGGCATTGAATTTAAGAGTCCTGTTATGCCGTGATACGAAGAATAACCAATAATTTCTATCAGCTGTGTGATCCTGTATCACTTGTTTACCACTCCTAGGGCTTTGTTATTACATCTAAGAATTAGGATTTTTGAAGTAATTGGCTGCATATTTTCTTCTCATCTCAATTCAATTTGGAAAGATGAAATTATTATACTTTTGACATTTTTTGGCTTAATATAGTCAATGCAGTTGGCGTCTCGCATAGATTCATTCTAATTGTGAATTTACCCGCTGTATCTTCCAGTAAGGCAAACTACGTTTAATAGAGAGCAAGGAGACCTTGGAAAAACTTTAAATTCCCTGGCTCTCAGTTTTCTTATCTTTGGGTAGCTTTGGTTGTGATGGAGTTAGACATCCAAGTTCTCTTCTTGAGCCATAAATAAAATAGACCAAATATGTAGTTGCCAAGTTACCACTTTATTTGTGATGTATAGACGCAGTCATTAAATAGCAGCGCAGTGCGAAAGAAATGATCCACACGGAGGTGAGGCAACCCACCTTAAATCTGAGGAAACTGCACTTTCAACAATGAAATCTAATAAGCTTGAGGTTCATAAAATGACTGGAGGAAAGCCATGCATTCGAGCAGACTAGCAATTGAGACGTGGCCAGTTGTGGATGTGGAGCGTTTGCACACTGGACAAAGAAAATCATTACGCAGTAGCATAAAACTTCCCCACCTCATAAAATGCTACTATTTTGCTCCTGCAAACAGCAATTTCACAACCTCCCCCCTCTTTTTTCTGTGTATTTTATGGCACGGGACTCCTTTATGGTGCCAGATACATTTAAATCTAGTTTCTTTAAAAATTTTTTCTAGCCTTTATTTTTTAGTATTTTGAGAGTACTACAGCTCACAGTGGAATAATCAGTGTTGCTGAAGCAAAATATACAATATAAAGTATTTTAGAACAAAAGAAAATGCATTTCTGTTCAGTATAAGGCGTTGTCATGATGTTTCGAATATAATAATGAGATTGGTATTTTACTATTTATTTCTTCCATAATTGCTACTTTTGTATTGTTTTCTTTCAGGTGTATTTTTTTATTTGCTACTGAGAGGGTTTGTACAAGGTCCTCTCTTTAATACAGAAAATACCACACACACGCCCGCCCCGCCTTGCTTAAGATCCAGTTTCTACTAGCACTGACAGTGTGATCATTCTTTTTTTTTCCTCTTTTATCTTTCCATCCATTTTTTTCTTGTTTCCAGAGATCACATGCCAATATCATGTGCATAGCTTGTTTCTGAGACTAAGTTTTTTTGGAGGAAACTAGCTAATATAGCTCGCAGAATGCATACTAGAATGATGGCATTCCAGAGCTAGATCAATCAGAATCAAAACATTGATTATATAACCATTGCTAATCATAAACTGGGTGGGTGAAACTCCTAATGTGCAGTAGCACCACAATTATCAAGATTTTCATTGGTGAAAGGTTGGCTTACATAGTAGTGGTGGTACTAATATAGGAATGGGAATATGATAAGAGTGGAATTGATTGAAAGTTGTTAATGGCCCTGGAAAGTATGTATGTATGTGTATGTGTATGAAAAATACCCATAGCTAGGGGCAACCAGTGTTAACCCCTTACTGTACAATTCTGGCTGTGGGTATATGTTCTGTTTTACTAAATTAGAATGATAACCATTTTACAACTTCATTTTCTATTAAATGGAAAATGATAGCATCTCAAAACTTCAAATATACTAAAAGAACACTATCTCATAGTTTTTGGTGGGTCAGGATTCCAGGGACAAATTAGCTGAATGATTCTGGCTTAGGGTATTTCATTAGGTGGCAATTAATCTAGTCATCTTCAAGAGAAGGCTAGAAGCAAGATGCCTCAAATTATTAGAAGTATTTAAAATAATATGCAGACTAGATGTAGTGAATTATTTTAGTGTCATTTGAGATTTATTGGTTTAAAGGTTATACATAGTGTAATAATTAATGGAATATATCAGAAAATGAGGCCTAGGACTTGGAAGCATACATGAAAAGTTCCAATAGTTTTCTTTGGTTTAGTCAACATTTAAAAAATCATGCTTCTTTTTAATTAAGGAAATTATTGAATGTGCCTTTGAAAAAAAATTGTGGCTACTTACTCTATACAGGTTCTAATCTACATTTTGAAAGAGGTTTCAAAGAAATAGATGGTATACTTTTAACTCTCATAGTAACTTGTAATTAGGTAGCAGATTGCATATAAGAAATAAGCATGCTATTTTTTTCTTAAAGAATTGAAAATACATAGAAATATATATCAATCCCATCAAACTTATATTTGATCAATTAACTTATGAATCAAAAATAGTCTATACTTTTGGATTATAATTTTGAACATTTTGTACAAGTATATCAAGTAAATGATAGGCTAGCAATGAAATAAAGAGAAGATTTGAACCAAATATCTAATTATCAGCACATTCATTACCACTGTTACATAACAAATCACCACCTCATTTAACAGCTTAAAAAAATGGTCATGTTTACCTCACAGTTTTTGTGGGTCAGGATTCCAGGGACAAATTAGCTGAATGATTCTGGCTCAGGGTCTTTCATTAGGTTGCAGTTAATCTTTCATCTGGGGCTGGTTTATCTGAACCTTCATTAGGACTGAATAATCCACTTCCAAACTAAGGCACATGGCAACTGGCAGGCCAGAGTTCCTCATCGCTTAGATGTCTGCATAGGCTAGATAACCTTAACGTGGCACTTGGCTTCTCCCAGTATCCTCCCAGGACACTCACGTTAGTTCTTAATATGTTTTTGGATTAAGATAAAAATCTTAGAAATGATGGTGGCAATATCTAAGTGATTTGTGTAGCTCATCTTTAGTGTGTTGGGGGCAGATCCACACATAACCATTGAATCTTTAAATTGTTTTTATTATTTTTCAACGTTTATTTCTTTTTGGGACAGAGAGAGACAGAGTATGAACAGGGGAGGGGCAGAGAGGGAGGGAGACACAGAATTGGAAGGAGGCTCCAGGCTCTGAGCCATCAGCCCAGAGCCTGATGCGGGGCTCGAACTCACGGACCGCGAGATCGTGACCTGGCTGAAGTCGGACGCTCAACCGACTGCGCCACCCAGGCGCCCCAACCATTGAATCTTTAACTCTGAGTCAAGATCTTCCCTTATCATGTTGGTAAAAAAGAAAAAAAAAGTCTCTACAGATACTCAAGATCATGATACATTTGGTCAACAGATTGATGATTTTTTTCAGAAACTTTCTCCTATGTGAATATTTTTATCATTAGTAACTATCTGCACATTTTTTTGACATTTATTTATTTCAGTTTTTCATTTCTACCTTATTCACAGACTTTATACCTTTTATAAAAATGTACTCAAAATTTTTTCCATACATTTATCAAAATCCATAGAATATACAAGTTCAAAGAAATGAGTTCACATTTTAAAAACTCAAGTACTTTTTTTTTAAATTTTTTTTTAACGTTTATTTATTTTTGGGAGAGAGAGAGACAGAGCATGAACGGGGGAGGGGCAGAGAGAGAGGGAGACACAGAATCGGAAGCAGGCTCCAGGCTCTGAGCCATCAGCCCAGAGCTCGACGCGGGGCTCGAACTCACGGACCGCGAGATCGTGACCTGAGCCGAAGTCGGAGGTTTAACTGACTGAGCCACCCAGGCGCCACAAAAAAACTCAAGTACTTTTAGAAATAGTACCACCTCCAAATATTTATTCTGAAGAGTTTACACTGTCAACATAGGAATAATGTTCCCTCAGACAAACATGAACTCCTCATGAATAAATAAATGATTAGAAAAATGTTCAAAGGTGGTTTTCTATTATCCAATACATTTCTAACACTATAATTGCACTTTGCCTAAAAATGTGTTTTTTAAAATCTCTGTTTTTATCCCATTTTTATTTTCATTCAGTCATCAATTTTCAGTGAGGGAAATGCATTTTCATTATATCAAAGAGTCCTTTCACAAGAAAAAACATCTCAGTTTTATTGATGATGGTTTACTATGTTCTACTTATATATAATATGTCATCAATAACAATATCACCAAGATAATAGAACTCTTACTTGTAAGACCATCTGGCTTGTCTGGACATGTTCCTCTCTTGGAGATGAGCAAAGGGTAAGAAGGAAAACAGAAACAACGTTGTTTTGACCTAGGCACAGGACCAACAAACTGTAATTTCCATCTTATCCTATAGGCCAAATAAATCACATAACTCAGCTAAAAGTCAAAATGAGAAGAAAATGGAAAGAATAGCAAAATGTTGAAGAAATGGGGCAATTAATGCCATCTACCACTCAACATTAGAGACAAATTAAACTCACAAAATAAAATTAATTTTGATCTAAATTTTCCTAAAATTAGATACCTTAGTTCTATTAAGTGAAAAATAATTATATTTAATAAAGTTGGATATGGATATTAAAAGGATACAATTTTAAATCATAAGAAAACAAATCCATAATAAAAAGCCAATTAGTTAAACTTCACTGGTTAGAGGATGCTAAATTACAGTTTATAGAGAAGTCCTTACAGACATCCCACGGTTATGCATCTTCAGAATTTTAAGATAAAAATTTGTTAATGAATAGCCAAGAAAGGTAGAAATCTCTCATTTATGTCTACAGGATCTAAAGAATGAATAATATTTTCTAATGAGGTTATGTTATAAGACCATGAAATGTAATGCTCTGGAATTCTTCATAAAGAAATATTTCTGTTAAAGGTCAGAGGATATATTAAAATTTCCATGAACAAAATATAATAAAGATATATGATATTTGAATGAATATTAATAAATAAACAATTATTCACTAATATAGGTTTGCATATTAAACAAAGTATATTTTCAAGTGGTTACATATATAGATATATACAAGTAGGAAAAATATTTTATCAGTCACCAAATATTTTATTAAAAATATTTTCAGTGTAATCATGAATTGGTTATTGTAGCCAATACATGTAGACAAAAATAGTCTTTTATGTATATAAAATAACTGAATAGCCAATTTCTTTAACAGCCATTACTCATAATTGATAATGTTTAATTTAATACAAAATTAATTTTGTCAAGTAATAATTAAAATTTTACTTCTGCTATAATCATGTAATCATTTATTTATATTTATCTTATACTGCTTTTTACTTTGATCTTTTTAATATAGGAAGTGGTAACAATTTTTAAAATGCAAGAATATTCAGTAAAAAATGAGTGTCTACTTGAAACTTGATGCCCTTATCTCCATAGCAACTATTTCAGTGTTATTTTATAGATTTATGCATATGTATTTTACAGATACATATTTTTATATATAAATATTCATATACCTAAAATTATAAAATACTTAAAAGGCAGCTCTACACCTGAGTTTCCTTTCATGAAAAAATGTATCTGGGTGACCATTTCAAGTCAGTACACGGACATTAGCCTAGACCCCTACTAACGATGCATTATTAGTATGGCCATTTCCTTACCTATGACTTTTTAATATTCTATAAATCTTCAAAGATGAAATGCACATAAAAATAATATCATGGTACATTTAACTCAGTAATGAAAACATGGGAAAAAACTGTACATTTAAATATCTGGATGTGAAGATGGTTTGTTTGGGGGAAAGTGCAAGAGACTGATTCTAAACTATTCATGTCTCAGAATTTAGCAAGATTTGTAACCAGAGTCGTTAGGTAACTTCATGAAAGCAGATTATGAAGCAGAATTCTGTTAGAGTCTGTAAATCTGTTAAATAAACCATATGTGACAGTTCTACAGTTTGTCCAATCAACCCTTTTGTATTTAGAACATTTTTCATCATTTCTCTTAATCATCAGGATTTTACAGCAAGAAATAACCTCCACCTGGATGGATGTTAAATTGTGGGGGGGGGGGGGACAACTAATCGCTGAAGACCTAAGAAATCAAGCTATTTATCATCAATAATAACGGTTATACACTATTCACAGGGAAAAACAAAGAGCCTGATAGTTTATTAACTTTTCAGCTACTCATTTTTTTATCATCTCTTTATTGTGTTTTAAGATATTCTTGTTGTTGGCCAGTAGATTTAGGTATGAGATGTTGATGGCTAAACCCATGTAAGAGTATGACGTTGGTTCACGTAATTCTGTCAAAGTGCACAGATTTCATCGTTGTTGCTACCATGGTGTGATGGGCAACCTATAAGGGCAGTGCCAACTTCACAGTGACCCCTGCCTCCTCTTACTCCACACACTGGTGCAGTGTATCTTCCTAATTGTGAGCTGTATTTGGTGACTTGCTTCTAATCAAGAGAATATGGCAAAAGTAACAAAATACCACTTTTGAAAAAGACTCTGGTTTTCCTTTTGCTTAACCCTCCCTCCCCCCCCCCCCCAATTTCTCTCCCTCTCTCCTTTTCTCTTTCTCTCTCCCTTCACTGTGGGGAAAGCAAGCTGCCATGTTGCTACAGAAGTAATGTTAGAGAGATAAATGTGACAAAGAACTGATATCTCCATCAAACAGCAAGAAATGACCTGAAGCCTGTCAACAGCCACTTCAGGGAAATTGAAAATGAATCCTTCCTTAGGGGACCTGTGCAATGACAGCAGGCCAGCTGACCCCTAGTCTTGTGAGTGGCCCTGATCCACACTCAGCTAATCCTTGCCTGAACTCCTGGCCCACAAAAACTATGAGATAATTAATGTATCTCTTTTTGAGCTACTAACGTTTAAGGAAAGTTTGATACAGCAAGAGATAACTAGTATACGCGATAAGAGTTATGCTGACATTCTTTAGGAACAGTATATGAAAACCTGTAAAGTGACCCCTTGATCATGAGAACAACATAAAATATAAGACAAAATTATGTGTAATAAACACACACAAAATATCCATGCTAATTCGGAAAAAAAGACATCTATAAGAATAGTTTTTAGGTCATTGAAATACTATAGGATGAAGTGAAATAAATATTAAAATCAATAGAGCTAGTCATCTCACTGAAGTTAGTTTTAATCTTCCTAGTCCAGTGTCTATGAAAACCCAGAGAAATCCAAAGCCAACCACAAAATGCAGAAATAGATTATGAATATCTCAATTAGGATTCAACTTATAATTTGAATGAGTTCTTCAAAAGAGAGAGAGAACAAAACTTAAGAGAATATTTCTCATTTACTAACTAAAAGAGTAGAATCCGTACATAACAGAATGCTCTGCTCTAAAAAAAATGCAGCTTTTCTTTGGAGACACCCCACAATCTTTCTCGTTTATCACAAATTTCTGTACAATACGTTCCTGGAAATCAATGAAAAATCAACACTGCCACTGTGTAATACATGGCATCCATAATACGTTCTCTATTTACATACAGAGAGGGATGGACCTGAATATTTTCTTCTATGTGGGGCTTTGGAAATCATCTTTTATTTGCCTTGAGTTTACCCATCATACAAGCAATAGTTCGGAAGAAAATTATAGATGATCTAATATGTTGAATGAAGCCACAAGTGTACATACTCCCATTAAGTTTTATGTTTTTATAATTCTTTTGCTGCTTTTTTTTTAATGGGACTAAACAGCTCAACTTTCCTAAAAATATAAAGAATAGAGTCTCTATATATTTTGTTCATTATTAAATGTTTTTTTTTCAGAATTGTTGTGTTGATTTTCAATTGAGTATATAATAGGTAATATAACTACATGTTTTTAATTGACTTTCACCCTGGCGCACAATAAAATACATTGTGATTCTGGAAGGGAACACCCTACATTTTACACTTCCATACAATCAGCAGTGCGTTTTAGCATAGCAAAGGCTCCATAAAAAATAGTACATACACTGTTTTCAGGTAGACACTATTATCCAAAAAGTTTGTTTTAGTAGCATCATTCTTTAAGAGTCTAACAAACTTTTAGATGGATGTGAGAAAACTAATACTTCTCATCAGAAACAATCTAGTATCTAATTTTCAGTTATGAATTATGAGGAAACTGTCACTACATCTATTCTTTTTGTATCTTCCCTTTGTTAGAACACCCTCTTCCAGCACCTAATGTGTTGCTGTGCACACAACGAACAGTAAATGCTTATAAACCAGTCCTCTCTAAGATGCTTTATCAAAAAAATAATTGCATTTTTGCCACTATATTGATACCATTAAATTAAGAGTGGAGAAAAAAATGAACGTGGTCTTAAGTGAAGGAAACATTTTATAATTATCTGATAAACATGAACAAAGTAGATTTTCAATTCCACTGTTTTCAGCTCTAAATTAGGTTTTAGTTCCTAATCTAATTTAGCATTCTATTTCTGTAGAAATTTTCTAGATAACATTTCAACTCTCCACTTCACTTAGTCTATCAGTTCCCAATCTTATCTGTGTAATGAAGACCAGACCTATTCATGTACGTCGGATTGGGCAGAATAATCTTTCCATTTTGCTACATGTCTACATGACAGCACTACTCAGTAGGGACCAGTAATTCTAATCGTGCAGTTCATCCTCTAGTAATATGAAGTTAAAAACTCAAATTTAGGCAATGCTTCAATAAAGCTAATCTGGCTGCATTTGTAGAGATAGTTCCAAAATTAACGTAACCAAGAATATTGTAACTTTTCCTCCAAATATTCCCTTATTCTTTCTTTCCTTTTTAGTGTAGAAAAATACCCCACTTGACTAATACCTGAACTCACATTTAATCTTTAAACCTGCACTGCCTTGAATACTTCTACTGATCCTTCTTAAAGATATTTCAGTTTTCCAAAATCTCTGCACGCTTGTAAATGTGATTAAATTTTATTCAACTGTTTGAATGTCTTTTTTTTTAATGTTTATTTATTTTGAGAGAGAGAGAGATAGAGCATGACCAGGGGAGGGGCAGAGAGTGGGGAAGAGAGAGAATCCCAGGATTTGAACCCACAAACCCACAAGATGATGACCTGAGCCAAAATCAAGAGTTGAACGTTTAATTGACTGAGCCATCCAGGCATCCCTCAGCTGTTTGAATTTCTAGTTGTGACATGTTTAGGTTGTATACTGTACATTTGCCAATTTCTTTGGGAGATTTCCTCTACTCTATTGCATACAGTATCAGTGAGAAAATAACTCTGGCTTTTGGGGTGGGTCAATTTTTCTTCTCTTCAGCATCCTTAATACAGGTGAGTTGCACTGACTTATGCTTGCTTGACCAAGCAGACTTTTGCTTTCTCTCTGGGGACTTTATAGCCTGTGCTAGCAGCATAAGGACATGAGGGAGAAATGTAGATCATTCACTGTAGTGGTAGTGAAGTGACCAGACTGTATCATTACAAACTTGTCTGCTCTATTTCCTATTCCTTACACATGAGAAACTCCCTTCCTAATTCTCAAACTGAAACTCTAAACCCTCCTCTAGCTTTAGTCCCTTGTGCATATAATATCCAGTTTGTCAGAGGAAATAACTATTGAATTTAACCAAGAAACTATTGATCTAGAATGTAGCTTTCTTCAACATACTTTAATACCATAAATGTCCTATTTTTTCTTCACTATGAAGGAAAGTTGAAATTGTGTATCACACCCTGATTAAGATAAAGACCAAAGTTTTGTGAATTTTAGGGAACTGATTTTTAAATATATGATTAGGAGAAGATTTAACATCATAAATTAAGGGGAATACTTCTATGACATGAATAAAAAATGAAATAAAGTAAAATAAATATTAAAAATTCAAATACTTGGGACACCTGGGTGCTCAGTAGGTTAAGTGCCTAACTTTGGCTCAGGTCATGATCTCACAGTTTGTGGATTCAAGCCCCGCATCTGGCTCTGTGCTGAACAGCTCAGAGCCTGGAGTCTGCTTCGGATTCTGTGTCTCCCCCTCTCTCTGCCCCTCCCCTGCTTGCACTCTGTGTGTGTGTCTCTCTCAAAAATAAACATTTAGAAAAATTCAAATACTTGAGGGGCACATGGGTGAGTCAGTTGGTTGAGCCTCCGACTTCAGCTTAGGTCATGATATCACGGTTTGTGAGTTTGAGCCCCACGTTGGGTGAGCTCGGGCTCCACTTCAGATGAGCTCAAGACTAGTTCTGGGCTCCACACTCTCTCCCTCACTCTCTTCCTCTCTGTCTGCACCTCTTGGGATTCTCTGTTTCTCTGTCTCTTTCTCTCTTTCTCACCAGCACTCTCTCTCAAATAAATAAATGCAAATTAAAAAAACTTCAAATACTTGAAATATATATTTTAAATAGGCTAGATATTCTAATTGTAGATTAAAATAAAGAAAAATACGTGTGCAGTGGGATAATAAAAATAGGAAAATAGGAAGTACAATATTTAGGTAAAAAATTGAAAACAGATTTAGCTTAATGAAGAATTTCCATCGCTTCTCTTCATTTCACTTATAATTTTTGCTCCCTTACCTTAACAGAACTGTATATCCATTTACATATAGTTTAAAATTATTTAAATTAAGGTTTAGGTTTTATTTACAATAAATGAATAGGACTATTTACACTAAATTTGTATTCACCTATATTCCTGATATATGCTTTTTGAAATCTTAAGTTTGCAAAGTCTATTTTTGTTTTTATCTACTGTAGTTATTCATGATGTTTGCCTATTTCACTGTACAGAGAAAATACTTGAACATGCCCTGTTAACAATTTAAAATGTAAATACTTAAAAACATTATGGATCAATATTTTGCTATTGATATTTTTTAATTTGCTTAAACCTCATATTATTTCCACATATATTGCTTTATGCTTTTGCTCTAAAAAAATAAGGAGAGTTAAAAATATTAATTACCTGAGAACATAATTATGTCAAATCATTTCGTAGAATTGATTGTGTCAAACACAAACAATGCTAGAGTGAGGTTTGTTTTTTTTTTTACAAGCTTTTTAAAATAAATATCAGGGAGAGATTTATTAAGAAACAAGTTGTTTAGAGTAATTTGTAAATCATTTGTATCTCACATCACTCCATGTGACTAGTCAATGCTGCAAATTGTGGTTTTGCTTCAATTCATCATTTAATTTACAAAGTAATTATTTAGCTTCACAGTAAAATGTTTTAAATATCAAAACCCTTTCCTGCTTAAAAAATTCATATAGAAACTAGAATTTCCCATGCAGTGGGAAATGTATTTTGCAAACTGGATTGAGTCGAAGAACAGTGCTCAAACTGTTCCATTATATCAAAGTTGGTGTACCCAGCAGTGAACTTCTCCCACAAAAACTGATTGTATGATGGAGGCTGGTTATGACTTAGAAAAAAGGAAAACAACTCTTCCTTCATAACAATACGAATAAACTAATGGTTTATTTTAAAAACATTTCTAGGCATTTCAAGAACTGCAGTGATGTAAATACACAGAAGACTCTAGAATGTCTGTCTCTAAAATGCTACAGAATCTGTAGCACTCCACACACACACAAAATGTTTTTTTCTGTTGTTCACTATACCAAATAAAGCAAATGTAAATAATGTATTTTCCTACTGAAATAACTCTCTAGGGAATTAAGTTTCTGAAACACCATTTATGTTAGTCCTAAAAAAAACACATTTTTTTTTTCATTATGTCCTCAATACATAGGTATCTATTTAGGCTTCTATAGATTTAAGTACATTTGAAAATCTTATGATTGTGGATTACATGTGGTTAACTATTTCCATATGTAACATAATCATTCCTAAGAATTCATTACATATTTTGGTTGTAGCTTCTTCTTCTTTTTTTTTTTTTTAGTTTATTTATTTCTTTTCAGAGAGAGAGAGAGAGAGCACATGAGCAGGGGAGTGGCAGAGAGAGAGGGAGAGAGAGGATCCCAAGCAGGCTCTGCACTGTAAGTTCAGAATCCGACATGGGGCTCAAACTCATGAACCATGAGATCATGACCTGAGCCGAAATGAAGAGTCAGATGATTAACCTAGTGAGCCACCCAAGCACTCTGGATATGGCTTCTTATCAGATATACAGTTTATGAAGATTTTCTCCCATTTTGTAGGCTGCTGTTTCACTCCATTGATGTTATGCTTTGCTGTGCATAGTTTCGGGTTTTTTTTTGTTTGTTTGTTTTAGCTTTTTAGTTTCTTGTCTACTTTTGCCTTTGTTGCCTGTGCTTTTGTATTCTAGCCAAAATATCATTGCCAAGATCAATGTCAAGAAACTTTGTTCCTTTGTTTCCTCCTAGGAGTTTAACAGTTTCAGGTCTTACATTTATGTCTTTAATATGTTTTAGTTGATTTTTTACGTAAGGATGTGACACAAACATCCAATTTCACTCCCTTAGAGGTGGATATACAGTTTTCCCAAAACCATTTATTGAAGAGACTGTTCTTTCTTCATTGTGTATTCTTGGTGCCCCTGTCAAAAATTAGTAGACGGTAGGTGTGTGGGTTTATTTCTGGGGATCTTGATTCTGTTCCACTGATCTCTGTGTCTATCTTTATGCCAACACCATAATGTTTTGATTACTGTAGCTTTGTAATATAGTTTGGAATAAGGAAGCAATAGCTCTAGCTTTGTTCCTGATCAAGATTGCTTTAGTTATTCAGAAGTTTTTGTGATTCCATACAAACTTTAGTATTGTTTTTTCTATCTCTGTGAAAAATGCCTGTGGAATTTGATAGGGATTGCTTGAATATGTAGATCGTTTGGGTAGTTCAAAGATTTCTTCACCTCATACCATATATAAAAATTAGTGTGGAATTTATCATATGAGTAAGTTTAAAACTAAAACTATAAAGCTGTGAGAAGGAACTTAGGAAAAATATTTGCAATCTCAGGGAAGACAAAGATTTTATATGGAGCACCAATAGTAATAATAAAGATATAACAATTTGGCCATCATTTAAGAAACAAACACCTGCTCTTTAAAAGCAAAAAAAAATACTGGGAAAATATTACATACATGTTATATAATATATATTATAAGGCATATCTGGCATTATTGCACTTGACTTTATTGCACTTTGCAGATGTTGTTTTTTTTACAAACTGAAGGCTTGTTACAGCCCTGAATTGAACAAGTCTGTCAGTGCCATTTTCCCAGCAGCATTTGCTCACTTCTTGCCTCTGTGTCACATTTTGTTAATTCCCTTAATATTTTAAAGATTTTTTCATTATGATTATATCTGTTATGGTGATATGTGATTAGTGATCTTTGATGTCACCATGCAGTTGTTTTGGGGAATCACAAACTGCACTCATGTAAGACAGAAAAATTAATCAATAAATGCTATTTGTGTTCTGACTGCTCCACTGACTAGCCATTTCCTTTCTCTCAGGCCTACCTATTCCCTGAGACATAATGCTGAAATTAGTCCAATTAATTACAATGGCTTCTAAGTGTTCAAGTGAAAGGAAGAGTCACACATCTCTTCTTTAAATCAAAAGCTAGAAATGATTAAGCCTAGTGAGGAAGGCATGTCAAAAACCAAAATAGGCTGAAAGCTATGCCTCTTGTACCTAGTAGCCAAATGGTGAATACACAGGAAAATTTCTTGAAAAAAATTAAAAGTGCTATTCTAATTAACACCCAAATGATAAGAAACAGCTTTTTGCTGATTGGAGAAAATTTCAGTGGTCTGCATAGAAGATCAAGCCAGCCACAATATTCCTTTAAGCCAAAGCCTAATCCAGAGCAAGGCCTTAACTCTCTTCAGTTCTGTCAAGATGATGAGAGGTAAGGAGCTACAGAAGAAAGGTTTACAGAGGTTGGTTCATGAGATTTAAGGAAGTAAACCATCTCCATCACATAAAAATACAAGGGGAAATGGCATGTGCTGATGTAGAAGCTACAGTAAGTTATCCAGAAGATGTAGGTAAGATAATTAAGGAAGATGCCTATACTAAACCACAGATTTTCAATGTAGACAAACAGCCTTATATTGGACTAAGATGTCATCTAGGACTTTAACAGCTAGAGAGAAGTCAATGCCTGGTTTTAAAGCTTCCAAAAACAGGCTGGTTTACTTGTTAGGTGCTAAGGCAGCTGGTGATTTAAGGTGAAGCCAATGCTTATTTACCATTACAAAAACCCTAGGACCCTTAAGAATTATGTTAAATCTACTCTGCCTTTGCTCTACAAAAAGGACAACCAAGCCTGGATGACAGCACATCCATTTACAACATGGCTTACTATTTTAAATCTACTGCTGAGATCTACTGGTGAGAAAAAAAGATTCATTTCAAAATATGACTGATCATTGACAATGTAGCTGATCACCCAAGGTCTCTGATGGAGATGTACAATGAAGTTAATGCTATCTCATGTCTGCTAACACATCTATTCTGCAGTCCATAGATTAAGGAATCATTTTGACTTTCAAGCCTTATTATTTAAGAAATACATTTTGTGATGACTTAGTTGCCACATACAGTGATTTTTCTGATGGATGTGGGCAAAGTAAATTGAAAACCTACTGGAAAAGATTCCCATTCTAGATGCCATTAATAGCATTTGTGATTCATGAGAAGAAATCAAATGATCAATATCAACAGGAATTTGGAAGAAGTCGATTCCAACCCTCATGGATGATTCAGAGGGGTCAAGACTTCAGTGGAGGAAATACCTGTAGATGTGATGGAGATAAAAGAGAACTAGAATTAGAGATGGAGAGATGCAAAATCTGATCATTTTATCTGGGGGCAGTATTTTTGCTGAGGAATTAATCCCATTTCTGCATGATCTTGCCTTGATGTGTATTTGTAGGATCTGATTAAACTGGAAAGAGAAAGATTTCTTATCAATAAAACTCATACACTGGGGTGAAGCAGGTGGGTCAGGCTGCACTGTAAAGAACTATGTGAGAACTGAAAGGACATTACTTAGTAATGATGACCTGTAGTTTAGGAATTGCTTGAAGGGATTTAACTCTGTTAATCTTTACTTCAACATACGGTATAAGAAGCTGCAGGAAGGAAACAAAAGCAGAGGAAATAGATTTCTTTTTCTTTTCTTTTTTTTTTAACATTTTTTAAAATTTATTTTTGAGAGACAAAGAAAAACAGAGCATGAGAGAGAAGAGGAGGGCAGATAGAGAGGGAGACACAGAATCTGAAGCAGGCTCCAGGCTCCGAGCTGTCAACACAGAATCTGACCAGGGGCTCGAATCCACAAACCATGAGATCATGACCTGAGCCAGTCTGATGCTTAACCAACTGAGCCACCCAGGCACCACATGGACTTTTTCTTAAAACAAGCAGAGAGGGATATTTTATTTTTTGTTGTTGTTGAAAAATAGAGTAAAAAAGAGTGTATTTGGAATGTTGTTTATACTGGAGTTTTTAATACACAATTTCATTAACTTAATTTTAATTACAACTATTATTTTGTGTGCTGTCTCTTTTTTATGTATGTGGTTTTATAATAGAGTAACTTCTTATTTCATGTTTGTTTCCCTTCAAAAGATTGTGTCTAAGTCATCAGTTTACCAAAAACTAAACAAAACAACAAGAAAAACTAGTAAAACTAAATAAGAAAACCAGAAATATTTGCAGAACAATTTATCTTCTTTCATTTCGCATAGTTTTTCAATTCTACTATTTTCCTGTCTTATTTTTTGTTCCTGATTGCAACTGTGAGATTCATAACCAACTTCTTACTGAATAAAGAATGTAATTAAGAACTTTTTGTAGACTTAGTTGTAGCTTCCTGCTGAGATTATTCTCTAAATAGTGATAAAACATATGTGACCAAGGCCATTGAGTTCTGCAGGATTTCCACCACTTAGGAAAGATGGAACATTCTTTACGAAGAATGTACACATTTTGTGTTATCATTATTCAAGCAATGGGTGTCTTCTAAATATCTGATTCTCTGACACAAACATGTACAGTACTGTTTACAAAAAAAGACCTATGCAATTATGGTCACTAATTTGCTTTAGAAAGGTAATCCTGGTGAACAATGTTCCTGCTATTGAGTAGTTGTGAAAATACATAGCTTATGAATGTAACAATCTGTATGTTTTGCTTAAAATATTGTTGTAATTCACAATTATCAATGTTAGGAAATGAGCTTCAATAATTCTTCATCTCATATGAAGTTTTGTTCTAAAAATAAAGAAAAAGGTTAATCTTCAACACATGAATGACTAAAAAGAGCAACTCCTAGGAAATAGTCATCTATTATATAATGTTTATATATTTTTGAATTTTATATTTTTAAATCTATTTTAAATATTTGTTTATTTTTGAGAGACAGAGAGAGAGACAGAGCAGGGCAGAGGTGGGGCAGGGAGAGAGAGGGAGACACAGAATCCAAAGCATGCTTCAGTCTCCAAGCTGTCAGCACACAGCTAGCCACGGGATTCAAATTCACAAAACATGAGGTCATGACCTGAGCTGAACTCAGAGGCCTAACCGACTGGGCCACCCAGGTGCCCCTACATTGATTTATGATAACTATTGTGGACATGTTTATTAAGCTATGCTTTTCTTTAGTGGAAAAAAATCAATTGAATCATGTATTCAATAATACTTGGAATTATTTCTCAGAATCAAACTAAATCGATTAATGTTGTTTTCAAATTGCAGTTAGGAAAATCCACTTATTCATGTATCTTTTTCATTAGCATCTGGTAAGTATAATTATGAATCTGAAGCCCTAAATTTACAAAAAAAGAAAAAAAAACCTTCACAAAATTCTTTAAGTTTTTAATACTAAGAATTGAGAGTTTTATTTATAATGATTGCCATTTTTATTATTTATTGATCTATCTATCTAATTTAAAAAAGTTATCCAAAGAAAGCAACTGGATTGTGACCTATGTAGTCATAGCTTAATATTGAACAATTTAATTAAGGGGAGCTCTATACGGATTGTTGTTTCTCTGTGTTGCATCCTAAATTCTGTTAATTTGCTCCAAATACAGCCACATCAGCCTTCCCAAATTTTAATCCTTCTTCTGTTAGCTCATTGACATAGATGCTCTGCCTGAGTTTCTTCTCTCTGTGCAGTGATGAGGAAATTGTCACTGTAGGATTAATGTTTTTTTTTTCCCAACTTTTTTTTTTCAGGTATCACAGTCATGTGCTGTGATCTACTTTCGAAAAACAGTCATATAACTGATATAACAGTCCAAAATAACTGATATTTTATAAATGCATACCATGAAGTTGAACCATAGATGAGGCAAAAAAAAAAAAATGCCAAGCCATATATAAAATCACCAAAGAAACAATGGGAAAAAGTATTTAAAAATGTGCAGAGAACGTGGTAATAAGATGAAAATGAAACAAGAAAAGCCAAGAGTTCATGATAAAATAGACCATGGATGATAGAGAAAAAAGCTGATTTGGCTCTGGAGTCAGCCAGTTAACATTCACTGTACTTCAGACCACACATATTATTACAATAAGTTCATTTTCCTTTGTGGTTGCTTAGGTGCATCTCTGTTTTGTATGAATAATTGTGCCTGCTTTATAGAGAAATGTTATTAGCCTTGTGGTACTCTTTGTCATACTGAAATCATAGGCTACTAATTATATCTCAAAGAGGTAAACAAATTTATCGCTTGCTAAGCAAAACAGAAATGTAATTTCAATGTACAGATTCAAACTAAGTAAGATTTAATCTAAAATATATCACTTAGAGAAGAATATATTTAGGCATTGAAAGAAGCAAGATTGTTTACAGATTGGCTGATTCACCACAAATGTAGATTTAATGGGAAAAAGCTGTTGCTTGGCTAACATTCGGAAATGAGGTGTTGTCACTGATTAGCTTATTTTCCGAGGTATGCACTGTTCAGTAATTCTACTGATTAATTAGTAAAAGTATAAATCTCTCTCTTTCTCCTCTTTCCTCTCTTCTATCTCTCCCTCTCCCTCTGTCTCTTTAATTATATGTTGAATGTTTGGAACACTGGACAAAGAATTTTAACTCTGGACTCTGTCTTCTCCTTTATTTTAGAAAATATTTACTGTTATTCTTGCTCCCTCCACCCCACTTTTGATAATTCCTTAGCAAAGGTGTCAGAATAAATAATCCGGGGTTTTCTAGAACTTCCTCATTTTATTTGATTCTCTTGGAAGGAAAGGTTGGATTTGAAGAGGATTGACTTTTGGCTTCAATGTTTCTCAGACTGATTTCATCTTTTTTTTTTTTTTTAATTTTTTTTTTTCAACGTTTATTTATTTTTGGGACAGAGAGAGACAGAGCATGAACGGGGGAGGGGCAGAGAGAGAGGGAGACACAGAATCGGAAACAGGCTCCAGGCTCTGAGCCATCAGCCCAGAGCCCGACGCGGGGCTCGAACTCACGGACCGCGAGATCGTGACCTGGCTGAAGTCGGACGCTTAACCGACTGCGCCACCCAGGCGCCCCGCATCTTTTTTTTTTTTTTTTTTAATGTCTTGTTGAATCATCTTTCAGAAGAGTAGCTTCTCAGAAACATTATAGTCTCGGGATCATAGTCTCCATAAAAATACTACACAAACTGAATAAATTTCTATCAAAACTGACAGGCGGGTGGTCTTGAACTATGTCCCAAGATTTCCATGACTGACCAAAAAAGAAAGTCCCTGAGGTCACCTTAGTCTATCTTAAATAACCATGCTTCTTTTTTCTTTAGTTTGGACATAGATAGTACTACTTTACTTATGGTATTAATCCAGATTAACTTTTCACAACAGGTCAGATTACCCTATTTGGCCACATTAAATTCCATTTATATTCCATTATATGTTGCTATTTTGTCTGAAGTTTTTAAATTGGTTTTGATCTCAAGGACATGGACTTTTTAAAATATTAACTCAGCCAAAAAGAGGAACTCATTTTTGCAAAAGTCATTGATTAATCATACACCTATGATTGGTATAGCTCTTTTGTTTGTTTGTCTGTTTTTAGGTGCACCTCCTGGAAGACTTTAATGTTTTGGAGCCTTTCTAAAATTATATTCCATCAACATGATAAATAAACCCTTATTATTGTATTAATTGATGCAGAGATATTTGACAAAATCAAGCCTCCATTCATGCTGAAAAACTTTTAGCAAACTAGAACTACAATGGGGTTTTCTCAACTGATAAAACATTTATCAAAAGATCTTAAGCTAACATCATACTTATGAGTGATGCTTCTCCTCTGATAATAGGAAAAAGGTAATATTGTGCTTTCTTACTTCTTTTACTCAACGTAAGACTGGAAATTCTAGCTAGTGCAGTAAGACAAGAAAAAGAAAAATTTTTATGGAAAGGAAGAAATAAAACTGTCTCTTCATAACTATTTTATTTATTTTTTTTTATTTTTTTTTCAACGTTTATTTATTTTTGGGACAGAGAGAGACAGAGCATGAACGGGGGAGGGGCAGAGAGAGGGAGACACAGAATCAGAAACAGGCTCCAGGCTCTGAGCCATCAGCCCAGAGCCCGACGCGGGGCTCGAACCCACGGACCGCGAGATCGTGACCTGGCTGAAGTCGGACGCTTAACCGACTGCGCCACCCAGGCGCCCCTTCATAACTATTTTAAAACAAATAATCTATCCAAGAATGCTACCAAAAAATATTGTACCTTTCAGGTGAGTATAGCAAGTTCCCAATGTAGCAATGCCAATTGCTTTCCTATATGCTAACCATTAACAATTGGAATTTGACATTTTAAAAAGCAATAGCATTTAAAATATTTCCAAAATAAAATGCTAAAGCATAAATGTAACAAAATATGTCCAGAATCAATAAGAAGAAAGCCACAAAACTATCGTGAAAAAAATAAAAGAAGATCTAAATAAAAAGAACTATTCCACGGTCATGACTGGAAGAGCTCAGTAACCAACACAAAAATTATAATCAACTGCTTTTTCTTTTCTTTTTTTAAATGTTTATTACTTTTTTTTTGAGAGAGAGAGATAGAGTGTGAGTGGGGGAGGGGCAGAGAGAGAGGGAGACACACAATCTGAAGCAGGCTCCAGGCTCTGAGCTGTCAGCACAGAGACCAACGCGGGGTTCAAACTCATAAACCCTGAGATAGTGACCTGAACTGCAGTCTGGCGCCTAACCAACTGAGCCACCCAGGTGCCCCAATCAACTGCTTTTTCAAAAAAGACAATTGTTGTGCCTCTTGCACAAAGGCAGTTTAGTGGAGAAAAATAGTCTTTCAAAAAAAAGGAACGAGAGCAATTGGATGTCCATATGCAAAACCAAACCAAACTAAAACCAAAAAGTGCACTTAGACATGAACATTATACCTTAACAAAAAGTAACTTAAAATGGAACAATGACCTAAATTTTAAGGTCAAAACTATAAACCTTCCAGAAGAAAGGTTTAGGAGAAAAATCTATATGACCTATGTTGAACATGAGTTTTAGCTCCAACAACAAAAAAATTGTCCCTGAAAGACACATTGACAAATTGAACTTTATTAAAGCAAAAAAATTAGACTTTGTGAAAGACACTGTTAAAACAATGAACATAAGTCACTAACTATGAGAAAATACTTGCAAGACTCTAATCTGATAAAAGAGTTGTATCTAAAAGTGCAATGAATGATAAGAAATCAAACATCCCAAATTAAAAATAAGTGGGTAAAAAATATCAATGAGACACCTCACCAAGAAGATATACAGAGGGCAAATAAACACCTGAAAAGATACTGAACATCATTTGCATTAGAGAAATGCAAATTAAAACAAGGATGAGGTACTATTCCATGCCTATTCGAGTGGCTAAAATCTAAACATCTGGCAAAATTGATTACTTACAAGTATGTGAAGGGACAGAAACTTTTACTAACTGCTGTTGAGAATTCATGTTGGTACATCCACTTCAAAGACAAGTTAGCAATCTTTTGTAAAACTAAACATAGTTTTGACATATGATCCAAGAATCATACTCTATTTACTCAACAGACTTGAAAATTTATGTCCACACAAAAACCTACATGTAAATGTTTATAGCCGTGTTATTCACAATTGTGCCTAACTGAACCCAACCAAGATGTTCTTCAATGGGTGAATGGATAAAAATCACTGTACTACATCCATTCAATGGGATATTATTGAACAATAAAGGAAATGAGCTACCAAATCACAAAAATACACAGATAAACTTAAATACATATTGCTGAGTGAAAAAATCCATATAAAGACAAAACATTTAACTTTTGTGCCATTCTTGAAAAGGCAGAACTAAACAGGTGGCTAACAGATCAGAAGTGGAATGGAGTTTAGGGTGCAGGATGGCTGAATATGTGCAGCACAAGCCATTTTTCAGGGTGTTGAGTCTGTTCTCTGTGATACTATAATGGTGGAAATATGACATTCTTCATTTGTCAAGATCCATAGAACTTGACAATACAAAGAGTAAGCTTCAATGTAGGCAAATTTTGAAAAATCATTTAAGAGGTCATGGAGTCTCAGGATGGAATGCAGACTATAATAAAAGACTACAAATGTTTGAAACATTCTTAATGAACACGGTGAAGGAAAATTTGCTAACCTAAGTAACTTTGGAAATGAGAGAAATCTATAAGGCTAAAGAAAAATCTTTATGTAAGTACTTTACTCTCATTGATAAAGTTTTATCCTATTGGGGTATGGATTATAAATTCTGATAGTTTTTTTTTTTTTTTTGCATACCAGAATTGAATAAGTAAATGGATGGTAGGTGCTGGGAACCAGTAGTCTTACTATTAGTGTGGATCATTACAAATTAGCAAGGAGGAAAGACCAGAATGATTTAAATGATACTTAATTAGATTTGGAAGCATTAATGTGGACTCATATTTTTCTTACTATGGATACAGATGCTTACATGGAGAAGTGCACATATAGGGAATAGTATACACACATGTAACCCCTTACTCTGTCATCTGAGAGGTTTTAGAAGCACTGACATCCAAGCGAGCATACTGAGCACCAAGATATTGCTTTCTGATACCATTTGCCAATAAGCGGAACCAAGCCTCCTTGGAGAGATGGCTGATTCTAGGACTGGAGAAGAAAATACACAAGATTAGCTTGAAGCAACTTGTAGTGTTAAAAAATAATGAAGTATTTACAACAACAACAACAAAACTCCTGCAGTGGGGGTTGAGGGTATGTCAAAATTAAATAGCATTCAACTGAAACAGAATCCAATGTCCAAAACTGGAATTATCTGAACACAAAAATAATTAAAGTAGTATTAGTTCATAAGCCAATTTTATTTTTTATTTTAATTAAATTTATATTTTATTTTTAGTGATTTTTTCCAGATATTATTGAGTCTTTTCCAAATAAGTTGTATTTGAAAAATTATTATTTTTATTTTATTTTATTTAAAAATTCTTATTTAAATTCTAGTTAGATAACATGTGGTATAATATTGGTTTCAGGAGTAGTAGAATTTAGTGACTCATCACTTACATATAACACCTAGTGCTCATCATAAGTGCTCTCCTTAATACTCATCACCCATTTAGCCCATTCCCCACTCACCTTCTTCCATCAACTCTCAGCTTGTTCTGTTGTCATAATCCAATTTAAAAATTACCATCCATAGGTCCATACTGATGAAAATTTTAAAAATTAAATAAATAAATGACAGAGAATGACTAAATCTCATATTCAGTAAAATTCCAAGTAATTTAGATAGATACTCTGCTCTCAAGGACATGGATCATAATTCTCCACTCTGTAAGTGTGGGTTGCACAAAGTGATTTCCTTCCAAAGCTTATGGTATAGATAGGGCAAAAATTAGTAATTCTAAAGTGGAAAAACTTGACAAACATTGCCTTAGCCAGGTGATCAGCTGAGATGAACATGAAAAGTGATAAATCAGGTTGATAGTATATACCTTTGATAGGATATGATAAGAATACACTTTTGTTCTGTGATCTTATTTCCCCCAAACTCATAACCCTGTCTAATCATGAAAAAACATTAGATTAACCCTAATTGTGATGCAGACATTGTATGAACACCCGACCAGTACAACTCAAAACTGTCTGGGTTAGCAAAAAGAAAAAAAAGAAAGAAATAAAAAGTCTGAGAAACTGTCACAGTCAAGAGGAGCCTTGAGAGAAATGACAATTTAATGAAATGTGGTATCCTCCATGAGATTCTGAAAGAAAAAAATTAAAGTTAGGTAAAAAAAGAATGAGAAATTTTTAGTAGTAATAATATGATATGCAAAATGATAGGTATGATAAATACAAATATAAATATTAACAAAAATAAAGTTATACTGGGGCACCTGGATGGCTCAGTCAGTTAAACATTCAAAAAACATTTGTCTCATGGTTCATGGGTTTGACTCCTGAGTCAGGCTCTGTACAGACAACTCGGAGCCTGAAGACCGATCCGTGTTCTGTGTCTCCCTCTCTGCCCTCTCTTATTCACATTCTGTTGTTCTCTCAAAAATAAATAAACATTAAAGTAAGAAAAAAAGAATTAAAAAATAAAATTATAAATATATAATCTTTTCTTCAGTAAATCAGTAAAGATAAAAAACACAATGAAAATGATATATACAAAAGTATTACAAAGAGAAAGTACTAATCACTGTTTCCAGGTATCCAGAAAAAAAACATTTTTCTGTTGTCCTTAAGTGAAAGTTATCTACTTTATTAAGTTATTTGCTTTTTCATGGTTGTTGGGTCAGCAGTCAACTTCAATGTGATAACTGCTTCTAGAGGTTTTCTAATTAAGATACTTAATGGTTGTATCTTATTAATTCTTGTTATTCGAAGATAGCTGATGTCATTTCAGTTGCTAAGTGTACATCCAAAGATAAATGTTGTTTAATTTAACTGTTAATTAAGACAGCCCCATGAGATATTTTACACTGAAGATCAAAAGCAATATATCATTGATCAAGGATTCATTATGGTCATGTAGGATAATTAGATAGACAGTTGGAGAGTAAAGGTAGCTTGTACCTATTCATGATTACAGGGATGATAGGAATGATCATACCTCTTACATTTTCTACAATATTTAGATAGATTGAAATGTAAAAGATTAGAGTAAGTTATGAATACGGATACTTCCAGTGCATGAGCCTACTTGTGACTGGTTCTTGTCTCTAAGACTTCATCAGAGATAAGAATGCAAGGCCATGACAGCTAAGAAAATTACTTAAATTTTTTTTTTAAGTTTTATTTATTATTTATTTTGAGAGACAACGAGAGAGCATGAGTAAGGGAGGGGCAGAGTGAGGGAGAGACAGAATCCCAAGCAGGCTGCACACAGTCAGTGCAGAGCCTGATGTGGGGTTCAAAGTCATTAACTGTGAGGTCATGACCTGAGCCAAAATCAGGAGTCAAACGCTTAACCGACTGAGCCATCCAGGTGTCCCAGGAAATTACTTTAAAACACAAGATTTCAGAGTTATTTGGTAGTTCATCTGATTTATGTTTTGCTTCATTTGCTCTTCATATGTTTTATTTCATTCGTTCTTTCCTTTTTTCAGTATTATTGGGCATAATCAATACAATCAGGTTCCTGAGTAAGGGGCAATGCCTTGAGTCATTTACATCTAACTTCCCTAGTAAAATGTCTTTCTTCTATATGGAATACGTAAATCAGAATGGTCCAGGCATTGTTATAGTTTTTTAAGACGTGAGTGTCATAGCTTTTTAAATAGGCAATTCTTTTTATTTAAGCAGGAATTCAGTATATATTCATTGATGCATTTTCATAACCCAGAGTGGGAGACAGTAATAAAATTCATTTAGAGATGCCCAAATCTTCCCTAGGATGTGGTCACTGTCTATGTGCCACTTTTCCAGCAACATTAAGGTTACAAATGAGTCATGAATTGTTACAGCAGAAATCCAGCAGTGTTCAACTCTATTTTTAAAAGGTTGTCTAATGAAGTGCTTTAGCAAATGTCCACTTGAGGCTATCTGGTCCCAGTACACAATCACCTACCTTTGACAGATTCTTTCCTCCTTGATCTGACAACTTAATTTTTCCAAGATTTTTTTTCAGACTTAGCAGGTAGAGATTGTGCATCTAAGGTGAAATCTATAAAACTTTTCAAGGATTTGTCTTTGCAAAAGATTTTGGGTAGAACAATTTATTTAACCTAATAATTTACTAAAGCATTTTCTCTAACACCTATATTACCTCTTTCATAGTAGGGCGGTGCCCTTATTTTGAGTGTGTAATAATTTTGTGAGTAACATCAAGACATGAAGTAATTCATAAATTTATTATCCATTTTTTAAACTCAGTGTCTGAAGAGGTTAACTAAAAATGTTTCTAAAGCACTCCATGAATTGAATCAAAAGCATAGTGAATATCTGTATATATTTTTAGCCTTGCAATTTCAGCAACTTGTCATGTTCCAAGTTTGGTCACGTGAAATTTGATACTAGATTAGATTCCAAGAAATCTGGATTAGTTATTGCCAAACCAGATTGAAATTGTCCATTATTTTTAAGATGACATCGGTCAAGAGATGAAACTAAGTCAGGATTTACTTAACTACAATTGTATGCGAAAGATCTATTCTTAATATTATTATTATGAATTTGCTCCTCCTTAGGTAAGCATAATAGTATTTTTGGAATGAGAGTGTTACATAAGTGGAAAGAAATATAAGAAAAAGTGTAATAGCAATGATCAGTTAATAAACTGTCAGGGAGATAGCTTTTAGGGACTTTCCAGTAGCAATAGGAATCATACCACATTTGATAATTCTCGTTTGAGATCTGAAGATGTCTTGATTAATTTAGCTGAGACTGCAATTGTTCTGAGGCAAAGATAAGCCTTGGAATCCTTGATATATGAAATGCTATTGAGATGGCACCCATAGAACATGGCCTAACTTTCCATTACATGAAAATGTGGATAGGGAGTTGTTGAAAGCATATTTTGAGATCATTTGGGAGCCTTATCGGTTTCTATATTCCATGGGGTGGATTTCAATATCTTAATTGAGTCAAAAATATAGAAGCATTGCTATTTCTGAAAAATGTGACACTAGTTGACTAAAAATATGTTTATATCAGAAACTCCCTTATGAGTTTTTTAGAGGTTGGTCTTGAGAAATTTGGAATTGTTATCTATCCTTAGATAATATTCATCCTTAACAGATCATGAGATAACACAATTATTGTTTGACATAGAGGCTTTGTGTCACTTTTCAGACTGACCAGAAAAAAAAAAAATGTACTGAATTGTGGTAGACAGAATGATGTTACCAAAGATGTCTACATCCTAATATCCAGAACCTAGAAGTAGGTTGTCTTACATAGCAAAAAGGATTTTCGCAAATGTGACTAAACTAAGGATTTTGAGATGGGGAGATTACTGTAGACTACCTAGGGGTTTGCAATAAAATAATAAGGGTTCTTGCAAGAGGGAGACTAAAGTGTCATAGTTCCAGGGAAGAGAAGTTGGTGCTAGAAGCAAGGGTTGGAGTGATGTGCTTGGAGGAAATAAGGATGTGATGGAGGAAATAAGTATAAGCCAGGGAATCCAAGCGCCAGGTGCTGGAAAAGGCAGAAACTGAAATTTTCCCGAGTCTCTGAAAGTAACCAGCCTTTGCTGACACCTTGGTTGTAGCCCAGTGAGACTGATTTTGGACTCCTGACCTCCCAAACTGTGTGCGAGTAAATGTGTGCTTTTATAAACCCAGTTTGTGGTCATTGTTACAGCAACAATAGGAAACTGATACAAGAACTAGACTTAGATTTATCCATATTAATACAACATTAAGAGAGGACGTGTACATATATTATCAGAGTATCCCCACAAGGGTACTGCATCTCTTTACAATTCTGGATTTAGGCTTATGATACGTATCACTGAGTTTCAGTAAGTCTTTGGAGCATGTTTGCAATATTTATATAGTTTATCTTTCATTTGTTCCCTCCAAACACTTAGAGAAAAGAAGAACTTTAGATTTTTTTTTGGGGGGGAAGAGTTATGTAAGTTATGAGAGTTATGTAAGATCATTAGTCCCTTTTAAACAATAACATTTTTTTCTAGGGCTCTTTGAAAATATTCAGGCACATATAGGAGACCTTCTAATTTAGTGATTTCCTTTTCCAATAGGTTTATTAATTTTCCTGACCAAATTTCCTATTTCAAGCCTGAAAGTATTTCCAAAAATAGACCAGAAATTCCCCTTTATCTTATCAGTATTTTTTATAGCAGAATATCGGGTATAGTTTCCCAAAGTCTAATTTTCCTCCTTTGATTTATATCTTTTATTGTAATTTTGAATATTAACCAGTTTACTCTTAAATAAAAGCTTCTGAAATGCCTTTATGCTGTGTATTATACTATGTATTTATTACTTTTCTTGTGCTATGAAGATTTTTTTTAATGAGGCACGGCAGGACATATTCTTTCTCTCCTATTATTCCCTACCTTGTTTTATTTAAATATTATTCCTGAGTTAATAAATAATGAAGTCAACGATGTTGTATAAATCCTATTGTCTAAGACTAAAAGGCTCTAGCAAAATCCCAAATTCTGAAGCAAGATTTTAAACTTTTTTTTTTTTTTTTTGCTTTAGGAAGAATCTTTAAATACAAGATTAAACATCATTTCAGATAGGGTTTAAAGTCAAATCCTATAGATCTCCTTACTGGACTCATAATTCTAAGAAGTTACTGTGCCATTATATGACTTTCTTTTTCCTAAGGAAAAAAAAAAAAGCTCAAGATATATTTAACTCATTTGGCTCATTTTGTTTAGGAGAAGAATCCAAAGAAATGGGATCTTCATAAGCAGATGAGTAGCTGGGCAACTTAAAGCTGGAGAAAGATACATAAAGCTGGCAAAAGTATATATATAATGTTTATATACACATACATCATACATATATATATATATAGAGAGAGAGAGAGACAGAGAAAGAGAGAGTTGGTTTCAGAAGATTTGAGGTAAAATTAAATTTTTTGTTTTTTGCTTAGAAAATTTTTGAGAGGGAAAATGCTACGTTGAAAACATTAGCTTACAAATCAAAGGAATTTGATCATTGAGTGTTTGTTATTTAGCATTTGTACCCTTCTAGAATGTTCTTACATGCATTTTTTGACAGGTCATCAATTCACCATAATGATAATTATAATTTGAAGTCAATTTTAGTGAATTTTTATCATTTGTAAAAAAAATTATATGATCAGAATTATAGTAGAATATACAGAAGAAACCAGAAAATGCTGTTTATGGGTTTGACACAGGCAAATCCATGGGAAACATAACAAGTCAATCACAACTTTGTACTTATTAATGGTGTCTCATGATCCCAACCAAACTGAGGGTATGAAATCACTGCATAATCAAAAAGTCTAGTAATCATAGACCCCAGATTATAAACTAAGCAAAGTGACTTGAATGGTTTTCACTGCTTTTTTTTTTTTCTATTGTACTTATTATTTTGAGAACAATCTAGTTACATGTTGTGATGTGCTACGGTGAACATATCATAAACTTTGAACTCACAATGACTCAGGTTTAAATCCCAGGTAGGTTATCCAAAGCTAGGTTCCTATGTGCATTCTCGATCCTCTGTGAGGAAGATTAGTGAATTACAATGATGCTACTAATAACCATGTCAAGATGACTATATTTATTCAACAAGTTAAAGAATGTAAAACACCTATGAGCAATTAGCTGATAATTAGCAAGAGTTTTCTCATTATATATTCATTTCTTAATCGTTTAGGTTAAGGTATGTGCTAAGTTAAACATTAAGTAAATAGTCTAATAGGAATAATAACTTTTTTTTTTCTGACTAGCAAATCCATCGTTTTCTTTTAGACTATACAGGATAGTTTCCATGCTTTCTTGAAGTATCTTGAATACCTGAAGTTATTAGTTTTGTTTGTAGTGTTTTCTATTTTAGCTTTGAAGGCCATTTGATATTGGTGCCTTTAAGGTTTAACTGACAGACCCAAATCTCTCCTCAACACTTTCTTCCTGAGGATTTAGGTTGCTCTTACGCAAATGAATTTCCACTGGCCCACTACTGAATTCCTCTTGAATGGGAACATAAATAGAAACAAGAACCTGAAAACATAGGTAAATAATAAAGCATTAAAATGAATGCTAATAACTTGGAAAAATATAAGACTTGCAAGAAATATATCACAAAGAAATTGTCACTAAATGCTATTATTCAAAAAATTTAATTTAAAAATCAGTAGCAATGAGTTGTAGGACACACGTGCATCTTTTCCTTTTTTTAATGTCTATTTTATTTTTGAGAGAGCGCAAGTGGGGGAGAGGCAGAGAGCGAGGGACAGAGTATCCGAAGTGGGCTCTGCCCTGACAACAGTGAGCCCAATGTGGGGCTTAACTTCAGCAACCATGAGATCATGACCTGAGTTGAAGCCAGCTGAAGTCGGATGCTTAACCAACTGAGCAACCCAGGTGCCCCAGAACACAAGTGCATCTTACAATAAGTGTAGCATCAGGAATTTATAGCAAATGAAAGTGATTTTTATTAATCACAGCAACTGAGCTCAATTTTATAATAAAAATATATGTTTTTAATTTTCCTTCTTTGTTCTGCATGTTTGTCAGTGAACTAATAAACTTAGGAAATTATTGGTGGTTATGAAATTTAAAGTCACTACAGAGAGATATTATAGAACTAGTTAGTAAGAATAGCAATCCCGGGAGGTCCTATCACTCTCCCAACTATTCTGATGGCTTATGAAAGAAAAAGAAGGGGGAAAAATGCTGCATCCACACATTAACAAAAAAGAAGCAGTCATTCTTCTTGTAACTAAAGATCTCTCCCTCTTCTATTCTTTATATCCTTTTTTTTTTTAACTAAACAGTTTTAGTAGTTGTGGGTGCTCATCCATCTGCCATTTTTATAAGCCTTAAATAGTTATGTCAAAATTTAAAATCACAGGCCACTAACATCACTTAACATAAAGCTTGCCAGCTCTCAAGAGATAATCATGCTGATTTGTAAAACTAAAACCAAGGTGTGAACAAAATGTTAAATATATTGTGTTAAAAATTATTTTTAAAAGTGTAAAGGGAATATTTATGCTCTCACTTATGGTCTCAAAGCTATACATTTAGATTTGCATAGAATGAATAGAATCAAATTCTGCATACTCTAATAATCTACATCTGAAAAGCTCTCATCAGATGGTAATATTGTACCAAATTATTCATGTATTCTGTGGCATAAATTACTTAGTGCTCTGTCTTTATATGAGCAAAACAATTTCTGGAGAAAAGTTTTTCTACTTTTAAAAAGGTAATATTTGGAAAAAATAAATTAAAAATAAAGTCGTATTTGGAAATAATAATGATAGTTTAAGAATCTATATGCTGATTTCAGACTCCTGAGGTATGAATATAAGTTGTTCGTTTGACCCTAGAAAAATTACTTAATTTCTTTAATCCTCATTTTTCCCATTTTTAATTTTTTTTTCAACGTTTATTTATTTTTGGGACAGAGAGAGACAGAGCATGAACGGGGGAGGGGCAGAGAGAGAGGGAGACACAGAATCGGAAACAGGCTCCAGGCTCTGAGCCATCAGCCCAGAGCCCGACGCGGGGCTCGAACTCACGGACCGCGAGATCGTGACCTGGCTGAAGTCGGATGCTTAACTGACTGTGCCACCCAGGCGCCCCTCATTTTTCCCATTTTTAAAATGAGTATTGTAAGCTCCTCTTCAGGTTTCTCTGGACATGGATTTAAAAATAAAATACACAGCAAATAGCAAGGTATCTGGCACATGACAATCATTCAATAAATATAAGAATTTATTATTATTGTTACTAGATCTGTTTTAGCAGGTTGCATTTTCCAGGAAGCAAAGTCTGAGAAGTTCAGCATTCAGCATGATTACTTAAGAAAGCTCTTGGACCCTAACCAGAGTAGATACAGGCAGGGGCTGAGCTGTAACATAGGCCTAGTGTCAAACTCTGTTACCTCATTAGGAATTCTGGAGCTGAACTGGCCCTTTTGAGCTGTTCCAAGTCAGGCCTTTACTCTCCCTCCTCAAGAAGTCCTGGGATGTAGTTCTCCTGGGAAGGCGAGTGGTCTTGGGCAAGATAGCTTTGAGTGTGCATTCTAGAGAGCTGAAGGATGAATTAAAAAAATTATTTTTGAGAGACACAGAGAAAGAGAGTGAGAATGGGGAAGGAGCAGAGAGAGAGAGAGGGAGATGCAGAATCCAAAGCAGGCTTCAGGCTCTGAGCTGTCAGCACAGAGCCTGACACAGGGCTGGAACCCACAAACCATAAGATCACGACCATGAACGGAAGTTGGACACTTAACTGATTGAGCCACCCAGGTGCCTCCTGGATAACTTTTAAGAGCCCTCTCTGCAAGTGGGACAACAAGCCCTTTGTGCATCATATGATGGCATTCACCACAGTTATTGTATTATATCAGTATTCTTTTTTTTTTTTTAATATAATTTATTGTCAAGTTGGCTAACATACAGTGTATACAGTGTGCTCTTGGTTTTGGGGTGGATTCTTGTGACTCATCCCTTACATACAACACCCAGTGCTCATCCCAAGTGCCCTCCTCAGTGCCCGTCACCCATTTTCTCCTCTCCCAGCCCCTCCCCCATCAACCCTCTTTGTTCTCTGTATTTAAGAGTCTTTTGTGGTTTGCCTCCCTCCTTCTCTGTTTGTAACTATATTTTCCCCTTCCCTTCCCCCATGGTCTTCTGTTAAGTATCTCAAGTTCCACATATGAGTGAAAACATATGATATCTGTGCTTCTCTGACTCACTTATTTCACTTAGCATAATACCCTCCACTTCGATCCATGTTGCTGCAAATGGCAGGATTTCATTCTTTCTTATTGCCAAGTAGCATTCCGTTGCAAACTTACACAGCTGCTCTGGAAAACAGCATGGAGGTTCCTCAAAAAATTAAAAATAGAACTACCCTATCACCCATCAGTAGTACTACTAGGAATTTATCTAAAGGTTACAGGAGTGCGGATTTATAGGGGCACATGTACCCCAACGTCTATAGCAGCATTTTCAACAATAGCCAAGTTATGGAAAGAGCCTAAATGTTCATCAACTGATGAATGGATAAAGAAGATGTGGTTTATATCAGTATTCTTAAGTGCATTTTCAGTAACATCAATATTACAAAATCAAATCACTATAATTGAATTCTCATATTCCAAGTCTCAATATTGATTGCATGTTGAATTAATATATAATATATTAAATTGAAATTTGAATTGAATATGTAACATATTGAAATGAAAATTGAATGTATATAACATTGAATATATATATTGATTATATAATGTTGATTCCAAAATCAGTTAATCGTGATGCAACTTTTATAAAAGTTAACATTCATTTATATCACAGGTATCTTCACCCTATTGGTTGGTGGTACACTTGAATAATTGACAATCCCACTTTTTCACATAAAAAAATTGTGAATGAGTCATCAGGCTAGGTTTCTCTGCTCCTTGGAAAAAAGATAACATTGTTGAAACTTGTTAATATACCCAGAGACTTTGTGAGAACATAGTGAATTGCCTGCATCTAGAGGGAAGTGAGGTTTAAGTGTGGTCTAACCTACCTCTAGGCTTTTGCTTCCATGCATGCTAGATCTATTCCGTTGCTCGTTAACATGGCATGAAAAATCAGTCTTTAAAAATAAAATAACTTTGTTGAGGGTGAAGCATGTGCCAGGCAACACTAAAGCACTCTACATGCTTGATCTCTTATTTTAGTCTATAATAATTGACTCCCATTTTGCAGAGGAGGAAGCTGAGTTGTGGTTAAATAACTTTCCAGGATGATGTAAATGGGGAAAGAATTTGAACCTGGACAGTCATATCTAAATCACAAGCCTTTCAACAGACTGTTGTTGGCTATTTTACATTCCTGGATTATAAAATCAAAAAACCAAAGCACCACACTTACATGTCTTATTCTTAACTGCAAGTGCTTTTTTTCTTTCTCTTTTTGCTACTAGTGCTTTATTGAGGCATGATTGATACACAGGAAACTTCATGAATCTTAAGTGTATTTTGTGATGGAATATGACAGATGTATTCAGGCATGTGCTGGTAAGATGACTCTCTGGAAAAGAAACAAAAACAAAAAGCAAAATATATATATTAAAAAGCCTGATTTTTAATATTTATTGATTCTCATGGTTTAAATCCTCCCACCATGGCCGATTTCAAGCTAGCAATGGTTTAACAACTGGCTCACAAACTTGATTGTATAAGAACTGCTTCTCAGGAGTATGGGAGCCTCAGTGAGCCCATTGTTCATGTGTAATCATCTCCCAAACCAAGATTCAAAACATTTTCCTCGCTCCAGAAGATTCCTTCATGGTCCTTTCCAGAGAATCCACCTAATCACCCTGCCTTAGACAACTACAATTCTGAATTTATTGCCATAAATTAGTTTTGAACTTTATATAAATGGAACTACATAGGGTATCCTTTTATTTGTGGCTTCTTTTACACAACTTAGTATTTTTGAAATTTTCATCCATGTTTCAGAAGACACTGCTTTAAAATCATTGTGCTTTCCTATACATCTAATATCTGTGTCCTTGTAGAGATTGTTGGTCCATTACTAGAATAGAATCTGTACTTTAAACCATATTTTTTTTTCTTTAAAACTCCTTTTTCTTGTTTAGTTCCTCTAGCTACTTAGTGCATAACATTAGCCAGACAGCACATAAGATGTAAGAGAAAGCAGAAGATTCTTTGATTCTTAGTATTTCAAAATTTCAAATCACATATTTTATCAAAATAGTAATGGATGGGGAGAAGTCATAGAATGTCATCAGAAGCTGTACCCCAATTTAATTTCTCTTTTCATGGTGTGTGTGTGTGTGTGTGTGTGTGTGTGTGTTATGTGTTGTGAAGTCTCTGAATATGGTTACAGCAAAACCTGGCCACAAGATAGTATATGCCAGCCAGACTCAAACCCAAAAGAAGCCTGACTTTGGTGCCCCAGGTTGGAGAGGCTAGGCCCCAGGGCCCGAGTGCAGGAGCTCTCCAGATAAACTGAGGAGTCTGATGGCCCTCGTGCTCTTTACTGTTACTTGTAAGTGCTTTTTATAAAATGATTTGTCCATGTGTGTTTAGGGAGGGCTTAATTATCAGTGCATACATTTAAATTTTAAACTCAATATCCATGTTATTAAAATTCTTTTTCACCATCTCATCACAGAGCATTCCCCAAGCCTTTTATTTCACTAAAGCCTCAGATTTATCTTTTTGTCTTCCTTTCTCTGCCACTGTGGATTTAACCCAGATTTCTTTCAACAGCTTTAAATCAAAAGAACAGAATACCAAATCCCACAAATTCTTCAAACACTGCCTTGCAGAGCAATATGGAGGTGTGTGTGTGTGTGTGTGTGTGTTTCCGTTGCTTAATTTCTTACCTAAATATACTCTAGTCTTTCAGCATCATCCTTAGGCTACTTATTAATACATTCTTCACAGTGGTGTTCCTTATGAAGAGGGCTTTTATTCAAGCTGTTAAAAGACATATTTCATCTCTTACCACACATTTAGTACAAAATCTAGTGATTCTTAAGGCTTTATTTAAATGAAAAACTCTCATTAATTCAATTGTTCATATCCTTAGATAATCAACTAACTCTCTGATTTGGGGCAATTTTCTCAACCTTGATGGAATTTCAATATGCTGGATTTGACCCATAAACGAAATGGGTTGAAATTAAGAAAACCTAAGGCCTGGAAGCTCTAAAATTATACAATTTTAGAATGAAGATTATCTATTTGGTAGATAAAGTTAATTTTATGCTAGCCAATACATAATCAACAAAGTTATGATTCTTCGTTTTGTTTTCACTTACTTTCACAATAGAGTAAAATCAAATTTCGAATTACTTTTTATTTAAATAAACGTAAACATAACTTGGAAATTTTGATTATAATAAATAACAAATCCAAAGTGATCAAAATTATCAGCTCAAAAGCATAATAGTCACCTGGATTCACTTTGAAAAATAAGTATCTTGGGGCACCTGGGTGGCTCAGTCGGTTAAGCATCCGACTTCCGCTCAGGTCAATGATCTCACAGCCCCGCGTTGGGCTCTGTGCTGATGGCTCAGAGCATGGAGTCTGCATCAGATTCTGTGTTTTCCTCTCTCTCTGAACCCCACCACCAACCTGCACTGTATCTCTCTGTGTCTCTCAAAAATAAATAAAACATTTTTAAAAAGAAAAAATAATTATATTGATAAGACAATAATGAAACAAAGACCAAACATTGACAGAATTATTTTAAAGTAAAATTGTTAAAGGAACTGGAAATTAATACAGTATCCAACATTTTTGTTTGTTTTTACTCAAATAACCTCATCTAAAATGTGAATGTATGTTTTAGTAGTTTGATATGTAAAGGGATTTTTATTAATCTCATAGAGAGTGGCTTGTAGAAGTTAACTTAGTGTTTATATTTTAAAATTTAACAAATTCTTTAACTATCATCCTACTCCCTCCATGCTGTTACCCTTATTTCTGAAGGTGCAAAGTTAATAATTTCTACATATTGAAGCACTCATTTAGAAGTACCAGTTTGGATAAGACTTATTCTCTAGACTAGTTAAAAATACTAAGAGAAATTGAAATAAGATTTTAAGTTAAAAAGTCTTACAGGGCTTGTTCAATATGTAAAAGAAATTCCAATAACTTTAGTGGGTGCATTAGAAAGAATAAAAAAAAAGATGCTTCCATTCATGTACATTTTCCCCTGACTTTAAGAATAGAAGTACTAAGAATAAATGAGACAAGATGTGTTTCCCTGGCTTTAATGTCAATTTCACTTTGCTTAATATGAGAGAAAAATTCAGGCTGAAACCTTAGGGGGAAGATGAAGTAGAATTGAGGTATTCAAAAGCATAAGAAGTAAAGATCAAAAAGTATTTTATTGCAAACTCATATTTAATAAAATCTGAAAATATACATTAGAAAGGAATTGTAATAAAAGAAAAGATATTCTTGCAAGCCTATCTTCAATGATATCTACTTTTTTTTTAATTCAAGCTAATGCAATTCAACCTTAAAAAAAAAGAAAAAAGAAAAAAAAGAAAATCTTTACCATATCCCAGGTGCCATTTTAAAGAATTATAGGGATAAAAGCCGGATAGACCTTTTTAAAGGGATTTTTTTTTAAGACACCTGACCGACTGTACCTCTCAAAGCTCTTCTGTGCTACCAGTTGAGTCTTTATTAAGCACTCCACAGTCAGTCCATCCCCTAGGCTCTGCAAGACTGTCTTGACTCAAGGTTGACTTACATCAGAAAGAATTAATAAATCCTAGGTTACCAGGAGAAATACTCAGTCATTCTTGCGGACATTCAGGCACCATCTTTATACCCTGATTCTAGTAATTGGTCTTAGGCTTTGTTTTGTTATTAATCCAATTGTACAAGAGAAGAACTCATTTAAGTTCTTACTCTTAAAATTTGTTCTACCTAAAGTGTTGCTGACTATCTCTTGGAAAACTCTGAACTCTGAAATAATGATATGTGACTTAAGTCCTCCAACCAACTGATAAATATCCATAATGTTAAGCTTGAACTTATCTGTCTGTTCCTGCATTACCTAGCATGTTATAGCAGATAGCATCCCACCTATCTCCACTGACAACCATGTATTTAACTCTTCTTGAACACTCTTAATGCTATCTATATAGATCAAACCTTTCTTCTATCACCCAGCAATCTTTTTTTTTTGTAGTTTCAAGTTTTTATTTAAATTCCAGTTAGTTAACATACAGTGTAATATGAGTTTCAGGATTAGAATTTAGTGATTCATCACTTATATAACACCAAGTGTTCATCACAAGTGCCCTCCTTAATACCCATTACCAATTTAACCCATGCTCCTACCCACCTCTCCTCTAGCAACCCTCAGTTTGTTTTCTATAGTTTAAGAGCCTATTTATGGTTTGCCTCTCTCTTTTTTTCCCCTATGTTCATCTGTTTCATTTCTTAAATTCCACGTATAAGTGAAATCATATGGTATTTGTCTTTCTCTGACTTATTTTGCTTAGCATAATACTCAATAGCTCCATTCACATTGTTGCAAATGGCAAGATTTCATTCTTTTTTCATGTCTGTGTAATATTCCATTGTGTATGTATATCACATCTTCATTCACTCATCAGTCAATGGACATTTGGCCTCTTTCCATAATTTGGCTATTGTTGATAATGCTGCTATAAAAACTGGGGTGCTGGGGTGCCTGGGTGGCTCAGTTGTTTAAGTGTCCATCTTCAGTTCAGTCATGATCTCACTGTTTGTGAGTTCAAGCCCCACATCAGTCTCTCTGCTGTCAGGACAGAGCTGACTTCAGATCCTCTGTCCTCCTCTCTCTTTCTGCCCCTCCCCCACTCATTCTCAAAAATAAATACACATTAAAATTTTTTTAAAAACATTGGGGTGCATGTATCCCTTCGAATCAGTATTTTTGTATCCTTTGGGTAAATCTCTAGTGCAATTCCTGGATCATAAGGTAGTTCTATTTTTAACTTAAGGAAGCTCCATACTGTTTTCCACAGTGGCTGCACCAATTTGCATTCCTACCAACAGTGTAAGTGGATTCACCCTTCTCTCCCATCTCTCCAGCATCTGTTGTTTTCTGTGTCGTTAATTTTAGCCATTCTGAAAGGTGTGAGGTAATATCTCATTGTAGTTTTGATTTGTATTTCCCTGATGATAAGTGATGTTGAGCATCATTTCATGTGTGTGTAAGCCATCTGTAAGTTTTTAGAAAAATGTCTATTCATGTCTTCTGCCCATTTCTTAACTGGATCATTTGTTTTTTGGATGTTGAGTTTGATAAGTCTTTTATAGATTTTAGACACTAACCTTTTATCAGATATGTCAACTGCAAATATCTTCTCCCATTCTGAAGGTTGTTTTTTAGTTTTGTTGATTGTTTCATTCACTGTGCAGTTTTTTTTTTTTGATCTTGGTGAAATCCCAATAATTCATGTTTGCTTATGTTTTCCTTGCCTCAAGAGACATGTCTAGTAAGAAGTTGCTACGGCTGATTAATTTTTTAATTTTTAAAATTTTAATGTTTTTAAAAACATTAATTTTTCTTACCTAGTTGGTAGAAATCAAGAAGCACATATATGTGAGAGGGAAATGGAGACAGTTCATCGTGTCCTGTTGAGTTCTGCCACGATTAGCCTGGAAATATCTTCAGAGGAATCAAGCTTTAAGTATTGAATTTTGTGGATGAAGTAAAATATGTTCCTAAGATATTAAACTGTTCTAATTTAAATCATGATAATTTCATTCAAAGATTTTCCTAGGAGTGAACAAATAGGTAGGAAGAAATTTAAATAAAATTTAAATATTATCTATATCTTTGATGCAGGGTCTAAAATGATAAGAATCGTAATTTATGAAGTTTACGTTGACTTAAACCAATTTGGTAGTCTCAGATGATTACAGGTAATTGAAATTTTATATATCCTTAGTGACATATTATAGTAAACATAAGTATCAGACCAAAATTTGCCGTGGAAAGCCATACAGGCTGATTCTTAACTTCTACAAAGATTTTTGTCTTTCTCTCATCTTTTTTCCCCATTATTTGTCAAGATTTTACCTGAAAGTTTCATTATAATACAAATGCAACATATTCTGACAGCAGAGTTAACCACTTTTCTAGGCAGATCAGGTGACAAAAAACTTAAAAGGCAGAAAGGAAGACCAAACATAAAATACAATCCAAAAGTACTCTCCACTCATCCCAGTACAGAGATGTGTAAATCATCTTTAATCAACTGCAAAACCTGGTATTCAATCCAATGATAAATCATTTTAATACGCTTTATGATAAATAAAGTTTATTTTGTCAAGATTTTGGTATTAACATTAGTATTACCTTATCAAACTCTAGAACAAGGGCTTCTGAATATGTAATTTGCAGCTAATTTACAACACTAAATATGCACTCCTATCGCTGTGAACATTGGGGTTTTTTAAAATCAATTCCAAACTTTGCAACATTGTCCAATATGGGAAGGGGTAGACAAGAAAGAAACTAGAAATAGAATAATAAGAATATTATAATTATTTAGGTTAGAGATAGTGAGAACTCCAAATCTGGGAATGTTGGGGAAAGTGCTGATACAGAAGTCAGTGTGGGTGAGGGCTTATCTGATGAGGGAAGTTTTGGTGTCAAAGAGTATTCTGATATGTGGATCTGGACTAACAGAAATAGAAGGCAAAACAAATGAATACGAAAAGACCGTTTGGGAAGTTAATAAGCTCAGCATGGGTCTGGAAGATGAGACTGTTTAGTCCTTTAGTACTTTAGTGGTATCACTTGTTTGTATCATAAAATATTCCACAATAAGTTTTTATTGATCTTCTCAGTTATGGCAATAGTCCTAAAATGTTTGTCCTATATTGTTTGTTGGTATTAATCCAACTTTATTATTCATTTATTTATTTCTGGCACCTATTCAACACACAATAATGGTAAAGGGAAATTCTCTTTTTCTGCATCTGGTTATAACTTTCCTTTAATTGATTTCATTCTCTCTTTAAACCGTAGATGGATTCATGCTGTCCTTAGGTAAACACTCTTTTTAGCTTTACCACAAAAGCAATGCTTTTGATAGATTCAACTTAACCTTAAATTTGAAAGTTCACGTACTTTAGGGGTGCCTGGGTGGCTCAGTCGGTTGAGCGTCCAGCTTCGGCTCAGGTCATGATCTCACAGTTCACGAGTTCAAGCCCCGCATCTGGCTCTGTGCTGACAGTTCAGAGCCTGGAGTCTGTTTCGGATTCTGTGTCTCCCTCTCTCTCTGCTCCTCCCCTGCTCGTGCTCTGCCTCTCTCAAAAATAAATAAACATTAAAAGTTCACATACTTTAAAATACCTAATCTTAGGTGTAACATTAAAAGAACATATTGTAGGGGCACCTGGGTGGCTCATTCTGCTAAGCATCATGATCTCACAGTTAGTGAGTTCAAGTCCTGCATCGGGTTCCTCACTGACAGTGGGAGCCTGCTTGAGATTCTGTCTTTCCCTCTCTCTCTCTGCCTCTCCCCCACTTGCACTCTTACTTTCTCTCAAAATAATTAAACTTAAAAAAAAAAGAACATATTCTACAAATACGGGTTATTTTTCTAGATACAACTAGAAACTTCAGAATGAAAACACAAACCAAGGAAAGCTAAGTACTCATTGAATAATTACAATTTTCCCAGGTATTGAGTTAGATATATTAACTATATCTTATTTAATCACCATAGGAATTAATATCCATTTTAAAGACATAGGAGTAAGATCTTAGAACATACTGTCCAAGTTTATACAACCAGAAATTGCACTTATCTTATTTTTTTGAAAAATGTTTAGGTCATTCTGAGAAAATAAGTAAACTTGCCTAACAATGTTAATTTTAGAAATAAAAATATTCAGGTTACCAAGATTATTCATAACTATTGACAATTACTGAGAAGTATTTTACCTATTGACACCAGGTAGACCTAGAAGCTAGTATAAATAGTATTACCCAAACCAGTGAATTGCCCTAAATTTCCAAGAAACATTACATATTATTTTTCTAGTTTGAAAAAATAGATACAAGGTCACAAAAATGATGAGATAAATATCACACAGATTTTATTATATATGAGTAAACCCACTTTGTCAAGAATGTCTACTAAATTTCAAACTACTCTGAAATATCAGTTTTTAAAATATTCGTCTGCTCACACAGGCATTTACTTTTATTATAGTTGAATTCCATTTGCAGAATTTTTGAAAACAGTGAACGAAGCTAAGGGAAAGTAAAATTTAAAGATTGGGATTTGAAGTTTGTTATTTTTTTTTATAATTTTGGTTTATTAAATCTGACATCTAGAAACGAAAGAGCACTAAGAGAGACCACAGTAGAATATAACTGTAATGTTAATATTACCTTTTGGGGATTCAAGCCCTTTTGTATTAAAGTCACTTTTGAGGATAAAAAAGAAAGGCATAATACCAAACTACTTAGAAGATTGTCAGTGGTTATTTCCCTACCTTGGATTATTTGCTTCATAAAATATAGAACCATAAGGTATTAAACATTGCAAAATTGGGGTTTCTGGGTGGCTCGGTTAGTTCAGAGTCCAACTTTGGCCTAGGTCATGATCTCATGGTTCATGAGTTTGAGCCCTGCATCAAGTTCTGTGTGAAAAGCTCCAAGCCTGGAGCCTACTTCAGATTCTGTGTGTGTCTCTCTCTGCCTCTTCCCTGCTCATGTTCTCTCTCTCTCTCTCTCTCTCTCTCTCTCAAAGATAAACAAACATTAAAAATTAAAAAAAATTATAAAATTAAATTTGTAACAGGATTATTGAGGTTTAATTGCTTTAACATAAAATTCACCCATTATAAATACATAATTTATTGCAAAATTTTAGAGTATTCTCATCACTCCTAAGTGATTTCCTATATCCTGTTGTATTTGAATCAAGACCTGTGCCCACCAATCCCCACTCCCATTTCAGTGAGATAGAAACTCCACTCTAGAATGGTACAGCCAAGAAGCCAGGGATCTTTTAATGCCCAGATCCTGGTCAGGGGACTATATCGTGGGAAGGGCAGGACATCAACATTTCTCATCCTACACCCAGCTACCTGGTATTGATGTTATGTTCTGAATACTTCAGCCAAGAGGTGAGAGTTCCCTTCTTTTGCCCAGTTTCCATGGTGGAAGAGCAGCTGTACTTGGGTGTACTTGAGTGTACTTGCTCAGAATCTGGGCCCCAGAAAACTGGGTCTCACCTCAATCTGTCAGGCAGGAAGAGAAGTACCACCTAGGAGTGGCCTTGGGGACAATGGCAAGGGAAGGACAAGCTGGGTACCATTGTGTTTGGCTGCCTTGGAGGAAAGGGACTGATGTGTTCCTGGATCTTAGCCAGCGCTGCTTGACAGGAAACCTACCGAACTTCCTAAGCTAAAAAGCTGACATACTCTTAAACTTTAACCACACTCTTGTATCTAAATTAAAATGGCTCTATTGTATGAAGCTGTACCAGTAGTTTCACATGGAGGGACCATGAGCTTTAATCAACCTGAGACATGCTCTGGTCACCAAAGGAGAATGTTTCATGAAAAATAGGTGTTTGTTTCACCAGAGTTTCTAACCAGAATAATTAGGTAAGAAAAAGAAATAAAAAACATCCAGATTGGAAAGATATAAAACTATCTATTCACAGGTTACATCATAATCATATCATGTCAGGAATATCAGATGAAAAAATTTTTTAAATACCATCAGTCCTGTGGTATTTTAAATTTCCGTATTCTCCCTCAATAGTCCTGCTACTCTTTATTATTTTTAGAACTTCAGATAGCTCCATGCATTCTGATCACACTTTATTGCTATAGTCAGTGGGAGAGACAGTCTGCTTACTTTATCATATCTACAACTATGGGCTTTTTAACATTTTTTTCCTTTCCTTTCCTTTCCTTTCCTTTCCTTTCCTTTCCTTTCCTTTCCTCTCCTCTCCTCTCCTCTCCTCTCCTCTCCTCTCCTCCCTTCCTCTCCCCTTTTCTCCTTCCCTTCCCTTCCCTTCCCTTCCCTCCCTTTCCTTTTTTTTTAAGCTGAAAGGTATGGAACAAGTTTCCCTTATAGACCATTCTCTACAGGGGAACAAGGGTAATCTGATTAAATCATCAATCAGTATTTCATGTCTCTATTCAAAACTTTGCAAGAAGTTTCAGCCTCACTCAGAATAAAATCCAGTCTTAACCATGTCTACAAAAGCCTACATGATTTGTCTCCTAATTGGATACCTTCAGATCTCAATTCCTGACCATCCTTCTTGCTTACCCTACTCCAGCCATACTGGCTTCCTTGATGTTTCTCAATATGCAAAAGACAGGCCCATCTCACGGTCCTTATACCTGCTGTTCCCACTGCCAAGAAAACACAGAGCTTCTGCTCACTTTATTAGAGAGTTTATGTGATAACAGATGTGCTTTCCTTTTATTATTGTTAGAAATATTATTATTCAAAGAGGCTTCTGGAATAAGTCAAGCTATACTGATTCTGTGTTATCAACAGACAGGTTATAATTTCTGAGCCAGAAACTAACATATAATTGGAATAATATGATATATAAAATAAAAACTGTTTTTAGCTTGTTGTCACTCTTTATATCAATTGGTATTTTAAAGATAAATGTTTTTACCTTCTCCCATTTAAACCTCAGTCCCCTAAGTTCACAGATAATTCAACTCCCTAATATAAAATTCTGTCTTCTGTCTCCTGCGGATAATTTATAGTTTTAAAATGTACACATTATCTTTCTTCTTTCTGTTATTTTATTTTTTAGACATAGGCACTTTATTCCTTTTGCATGGATGAAGTTTGGATTATTTAGTACCTATAGCTAGTATTTATCCTTATATTTACACTTTTTAAAATTTTCTATGTTTCAGTTGGTCCTTAATCCTGACTCCTCAATGATAATTGAACATGACCTCTCCCCTGGCATAAAGTTCTCTCATTCCTTTTTTGAGTCAAATATTCAACATTTCTGACCACATATTGCTGGTCCCCCCAAAAATTAAAGCATTATTGCTGCTTCTTTAAATACATGGACTTGTTACAAATTTCTTTTGGAATAAACAGACAGAGGGAAAATGTCTTCTTTCTAGGACATAAGACTTCCACCAAAAAGCCCGAACACATACAATTTTCAGTGATTTCTTCAAAGCTTATTGTAACTCTTATGACATAATTGTCTATCTAAATGTCAGATATGCTGTACCATTCCTGTACAGCATGTTCTGTGTCTGTATATTTCATTTGATTTAAATGATGCATAATGAAATCTGCAATTGCATGTATTTTAAAATTGTATCTCTCTGACTCATTATACAGCTATAGAGATAGCTCTACCACTGAGATATATATATATATATATATATATATATATATATATATATATATATCATATGTAATTCCCCTGCAGTACTACAGATTTCCAGAACAGTTACCAGTGTGAAATTGGTCAATTTTTGTAATTGATACAATTTTACATTTTGCAAAGTTTTCATGTCCTGCTCTTCTCTAATTCACAAAATCCAGAAGTATTCAAAAGACTTTCTTGCCAATGCGCCACTTCTTAACTCTGTACCTTCAGTTACACACTGCAAAGAAATTTGTCCTCTGCTTTATATTCCTGCATCAATGTCTTATATCCACAGCTTTTGAATTTCCAGGGCCATACTAACTCTTCATTATACCAAAAAGTGCATATGGCTACCACATGTACATGGTATGTAAAAAGAAAAAGTTTCTATAGCCCAACTGGACTTCCTCAGGAGTAGTAAAATGACAGTGCCTCAGCTCTGAGATATAAGATAGGGAATAGGAGTGGTTAATACACTCTCTGTTACACTCTTAAGATCATAACTGCCAATACATAGATATATACAAACTAAAGTTCTACCCATTTAAAAATTTTTTAAAAAATGTGAGGGGGTGCCTGGGTGGCTCAGTCTGTTGACCATCTGACTCTTGATCACGGATCAGGTCATGATCTCACAGTTTCTGAGTTTGAGGCCCACAATGGGCTCTGCATTGATGGTGCGGAGCCTGTTTAGGATTCTGTCTCTCCTTCTCTCTGTCCCTCCCCACCTGCTCGTTCTTTCTATGCCTTTCAAAATAAATAAATAAACTTAGAAAATAAAATAAAAATAAGAAATGTGAACCTTGGGATAAATATTTGCATATTTTTCTACTAACTGGAGTGAAGCATTTTCTATTATCGCATGCTTTCTTCCAAAAAGTTCAGCTAGTTTACATGCACCTTTAACTTAGAAAACATCCTTCTCTAAATGAAAAGGCTGTATTTTCTTCTTTGTTATTATATTCAAATATGGGTGTTGTATGGAAACCAATTTGACAATAAACTTCATATTTTGAAAAAAAATTAAAAAAATATCTTTGCTACTTACATTTGTGTGTGTGTGTTTCTGAAAGTATATTAGGTAAAATTTGGTTGGGAATTAATAAAGTTCATTCAAAATATGAATCTAAATTTTAAAATTTATTCTACTATAGCTACAGTATTCCAACTCCAGAGTATATATAGTACAAGGAATGCTTCCTTAAACCTAATGTAACTTTTTTAAAAAATTTTTCTTTTTAATGTTTATTTATTTTTGAGACAGAGAGACAGAGCGCGAACGAGTGAGGGGTAGGAAGAGAGGAAGACACAGAATCTGAAACAGGCTCCAGGCTCTGAGCTGTTAGCACAGAACCCGATTCAGGGCTCGAACCCATGAACCGCGAGATCATGACCTGAGCTGAAGTCAGGGCTTGACCGACTGAGCCCCCGGTGCCCTTAACTTAATGTAACTCCTTTGGTGAGTTAGTTTGTACCACCAGGTGAACATCTTTCCCTGTCTCCAGGTTGCATCCAAGGAAAAGATTGTACGAAAGCCTAACTGAATATATAAATATAAAAGTTCTAAATACTTTAAACATTTTTTTTTAACGTTTTATTTATTTTTGGGACAGAGAGAGACAGAGCATGAACGGGGGAGGGGCAGAGAGAGAGGGAGACACAGAATCGGAAACAGGCTCCAGGCTCTGAGCCATCAGCCCAGAGCCCGATGCGGGGCTCGAACTCGCGGACCGCGAGATCGTGACCTGGCTGAAGTCGGACGCTTAACCGACTGCGCCACCCAGGCGCCCCTAAACATTTTTTAATGTTTATTTATTTTTGAGACAGAGGGGGCAAGGAGGGGCAGAGAGCAAGAGGAAGCTCTCTTGCAGACAGCAAGATCCCAAGCAGGCTCTGTGCTGACAGTGGAGAGATGACACGAGGCTCGAACCCATGAACCGGGGAGATCATGACCTGAGCCAAAGTCGGACGCTTAAACAGCTGAGCAACCCAGGTGCCTCTAACTACTTTGGAAAAGTCCCAAGATACTCATTCAAAATATTTCAACTTTAGGGATCCTCAAAGAAATGTACCCTCCTGTCCTTAGTACTTCACTGTTAAGAGTGTTCTAAGGACAGATTTTCAAATGGTAGAGAGAAGTAGCATACGTAACACTTATGTCTCCACTCCCAATGCCTTAGAGAAGGGGGAAAATATATCTGAAAAATTAAAGTTATTCTATGACAGTGCTAAAACTGCAAAATATTTTTCAGGTATAAAATAAAATATCTAGTGTTTATGCCAGATAATCTGCTCCCTCTTCTTAGTGACTCAAGTACATTGAAGTGTAGGAAATTCTGTGTATGTTTGTTTTAGTTCATATCAGCAGTTAAAATTAGCTGAGATATTATACCCTATATCAGCCTGCTACTCTGTATTCTCCCTGAAAGGGACACATTTGCATCCTTTAGCACAGTGAGGGGAGTTTAGTGCAGGTGGGATAAACATTGTTCTGTGAAGCATTTAAAATTATCCAAGGCTTTGATATTTTCCCCGCTACCTTATGCTCAGAATAAATACAGAATTTTGCCCAAAAAGCTACGATTGATATAAGCATAGGGTTTTTGGTATTTTAGTGTGTGTGTGTGTGTGTGTGTGTGTGTGTGTGTGTGTTTACATGAACTAATGTAAAATGTAATCATCATAGTAAAGCTCTAAGTCTTAGACATCAAGTCAGTAAACATTAGCAAAATTAAATCCACTTAATTATGTTAGGTGAAATAGATTTTCAAATACAAATTGTAACTTTATGTGCCTATTCTATTATTAAATTTATTCAAGTATAGTATATTTAGAGGCACCTGGGTAGCTCAGTCAGTTGAGCCTCTGACTCTTGATTTCAGCTTAGGTCGTATCCCAGAGCCATGGGATTGAGCCCCCAAGTGGGGCTCTGTGCTGAGTGTGAAGCCTGCTTAAGATTCTCTCCTTCCTTCTTCTATGTCTCTTTCCCCTGCTCACATACTCTCTCTTTCTAAAAACTATCCCTCTATCCTCCAGTTCTAATTTATCAAGTCCTCCCTGTTTACTCAAAAATCTTTTTATTTATTACTTGTTTGTACTTTCACCCCCTTATCTATTGCGATGTGAACACTGGACCACCATGTTGTACTGTACTTTACCTAAAGAGAGCTGACATCTAGAAATATGATTATCAATTGTCCATGGGGGTGTGCATAGGCTTAGATTCCAACCTGAGACCATTGCACAGTCTTCAAAATATAAACTGAAGTTCAACATGCTCCAAAATATACTTGCTTGTGAACTAGCTAATTTTACTTCACGGAATTCCTGTTTTCCTTTCATTTTTCAACCACTTAAATATTCTTATTTCATGGTTATTTTAGCAATGCCTTTTAATATTTCTTCTTTTTATAAGGTGATTTGCAGAAGGGTAGTCAAGGTATCTAATCTGTCATCCTGGTTGAAACAGAAACTTTACTTGCTCTTATATCCATTTTTTTAACACCCTCTTCTCCTGGTTTAAATACTCGTAATTGATGAAAACAAAAGACTTCATTTAGATGTCTCAGTATAGACAGTGTATGACCAAGAGCATCTGGGTTATTACCTCATCTCCTAAATTAGATTTTGCTTGTTAGATTTCCTTTCTCTGAGTAGCTGGTTCATGTAAGTGATAGAAGAAATAATGGCAGGAAAAATAAGATCCATCCTAATAATTGCCAGAATACCAGCACTGTGCTGGGGACACTAAAGATGAGACAAACTTAAGTATATTAAAGAGGGAAAAGATATTTTAAATTATATGTTACCAAAACCTAAGCAAGGGAAACCGAACAAACTATCTATTATAAATTCTTGAAAATTATACCATGGAGTTTTTACATTAATTAAATGAGTATTATAAAAATACAACTATTTTTTTCTTTTTTAAGTTTTTATTTACATTCAAGCTAGTTAGCATAATATTAGTTTCAGATGTAGAATTTAGTGATTCATCACTTATATGCAATACTCAGTGCTCATGAAAAGTGTCTTTGTTAGAACCCATCATCCACCCACCTCCCCTCCAGCAACTCTCAGTTTGTTCTCTATAGTTAAGCGTCTGTTTTATGGTTTGCCTCTCTCTTTTTCCCCCTATATTCATCTGTTTTGTTTTTTAAATTCCATCTTTGAATGAGATCATATGGTATTTGTTGTTCTCTGACTGACTTTTTGCTTAGCATAATACTCTCTAGCTCCACCCACATGTTGCAAATGGCAAGATTTCATTCTTTATTGATGGCTGAGTAGTATTCCACTGTGTGTGTGCAGCACTTATTTATCCATTCATCAGTCTATGGACATTTGGTCTTTTCCATAATTTAGCTATTGTTGATAATGCTGCTACAAATATCGGGGTACATATATCCCTTGGAATCAATATTTTTGTATCCTTTGGCTAAATATCTAGTAGTGCAATTGCTGGATCATAGGTAGTTCTACTTTTAACTTTTTGAGGATGCTCCATTGTGTTTCCCACAGTGACTGCACCACTTGGCATTTCCACCAACAGTGTAATGTTCTCCTTTCTCTGCCTCCTCACCAACCTCTATTGTTTCCTGTGTTGCTAATTTTATCCATTCTGACAGGTGTGAGGTGGTATCTCATTGAAGTTTTGATTTGTATTTCCCTGATGATGAGTGATGTTGAGCATCTTTTCATGTGTCTGTTAGTCATCCGGATGCCTTCTTTGGAAAAAATGTTTATTCATGACTTCTGCCCATTTTTCAACTGGATTATTTGGTTTGTTTGGGTGTTGAGTTTGATAAGTTCTTTACAGAACTTTATAGGTTTTAGATATTAATCCTTTATCTGATATGTCATAATATCTTCTCCCATTCCTTTGGTTGCATTTTAGTTTTGTTGATTGCTTCCTTTGCTGTGCAGAAGCTTTTTTTATCTTGATGAAGTCCCAATAGTACATGTTTGCTTTTGTTTCCCTTGCCTCTGGCGACGTGTCTAGTAAAAAGCGGCTTTAGCCAAGGTCAAAGAGGTTGCTGCCTGTGTTCTCCTCTAGGATTTTGATGGTCTCCTATCTCACATTTAGGTCTTTCATCCATTTTGAATTTATTTTTGTGTATGGTGTAAGAAAGTGGTCCATTTCATTTTTTCTTTGTGTTTCTGTCTAGTTTTCCCAACACCATTTGTTGAAGAGACTGTCTTTTTTCACTGGATATTCATTCCTGCTTTGTCAAAGCTTAGTTGACCATACAGTTGGGGGTCCATTTCTGGGTTGACTATTTTGTTCCATTGATCTATGTGTCTGTTTTTGTGAAAAGAAAGCTATTTTTGAAGTTTCTACAAATTTTGTAGATAGCATTTAATTAGCCTATTTCTTCTAAAAATGTCTTGCTAAGTGTTTTGGGATTGTATATATCATAGAAGAGTTATGTAATCTTACTACTTTATGATTATGTATAAAACTTTTGCTCTTTATGAGGAGTTTTTCTATTCCTCATCTATGGCATAAATAAATCTGTAACATATAAAGGTTTTTTTTTAGGATTTTTCTGAGCAAAAAACCATATTTCTCACATGAAGTTTTGTACACAAATCAAATATATGAAAACATAAATTACATTTTTGATGTTAATTTACTGTATAACATCCTTCTTTACAAAGTTATTAGAGAGTAATGGATGTAACACTTCAATTATTAATTGAATTCAATTATTAATAAGAACTATTAATTTATGTTATTTCAGTACCCATAAATACTTAAAATATAACTATGCTTGTCAAATGTTCAAATAATAGAAACGAGGTGAGTCATTTGAATCATGTTCATTTTTAGTACATCACAACATTTAAAAATATGTATACAATAAAAGAAAAAGCAAAGCTTAAAATTTAATCTTCACATATTCTGCTATATAATTTATAGTATTTTATATACTCCATTTAGGTCTTTTCATATAGGCCACAAAAGTACATTGAAAATATCCAGACCATTTAGTCATCTCTGCAGTGAAGTGTGCATTGTTAATTGATCCACTGACATGTGTGAAAGAAATATATCCGCATATTTACTTTTCCTTCATAATTTTAATTTGTTTTGTAATTATTTTATGATGTACATTGTATCTAAATATTATCTTAGGGGTTCCTGGGTGGCTTAGTCATTTAAGCATCTGACTCTTGATTTTAGCTCAGGTCATGATCTCACTGTTGTTGAGTTCAAGCCCCACATTGAGCTCTGCACTGACAGCACAGAGCCTGCTTGGGATTCTCTCTCTTCCTCTCTCTGCCCCCTCTCCTACACTCTCTTTCTCTCTCTAAATAAATAAATAAATAAATAAGGATTTAAAATAAATAAATAAATATTATTTTTAAAAAGAGAAATATAGGGGCGCCTGGGTGGCGCAGTCGGTTAAGCGTCTGACTTCAGCCAGGTCACGATCTCGCGGTCCGGGAGTTCGAGCCCCGCGTCAGGCTCTGGGCTGATGGCTCAGAGCCTGGAGCCTGTTTCCGATTCTGTGTCTCCCTCTCTCTCTGCCCCTCCCCCGTTCATGCTCTGTCTCTCTCTGTCCCAAAAATAAATAAACAAACGTTGAAAAAAAAATTAAAAAAAAAATAAAAAGAGAAATATATATGATATATGAGTCTTCTATATAAAATTCCATGATTCTCAAAAATGTATTGATATGAATATATAAGAACTTAAGTCATTAATGTTAGTTTTTCTTGGCAGTTATATTACGAAAAAGACTAAAATCATGTTGGTACTTGGGCAAATATACAAAGTGTCCTTCACAATTCAGAGTTTCCATGTTTCTTCACTCCAGAAATATTTTTATTTAATAAGTATCATTAAATGTCTTTAAATTTGCACATTTTAAGGCCCTTGACAAGTCAAATTAAATTTGTTTCCATAAAAACAAACCAGTGCTATACACTGTGCTTAAATATATATTTTCTTTCTTTCTATTCCATATTTTTCAAGAAATTATTTTAAGTGGTGTCACATTGTATGATTCTCACAAATATTGTATGAAAAAGTATTATTTATAACTTAAAGACCAGGAAATGACTTTGAAAGAGATTAAAGAGTTTTCCAAGGTTACTTTGATACCAAATGTATGTAGCAGGCTTTAAACCACCTAGGATTTTTTACATGGTCTTACATTGTGTTCCACCACGTTTAAATTGAAAAACAAAAATCTAGTTACCTTTATTTCCACTGATTTAGAGGCATCGTGAATAGAGTACTTGCTTAATGACAGTTAGTGACAAAAACTATCACTTCATCATCCACATCAATCTAAAAATGAAAAGTGGAAAAGAAAAAAAGAAAACAACACTTCCAATCACAGCAATACTTATTGTTACCTAATGTTAACTGTTCCTTCCACATTTCCATCTGGAAAATTATGGTATTTGTAAGACTGTTTGTCTTTGGCTCTTTTATTTCAGGAGATGTGGGGAGAGACAAACTATTTATTTTCATCCATTTACAGTAGACAATTCATTTTAAGGATCATTTCTGGGAAGATTATTGTAATTCTAATTAAATAGCTTGTCAGGGAAGCATTTGCCTTAACAGATCTGTTGTCATCATGATATCAGCCAGATGTAAAACTGACATGCTGATATATCTGCCCTGCATTTTTACCACTGCCACACATATTTCTTTGTTTGTTTAATCTCCAGTTGGTAATTTTAAGGGAGCATAAGGATATCAAAGAAATACCTTTATCTGTTAATGTAATTACACTGTATTTTAATTATCAAAACCCTAGAAAAATAAGTAATGATATTTAAAGATGATTATAAGTTAAATCAAGATCTGATAAAAGGCGAGTCTTCTTATAGATAATAACCAACAGTTTTGGTGTTAATATGTTTAATTAAAAAAATCTAATTTATTCCACATAACCTCATTATTATTCAAATAGGTAACTTATAGAATACTAGATTCTTACCTTCTAAAGAGGTTGATTTATTATCTTAATTTTTGTCCCTTTTTCTCCCCAAATATCCTTAGAAATATTTGAAGAAACCAATGAATATCATGGAGGTCCAATATAAAACATTCTTGTTTTCTACCTAAAGCCTAAAACATTGGTAGGTAAAAACAAAACCAAAACAAAACACAACAAAACTCTTGTGTACAACAGAAATTCCAATTTTAGTATTGATTTTTCTGAACTGGAAAACATGGCTAATTGTTTTCCTGTAGCTAAAACTTCAGAATTCATATTCAATGTCAAAGTGTCTAAGGCTACCAGATCACTTCAGTAAATGAAGCCTATCCATTGCACAAAGGAACAAGATAGTAGAATGTGTATTTACTGCAAGCAGCGTGATTCCCAAAGAGAAAGAAGAAGGAGCTAAAATAAAAATATCCCAAATTTATGGTCCTCAAATTATGGTCCTCAAACTTGCTCTCAACAGAAGGAAACATCTGGAATGGGTGGTAGTACTATCCACAAATATCTAAATGTAGTATTTTGTGATCCCAAATTTTTTTATTTATTAATTTTTTTAAAATGTTTGTTTATTTTTGAGAGAGACAGAGCACAAGCAGTGGAGGGCAGAGAGAGAGGGAGGCACAGAATCCAAAGCAGGCTCCAGGCTCTGAGTTGTCTGCACAGAGCCCAATGCAGCGCTCGAACTCATGAACCAATGAGATCATGACCTGAGGCAAAGTAGGACACTTAACCCACTGAGCCATCCAGGGGTCCCTGTAATGCCAAATTCCTAAAGGCATACTTTCTCTTTCCCGTTCTCCCCATCAATCTTCAGTGGCAACTGCTATCAAGTTTTGTGCCCATTATTCTAAAAGTTGTTGGTTACTACATGTGAGGGAGAATTTTTCAGACATACCCTTTATATTGTTCTTATTCTCTTGTGTCATCTTTATTCTGTCTCCACCATAGGAGAGGATATGAGTAGCCTGTTCAGGACTGACTCATATGGGCCCTGGGATTGGTGGCATAATCTTTGACAAATTCTTACGTGAAATGAAGATTGAGAGTGGAGAAAAAGATATGGAATCTTAATCATAGCCAGTGAGTGTTCTAATCTATTGACCTGCATAGCACAAGGACCAAGTAATCACAAAGGCAGGATGATGTTTTTTAAAAACACCATTGTTTTAGTCGGCCTTACTCTTACCTCCCATAACTCTACCTCCTTAACTCTTCTAGAAGGCCCAGCTGTGTCTAAAACCAACTACTCTTCTTTTTACAACTTGAGGAGCAATTTATGATTGTAACTTTGCAATAGATAAAGAATTGAAAACCAGATGAAGTGGATGAAATAAATGAAAATAATTATTTTCAATGTATCATATTAAAAAATGTGGCCATGAATTAGTTACAAACTAAAATTCAATAAATGTTAAAGAAGCTCAGACCATGACTTCTGATCATAATATAATAAATTAAAAACCAATAACAGAGGATAATTATAAATATTCATTATGTCCAAAAATCAAAAGTCTAACGTGGGCATCCCTGTGCATGACTTTGTTCCCTTATGTAGGCTTTGAGAATCTGTTTCCTTGCCCTTCCCATTTTCCAGGGGTTGACTACATACCTTGGCTTTAGCTCCCTTTTTCCATCTTCAGAGTCAACAACAACTGATCAACTACCACGTCACACCCTTTAACCCATCCTTCTGACTCTCTTCCACTTTTAAGGATTCATGTGATTATATTGTAGCCACCTGGGTAATCCAGAATAATCTCCCCATCTCAAAGTCTTCATATCTGTCTGCAGGTTCCTTTTCCATGTAAGGTAATATTTCATTGAGGATACAGAGATTAGATGAGGATGTGGACATCTCTGGAGAATCATTATTCTGCTTATGATAACCAGTAAACATGAAAAATGAAACAACTTGATGAAAAACACAACCCCTTAAACTAGAAAAGAACAAAGAAATATAAATAACAACTTTAAAATGTAAGTGCAAAAATAAGTAAAATGAAGATAATTGTAGAGATTAAAAATCTAACTTTATGTGATACATCATTATATCATAACAAAAATAGTGAAGATACACAGAAACTCAAATGTAGCATGATACAGGAAAAAAAGCTGATAGAATATTTAAAGAAACTATTATTTATAAAATGGATCAATAAATCTTAAGACGTGAGACAAAATTGGATGTATTTCCAGAAAATGACCAAATACAACATTAATATGGGTGGATTTAAAAAGAAATTGGATAGAAAAAAATATATTTTGAATCAAAACCATTGCACATCCTTAAACCCCAGGCACTGATGACCTTACTGCAGAGTTTGTCATATTTTCTTGAGACAAATGGCTTTAACCATCTATGAGTTTTCCCAGAATGGAAAAATGGAAAGCTAACGTGCTCACTATATTAGGTTACTACTGTCCCACTATCTAAAATATAACATAATTCAAGCTTACTTCAGGAATGGCCAAAGTAGTATTGTCACTGTCACCAACGTCACCACCATGATCATTATGTTCCAGCACAGTGTGAGGTTCCCTGCTCAATGTAATACGACAAGGAAATTAATTAAATTGATCATTTAAATAAATATGTGAAATATATAGCACTTATTATCTGTAGATATTGTATTCTTACAAGACAGGGAAGCCAATAGATTAATAGACAAATCCTAGCTTCAGTCTTCAAAGAAAGAATCAGGAGATAACCTGAGATGTATAAGAAAATGGAAGAATACGAAAATGTGTAATTTTCCTGAGATGATAGAAAGGTAATATAAGTTGTAGAAGGTAGACTTTTATTTATTTTTTTAACATTTTATTTTTTAAGTAATCCTTACACCCAATGTGGGGCTCAAACTCATGACCCTGAGATCAAGAGTTGCTTGCTCCTCTGACTAAGCCAGCAGGCACCCTTAGAATGTAAGTTTTTAGAAAAGAAGTGCTATCTGTTCCCACATTTACAAGGGAGAACAGTGAATTCTTGGTGGACACATGGAAGTGGGGAGTTGAGGACATGATTGTGTAATTGCAACAGTTTTTTCCCCCCTGAAGAGAAAAATGTTAAGACTTATAGATGAGGGTCAAATCTAGGAAGCTAGTAGGAGTAGATTCCAATGGTTTTTGTAGAGAGTGAGAGTGAGCCAAAGAGAAAAACAGTAAGATTGCAACGCTGAAGTTAAGGTTGGTGTTGGTGTCAGGAGATTTTTGTGAAATTAATATTTTACTTGTGTGATTATTCTTAACTGCTGATGCTATGTTTGCTGAAGAAACATAAAAAAAGGCTAAAGGACAAATTAATTTGGTGGTTTGACAAGGTGTTATTTTAAAAAGTGACTCAAGGAGAGAGGAGGGAAGATGGCGGCGTAGGAGGACGCTGGGCTCACCGCGCGTCCTGCTGATCACTTACATTCCACCTACACCTGTCTAAATAACCCAGAAAACCGCCAGAGGATTACCAGAACGGAGTCGCCGGAGCCAAGCGCAGACGAGAGGCCCACGGAAGAGGGTAGGAAGGGCGGCGAGGCGGTGCGCGCTCCACGGACTGGCGGGAGGGAGCCGGGGCGGAGGGGCGGCTCGCCGGCCAAGAAGAGCCCCCGAGTCTGGCGGGCAAAAGCGGAGGGGCCTGACGGACTGTGTTCCGACAGCAAGCGCGACTTAGCGTCTGGGAGGTCATAAGTTAACAGCTCTGCTCAGAAAGCGGGAAGGCTGGAGGACAAAGGGAGGGAGAGCTGCTGAGCCCCTGGACGACAGAGCTCAGTTTGGTGGGGAACAAAGGCGCTCGCCAGCGCCATCTCCCCCGCCCATCCCCCAGCCAAAATCCCAAAGAGAACCAGTTCCTGCCAGGGAACTTCCTCGCTCCCTGCAAACACCCAACTCTGTGCTTCTGTGGAGGAGCCAAACCTCTGGCAGCGGATCTGACTCCCTCCCGCTGCCACAGGCCCCTCTTGAAGTGGATCACCTAAGGAGAAGCGAGCTAAGCCTGCCCCTCCTGCCCCTGTGCACCTTGCCTACCCACCCCAGCTAATACGCCAGATCCCCAGCATCACAAGCCTGGCAGTGTGCAAGTAGCCCAGACCACGCCACCCCACAGTGAATCCCGCCCCTAGGAGAGGGGAAGAGAAGGCACACACCAGTCTGACTGTGGCCCCAGCAGTAGGCTCTTCTCGAGTGCACATGGAACATTCTCCAAGATAGATCATATACTGGGTCACAAAGCAGCCATTCATAAGTTTACCAGAATCGAAATTATACCATGCATACTTTCAGACCACAATGCTATGAAGCTTGAAATCAACCACAGAAAAAAGTCTGGAAAACCTCCAAAAGCATGGAGGTTAAAGAACACCCTACTAACGAATGAGTGGGTCAACCAGGCAATTAGAGAAGATATTAAAAAATATATGGAAACGAACGAAAATGAAAATACAGCAATCCAAATGCTTTGGGACGCAGCGAAGGCAGTCCTGAGAGGAAAATACATTGCAATCCAGGCCTATCTCAAGAAACAAGAAAAATCCCAAATACAAAATCTAACAGCACACCTAAAGGAAATAGAAGCAGAACAGCAAAGACACCCCAAACCCAGCAGAAGAAGAGAAATAATAAAGATCAGAGCAGAAATCAACAATATAGAGTCTAAAAAAACTGTAGAGCAGATCAACGAAACCAAGAGTTGGTTTTTTGAAAAAATAAACAAAATTGACAAACCTCTAGTCAGGCTTCTCAAAAAGAAAAGGGAGATGACCCAAATAGATAAAATCATGAATGAAAATGGAATGATTACAACCAATCCCTCAGAGATACAAACAATTATCAGGGAATACTATGAAAAATTATATGCCAACAAATTGGACAACCTGGAAGAAATGGACAAATTCCTGAACACCCACACTCTTCCAAAACTCAATCAGGGGGAAATAGAAAGCTTGAACAGACCCATAACCAGCGAAGAAATTGAATCGGTTATCAAAAATCTCCCAACAAATAAGAGTCCAGGACCAGATGGCTTCCCAGGGGAGTTCTACCAGACGTTTAAAGCAGAGATAATACCTATCCTTCTCAAGCTATTCCAAGAAATAGAAAGGGAAGGAAAACTTCCAGACTCATTCTATGAAGCCAGTATTACTTTGATTCCTAAACCAGACAGAGACCCAGTAAAAAAAGAGAACTACCGGCCAATATCCCTGATGAATATGGATGCAAAAATTCTCAACAAGATACTAGCAAATCGAATTCAACGGCATATAAAAAGAATTATTCACCATGATCAAGTGGGATTCATTCCTGGGATGCAGGGCTGGTTCAACATTCGCAAATCAATCAACGTGATACATCACATTAACAAAAAAAAAGAGAAGAACCATATGATCCTGTCAATCGATGCAGAAAAGGCCTTTGACAAAATCCAGCACCTTTTCTTAATAAAAACCCTTGAGAAAGTCGGGATAGAAGGAACATACTTAAAGATCATAAAAGCCATTTATGGAAAGCCCACAGCTAACATCATCCTCAACGGGGAAAAACTGAGAGCTTTTTCCCTGAGATCAGGAAAACGACAGGGATGCCCACTCTCACCGCTGTTGTTTAACATAGTGCTGGAAGTTCTAGCATCAGCAATCAGACAACAAAAGGAAATCAAAGGCATCCAAATTGGCAAAGATGAAATCAAGCTTTCGCTTTTTGCAGATGACATGATATTATACATGGAAAATCCGATAGACTCCACCAAAAGTCTGCTAGAATTGATACATGAATTCAGCAAAGTTGCAGGATACAAAATCAATGTACAGAAATCAGTTGCATTCTTATACACTAACAATGAAGCAACAGAAAGACAAATAAAGAAACTGATCCCATTCACAATTGCACCAAGAAGCATAAAATACCTAGGAATAAATGTAACCTTTGGGCGCCTGGGTGGCGCAGTCGGTTAAGCGTCCGACTTCAGCCAGGTCACGATCTCGCGGTCCGTGAGTTCGAGCCCCGCGTCAGGCTCTGGGCTGATGGCTCAGAGCCTGGAGCCTGTTTCCGATTCTGTGTCTCCCTCTCTCTCTGCCCCTCCCCCGTTCATGCTCTGTCTCTCTCTGTCCCAAAAATAAATAAACGTTGAAAAAAAAAATGTAACCAAAGATGTAAAGGATCTGTATGCTGAAAAGTATAGAAAGCTTATGAAGGAAATTGAAGAAGATTTAAAGAAATGGAAAGACATTCCCTGCTCATGGATTGGAAAAATAAATATTGTCAAAATGTCAATACTACCCAAAGCTATCTACACATTCAATGCAATCCCAATCAAAATTGCACCAGCATTCTTCTCGAAACTAGAACAAGCAATCCTAAAATTCATATGGAACCACAAAAGGCCCCGAGTAGCCAAAGGAATTTTGAAGAAGAAGACCAAAGCAGGAGGCATCACAATCCCAGACTTTAGCCTCTACTACAAAGCTGTCATCATCAAGACAGCATGGTATTGGCACAAAAACAGACACATAGACCAATGGAATAGAATAGAAACCCCAGAACTAGACCCACAAACGTATGGCCAACTCATCTTTGACAAAGCAGGAAAGAACATCCAATGGAAAAAAGACAGCCTCTTTAACAAATGGTGCTGGGAGAACTGGACAGCAACATGCAGAAGGTTGAAACTAGACCACTTTCTGACACCATTCACAAAAATAAACTCAAAATGGATAAAGGACCTGAATGTGAGACAGGAAACCGTCAAAACCTTAGAGGAGAAAGCAGGAAAAGACCTCTCTGACCTCAGCCGTAGCAATCTCTTACTTGACACATCCCCAAAGGCATGGGAATTAAAAGCAAAAGTGAATTACTGGGACCTTATGAAGATAAAAAGCTTCTGCACAGCAAAGGAAACAACCAACAAAACTAAAAGGCAACCAACGGAATGGGAAAAGATATTTGCAAATGACATATCGGACAAAGGGCTAGTATCCAGAATCTATAAAGAGCTCACCAAACTCCACACCCGAAAAACAAATAACCCAGTGAAGAAATGGGCAGAAAACATGAATAGACACTTCTCTAAAGAAGACATCCGGATGGCCAACAGGCACATGAAAAGATGTTCAGCGTCGCTCCTTATCAGGGAAATACAAATCAAAACCACACTCAGGTATCACCTCACACCAGTCAGAGTGGCCAAAATGAACAAATCAGGAGACTATAGATGCTGGAGAGGATGTGGAGAAACGGGAACCCTCTTGCACTGTTGGTGGGAATGCAAATTGGTGCAGCCGCTCTGGAAAGCAGTGTGGAGGTTCCTCAGAAAATTAAAAATAGACCTACCCTATGACCCAGCAATAGCACTGCTAGGAATTTATCCAAGGGATACAGGAGTACTGATGCATAGGGGCACTTGTACCGCAATGTTCATAGCAGCACTCTCAACAATAGCCAAATTATGGAAAGAGCCTAAATGTCCATCAATTGATGAATGGATAAAGAAATTGTGGTTTATATACACAATGGAATACTACGTGGCAATGAGAAAAAATGAAATATGGCCTTTTGTGGCAACGTGGATGGAACTGGAGAGGGTGATGCTAAGTGAAATAAGCCATACAGAGAAAGACAGATACCATATGGTTTCACTCTTATGTGGATCCTGAGAAACTTAACAGGAACCCATGGGGGAGGGGGAGGAAAAAAGAAAAAAAAAAAAAAAGAAAAAAAAAAAGAGGTTAGAGTGGGAGAGAGCCAAAGCATAAGAGACTGTTGAAAACTGAGAACAAACTGAGGGTTGATGGGGGGTTGGAGGGAGGAGAGGGTGGGTGGTGGGTATTGAGGAGGGCACCTTTTGGGATGAGCACTGGGTGTTGTATGGAAACCAATTTGACAATAAATTTCATATAATAAAAAAAATAAAAATAAATAAATATAAAAAGTGACTCAAGAAATCTAAGCTGGATATAGATTAAAAGACATCAGGGTAAATGAGAAAAACACAACATTATACCTAAGCATATCACTTTCAAACTAGAAAATCAAAGAAAAAGAAAAAATCTTGAAAGAAGCTAGAGGGGAAAAAACATGTTATATAAAGGGGAACAATGATAAGAATTACATCCAATGTCTCCTCAAAAACGATGCAAGCAAGAAAGAGTGAAGTGAAATATTTAAAGTGTTGAGAGAGAGAGGAAAAAAAAAAACATAACCTTAGAATTATGTACCCTGCAAACTTATCCTTCAAAAGTGAAAGGCTTTGTCAGACCAACAAAAATTAAAATGTGTTGCCAGTAGACCTGCCTGGCAAGAAATGTTAAAAGAAGTTCTATGCAGAGAAGAAAACTATAGGTCAGAGACTTTAATCTACATAAAGGAGGAATATCAAAGAAAAATTAGGTGAAGGTAGAATAAAAACTTATTTTTCTTATTTTTAATTATTCTAGCATAACAGTTTGCTCAAAATGATAATAGTAACAACAGATTAGATTATGTATGCTTATGTATATATGATATATATATCATATATATATATATATATACGTGTGCATACATGTTTATGTATAATTAATATTGACTTACATGCATATATATGGTATGCACATAGATATGCTTATGTATATTTATATACAAGTGAAATGAATAAAAGCAGTGACACAAGGTATGGAATGGAGGAATCAGGATGACTTTGTTGTTGGGAATTAAGATTATTGTGTTATTATAAAGTATTGTAGGCAAAAAAGAAATAAGTGAATGGCCTGGAGCTTCTGATCACTTTCATTAAAAATATTTAGTGGGAGTAATTTAGTAGGAAACTGGAAGAAGCAAAAAGTTGTATTTAGAACATGAGTGGTAAAACCTTAATAATCTGAACTCAATAATGTCCTGTAAAAATATAAATCTCAGACAAGAATTTTAAGTGTATGCCAGCTATTTGTATCGTTGCTAACCTGTAGAAGTTGTTATGGCCTGTTGTACACAACATAGATCAACTGAGAGCATGAAGCATCTAAGTGTAATGACTATTAATAAAATAATGAAACTTTATCTTTTAAAAGATCCATGAACAGGAGGAAAACATGACAATGTGAGAAAATTTAAAATCAGTTGTGAAGAATGAAAAAAATCGAGTATATATTGATGAAAGTGAATTGCCTCAGGTATGACTTTTTATATGTCTTGATACTTGCTAAATTGAAACTCCTCTGGCCATATTAAATGCTATTTCCAAGAAAAAAAGATATGCATAAGTTCTTCATATAACTTTACAGAAATAATAATTGTAATATGGCCATTTCATATTCCTACAGGATATAACTCCCTAAAGACCTCTATTTTGTATGTCATACATTAAAATGTGCTTTTGCTAAGTGATTAGATGTGATCTGAGATGCTGTATCAGAGCCAATGCAAGCTACCATAATTTTAAGGTAGAAGCTCACATTAAGATATTATAGCCCCTATAAAACACATTTCTATTCCTATTCTTTTCACTAAAACACAATTTCTGAAAAATTGTAGAACTATTGGAAGATTTTCAACGTATTCTTCAAAGGACATATCTTGTACAACAACATGCTAGTAACATTTTATGTTAATTATCTTAAAAATCTGAATCAAGCTATTTACTTATTTTTTAAAGTATGCAGAATTTCCCCATTTCTTTACTTTCTTTTTTTTTCCAGCTACTACAATCAACTACACTTTTTTTCTGTTTCCCTTCTCCCTTTATTCATTATTATAAGAATATAGTCATGTCATTTTTTTTGTACATAACTTGCTTCTATATATAAGCAATTTCACTGATGGGGAATTATCTGCTGGAAAATGTCTTGTGTATTTCTCATTCAAATAAAAAAGAAGTACCTCCAAGCAGGCCTTACAACAAAGTCTTAAGAGGGCTTGATGATCCTTATTTCAATAGTCAATTTTTAATTCACATTCACATTTAAAGAATACTCATAATATGTTTACTTTCTCATGATGTATGTTATAAAATTTAATGGGGAAAATGGATAATTTTATCTTCTAGTTAAGCTCTTATAACTAATGGAATTAAGGGAGATATTTTCTAAAATAGGTTTCTTGGTACAACCACCTTAACCTATCACATTGATCATTGCTATTACTAGATTCCTAACAAAGGGTAAATTGAGTCATTTATTTTGTCTGTGGGACAAAACCAAAGAGACATATCAATGTCTTGCCCATCCTCACCTAGAACTCTAATGTTTCCACAAAGCAGGACATTCCCATAATTCATGTGTTTCCCTTAAATGAATATGGGTATTAATTGATGAAACGGAAACATTACCAGTGTTCTACCATGGCTTGAATGCAGATGGTAAATTGCAAATGGTACTTCCCTTCACAGAAAACAGTCATTGAGTTAATTTAATTGTCCCCATACCTTCTAAACTAGCCAAACAAATACATGAACAGGAAAGAGTTCTTTTATGATTTTTCTTTGCCCCTTCATTAGGAGAGTGGACTGCTCGACACTGAATTCAATGTATACACTGTTCATGGCCTAATTCTTTTCCTTTTGTTCAGTAACACAATCTATGTCTTTCGGGGTAGCAATAAGGTAGGTTAGAATGAAACAAAACAAAATAAAAGAGAAGTAAAAACATACGTAATTTTTTTTATTCTTCCTTTCAATGGTTTTATGGATCAGCAATGAGAACTGAGTTGCATGTCAGTAGAAATTTGTCACTAGAGTGAGAAAAATAGTAAAGATAAGAAAGAAAAGAATTGAAAGCATAGCTTTGAAGGAGAAAGAATTATGGGATAACTCCATTTCTTCCTTAGTGGCGTTTTGGAACCAGACTTCTCTTTGTGATAGCAAAATGTGACCCAAGACCTGGAAAAAAATAATAACTCTTTCCTCTCTTTGGGATCTGAGTATTTTGTTCCAGGATGTTTTACTGAGCCTGAAGCTGTTGGAAGGAAGGGAAGAGGTGCTCATGGTCAGAAAGAAGAAGAACAAAAGTGAGGCTGGGATATATTCTGAAATGGGATTGTAAGATAGATTGTACTCATAATGTGTTAAAAAAAAATCCATGCTGACAGAAGAATATGGAGAACAACGGTGCCATTTTGTCATGAAGCTAAAGATGGGTAATAATTAACAGAGTATTAGGAGTAATAAGATAGAAGTAACCTAAACACACTGTTGTGACAAAAATACCAACAACTTTCTGCTTTTTCTTGGTCATTATGATAGTAGCTTCAGTATCAAGACATGTCCAGCCTCTGTGACTGCCAGGACATGGCATGGGACATGATGTCCTTCAGATTCCTAAGAACAAAGTTGGGCTCAGTGTGGCCAGTTAGAACAATAGCAAATATTCCAGCAGACATAAGGATTCCTGACATATTAGAGAGTAGAGGAGAAGATTAAAGAATCCCTGCTAACCTGGACAAGTGGGATTTGGAATGATTATACTGCAGACTGTTCATGCAGAATGCAATCGAACAAAGTTCAAAACGAAGTACATACATTAAATGTTTAATCAGTGCTGCAACTAAGTGACCTGCCAATAAATGGGAAGAAGAAAGAATGTTAAGAAAAACCTCTCCTCTCCTTAGAAGCAGAGAGCAGACTGCCGTCAGCCATGCAGTGGACGTCATCTAATCTGTTGAGAGCCTGTGTCCAGCAGAAAGGTGGAGGAAGAGTGAGTTCTGCTCTCTGCTTCAGCAAGGACATCCATCTCCTTCTCCTGCTCTCTGACATCAGTTCTCCTTGTTCTTGGCCCTTAGGACTCAGACACAGACTAATACAACTGGCCCCCAGTTCTTAGGCTTTATGACTCAGACTGGGACTTATACCATGGGTTCCCCTGATTCTCAGGCTTTTGGGTTTGGATTGGGTCTCCAATTTGCAGAATACAGATCATGAGACTTCTCAGCCTCAATAATTGTGTGAGTTAATCTTTCATACTAAATCTCTGTTTATCTATCTATCTATCTATCTATCTACCTACCTATCATCTATCATCTATCTATCATCTATCTATCTATCATCATCATCATCTACCTATCACCCATCATCTATCTATCTGTCTATTCCATACAGTCTACTGGGTCTGTTTCTCTGGGAAATCCTGGCTAGTATAGCATATGATGTAAATCTATATTAAGTATTATTAACCAGGATGTTGGTTAAATGACATTCCCAATTCTATGAACATGCTAGCCAATACAATTATTTAAAATCTAATTTAAAAATATGGAATGGAGGGAAAAAAGAAAAAAAATATGCGAGACCTTTCAAGTAAAAGAATCATTCAAATGTGACTGAGAAAGTAGTTTCTAATCAATTCTTTAGTCTTACTTTCAAAAAGAAACAGATTTAAGCCTTGCACATAGGGGTGCCACTTAGAATTGCATTCACCAGTCTTCTTTCTAAACCACCGGAAGTTTCCTTCCATTCCCCAAAGGGACAATGTCAAAAGTGGTTGTAGGAGCATCTCATCTCAGATTCCAGAGAGAAGGTACATGTTGAGGATGGCAGAATAATTTGACAACTAGAGCTCATATCTCAAAACTATGGAGCCACAATAACAGCTTTGCTTTGCTTTTATTTAAAATTGTATGTGATAAATAAATAATTATTTTTCAAATAGCTTTTTTTAAGAACAAGCATATTTATTAAAGCAGTAAAACATGTGCCCTAAGCAATGCACCAGCCATAAATAAATATCAAATAACTGCCAACTTATAAAACACATTAAAATTTTTAAAAATAACTGGTTATCCATGTTTGTAAAATCAAGTTATACATATCTAAAACTCACAGACATCCTGAAATTCCTCTTAAATTTCTTTAGATATTTAATTAATAAGAAGGTCACATTACTGTCACATTACTTTTTCTTCTTAAATATCTTTCTTATCATACTGAGCCTATAAGAAATCTTGATTATTGGTTCAGTGTTTTTGTTTGTTCAGTTTTGGATATTCTCTACACAGTCTTAATAAATTTAGTAGTGAACTTGGGAAATTAGGAGCTGACTATAATAATGAAATAAGATTTTTAATATTTATAGAATTGCTACTGATTTGGAGATAAAAATACAGACTTTGCAAGGTAAAACTATTTCTAATACTGTTTAGTTTTCCAAGTAAATTAGAGTATTGAGAAACAGAAACAAAAAAAGCTCTGAAATAAGATTGATAATTAAGCCTGAGTTTTAGGTCAGAATTTCAACTGGAAATACATTTTAACTATTCAACTGTTGCAATCTATTTTAAATAGTTATATTGCTGCTTATGATTCAAGGATTAGTGATTCAATTACATAAACCCTTACTCTATAGCAAGACAGTAAAACATTAGACTATTTTTAAATTTAAGAGCCTATGTTTAGAGAAATGTCTATAGGTCTTTCTCTCCAGAGCAGGATATAGTAAATTACCACAGCCCAATACAATGCTACTATATCAAGAATTAGGTAAGGCTGGAAAGTCACATTAATGACATTTTAAATGATATTGAAAATTTAATCTGCCTTTCCAGAAGGGAGATGACAATCTCTGGCTCTTTTATTCCCTGGGTATGTATGCCACTTCTGAGCATGGACAGCGGATTGGGTTTAGCTCATAAAGAAGAGCCTTCTGGAGAAAGAGAAACCCGAAAACTCTTCTTGCTGCCTTGAAGGACTGGTCTGGCAGCATGAACCACTTTTTAACACAAGACATTTTCTGAGATATAGGTAGCTTATAAAAGACTGGGAACTATATGGTAAGAATCGAAAATATGATGTAATATAATGTTTAGGAAACACAATTCTGCTATTTAATTTAATTTAATTTAATTTAATTTAATTTAATTTAATGTGAATTAAAACCACAATGTGGTATCATAACACACATACTAGAAGAGCTCAATTTAAAAGAAAAACAATAACAAAATGTTGGCAAAAGCGTAGAGCAAAGGAAAACTTATGTATTGGTGGTTAGGACATAAATTGCTAAAAAAGCTAAATGCACACACACACACACACACACACACACCAAGGTCCAGCAATTATAATCACTGGTATATAAAAATTAGTGCTTCTGTCCATCAAAAGGCATGTCTAAGGACAATATGGTTGAATATCGTAGACATAAGCCCAATGAAAACGGCACATGATGAATGAATCCATTTATATGAAATTTAAAAACTAGCAAAACTAATCTATAATGATAGAAGATAGGACAGCATTAACCTAATGATATTATCAGCTAGAAGGGAACATAAATACTGGGTGTTAGAAATAAAAGGCCTTCGTCTGTGTTGCTACAAAAGTGTAATGTATGAAAAACTCATCAAGCTCTATATTCAATTCTTACATACTTTTACATATATTTGTTAGACCTCAATGATATATCCACATTAACTCTTGAAAAAGTCTGGTTTCCTACTTAAAAGAATGAAGCAACTAATCAAATTGATCTTTTATTACTCTATTTTCTTTAGTAGAAAAATGGGCACACCAGCCCTCCCTGGATAATTGTAGCCATGTAAAATATTTAAAATGTCTAACAGCCACTAAACCAGTTTCAGTAAAGACTCTGACTGAATGCCAGTTAAAAAAATATAACAAAAAACAGTATTTTCACTGGTTTGTACTACTTTAATATTAGCTCTGATCATTACACAATCCTTAAGAGTGTGGCTTCTACAATTAGAATAAATATTTTGAAATCTTCCTGCACTACATAGCATCTATCTGACCTTGAGAATGTTACTTAATATACTGAGGCTTGTTTTTTTTTTTTTTTCATGTTTAAAGGGTGCACATTGATACCTACCTTGTAAGGTCATGAATGATGTTCAATAGTGATTAATCTTCATATTTAGTGAGTTATATAAACTTTCATTTTTCATGACTTACTAATTTAGATCATGTGAAATGTTCCAAGTCTTCTTTTTCTTGTATCCCTTCTACTTCTGCAAAGATTTTAAAACAATAAAATTCTTCATTACTATAAATAGTATCTTTCAATATTACCTACCATCACATAATACAATACTTCTATTGTGATGAAGGTTTCCTTATTAGCACATTAAAATGCTGGAAAACATATCTCAATTATATTTAACAAGTTTCACAAAGACACAGTATCAGAAAGAGGCTAGGAGATGTAAGTAGTAGCAAAACCCTAAACACATATAATTTAAAACAATTTATTTTGTGTATTTTTGAAGTATAAAATAGGTTTGAAGTGTCCCTAAATGTATCTTATCAAAAAGTAGTGTATATTAAATTGTTCACTATCTCATAAAGTGTATTTTCAGTAAGTGGTAGTACTATTTTATTTCGAAGACTAATAAAATGTTTTGCCTTTTGCAATTTAGTATTTCAATATTAATTATAATTGTATTACATGGGTTTGAAGTTATTTCCTCCAAACTGTTGAACAGACATAACAAATATCTACTGTTCTAGACAATCGGTTGATTGCAAATGTGAATTCGGTGGAAACATTTTGAGAAGGTCCAGGAATGAAGAGGAAAAGGAAAGACAAGGGGAAGAAGGGAAAGAAGGGGAAGAAGGGGAAGAAGGGGGAGATGAGGTGGGGCAGGACAGAAAGAAAGGAAGTAGGGAGAGAGGGAGGACTTATTTCCACACTCTGAAAACTCTTGAGAGTCTTTAATACATGATACAATTCCTAAATATTCCAAAACAAACATCTTACTAGATAATAGTATACATAGCTTTTTACAAAGGGAAACAATATTTTACGAATATATTGGGTTTTAGAAAATGTGATAAGCATTGGTATAAAAAGGAAAAAAATGTGTATGAGCTATTTAGGATATGTAATTGCTTTTCATCTGGTCCTAAAGGAAAGGTCATCATGGGCTTTTAGGAAAACAACAACAACAACAACAACAACAACAGCTTTTTGCTCAAAAACTGTTTTACAAAGAAAAGAATAGTTACTTATTTTCATAGAATTTCCCCATTTTTATATTTCACTAATTAATAAAGACAGGGGATGCCAGCTATCTCACAAAAGGTCTTACAGTCTTTATTGGCTTCGTTGTCCTGTCATTTAGCTCGTTCCTTCTTCCCCGTTGTTTGGTAAATGGAAGTTAGCACCAGAAACTTGATTAGGTTCAGCCAATATAAGATACTCAGTATTACTCTGTATCAATGACACATAATGTCAGATCATTCCATATTTAATTAAGATTGATCTGTGGTTAAAATGGTGATATTCTATTCCCTCCATTAGAAAGATCTCCTGAAGTTCTTATTGGCTTTAGACACTGGTGACCCTTCCTAGAATCAGAGATTCCATTAAAGTATTACTCTTGACATGATTTTGTTAGCTAAAACTCCATTTATATAAATATTGCCACCCTAGCTTTCTTTGCACATCCATTTGCTTGATAAATGTTTCTCCATCCCCTTGCTTTCAATCTGCATCTGTCTTTAGGTCTGACATGAGTCTCTTGTAGGCAGCATATTTATGGGTCTTGTTTTTTTCTTTTCTTTTTTTTATCCAAATGGTCATCCTAGGTCTTTTTTTCTTAAATAAAGTTTATTTATTTATTTTGACAGAGAGAGAGAACATGAGCAGGGGAGAGGTAGAGAGAGAGGGAGAGAGAGAATCCCAAGCAGACTCCCTACTGTCAGCAAGGAGCCCGACGTGGGTTTGATCTCACTAACGGTGAACTGAAATGAAGAGTTAGATGCTTAACCAACTGAGCCACTCAGGTGCTCCTCATCACCCTATGCCTTTTTATTGGAGCATTTAGTCTATTTACATTCAAATAATGTAATACTATATATATATTGCCATTTTATTACTTGTTTTGTGGTAGTTTTGTAGCTCTTCTCTGTTCCCTTTTTCCCTTTCTCTCTTCTCCCATGGCTTTCTTTAGTGATATATTTGGATTCCTTTCTCTTTATTTGTTGCACATCTGTTATGGGTTTTTGACTTGTGATTGCCATTAGATTTGTATGTAACATCTTCTGCATATAGCAGGCTATATTAAGTTGATGGCTCCCTAAGTTTGAACCCTTTCTTTACTCCTCTCCTCCCATTTTAGGCAGATAGTGTCATATTTTACATCTTTTTATTTTGTGAGTCCCTCGACTGATTTTTACAGATATACTTATTTTTACTGTTTTTGAGCTTCCTACTTTTCTTGCTCTAACTTATGGTCTTTCCTTTCCAGTCTGAGTCCCTTCTAACATTTCTTCCAGGATTGGTTTAGTTCTCAAGAATTCCTTGAACTTTCATTTGTATGGGAAACTATTTCTGAATGATAGCCTTCTATTCTGAATGATAGCCTTTCTGGATAGAGTATTCTTGGCTGCAGATTTTCTGCCTTTCAGCACTTCAAATATATCATGCCTCTCCCTTCTGGCCTGTAAAGTTTCTCTTGAAAAATCCCATGATAACCTTATGGGGCTTCCCTTGTATATAACTGTCTTCTTTTCTCTTACTGCTGTCAAAATTCTTTCTTTATCACTATGTTTTGCCATTTTAATTACTATGTATCTTAGTACGGATCTCCTTGGGTTGATAAATATTTTTTTTTTTTTTTTTTTTTTTTTTTTGCAGGGGATTTCTGTGCCTCCTGGATCTGGAAATCCATTTCCTTTTCTAGATTAGGGAAGTTTTCAGCTATTATTTCTTCAAATAAATTTTCTTCCTCTTTTTCTCTCTCTTCTAGAATCCCCATAATGCAAATGTTTTTATGCTTAACAAAGTCACTGAGTTTCCTAAGTCTATTCTCATTTTACACGTTTTTTTTCCATCTCATATGCCCACCTTGATTACTTTCCATTACTCTATCTTACCTCTAGGTCACTAATTTGTCTTCTGCTTCCTTTAGTCTGCTATTTATTCCAATCTAGTGTATCTTAAATTTCATTGATTGTGCTCTTTCTCTCTGATTGGTCCTTTTTCTATCTCTTTGTTAAGGGTCTCACTGAGGTGTCTCTTCTCTCAAATCTAGTTTGTATGATAATGATCATTACTTTCAACTCTATCAAGCATATTATTTCTTTCCATTTTATTTTTTTCTCTTGCTGTGGTTCTTAAACTCCATTTATAAAGAAAAATATTATCAGTTAGGGCAATTTTCCTAGAATGACTAATTATGAATTATATTCTTTTACTTGATAATTATTCAGGGCAAGTAGTTTGTGCCTCAAATAATTTTAATAGTGTGCAATATTACCTTTTTTGAAGGGGGTGAAAATTAGCAGACTTTTTAAAATGTTCTTAATTAATTTTTTCTCCTAAGATGTACAGATACACTATTTGCTAAGTAACTTACAATGTCTCCAAAAATACAACGTAAGTTTTCCCATCATTGTCAGACTTGTTGTTATAACTTTTTTTGGCCAATGAATATATGAGGACATCACCATCCAAACAACAACTTTAACATAATTGCATAAATTAGCTCAATCTCTTGTGTTTCTATCTTCTATAATGAGATAAGCATGTCTTATATAGGGGTTGCCAATTTATTCTCAGCCCTGAAACACAAAGACATGTGAAGCAGAGCCTAGCAAAGTCCACCTGAGCTGGCCTGAGCTGGCCAGATTCCCTCCAACAAATCCACAAGCACACAACCAACTTATCAACCCCTAATTTGGGAGTGTGCCCCACTCATGTAGGATTAGTGTGGTCTAGGTGATAACGCACTAAGCTCATATGGGAAAACTGAATATATCAATGACTTTGATAGCACTTAACAGGGGCATGTCTTTGAGGGACTAACTTGTTTAGCAACACAATTCTGATTTTCCAGGGTTGCACTATTGCCTTAGGTCTGAGTCACATTATTGGGTCTTACTTTCTGTTTGCCATTAGATTTACCCTGATTTATCTTTGGCTATCATTGGATGTCCCAACTAAAAAAACTGAAATGGATCCACATTATAGTAACGAAATCAAATAGTGTTCATTAATGACCGAGTGTTTGCTATACCAATTTATTACATAGGATTTTTGTATGTGTTTGATCAATAATATTAAAAAAATTATGTTACATCATTTCAGACTGGAGTCAAAGATAATTTATTTGCATTTTTCCAATTATAAAATTTAGTAAATGAAACTTTAACTTTGAAGTATGCCACATTGCTCAAGTCATTCTCTCTTTGCCCTTAGCCTCTCCAGGATGGACGCACAACTATGATGCCAGTATTCAGAAGTTCACAAGAGTGATAGCATAGGAGTGAAATGGGGCACCAGTGAGAGCATCCATTATTTGGACTGCCTGTAATTACTAAGAAGTTAATGGACTCTGCCGGAATGACAACTAATAAAATGCTACTAGAAGTTTTTAAATATTATTTTAGTGGACATATTTTGCTAATTTTGGCAATTTAACACCTTTAATTGTTTAAAACATTGCCATTAATACTTTTTAAGGTGTTATTGTTTTTGCATATCTAAAGATATTAGCTAATGTATAAAATATGTCTTAATCTGCTTAAACTACTGCCTTTGAGGGAAACTTTCTTTTCTTGATTGAAATTTATAAATATTTATTTTTTTAAATTTATTTATTTTTTAATTTACATCCAAGTTAGCATATCTCAGGAGTAGATTCCTTAATGTCCCTTACGCATTTATCCTATCCCCCCTCCCACAACCCCTCCAGCACCCCTTTGTTCGTTGTCCATATTTAAGAGTCTCTTATGTTTTGTCCTCCTCCTTGTTTTTATATTATGTTTGCTTCCCTTCCCTTATGTTCATCTGTTTTGTATCTTAAAGTCCTCATATGAGTGAAGTCATATGATATTTGTCTCTCTCTGACTAATTCACTTAACACAATACCCTCTAGTTCCATCCACGTTGTTCCAAATGACAAGATTTCATTTTTTCTGATTGCCAAGTAATACTCCATTGTGTGTATATATATATATATATATATATATATATATATATATATACTACATCCTCTTTATCTATTCATCCATTGATAGACATTTGGGCTCTTTCCATACTTTGGCTATTGTTGATAGTGCCACTATAAACATTGGGGTGCATGTACCCCTTTGAAAAAGCATACGTGTATCCCTTGGATAAATACTTAGTAGTGCAATTGCTGGGTCATAGGGTAGTTCTATTTTTAATTTTTTTTGAGGAACCTCCATACTGTTTTCCAGAGTGGTTGCACCAGTTTGCATTCCCACTAGCAGTGCAAAAGAGATCCTCTTTCTCCACATCGTAGCCGACATCTATTGTTGCCTGAGTTGTTAACGTTAGCCATTTTGACAGGTGTGAGGTGGTATCTCATTGTGGTTTTGATTTGTATTTCCCTGATGATTAGTGATGTTGAGCATTTTTCATGTGTCGGTTGGCCATCTGGATGTCTTCTTTGGAGAAGTGGCTATTCATGTCTTTTGACCATTTCTTCACTGGATTATTTGTTTTTTGAGTGTTGAGTTTGATAAGTTTTTTTATAGATTTTGGATATTAACCCTTGATCTGATATGTCATTTGCAAATATCCTCTCCCATTCCATTGGTTGCCTTTTAGTTTTGCTGATTGTTTCCTTCACTGTATAGAAGCTTTTTATTCTGATGAGGACCCGTAGTTCATTTTTGCTTTTGTTTCCCTTGCCTCTGGAGACGTGTTGAGTAAGAAGTTGCTGCAGCCAAGATCAAAGAGGTTTTTGCCTGCTTTCTCCTCAAGGGTTTTGATGGCTTCCTATCTTACGTTTAGGTCTTTCATCCATTTTGAGTTTATTTTTGTGTATGGTGTAAGAAAGTGGTCCAGGTTCATTCTCCTGCATGTTGTTGTCCAGTTTTCCCAGCACCACTACCTGAAGAGACGGTCTTTATTCCATTGGATACTCTTTCCTGTTTGTCAAAGATTAGTTGGCCATATGTTTGTGGGTCTATTTCTGGGTTGTCTATTCTGTTCCATTGATCTGAGTGTCTGTTTTTGTGCCATTTCTAAATTGAAATTTAAACTGATTTCAAGAAAGAACGATTATATCAAGTATAGAATTCATTTAATTACTGAGCAATTTTTGTGTGTGGATTATAGTTCTTCTTTCTTAGAACATATATCATAATATTATTACATCCTTCCTTCTTAAACTAGTCAATCACTAACAAAATTGCACACAATCTAAATTTGAAGTAGCATTTGTAATAATTAACATTCTCTGAATCATGTCATATACATTTTAAATAAGAAATGAGGAATAATAGAAGTGCAAAGGATAGTTTCTGACATACAAGAATAGTTCTTCCAACCATCCAGGCAGCCACTGAAAATAACTTTTTTATTTTCTTATTTTTTTGCCTCAAGGATGGATTTGTTTAATGAGTGGGGAATGGAAATCTGGTGAAACAGTTTGGAAGTGATTGCTTTTGCTGGCTGGATAAGACAATATAATGTGAAAAGTCAAGAGTAAGAGGAGACCAGAAAACAGTATAGGAAATTGCATTATATATTTTTTCATTTTGAAAAATGTGCATGATAGGGGAAAGGACAGAGTAGGATTGGCTCAAAATCTGAGGGAAGTTTATCATAAGTTGATGTTATTTAGCAGTTTATTAGTACATATTAAAGCAAAAGGTATGCATACCAATAATGAGAAATTAATTTAGTGTAAGTGGAATGGAATATGCTGTTAAAGAATAAATTTTATATTTCTAATGAATTTACCTCCACAATGCCAAGAAAAATCTCTAAAATAGAAAATATCAAATCAATATTAATGAAGAATCAAATTGTAAAGGTTATATTATATGAGTATATATGCATTTGGAATTTGTGGAATCTTGCCATCTGAAGTAAAGTTGATCTAAGCTGGAAAATAAATAAAACTTTTATACCTTTTTCACTCTTATTTTCACTATCTGTAAGTTGTTAGAATGTCTTCTAAGGATAAATATATTTTATACAAGTAGAACTGATAATAGGCAACTAAATTTTGCATGAACCGTGAGGATTTAACATATACGTACATTTTTTATCTACTCTAAGTTGCTGAAATTATGACAGCTAGGTAGCATGCGATTAACTATTTTATGAAAATAAGATGATCACTCCATACTATATGTTGAACTTGCTAGAATATACTTTACTAAAATCACATTTCAGGATGAAAGAGGCCTAGAAACAGAGTTTAAATTATGGATTTTTAAGGTTATGTTAAGCATTGCAATGTGGTACTAACCTTTTACACAGATGGAAGAAAGTCTCAGTCTGCCATTTCAGCACCTGCCCGTCAGGGTGTTTATAGCTGATATTTAAGCAGACAGTAAATGCAGAAAGGAAATTTCATACAGCATAACCAACAAATATGTGTAAAAATTCAACTCTATAACTAAAATCCCATTACATATCTATTTAATCTTATTTTGAAGGAAATGCTATTTTTTCCCTTTCTATAGCAATAAAATGCTACATTTACAATCAATTTGTGCATAACTCACTGACATGGATTAAAACTCTAGCTTGTGTGGCATTTTTAGCAGACTGTACAAAATGGAAATGTCACCTTTTCTTTTGGGTGAAAGTCTTTTGGCATTCCCTAGAATAAAATATATAGAGTTTAACATTAGCTTTAAAAAGAAAAATTATCTGTTAACCTAAAAGTTCACCAAAATGTTAAGTCTGCAAAACTATTACTAAATAACTAAACTGCAAAAGTATTACCAAATAATGGAATGTCTGAAAATACATCCTTAGTCAAAGGCAATAAATCTTTTTTTTTCAGGAATATTTGGTAATCCAAATATAACCAAAAGTAATCTCCTAAAACTATATGACAATCTTCATAAGCGACATTATGTATCCATTCATCAGTTTCCTTTAGAATGCCATTTGAAAGGTAAAGACACACGCATGTAACAAGTCTACTGCTGATATGACAAAAGTGAACTAAAATGATGAATGCTATCAAGATCCTGATATCCTGACACTTGCTTTGAGAATTCTCTTATACTGATGACATTATTTCTTTTGGCATTTCTGAAACCTTGAACTGTTTTTATTGATACTTAGGTCAGGAGTATTTTATTATACGACATATGACATCTGTCTATTAGAGGATAAACAGAAGAATTATTTTAAGTAGTGGATTCAATAATTAGCCCATTATGATAAGAGTCTATGCTGTTTTTGTTTGGTTTTGTTTTTTAAAGGTGTATATATCAAGTCTCATAGTTAGAGATAACTATTTGGTACTTTTTATATTTATTTATTTGTTTACAATTTGATAGTTTTTAAAATAAACATCAAAATGAATGTAACTTTGGGAGTATTAAATAAAGTGTCAGTTTTAGGACAGGGGAAAATACTATCTAACATATAGGACTTAAACTAAATAGCTGACATGAAAAAATCATGAGGACAGAAGAATGACACATGTTCTTACAACAACGCATTCCTTAAAATTAAAGGGAAAAAATATTCCAATTGTGACAGGTTAAAATAGTGCCTTCTTTCTAGGGGTAATTAAACATGGATATCCAGACTATTTATATCCTTAAAAAGACGGTTGAGATGAATCATTATTTACAATTGCCTTTATACTTTTGCTTTTCATCCAAATACAAAAATATTAGGACTAGCCTATAGTGCTACGGACAGTACATGTGTAGGGGAGCCTGGGTGGCTCAGTTAGTTAAGCGGCCAACTCTTGATTTCAACTCAGGTCATGATCTTGTGGTTCATGGGTTCAAGCCCTGCATTGGGCTCTGTGTTGATGGTGCAGGGCCTGATTGGGATTCTTTCTCTCACTCTGTCTCTTTCTCTCTCCCCCACCTTGCCCTTGCTCTCTCTCTCTCTCTCTCATAATAAATCAATAAACTTAAAAAAAAGAATATTATCCTTGTGTAACAAGGATATTAAAACCTTAAAATCAGTCTCAGGGCGCCTGGGTGGCTCTAGGCTTAGAGCCTGGAGCCTGCTTCAGATTCTGTGTCTCCGTCTCTCTTTCTTCCCCTACCCCCATGTTCCGTCTCTCAAAAATGAATAAATGTTAAAAAAATTAAAAAAAAACCTTAAAATAAGTCTCATTTAGCCAAAATAATCACCTTAGATTTTAGCTTTCACATTCATGCATCATTAGAAAGATAATTCTCCTTTCCAGGTTTTTATATATTTTGAATAATTCTGAATCTAATAGCTATAAAACCTCAATAAGACAGCTCTGTAGGACCTGGGTAACGTACACCCGAAAGACATTGGTGAAACAAAGCCCTAGTTAAATATTCCTCTAATCTGTGTTAGTAATTCCATTTGTTGTTTTAGTAACATCTAAAAATAAATTTCCTGAATTAGAATACACAACATTACAAAAAACATAGGAGAAAAATCAAAAGAAAAAACATGGAGTAAACATGAGTCAAATTAAGAGGGAAAGTTTTTATTTGTGACAATGATAACTAAAGCTTATTCCATATTTGACATATTTGAGCACATGTAGAACATACATGACCTCATGTAAGAATATAAAGAAAATTTCATATTTATACAAAAATATCTTAGCAAAAAAGTGCAACAAGTTTTAAAATCTAGGGAAAAACAAAGGTCAAAAAAGAATGTTACAAAATAACTGGTATAAGATTGTGAAAGGTCTATGTGACAGACATCTACTAAAATACCCCCCAAAGATCTTGTCTCCTGGGTGTGTGTGTGTGTGTGTGTGTGTGTGTGTGTGTGTAATCCCTTTCCCTTGAATGTGTGCTGTACTTTGTATTGTTTTTAAGGAGAATAATGAACGAAAATGGTGAGATACTAGGTTACCAGAATACTGTGACTTTTGCCTCACATGTCATCTCTCACCCAGTCTTGTTCTCTCACTTGTTTGCTCTGATGGATATCAGCTGACAAGTTGTGAGTTGTCCTGTGAGTGGGCTCCAGACAGTGAAGAAGTAAAGTCCTCAGTCCAACAATATGTAAGGAGCTGCTAACAGTCATGTGAATGATCTTGGAAGAAGATCCTCTTCAAATTAGGACTTGAGGTGATTGCAGTCCTGGGCGACTTACTTGCGGATGTGTGAGACTCAGGGCCATAGTACCCAGCTAAGTCACATCTAAGTCCCTGGCTTTCGAAAGTGTGAGATAATATGTGTTTAATAAGACACTTCATTTTGGGATATTTGTCATGGAAGCATAGATAACTAATATAATCTTTCTGAATACAAAACCCAACGTAATAAATAAAGTTCATTTATAAAACATTAAATTATACATATTAAGAATGACATAAAATCGATAAAAAACAGAAAAATATACTCTTCATACACATGTAAAGTATTAGTATTCTTGTATAAAAATCCCTAAAATCATAAAAATGGAAAATATTTCAAGATAACAGAAAAATATATGAATAGATTGCTCATGAACATACAGATATAACTGTCCGATAAATATACAAAATAACTCATGTCATTGACAATAAAATCAATTAACAAATTTTATAACTTATTTTAAGACTTTATTTTTTTAGAGCAGTGTTAATTTCATAACAAAATTAAGAAAAAGTCATAAGGATTTCCCAGATACACCTTACCCCCACACATCCAGAGATGGCTCCATTATCAACAACCCCACCAGAGTGGTACGCTTATTACAATGGATAAACCTACATTGACACAACACAATCACCCAAACTCCATTTTTTACATCAGGGTTCATACTTCATTTATACTGAATAGTACTCCACTGTGTGCATGTACCACAGTTTGTCTATCTTTTCATCTACTGAAGGACATCTTGGTTTCTTCAAGTTGAATTGGTTATGGCACAGGTTTAAATATCAAGAGCTACAATAGCTGGATTGTATGGTAAGGGTATATTTGGTTTTCTAAGAAATGTCCAATTATTTTTCAAAGTGTCTGTACCATTTTGTACTCCCGCCAGCAATGAGTGAGACTTCCTGTTTCTCCACATCTTGCCATCATTTGATGCTAGTGTTCCAGATTTTGGCCATTTTAATAAGATTCACATGAGCTAATGATTACAAAACTATCACTATAATGTCATGAAATAGGAGTCCACAGCACAAGGTCCCAAGGGTCCTGCTTGTAAGCATGCATTAGGCAGTGGCCCATTGACTTCTCAGAAAATTCTCAGAGACAAATTTAAGCAAAGCAGTGTGGTGCTCTCATTTTAGGGTGGGCAAGGGGAGAGAATGAAATTGAAGGGATTGAAGAAAGAACATACAAATATATCAATAATGGCTACTTCTGAATGGTGAAATTACGGATTCATTTCTTATATGTACCTTTTCCCCCCACCATATACTTGGTGAGAAGAAACAGGAAAATCTTAATTCAATTTGTTAAAAAAACACCAACATATGGTAATTTGAAGTTCAAATATATTATTAAAACATGGCACTAGAGATTTCTTATTAATGGTTTACATTTTCTAAGTACATTGTTCACACAACAATGTAAAGTAAATTAAATTGAAGAGCTTACATGATTTTAATTTGATTAATTCTGATAAGCTGGGGATTTAATTCAAAAGTTCATTTTCAGCCTGGGGGGATATGAACTATTTTCTTTTCTCTTATAAAGAGAATACAGAAGTGGTGTTTCATTCACTGGCAAAGTCTATGAATATGAGTATTAATACTAGGTTTGAGACCTACTGATTGACAACAGTTCAGCAAGTTCTGCAACATACTTTTGCTTTATATTTAAAATGTATCACCTGTAGCATAATTTACTTTTAAACCTTTGAGTTTTTGTCCTTGTCCTTTAATAAGAAGCAATTGTAATATTTATGCTTTGGCTTGTCTATATGGGCTATAATAGTAAAGGCACACTCTTTGAATAACTGTCTCAATTCAGTCTTATTCATCAATTTTGGGAGTTTTAAATAAGGATAAAAAAGAATAGAAAAAATTAATGCCTGGAATAAGGTAATTTCATAAACCAAATGAAATGTTAGTAATAACACATTTATTGAAATTTCTAATTGCTTATTTAAGAATACAATAACTAATACTATACTGAGAATATAGCAATTTATCTTAATAATTTTGAAGAAGTCATTAAGACATCCATTACTACACTCATGGCATAGTATTAAAATTTTTAAATTATCTTATTGTATCTCAATAATATGAGCTCTGTAAACCCAGGTAGTACACTATATTTATATTTTTGAATTGTATTTTATTGTCAGTGATTTGTGGCACATTTAAAATTTTTTGTTGTTTAAATAACTTAAAGAATGGAAGAAACTTATAAAGATGGCAAAGAACCAAAAACAGGAAAATCTTATTTTTTTTATACTTTAAGGTACAGTGAAAATTATTAGAGCATTTATATGCTTTAGTCAAGGTTGATCAATCATTTCAGGCCTGAGTGCTAAAAGTTAATTTTCTCTCTCACTAGTGTTTACATCTGCCTACAGCAAATGATAATGATACTTTCAGTAAAGAAAAAAATACACTACTCTCTCCAAAGGCTAAATAATTAATATTTCATTTGGACAACTTCAGGGTAAAAAATGAAAACTTAATATTTTTACATTTATACATCTTATTTTTAGCCCACTTAGATTGAGAAGACTAGGTCAAGCCCATAAAGTCTATCATAATTGATTATATGGGCTGCTCTCTCAGGGTTAATGTCAAAGTAGATCCCCAAAGTGAAATTTTCTTCTCTTTCGTAATAGATATTTTATATTGAAAATGAATCACTGGGTAACTAAGACAAAGAATGATCACAGTTGGAAGAAACTCCTGGGTGAGTACAAGTGTCAGGATGTTCTCTCAGCAGCATGGGAAAATTCACATTTGACGTGTTCAAAAAATAACACTAATTGAAGTGTTTTCTTCATTTATCCATATTTGTCTGTTGTATAATTTCATGTGTTCATGAATGATCGGTCAATGTCAACAGTGAACAAAGATTATTAACATATATATGAATTGAGCCAAAGCTAATTATGTTGGAATGAAAAAACTCAGATATTTTAATATCAATATTCTCAGAGAATAACGTAAAATGAAGAAAAGCTCCAGATTAATTGAAATAATTATATACATGTGTATTCTTGCTCTATTCCTAAAAGTCAATTTAAAAAAATTAAACAAAAAAGGAAAATCAGAGAAGAAAATTCAGTCCTCAGTAAAAAAAGAGTCACAACTATACAAGTTATGAAAATAATTGTCACAGTGAAACTTGGGCAAAGTTTTGTAATTAGCTAGAGAAGATACTCATGTCTACTGACACTGGCTGCGAGTATGCGTGTGATGCCACCTAAGAGCCCTACAATCAAGGTTATGTGAATCAACCAGATCCTGAACCCAGGACTAGGTGGCGTATCTCCATCACCTTTCACACTGCAGAATGGCAAATGAGGAACAGTTTGCCTCAGACGATGTGGCTTGCCTCTCAATGACCATTTTCAGTTTTCATCTCCTTTTGAAAAACGATTAAGGATTCTAAAATATAGTTCGATATATGTACACATTCCTAAATTGGCAATTGTGAAATCCAGTCAGCTAAAGATCAATAAATTCCAAATCACCGTAACACGTTTTTTAACATTTTGGAATTCATTTTGGGCTAAAGGTACTTGAGTTAAGAGTCAATGGCAAACATGGTAAGAATGTGTTCTCAGGCAACAGGCTTAACTGTCTCAGCTTTAGTAAAGAAGATCTATACATATCAACAAATGAGAAACACCAATCAATGAATGAAAAAAAGAAATAAATACACGATTGAAATAAAAACAAAACAGCCTGCAAGCTAAGACTGATTTAAGTCCTCAAAGAGATAACTGTCAATTCCAAAAACTACCTACGAATTGCCAAAGCAGGAGGCATTTCAGCCAAAATTTAAGAGTTTCCTAGAGCTGATTTCTTGTTGACAGACTCCTAGGAGTTTCGTAGGATTTCTAGGATTCCATTACACATCCAGAGATGAGGGTCTGATGATTTTCTGTTCTTCTAATGCATATTGAGTTTTTAACTCTTGGCTCTAATCTATTTCTACCATGTCAAAGGCAATCTCTAACTCGTTCCTTCAATATCATATGGCTCTCATTCTCATTTCATTTAGGTTTACACTCATTCCTCATGTCATTAAAAAGAACTGACCTTATCACACTACATAAATGAATAATCATCACACTTTTCTTTTACCTTATTTTGTATTTTCTTCATAGAATATTTCTGACAATAATTCTATACATACAGGTAAGCTACATGAGATTGGGATCTTTGTCTTATTTATTTATTTTTAAACATTTATTTATTTTTGAGACAGAGAGAGACAAAGCATGAACAGGGGAGGGTCAGAGAGAGAGGGAGACACAGAATCTGAAACAGGCTCCAGGCTCTGAGCTGTCAGCACAGAGCCTGAGCGGGGCTTGAACTCACAGACCGCGAGATCATGACCTGAGCTGAAATCGGCCTCTTTACCGACTGAGCCACCCAGGTGCCCCTCTTTGTCTTATTTATAGATGTATCACAAGCACTATTTATTCTTCTTGTGAAAATTATTTTAAGCAGAAACAATGATGCATATATTCAGTTACAATAAACATATATGTGACTGGTAAAAAATCTAATGTAATAAAATGTTGATTAGAAAAGAGGATGAGTAAAATATAGATCAGAAAATGATAAAATTATTGTGATAGAATGACTTCAATTTTACAAAAAATAAACAGGTCTGCTATTAGAGAAAAAGAAAATTGCTAAAAGAAAACATCTTTAATGTAATTTATCATAAAGACAAAATAAATACTGGAAAGAATGTGGTAGATTCTACTGCAAAAGAATAAGGTAAGATTTTTTTCTAACAGATTAAGCACATTTATTTGATACTCTTTTTTCATTGTTTAAATCCAAGTTAGTTAACATGCAGTGTAATAACAGTTTCAGGAGTAGAATTTAGTGATTCATCACTTACACGTTAACACCCAGTGTTCATCCCAACAAGTGCCCTCCTTAATGCCCATCACCCATTTAGCTCATCTCCCACCCCACCTCTTCCATTCACCCTCAATTTTTTCTCTATAGTTAAAAGTGTCTTATGGTTTGCCTCCCTTTCTTTTTTTTCCCCTTCCCCTATGTTCATCTGTTTTGTTTCTTAAATTCCACATATGAGTGAAATCATATCTTTGTCTTCCTCTGGCTGACTTATTTCGCTTAGCATAATCATTCTAGTTCCATCCATATTGTTGCAAATGGCAAGATTTCATTCTTTTTTTTAATTAATTAATTTTTTAATTTACATCCCAGTTAGCATATAATGCAACAGTGATTTAAGGAGTAGATTCCTTAATGACCCCTACCCATTTAGCCCATCCCCCCTTCCCACAACTCCTTTAGCAACCCTCTGTTTGTTCTCCATATTTAAGACTCTTTTATGTTTTGTCCCCCTCCCTGTTTTTATATTATAATATAATAATAACATTCTTTTTTTGATATCCTCAAATAAATTGTCAAGTTAACTTTATGCTGCCAGTCAATTCGTGATTATTCGTGTTATTATAAGTACACATCAGCACACAAAGACAAAGTTTAATGTGGTGGTAACTGTGGTTATAACTGATGCACAGAGTGGATGGAGGGAAGTTAGCCCATCATGAGTAATGGAGCACATATAATTGACCACTCAAAGAGTAGAGTGGTTGTTTGGAGAAAATTCTCAATCTTCTGTCTTCATCTTTTAGACATGGATAATCCAAAGTTGATTCCTTAAAAGATATCCTAATGCCTATATTTTAATTCACTGAAAAATAATTGAATACTATTCTGTGCCAGGCATAATCTTTGGTGACAAAATGGTCTTCAGCTTTCATTAGCATTAAAGTGAATGATGTAGGAGCACCTGGGTGGCTTAATTGGTTGAGTGTTCAACTTCGGCTCAGGTCATGATCTTGTTTGTGGGTTTGAGCCCTGTGTCAGGCTCTGTGCTGACAGCTCAGAGCCTGGACCCTGCTTTGGGTTGGTTCTGTGTCTTCCTCTCTCTCTACCCCTCTCCTGCTGGTGTTCTGTCTCTCTTTCTCTCTCTCTCTCAAAAATAAACATTAAAAATAAAAAAAAAAAAGAGAATGAAGCAATTAGGTTATTACTCAAATAATTATTAAGGTCATTTTGAAATGCTTACCATCAATGCCTATCCCAATATATTTCTCACTGAAGTTGAGAAAGAGATACATTCATTTCAGTAAGAATTTTAAAATCTATTTCCTATATGCATTATTTAAATTTTGAATACATCCAAAGCACCTAATATTCAATAAGGTCATTCTGGGTGAAATGATTCTATTAATTAGAGAACAAGATGAAAAAAACAAAAAATCAAAGTCATCTCAAGAAAAGTTAATGAGGGAGCTTGGGTGGCTCACTTGGTTAAACATCTCAGTCTTTGGTTCAACTTTAGTCAGCTTAAGTCTCTGGATTCATGAGCTCAAGCTCCACATCTAGCTCACTGAAAGTGTGGAGCCTGCTTGGGATTATTTCTCTCCCTCTCTCTGCTTCTCCCCTGTTAGTGCCCGTGTGCGAGCTCTCTCTCAAAATAATTATTATTTTTTTTAAGTGAACAATGTGGGCAACTGGATGGCTCAGTTCGTTAAGTGTCTGACTCTTGATTTCAGCTCAGGTCATGATCACGGTCTGTGAGTTTAAGCCCTGCATTGGGCTCTGTGCTGATAGTGCAGAGACTGCTTGGGATTCTCTCTCCCTCTCTCTCTTTCCTCCCCCACTTGTGCTCTCTTTTTCTCTCTCAAAATAAATAAACCTGAAAAAAACTGTTTAAAAGAAAACAAAAATTAATGAATTATTTTTATAAAAAGAGAAAAATCATTACATTACATGTGCTTATTCTAACTATTTATGCAAGTGGTGATAGACACATTATTTCTATTCTCTTTCCATAAGAAATTAATGTGGGCATTTTGTGAAAAGATTTTTCTGATTGCTTTTCATTTTTATTTGTAAACACAGCCAGTTTCTTTTTTTTTTTTTTTTTAATTTTTTTTTTCAACGTTTATTTATTTTTGGGACAGAGAGAGACAGAGCATGAACGGGGAGGGGCAGAGAGAGAGGGAGACACAGAATCGGAAACAGGCTCCAGGCTCCGAGCCATCAGCCCAGAGCCCGACGCGGGGCTCGAACCGCGAGATCGTGACCTGGCTGAAGTCGGACGCTTAACCGACTGCGCCACCCAGGCGCCCCAACACAGCCAGTTTCTAAAGAGAGCTCTGAGGTCACCAACTCATGGCACATGTATTTATAAATTATTCTAAACTATTTTAATACTTATTATTAAAATATACAAATTTAATTCAAAATATATTTTTATTAAAATGAAATTAATATTTTAAAACAATTACTAACTATAATACCAGCTTAAGTGGTATTGGAAAGGCTTAATTTTCCCTTAATCATATTGTGAACATAGACCATTGATTACCTTTCCAAAGTTATCAGTTACATCAGTTTTACTTGATTACCTTGATTAGCATAGAAGCATATATTACAGTATTCTATCTTAAATAATTATCATTGATGCCATGCTCCCTCAAACATCTATAGGCATAGCCAAGTTCTATCTGCAGAAGCAAACCTAGGAGCAGAGTAGGGAAGACTGCACAATTGGTTTATAGAGAACTAAATGTAAAAAGAATGTTTCCAATCTTTATTTCAGCTGCATATTTCACAGTTTCTTTTAACACTACTTCACCATAGTCTTAACAATGATCATTTCAAAATATTACACTTAAAATAGAGTTGGAGATAAAGCACTTGGGTGTGGTATGTAAACAGATGTCCACGTGTACAGTTGGTGCATTTTATTCATTGTGCCCTTCTCAGCAGGTATGCTGCATTTCAATAAATAGTTTATAAAAAAATGAGGAATCAAAAAGAGTTTGACTACACCTAAGAATATGAAGGTAAAAACTGATTCATACAATCAAATAAAAAAAGGGGGGTATAAATCAAGAGAGAGAAAATTTATAAATTTTATTTGTGTTCATAATAAGGAATTAAAAGATAAAATCTGAAGTTTTAGAAACTATTTTTATATAAAATATAGCTACAAATTTAAATGTTTGAAAAATATGAGTCTTCATAACTTTAAATTTATAGCAAAATCACAAAATGAAAAAACTACAATCCAAAACATTTAAAGTAGGTACAGAACTTGAAAGCATAACATATAATAAAATAATAATAATAGAAAATAGAAAATTAATATTAGACATATCTATTATTTATGTATGGATGTGGTTATGGACTAAACTCATATATTTAAAGATAAATCACTATCTTAGGTAATAACCAAAATATGACAGTAAGGCATATAAAAAAAATCTAAATTATATTTAGAAAGACTGAAGAAAAGAAGAAATGGAAAAGATATATATCATGCAAGAGTTAACAGAAATCAGTTATTAGGAACCATAATCTTCCTATCAGAGAAATTTAAATGCAGTTAGAAATTATTAAACAATGTATATTCATGTAACTTTTTAAATGCTAAAGGATTGAATTCACAATGAAGATATACCAAAACCAAATAAGAAGTTATGTTCTAAATAATTTATTACCAACATTTACAATAAAAACATATAGAACATATGAAGAAAATAGAAATAAATGACTTAGCTACATATTGAATTGACTGCTGAAAAAATAAGGATTTCAGAAATGAAAGAAAATAATTCTTGGTGTTACAGCATAGAGGTACAACATCTTGTACTTATTTTTTGGCATAGTTGTCCTTAAATATGTCAGGAAAAAAATACTGGTCTGTTAATTTTTTTTTTCCTGGGATTTACCTCTTTTAAGCAATAAAACTTATCTCATCACCTACTCCCACCACAAACCGCAGCCCCCTACCAAAGAAGGCCTCCTAAAATCCTTTTCCTCTCTTCTAAATAATAATTGTCAGAGTTATTTAGACAAAAATCTGCATTTAAGAAGACTACATTCTAACTGACAAAAATAAATGTAAGCTACAAAGAAAAAAAATATATGCCACCTGAAATATATAACATGAAATCAATAGTGGAATCTTATTTCCTTTCTTGGGGATTCAGGAAACATAACTAAGGCAGTATTATTTCAAACAAACCTTGAAAAGATACACTTTAGTAGGTTTGCACACCTGTTACACAGTAATCATGGAAAACAAAATTTATTCCAAATAAAGCAAAAACTTACATGATTCATGATGGATAAATGAGTTCTGGGTAAACCATGGAATGAAAACATAATTACACCTTTATATCTGACTAAGAATGAAAAATTTACCAAACTATACAATGTTAATTGAAGGTTAGGTTCAGGGCCAGTGAGTTCCCTACCAAATGTCTCTCAAAAGTTATATAGCAAATGGGACACCTGAGTGGCTCAGCTGGTTAAGCATTCAACTTTGGCTCAGGTCATGATCTTGTGGTTTGTGAATTTGAGCCCCGTGTGAGGCTCAAGTCTGGCGTCTCAGGTCTGGAGAGCTTAGAGTCTGGAGCCTGCTTCAGATTCTGTGCCTCCCTGTCTCTCTGCCCTCCCTTGCTCACACTCTCTCTTTCTCTCTCTTTCAAAAAAAAAAAAATTAAAGAACATTTTAAAATGTTATACAGCAAAGAATCATTCAATATTTACACAAAAATTTGCAATTCAGAAGACAGCAAGCAGCTTGATCCATTATTGTTTAGTTCCAATATATTTATAATTTAAATTTTCTTAGCTTTGCAATTTGAAACAACTTGGGTTAATCTACACTCTCTCTCTCTCCCATAGGTTATGTGTCTCTCCATGTTCTGGCAATAGTCTAAGATGATTTGTGGAAGGAAGGAATAGCAACTCAGTATTTAAATAGTTTTCACAAGGGAGCACCTGTGTGGCTCTGTCAGTAAAATGCCTGACTTGATTTCAGCTCAGATCCTGTTCCTGGGATGGAGCCCTGTGTTGGGCTCTGCTCTGAGCATGGAGCCTGCTGAGGATCCTCTCGCTCTCTCCCTGCGCACACTTGTGCCCTTGCACTCTCTCTCAAAATAAATAAATAAACTTTAAAAATAAATAAATAGTTTTCACATGTTGTCTTGAACACTGTCTTGGTGAACAGGTAGTGATTTGGAAAGATATCTGTGTGACATTGATTTCCCACCTCTTACCATTTACATTATTAAATTCTGAATGCTCTTTCCGACTGAAATTCACAATTTGTATAGAGTATTTACTATAAACTCTGGACTAAGTTCAGTGCTTTAAAGATAAATAAATGTATCCAATTAATGAGCAAAATCCTTCTGGGGTTGCCTTATTCAACATGGATTGCTGTTAGATGATTATTTTCTCTGATGTTGTTTACACTACATTAATGCAAACAAGATTATGTCTGCTCTTTTAGCATCTGCTTTAAATGATTGACTCATTAAACTTTCCAACAACTGATACCACCATATCCCAAGATCATTTTCTACTGTTTTATTGTTAATCATATCTCTCATCTATTACTCATGGAATCTCTTGTTTTAAAACATATATTTAAGACTTAATAATCTTTACTATGTTTTAAAATTTTTATTTTATCCAGTATTATATTTTTGAAATATTTTTATTTTTTATTAAAAATTTTAAATGTTTATTTTTGAGGGAGAGGGGCGAGAGAGAGAGAGAGAGAGAGAGAGAGAGAGCAGGGGAAAGGCAGAGAAGGAAGGGAGACACAGAATCCAAAGCAGGCTCCAGGCTCCAGGGGTCAGCACAGAGCCCAATACAGGGCCCAAACTCACAAATCTCAGTATCATGACCTGAGCTGAAGTCAGATACTTAACCGACTGAGCCACCCTAAAACCTTGAAACATTTTAAATATCCAATTCTGTGAACCTAATAACTTGAAAATATTATTTACCCTTTCTAGTTTTCTGTTACAAAATAATATGAATGCATTAATGCCTTCATCTAAAGCATTATTAAAAGTTTCAGAATTGGCAAAAATATAAACCTTTGGTATTGCACTCAATATCCACATCTATTTTGACAGGTAATATTAGTGATTGCATAACGTGCAGCACTTGCAACAACAATTTATAGGCATTCATTTCACTACATTTATAAAACCAGACTAATAAAAATAATAAAGACTTTGCCCAGTTTATGAACTTTGTGGCCACTAAAATATTTTGAATATTTTCACTTGTAATGGAAGGTTTTGGTTTGTTTTTATTTCCAAGGCCAGTGATTCTTCTTTTCTAAGTGTTTTTGATCATTGTTCCTGAATTTCCCTAATAATTGGTAAAATTTCCCACTATTTTTTTAAAATACCATGTCTTTCATAATTCTAGATTTTTAGGATTACTTCCCTTTTGCCAAAATTTTTTGACGATTTTCAGAAATGACACTGCCACCAGATCTTCCTTTCTTCAATACTATTTTATCCACTTTTTCTCTGTCTGCAGATATTTGTAGATTCAAAGTTTTAAGTGCTAAATTACCTCTCACAATTTGATTATATGATAGGCTTATGGTCTTTAGACTGGGAGAAAATATTCATAAATATGATAACAAGAAAATATCAAGGTTGAGGATTGTGGCAGGTTACCACTGAGAGTAAGCTGACTAGGAGTATCCACCAAAATAATTAAATTGAGTATAGATCTTTCTGAAAGCCTGGATAATTGGACCATGGAATGCACAGCACTAAATGTCTCACTATGATGTTAACCACTGTCCTCCCATTAGCAGCTCCACCTGATTTGAGTCAGTTCTGCACCAATTTTCACATCAGAATGTATCATTACCATTTGGATTTCTTGTTTACAGTATACTGCTTCAACTCTTTCATACATTTTCATGTTGGGTTGTCTCTTTTCAATGGTTTGAGAAGCTGTTTATATATTTATTCTATTTTCAAGCATTTTATTAATTGTATTTTTTCTGGTATTGAAGTTCACAGGTTTAATTTCCTATGAATGAAAATGGCTTTATCTCATCTTTACTTTGAAGGATATTTTCATCGTATAGTATCCTATGTGGCAATTTTCTTTCAGAGATTTGAAGATAGCACTTTATTTCCTTCTGATGTCCTTTTTGTTCTTGATAGGTCAACCCTTAGATTTTTTAGAGTTATCTCTTCTGTGTAGGCTCTTGTTCAGATTTTTGTTCTATTTTTCATTATTATTTTCTTACTCTTCCTCCAGTTTATAAGTTCTCTCTTAATCTTTGTCCAATATGTTCTTTTTTATTGAGGTATAAAGGACATAAAATTATATTAGTTTCAGGTATACAATGTAATGATGTGATATTTGTATATGTTGCCAAATGCTCACTTTGTCAAATGTGTTTTTAACGCCATCTCGTTTTATTCCATTGTTATTACTGTCAGTTTCAGAATGTTTATTTGATTCTCTTGTAAACATCCCAGTTATTTACAAAACTCTATATATTCTTTTTTTTGTTTTTGAATATATTAAACACAATAGAATTTAAAAGCAGGGAGTCTAGCCACCTTTAAGAGCCCACCTTCTAACCACTATGCTATATAACCTTACACATGTAGGTTGTATATGTTACACACAATATGTTATAAATGAGAATAAGGAAGTCTGAAAATAGGAGCTGTTAAAATTATAAGGCTACATTTAGCCTTATAATTGAATTGATATATCTCAGCATGGTAATAGACTTACTGAAAAAGACTGTTACATTTATAGGATTAACTAGGATTACTGTAGCAGTTAAGAAAAATGAGATAGCATAGCCAAATGTTTGCCTAAGAAGCTGAAATTGAATGCAAAAATAATCAGTAAAAATAGCATCTATGCATTGAATACACATTCAAGGACATGTGTTAAGCTTCATGAAAAAGACAAAACAAAATAAAAAACTCAATGAGGCATTTCCATAGTGTAAGAGAAGCATTTATTTAATTAACTACTAGTAAATTTTTACTAGCGAGAGGTATCAATAGTCAGAATTTTCTTTAAATTGTCCTCATTAGATTAATTTTCTTATTTGAAAACAGAAAATAAACATTTAGATTGTTTTATGCAGTGCTAAATTTTACAGACGAAAATATTTCAGAAATCATATAAATTTAACTTTTTTTTAGTTTTATACCAATAAAAAATGTAACCTTATAATATTCAGTGTGCTATGCAAATGCATAAGAATTTCAATATATTTTAGTTTTTAAGTAAATACACAGAAGAAATTTGAAATTTATCATTGATATTTTATATAGTATGTTGGTTTTCTAAAATTGATTATAAAACTCAGACCCTGCTTTCAGAATCCTTGTTAAAAAATGACAGCTGATTTATCCTGATGTTGGTGTCAAGTGATCATTTTTTTCTCATTCAAGTTGTGGCTTTCTTGTTTCTTTTTATGACAGATGAGGTTTGTTGTTGTTGTTGTTTGTTTTTTTATTGTCTCAAACATCTGATGCTATTATGTTAGGACACCTTGAGTTCTATTTAAGCATTTTATGTTAGCAGGCAGTCACCTTGTTTAGGTTTAGCATATTAGACTTGGCCTACTTTTTGGGCTGTGATCGCAATGACAGTTTAATTTTCAGAACCTTTGTAGTGTTATTTTGGCCTACTTAGCTTATCTGGTGCCACTGGTGTCTCCGCTAGTCCTTGCTGATGTTGTCTGAGAGGACGGTTTCCTCTGGCTAGTTGTTTCTAGGTGGGGGATGGGAATGGTAGGCTCTTCCTCTGAGGTGCCCTCCACTTTCACCCACCAAGCAGTGATAATGGTGCGTCTTGAGCAGTAGAGGAGTGAGTCAGAATGGCAGGAACAAAAAGGCTACTTGGACCAGGCTACTCACTGTAGCTGCGTCTTTCCTGCCTTCTTCTGTAGACCTGCTTCTGCATCTTTTTAATAAAAAAGAGGAGTCTCAGACGTAGAACGGAAGGTGAGTGCTCTCCCTGGCTGCTTATTGCTGATGGAGTTTCCAATAAATTCCACTTGTTAAGGGGTCAGGCAGGCTAGGCTCAACCAGTGCTTTCAAAATTATTCTGAAAGGGAATGGATGGAAATGGAATAATTTCCATTCTCTAAGTTGCCTTCTGTCGGGAGTCGGAAAACACTGGATCTGGGTTGTCTTCCCATTTTGAGGATGAGGGTGAGCTGGAAACGATCTGTGGTGCTTTTCCTCTGGTTTTAGTGTCTCAGAGCAGTTAGCGTTCTCCTATCTAACTTTTCAGTTTTCTCCTTTAGTTGCTATTGTATTTTCAGGGTATATACATTTCCTTAATGGAGAGGTGTAGGGAAAAATAAATCTACACCATCTCATACAGACTAGAAGCTGTTGGTAATACATAATTTCACATGACGTTGTAGTAAGTGAAGTTTTCTTTAACAAAATTCAACAAGAAAACAAACTTCACCTGACTGATTAACTAAACTGAAGTAAAATGAAGAATTTCTGTCGTTGAAAAATACCATGTAGGGACGCCTGGGTGGCTTAGTTGGTTAAGCATCTGACTCTTGATTTCAGCTCAGATCATGATCTTATGGTTGTGAGATCAAGCCCTGTGTGGGGCTCTGCACTGAATGTAGAAGTTGCTTAAGATTCTCTCCCTCCGTCTCACTTTGTCCTTCTCCGACTTGCATGCACACCAACGCGCGCTCTCTCTCTCTCACAAAAAAAATAAAGAAAGGAGAGGAAAAGAAAGAAAGAAAGAAAGAAAGAAAGAAAGAAAGAAAGAAAGAGAAAATTCAAAGCCACCATGTAGAGAATAAACAAGGAAAAGCACAGAATAGGAGAAAATGTTCATGATATTTGATACACAGTATATTTCTGACATACAGTTTTCATCAAGAATATATAATACAATTCATAAGTAAACAAAGGAAAAAAATCAAAGAAAAAACTAATCGGGAAGAAACTGGCAAAAATCAATAGGCACTTGGCTAAAAGAGGTCTGTTTTGCCTCACCAAATATACAAAAAGGATAAGAACATTTGCTCTCTATGATCAGACATCATGGATATGCAGATTGGAATCACAATGAGTCGCCACTAGAAACCCGGAGGAATAGAGAAATTAAAAAAAACTAAAAATTCCCAGTCTTGTTGAAAACGGATGAACTTTAAATACTTTCAATGAGAATAAATAACGGTAAAATCACTTTGGAGTTTTGGCTGTATTGAAACAGTTTTTCAGTATCAATAAAACAACACACACTTGTACTCTGTGTGTATGTATGAGTGTGTGTGTATATATATGTATATATATTATATGTATGCATATATATATATACATATTAATTTAAAAATTAAAGAAGTGTATATATGCAAAGAAAATTAAAAAAAATAAAAACAAAAAAGAGCCAAAGGAAAAAAACTAAATATTCACAATTGAAAAACTAGAACTAACCAAAATATTCATGAGCAGTATAGGGATAAAGTAATTGTAGTATATTGAAATAACAAAATACTTTACAGTAATAAAAATATCGGTATATGCATTCAGATAGATGAATTTCACACAGAAATGACCAAGTGAAGCCACATACAAAAGAATAATTCAATTTATGTGAAATATAAGAAAAAATAACTATATTATATAAATAATCTATACTGATAGAAGATAGAAAAGTAGTTAATTCTGGGTGGTGAATATCTGCTGTAAAGTACAACAATGAAATCTTCTTGTGTCCTGGAAGCATTCAACATTCTGTATCTTTATCCAGTTGTCTTTATTCTACATTAAACTAATTAAATAGTTGTGATTAATTAAAATAGTTAATTTCTTTTTAACTAATTTAAGTTAATTAGATGAAATTCATTATGTGGTCAAATACTAGGAATAGTACTTCTGTTTATAGTTATAATTAATAGCTAAACTTTTATTTTTGATAAGCCACAGGTAACCTCGGATAGATAATTAACAGACATTATTATAATTATTACTGAAAAATAGTAGAAAAGTCATTTTTGAACTCTTAATCAGGTAGGATTAGGAGCAGAGTTTTTATATATTATTCATCTTCCAAAATAGGCTTTACATACATTTGCTATAATTATTAAAATTCAACTTGTCCATAGTTAATATTTTCTGAGATTTCAAACAAGGAAATCCCAGTAATTTGAATTTAATTACATAAATACTATTGAGTGCTCGAATGTTGTTTAACTGCAGAACACTTGATTACTTTTCTGTACTTTGCTGCTCTTGCCTTTCTATCAGTCATAAAATATTTCCCAAACCCTCCTGCCCATTAATACATGAAAAGCTTTATGGTAATTAATTTTTTTCTTTGACAGTCTAGTTCAATGATGCATTTCCAATATATTAATTACTGTCATGATGAGTTTGCAATGAAGGTTGAATACAGTTATTCGCCATTGTCTAAATCAAATCAACTGAGAAATAACTGATCAATCTAGCCTTATTACTGTTAAGATAAAAAATATGTATCTTAGTAAAACTAAGAAATGTTCATATTATCTAGTTATATTTTAGATATCAGCAATATAAATGTTGAAAATAAATTCCAATACATTTTTCTTTTTTAAAATTTATCTTTCTATATTTCTGTGGTATAAGAAGGTATATAATATAATCATGTTATTTCTCTTTGGGTTTTGGATTTTTCCTTGTATAAAAATTAGTTTCTTCTATACATTTATATAAACATTTATTCCTGTTGTAATTTTGTAGCTTAATTGCACTTAAAATATTCAACATGGATGAAGCTAGATTATAATGCTAGAATAAGTCAGGCAGAGGAAGAAAAGTGCCAAATTGGTTTCGTTCATATGTGGAATTTAAGAAACAAAACAAACAAGCAAAGGAACAAAGAGAAAGAGACAGAGAGAGAGAGAAAGAGAGAGAGAGAGAGGGAGAGAGAGAGAGAGAGAGAGAAAGACAAACCAAGAAACAGACTCTTAATTATAGAGAACAAACTGATGGCTACCAGCAGGGAGGCAGGTGGGGGACTGTGTTAAACAGGTGATGGGATTAAGGAGTGTATTTGTCCTTGTAAGAAAATGTCGTTATGTCACATTGAAGAATTTGTCCAGTATCATCTTACTTTTTCATTGCCTAGATGAATTGTGGTCATATTTTCCTCAACTTTCAAAGATCCCATAATAGGGTTAATTAAAGTCTTTTTGAATTCAAAGGTTAATTTAGATAGATGAAATCTTTACAACACTGAGATTTTCAAGCCTTAGCAATATTGCTTTCCTCTATTTAAGTATTTTTAAATCCTGAAGTAGGATTTTATAATTGTTTGAGCACAAGTCCTGAACATTTAGTTATTTTATATTTATTCCAAGGTTATTCTTTTTTATTGCCTTCCAAATCTTGTTTTTTTGGCATGTTAGATTTTTCTATTAAGATCTGTGATTAGAAAGCTTTGAAAATGGAATTAAATTTAGTATGGATTTGAGAGTGAAATCATTGAATCTTGAAGATTGACTATAACTTTCTTTTTTTACATTTTTCCACTGATGCTGATATTAACAATTTCTTTAGACCTCAGCACTTTCTCTAAGTCCCCAAAATGCTTTCCAAGTGGATTTACGACTTTAAATGCTTAAATAATGGGTTTATGGATGCTAGTCCTGTAATCACTATTTTAATGAAACTGAATAACACTAATTTTATGACCCATTTGTAGCCAAATCCTTCATTCTTTTTGCCATCATCACGTGTGTGTGTGTGTGTGTGTGTGTGTGTGTGTGTTGTATGTGTGTGTGCGTGTGTGTGTGCGTGTTTATTTTCTGGGTTTTTATTTCCTTTTTCTTTTCTTTTTTTTTTTTTTTTTTTACTTCTGCAATACTTCTAGACAGTTTTTAGAAGGGAGCAGATAATCTAGGAGCTAGCACCACTGAAAGGAAATTGTGTTAAAAAATAGCATTTGTCCTTACAAAATTATTCCTATGTTCATACACAAGAAAGCTACTTCATAAGCTTTAATGACACTTGCAGAAATTTCATTAAATTGATTAACCAGTTGAAATCAAGAGGCTGAAACTTACTAATATTGATGAAGAGTAATGTTGGACCAAAAAAACCAGCATACACACATAAAATAGTTTCTAATTTTTCATTTGCAATATGCAGACTTGCAATAGTCAAAATGATTGCTGGGTGGAAGGCTGAATAATGCTTCTCCTTCCCCTATCCCCACACCCACAAATATGTCCATGTCCTAATCCCCAGTCCTGTGGATATCACCTTATATGGAAAAAGGGATTTTTATGTGTGATTATAGTTCTTTAGATGGGTTATCCAGAATTATTCTGGATTTTCATGGTGACCAAATCATCATGACAATCTTTGAGGGTGCTGAAGAGGAGCTAATTGGGGGATAGATTAAATGGGTGATGGGTATTAAGAAGGGTACTTGTGATGAGCACTGGGTGTTGTATGTAATTGATGAATCACATATTTCTACTGCTGAAACTAATACTACGCTATATATTAACTAACTGGAATTTAAATAAAACTTTAAAAAAAGAAAAAATACAAAATAACCACAGCACAAATTAATAAAAATAGTTAAATACTAACTTAAAAGTTAAAAAAACATCACAACAATTCATATAAGAGACATACAAGAAGAGTCAGAGTCAAAAGGGATGCTGATGTGATAATGAAAACAGAGTTTAGAGTTAGACACTTTGGAGATGAAGGGGCCACAAATCATCTGCATGTGGCCCGTAGAAAGTGGAAAAGGTGAGGAAACATATTTTTCCATTTAGAATTCCAGAAGGAATAATCCTAACACCTTGACTTTAGCCCAGTGAAACTGAGTTCAGGCTTCTGGAATCTGAAACTGTAAAAAAATATGTTTGTGTAATTTTAAGTCATGAATTTTGTATTTATTTGACAACAGCAGCAAAAAGAAACTAATACAGCTTGATAAAGTGAATATAGTCTCTGATCAAGTAAAGACTGCATAAGCATTGTTGAAGTCATAAAGTGTTTTAATCCCAGAAATTATAAAACCACAATTGGAATCACTAATATTTAGTGTGATCAACTATCCTATATTTTTTCTTCTGCCTTGACCACTAAAGTCCCTCTTTCTCAGATGTATAGAACACTACTATTATATAATACTTTCTTTTCCTATAAAATTTATTTTTAAGCTTGTTGAAATTCCCCTGCAATTCCCTGTTTTACAAGATCATTACACCAAACCTTCATAATGATCATTTAATAACCCCCCAAAGTAAGTATATATTAGTAACAGACTGTTAAGAATGTATATTCATAATTACTCATAACATATGAGTATTTATGTATATCAGTAGTTATGCATATACATTAAAGCAAAGTGAAACCAATTATTAAAAACACAAAGTAGAATAATATCAACTAAAATTTATTTTTAAATATATGTATTGAAGATCATAAAATATTATTTTGCTTTAGCAACACTGTTACTTTTCATTTTGATATTTATATCTAAAATTCTACTGGAATTGGTTTTTTATATGTGATTTGAATTAGAGGCCAAGAATCTTACTTTTAAACATGTCGACCTATTTCACTACGTAACATCTATTGGAAAGATCTATTGAAAAGAAGATCCTACTATTGTGCAATATTGCAGTGTTGTATTTAATCACAATGCTAACAATGGTAATCACTTCTCATTTTAACGTTTATTTATTTTTGGGACAGAGAGAGACAGAGCATGAACGGGGGAGGGGCAGGGAGAGAGGGAGACACAGAATCGGAAACAGGCTCCAGGCTCTGAGCCATCAGCTCAGAGCCTGATGCGGGGCTCGAACTCACGGACCGCGAGATCATGACCCGGCTGAAGTCGGACGCTTAAGCCACCCAGGCGCCCCTACTTCTCATTTTAAAAGAAGGCATATTATCATTAATTTGGAATCTCTTGAGAGCTATTTCTAATTCCAACCTTTTCTTTCTTCTCCCTTGTATAAGTAACTCCTAAGCTCAATTTTGTGTTTATTATTTCCTTTATTTACACTAGAATGTATCATATATGTTTATTTCCTTAAATATTTTTATGCTTTGCAGAATATGTAATATGATAAGCCCTGGGAACAGAATCTTGTAATGTTAAAACGTATTTTAAAATTAAAAGTTATAGGGGCACCCGGGTAGCTCAGTCCGTTAAGCATCTGACTCTTGATTTCAGTTCAGGTCATAATCTCACAGTTCATGGGACTGCTCCCTGCATCGGGCTCTATGTTGACAGTGTGGAGCCTGCTTGGGGTTCTTTCTCTCTCTATCTGCCCCTGCCCTGGCTGTGCTCTCTCTCAAAATAAATAACTAGACTTAAAAAAATAAAATTAAAAGTTATATAAAATATATATCTAAGCATTTCCTGAATTAAAAGAAAACATTGATAATGTTTTTCATTATCCTTAAAGACCTTTAACTAGCTTCAGAAGCCTGTGTTATTTTTTCAAGAACATTAAGTGACTAATACAGTCTATTTTAATGATTGAAACGAGTGAAATAAATGTCACTTAGGAAAATCACACGTCAATCAATAATGAAATTCTATTTTTATGGTATATTGCAAGTATAGCCATAAATTCTCCTTCTCTGTTTGTTGTACTTTTATAATGTGACACTGAACCTCCTCATAAAAGGGGTTGAGGGCTTTTAGTTAACTGTTGAATGTGCATTTGACCATATGACTTGCTTTGATCAGTGGGGCAACAGTTAATATGAAGGAAGAAATGGCTTGAAAAATTATTGTTCATTTAAGCTTGTTCTCTCTTACTGTTTTTAGCAGCAACTGATACATCAGAACAACTATTCAGAACTTCTCAAGTGAGGTCAGCTCAAACTACTGACCCATAGAATGTGGAGGTATATAACATATATATTTTTTAATGTTTATTATTTTTGAGAGAGAGAGACAGAGACAGAGCATGAGTAGGGGAGGGTGAGAGGGATACACAGAATCCGATACACAGGTTCCAGGCTCTGAGCTGTCAGCACAGAATCCAACGCGGGGCTCGAACCCACAAACTGTGAGATCATGACCTAAGCTGAAGTCTGATACTTAACGGACTGAGACACCCAGGTGCCCCTAGAATGCTGAGGTATATAAATGGCTATTTTTTAAGTCATTAAATTAAACATAGTCCTTTACTCTACAAAATGTAGCTAAATTTCTCCCAAACTCATCGACCATTTATCTTGTAACGCACCCCCTATGATATACTTAAATATTTAATAAAATACATTAATGCATACACTTTATTTTATTTATTTTTTTTTTTAATTTTTTTTTTCAACGTTTATTTATTTTTGGGACAGAGAGAGACAGAGCATGAACGGGGGAGGGGCAGACAGAGAGGGAGACACAGAATCGGAAACAGGCTCCAGGCTCTGAGCCATCAGCCCAGAGCCTGACGCGGGGCTCAAACTCACGGACCGCGAGATCGTGACCTGGCTGAAGTCGGACGCTTAACGGACTGCGCCACCCAGGCGCCCCATCAATGCATACACTTTAAAATATATAAATGAATTTTCAAGAAAGAGAAATCATGAGCCCAAAGAGTAGAATGAAGGGAAACAAAGAAGGCAAGTGAGCCATAGCCAGCCAGGGGATTTGAAGATCCCCCAAAATTCAGATATTCCCACCACTTTTTTAATTGTCCACAAGGGACAATATACAATCACTTGAGCATACAATATAGGCAACTGCTTCAGTGTGGAGTAAACCCAGGAAAAAAACTAAAATCCCAGAGATTTAATCCTCCAGCAAAAGGATAAACTATTTAACAGATACTTTTGAGAACTCATAACTCCAACTGACTTTCACATAAGATTTGAATTGGATTCCATGTTATGGCCCTAAACTAAGTGTTGCAGGAAATTCAAAACATATTTAAATTTGTGATATATCAAAATGGGCAGAGGAAAATAAAATCTCAAGAAACACAGGAACAAAACAGCTAACTAATGAACATTGCAAAATATGGTATAAAATAATTTGGGAGAAATAAAAACAAACATATCAGTTATCATCAAAAATATGTAAATGACATGATCCAGTAATTCCACTACTGGGTATTTATGCAAAGAAAATGAAAACACTAATTTGAAAAGATATATGCACCACTGTGTTTATTGAAGTATTATTTATAATAGTCAAAATATGGAAGCAACCCAAGTGACCATGGATAGATTAATGGATAAAGAAGATCTCGTGTATATATATATATATATACATACAATGAAGTATTATTCAGCCATAAAAAAAAAATAATGAAATCTTGCCATTTACAACAACAGCATGGATGGATCTAGAGGGTATAATGCTACATGAAATAAGTCAGTAAGAGAAAGACACCACATGATTTCGCTGGTATGTATTATTTAAGAAACAAAACAAAGAAAAAATAGACAGAAAACAGACTCTTAAATATAAAGAACAAATTGGTGGTTCCCAGAGGGGAGGTAGGTCAGAGGTTGAGTGAAATAGGTGAAGGGGATTAAAAGTACACTTATCATGATGAGCACTGATTAATGTATATAATTACTAAATCAACAGATTGTACACCTGAAAGATATATAACATTATGCATTAATTTTACAAAAATTAAAAAAATAAAAAATAAATGGTAAATTATTCCATCCATAGACAAAGAGTGAAGAAAAATAATGAAAATATAATTATATACTAGCTAAAAGATACACATCTAAAAAATAGACAGGGTATATGAATTAAAAGGTTGTAAATAAATATAAGAAAAAGGGCTACTATAATATGAATAAAGTTTCAGTTAACCAGGAATATACAAAATTATTAAAATGTTGGGGTGCCTGGGTGGTTCAGTCACTTAAGCATCTGACTGTAGCTCAAGTAATGATCTCATAATTTGTAAGTTTGAGCCCTGGATTGGGCTCACTGCTGTCAGCACAGAGCCCACTTCAGATCCTCTGTCTCCCTCTCTGTCTGTCCCTCCCCCACATGCTCTCTCTTAAAAATAAAATAAATATTAAAAAAATTATTAAAAGTCTACATAAATAATAACTATTTCAAAATATATAGATAAAAAGAATATAACAAGAAAACTGATTAGAAGATATATATTTCTGGGGCGCCTGGGTGGCTCAGTTGGTTAAGCGGCTGACTTTGGCTCAGGTCATGATCTCGTGGTCCATGAGCTCGAGCCCGCGTTGGGCTCTGTGCTGACAGCTCAGAGCCTGGAGCCTGTTTCAGATTCTGTGTCTCCCTCTCTCTGACCCTCCTCTCTTCATGCTCTGTCTCTCCCTGTCTCAAAAATTAAAAAAAAAAAAGTTTAAAAAATGTTAGAAAAAAAGAAGATATATACTTCTTAGAAAGTGATAGATAAGAACATAAAAAACCAATAGGGTGTGGTTTTAAAAACACAAGTCTTGGGGCGCCTGGGTGGCGCAGTCGGTTAAGCGTCTGACTTCAGCCAGGTCACGATCTCGCGGTCCGTGAGTTCGAGCCCCGCGTCGGGCTCTGGGCTGATGGCTCAGAGCCTGGAGCCTGTTTCCGATTCTGTGTCTCCCTCTCTCTCTGCCCCTCCCCCGTTCATGCTCTGTCTCTCTCTGTCCCAAAAATAAATAAACGTTGAAAAAAAAAATTAAAAACACAAGTCTTATGTTTATGTTTTTTTTTATATTAGTATACTTAAAGATTTTAACAGTAGGGAGTATCTTAAACCACACTTTAATGAACATATTAACACACAAAATATATCAATTAGAGATGTCATATCCCTCTAAAATCATTCAACGTTTATTTATTTTTGGGACAGAGAGAGACAGAGCATGAACGGGGGAGGGGCAGAGAGAGAGGGAGACACAGAATCGGAAACAGGCTCCAGGCTCTGAGCCATCAGCCCAGAGCCCGACGCGGGGCTCGAACTCACGGACCGCGAGATCGTGACCTGGCTGAAGTCAGACGCTTAACCGACTGCGCCACCCAGGCGCCCCTAAAATCATTCAATGTACCATAAATCAAGTTTTAATAAGTTCTAACTATTTGGATCCCCAAAATTATATTATCTGACTATAATATAATTAGATTGGAAACCAACAACTACAGCCACGAAAACAAAGGTAAATTAAAGTTGTAGATATTTAAAAATAAAACCGAAGGGGAGCCTGGGTAGCTCAGTTGATTAGGTGTTTGACTTCGCTCAGGTCATGTTCTCACAGTTTGTGAGTTTGAGCCCCACATAGGGCTCTGTGCTGATAGCTCAGAACCTGGAGCCTGCTTCAGATTCTGAGTCTCTGTCTCTCTCTGCCCCTCCCCTGATCATTCTTTCTCTCTCTCTCTCTCTCTCTCTGTCTCGCTCTCAAAAATAAACATAAAAAATAAAAAATATATAAATTAAAATAATACGTGGTCCTAAGAAGATTGATGGCATATGTTCATTAGAAGACATACATAGGTTAATGTCAATAATAATATCTCAAAACATATGATATATACTGAGAAATATATAGCTTTAAGTTATTAACCAGAAAAGAAGAAATAATAAAATGTAATGAAGTTAACAACTCAAAAAGTGAGGAAAATATCAGGCTGTTTCCTAAGAAAGTAAAAAATATACATGTTAATAAACAATAAACAAAAGAAAATTAGATAAGGTCAATAAATACAAATGTTTCTTTAAAGCAAAATGGATTAAGTAAAAAGAGAAATGCAAATCATCAATATTAAGATGGAAAATAATTTAATAACAAAAGATACAGCAGATATTAAACAAAATAGAATATTGTGGACAAATTTATTTAAAAGAATTAAAATCTTACATGACAATGACAATTTATAGGTAATACAACTTCTCAAAACTGACACAAAGGCACTAGAAAATATGAATAGTGCCATTAACTTAAAACCTTGGAGGGATGATTGTTATTTAAAAACTGTCATATAAACTTTTAAAAAGGTATATGTGTGAGGTGCCTGGGTGGCTCAGTCACTTAAACTTCTGACTTTGGCTCAGGTCATGATCTCATGGTTCGGGAGTTCAAGCCCCACGTCGGGCTCTGTCCTGACAGCTCAGAGCCTAGAGCCTGCTTGGGAATATGTGTCTCCCTCTCTCTCTGCCCTTCCCCTGCTCATACACTGTCTCTCAAAAAGAAATCAACATTAAAAAATTTTTAAAAATATATGTTTGTGTGTGAGAAAGAGGGGGGTTGGTGTTTAAAAAATGTCTCAAATTGAGGCACCAGTGACCAATGAATATATAAGTTATATAAATTACTAATCATTCAAAAAGAGGGAGGAATGATATTAGACAAGTTATTTCAGAGCATGTAAGGAAGTTGCTTATTTTAATATGTGAACATATATTTATGTTGTTTACATACATTTATATATTTTGTAAGGTATATATGAAATATTTTACAATTACATGTTTTTAAAGTGTTTCCAGGGGCGCCTGGGTGGCTCAGTCGGTTGAGCGGCCAACTTTGGCTCAGGTCATGATCTTGCGGTCCGTGAGTTCAAGCCCCGTGTCGGGCTCTGTGCTGACAGCTCAGAGCCTGGAGCCTGTTTCAGATTCTGTGTCTCCCTCTCTCTGACCCTCCCCCATTCATGTTCTGTCTCTCACTGTCTCAAAAATAAAAAAAAAAGTTAAAAAAAAGTTAAAAAAAATTAAAAAAAAAGTGTTTCCAAAAACATTTTAGGTGTGGTTCATAAAATAATTTCATAAACATAATGCCTATTAATAGGTTGATGAATAAATACCTTTGATATAGCAATAATAAAATAATATAAAATACCACCTATGAATTAAGTACAGCTATTTGCAACAACATGGACAAATATTTTAAAAAACATGTAAATAATTTTTTTGAGTGAAAAGCAAGTACATAAAGATTACATACAGCATGAGATACTTTAAAATACTTTGCTAATGGGCACCTGGGTGTCTCAGTCCATTGAGCATCTGACTTTAGCTCAGATCATGATCTCACTGTTTGTGGATTTGAGCCCCGCGTCTGGTTCTGTGCTGACAGCTCAGAGCCTGGAGCCTGCTTCGGAATCTGTGTCTCCCTCTCTCTGACCCTCCCCCACTCACAGTCTGTCTCTCTCTCTCTCTCTAAAATAAACATTAAAAAAATTAAAAAAATAAAATACTTTGCTAAGAACTAAAAATTTTAAATTACATTGTATAGGCCAGTATACAAATGGAAAGCAACATTTTCAAAATTGTTTGTGCCCTATTTCGATAGATAGATAGAAGATAGATAAGTAGATATAGAGAACACTTAATTAAAGGAAACACAAATGTAGAGGGATTAAATATGAAGATAAATTTAAATGTACATATAAATTTACTATATATAATTAAGGGTAGATGTATTAGTGAAGCAAACTAAAAAAAATAGGGGGAAAAGCACAGATATATGTAATCGATTCTTCGGTTTATGGTGAGTTCATGGGGTTTCATTATTTGTATTAATTACTTATTAAGTTAATAAAAGATGATCATACACACTCACCAGTGAATAGTTATGACCTAAACCAGCAAGGTCCAGTCTAGTCTTTCTCACATCTCATCACTCTGACACCTGATTTGTCTGTCTCTATTCTGCATTTATGAGGACCCTCGTGATAATGATGAGCAAACCAGAATAATCTAGGGTAATCTCCTCATCTCAAAGTTATCTTATTAGCAAACTTAATTCCATATGAAACTTTAATTCTCCTTTGACATGTAACATAATACATCATAAATTCTAGAGATTAAGACAATACATTTGAGGAGGTCTGTTTGTGAAATGAGTCTTGTGGCCACCACCACCAGAATTGAGGCTCAATGGAAGATGGCAATGAAATAGGAGGACCGCTGGCTTTCCTTGTCCAACAAATACAATTAGATAACTATCCAATCATCCTAAACACCCCCAAAATTGACCTGAAGACTAGAGAACAAACCCAGAGCTAAAGGTAAAGAAGAGAGCACATCGAAGAAAGTAGGAAGTACAGAGACATGGTTTAAGGAGAGAAAAGGATAATGGCTACTGTGGTGGAGATGGATCCACAGTTGAAGAGAAGGGTGAGAGATAGATTATCACACAGGGGAGTGCACGGGGAAAACAAATCCCCACAGTAAATTGGCTTGGAAAGTGAGAGGGGCCAAATTTCATGAGCTCTTACTATCAGTGAGGTTTAAAGCCTGCAGTTTTAAAGGTCAATGTACTTGGCTCTGGGAGAGCATTAAGGGCATTGTGCTGCACTTGGAGGGCCAGGGAACATAAGGTATGGAAACAGTGATCTGAAGAGTACATGGGATACACAGTGGGGAGATTATTTGTTCATCTTGGAGCATGTCCCAGACAGACAGCATTCACAGAGGGACCTCTTGGGGAAAAAGGAATTCACTGGTGTCATTTCCCTCCCCCAGCTTTGCATAACCACTGGGCTACCTGAAGAAGCCAGAGAAGCACCACCAACACTTACTACATAACTTGCTTACATCAAACCCCACTCCACATATTCCAGTGGAACTGCCCCTCCTAGTCACACTTCCAGCTTGATAGGCAGCTCCCCCAGGAGATAGGCTCAAACCCCTGTTCATATCACATCTCCTGACTTGTAGATTGGGGAGCTTCTGGTGGTGGTGGCCATAGGACACATTTTACAAACAGACCACAGTACACCTAGTTAAAACATGACACATTCAGCCAGGGGTCAAACACTACCCACCAGAGGCAAAGAGAGCCTATGCAGATGACTGGCCTGAAGGATAAAATGGCAGGATAAAGCAGCAGAGCATATGCAGCACACATTGGAGATACTCCTGGAAGAGTCAGGCCCTTCATGACAATAAAAGTGTCAGGGAGCAGGGAGCACTACCTGGCAGGGCACTACAGGAACCCTTTTTCATAAGGCCATTACCCTCAACAACAGGAGATGTAGTTGACTTTCCAAATGCGCGCGCACACACACACACACACACACACACACACACACACACACGCAAACACACAGGCACAAAGACAGATAAAATGAGAAGACAGATAAATTTATTTCAGTGAAAGAATAGGACAAGGCTACAGCCACACATCTAAACAAAATAGATATGTCACATTCCTGATAGAGAATTTAAAGTAATGATTGTAAGGATACTTTCTGGACTTGAGAAAAGAGTGGAAAACATGAATGAGACCCTTAACACACAGAAAAGGAATAGCATAGCAAAGATATAGGGCACAGTAAAAGAAATGAGAAACAGTCTTGAAAGAATGAAAAAAGGATGGAAGAAGCAGAGGAATAAATCAATGACCTAGAAGGCAGAGTAATGGAAAGTAATCAAGCTGAGCAAAACAGAAAAAAAATATGCAAAATTAGAATAGCCTTGAGAACTCAGTGATTCCATCAAATGTAATAACAATTATAGGAGTATTATAGGATTATTATAGGAGTCCCAGAAGAAGAAGAAGAAGAAGAAGAAGAAGAAGAAGAAGAAGGGGGACAAATAATTTATTTGAAGAAATAATAACAGAAAACTTTCCTAATATGGGGAAGGAAACAGATATCCAGATATAGGAGGCACAGAGAACTCCCATCAAAATCAACAAAATCAGACCAACACCAAGACATATGGTAATTAAATTGACAAAATACAGTCATAAGAAAACTTTTTAAAAGCAGCAAGAGAAAAGAAGACAGTAACTTACAAAGGAAAACACATAAGGCTAACAGATTTTTCAACAGAAACTTTCCAATCAGAAGGGAGTGGCATGATATATTCAAAGTGCTGAATGGAAAAATCTCCAGCCAAGAATACTCTATCCAGCAAGACTATCATTCAGAATAGAAAGAGATAAGGAGCTTCCCAGACAAACAAAAACTAACAGAGTTCATGACCACTAAACTAGCCCTGCAAGAAATATTAAAGAGGACTCATTGAATGGAAAGGAGAGACCAAAAATGACAGTATAAAGTTAGAAAACACAAAAGGAGTAAAAATGAATATTTCTGTAAGAACCTCACAAAATAAAAGCATATGAAATATAACAGCATATACCTAAAATGTGAGGAGGCAAAGAGTAAAGAATGGGTAATATACAAACCTAATGGTAAACATATACTAAAGCCACTAATAAATATGCAAAGAATACAGAGAAAAAAATCTAAATATATCACCAAAGAAAATGATCAAACCATTAAAGAGAGAAAGATAAGGAATCAGAAAACGTCTTCAGGAACAACCACAATGCAAATAATAAAATGACAATAAATACAAAACTATCATTTATCATTTTGAATATAAATGGACTAAATGCTCCAATCAAAATACATAGGTTGACAGAATGAATAAAGAAGCAAGTCCCATCTATATACTGCCTACAAGAGACTCATTTTAGACATACAGACACCTGCAGATTGAAAGTAAGGGAATGGAGAAATATCTACCATAAAAATAGATGTCAAAGAAAGCTGGAATAGCAAAGCTTATATCAGACAAAATAGACTTTAATTCAAAGATTATAACAGAAAATCTGGAGAGACCACAAATACATAGAGCTTAAACAACATGCTACTAAACAGTGAATGGATCAACTAGGAAATAAAAGAATAAATTTAAAAAAATACATGGAAACAAATGAAAATTAAAACACAATAGTCCAAAACCTCTGGGATACAGCAAAAGGGTTTCTAAGAGGGAAGTATATCACAATATAGGCGTACCTCAAGAAGCAAGATGAGTCTCAAATAAACACCTAACTTTGCACCTAAAAGAGCTAGAAAGATTAAAAACAGCAGAAGGAAGGAAATAATAAAGACTAGAGCAGAAATAAAAAATATAGAAACTAAAAAAGAAATTAGAACAGATCAATGAAACCAAGAGCTGGTTCTTTGAAAATATCAGTAATATTGATAAATCTCTAGCCATGCTCTCAAGAAAAAAAAAAAAAAAGAAAGGATTCAAAAAAATAAAAGCACAATTGAGAGAGGAGAAATAACAATCAATATCACAGAAATACAATTAAAAGAAAATATTATGAAAAACTATATGCAAAAATTTGGACAACCTAGTGGAAATGGATAAATTCCTGGAAACACATAAACTAACAAAACTGAAATAGGAAGACATAAAAAAAAACTTGAACAGACCAATAACCAGTAAAGAAATTAAATCAGTAATCAAAAAACTCTCAACAAACAAAAGTCCAGGACTAGATGGCTTCATAGGCAAATTCTACCAAACATTTAAAGAAGGATTAATATCTATTCTTCTTAAATTTTTCCAAAAAATAGAAAAGGAAGGAAAACTTCCAAATGAATTCCATGAGACCAGCATTACCCTGATAACAAAACCAGATAAAGACACCACTAAAAACAAGAACTGCAGGCCAATATTTTCTTGATGAACATAGATACAAAAATTCTCAATAAAATACTAGCAAACCAAATTCAATCATACATTAAAAAATCATTCACCACAATAAGTGGGATTTATTCCTGGGTTGCAAAAGTGTTTCAATATTCGCAAATCAATCAATGTGATACATAACATCAAGAAGAGAAAGGATATGAAGAGTATGATTATTTCAAACAGACACAGATAAAAACATATTTGACAAAAAAGAATATCATTCATGTTAAAATACCTCAAAAGTAGGGATATAGGGAACATACCTCAACATAATAAAGGCCATATATGAAAAACCCCCAGCTGATATTCTCAATGGGGAGAAACAGAGCTTTTCCACAGTCAGGAACAAGAAAAGGATGTCCATTCTCACAACTTTTAATAAATGTAGTATTGAAAGTCTTAGCCACAGCAATCAGACAATAAAAATAAATAAAAGACATACAAATTGCTAAGGAAGAAGTAAAACTTTCACTATCTGCAAATCACATGATACTCTATATAGAAAACCCAAAAGACTGCAACAACCAAAAATTGCTACAACTGATACAAAAATTCAGTAAAGTTGCAGGATACAAAATCAATGTATAGAAATCTGTTGCATTTCTATACAACAAATAATGAAACAGCAGAAAGAGAAATTAAGAAAACAATCCCATTTAGAATTGCACCAAAAGTAATAAGACACTTAGGAATAAACCTAACCAAAGTGGTGAAAGATCTGAAAACTCTGAAAACTATAAAAGATTCATGAAAGAAATTGAAGATGACACACAGAAATGGAAAGACATTCCATACTCATGGATTGGAAGAACAAGTATTGTTAAAATGTCTATACTACCCAAAGCAATCTACACATTTAATGCAATCACTATCAAAATACCACCAGCATTTTTCATTACATTGTTCACATAAAACTAATATAACAGTGTATGTCAACCAATTGGAATTAAAATAAAAACTGAATGGGGCACCTGGGTGGCTCGGTCGGTTGAGCGTCTGACTTTGGCTCAGGTCACCATCTCACTGCTTGTGAGTTCAAGCCCCACGTGGGGCTCTGATGCTGACAGCTCAGAGCCTGAAGCCTGATTTGGATTCTGTGTCTCCCTCTATCTCTGCCCCTAACCCACTTGCATTCTGTCTCTGCCTCTCTCAACAATAAATAAGCATTAAAATTTTTTTAAAATAATAAAATAAAAACTGAAAAAAAGACAACATTTGAGAGGAAGGCTTTATTCTGCCTACAACATATTTAGAGGGGCTAACAATTTCATTTAGAAAAAGGCTAAGAATTATGACTCATCTAAGTCCTGAGATCCAATTTAACAAAGAAAAAATACAGTTTGAAAATAATGAATGAATTCACTCTTTTTAAAGTACATAATTGTGACATCTGATCAATTGTCTATATTTGGTACACTGTTTTTCAAAACTACTCAACTAAATTTAAACTCTCATGTTTCATTTAAAATGAATTAAGACAATATATTTTTTTAATTTTTTAACTGTTTATTGTTTATTTTTGAGAGACAGAGACAGAGAGAAAACAGGGGAAGGGCAGAGAGAGAGAAAGACCCAGAATCCGAAGCAGGCTCCATGTATGAAGTTGTCAGGGCTTGAACTCATGAACCATGAGATCATGACCTGAGTAGAAGTCGGACGCTTAACCTATTAACTGACTGAGCCACCCAGGCACCCCAATACAATATTTTAAATAGCAGATCAATTAGTTAAAAAATTCCTAGTTTTACACAATGAGAATTGTATAAAATTGTGTAATTGTGTAGAATTAGTGTCTAATTTAAAATTTACATTTAATTGTTTAGAGCTTCCCTAAAGCTGAATCTTCTTTATGTCAAAGGAATGTAACATAAAAGCAAAAACAAAACAAAACAAAAAACTAAGGAATGTAAGTTAAATATATACTGTATAGACAAAATGAAATCCTGAGACATGCAATAGGTTGCTGAGCTCAGTAATCTCTTTTTACTTCATCTCTCTTTTCAGACAGGTTTATCTTCTAAGTGACAGAGATGTCAACTTTCAACAATTCTCCTCTTGGGTTGGTCATATTGGAAAATATCAGCATAATCAGAGATGTTTTGTCAGCACTTCTATCAATGGTAGTTTGGCACTTCATTCCACATGTTGTTTGGTATCTTTCAGAAGTAAAAAAACAATAACTTTTTTGGGGGGGAAAATAATTTGACATTTCATACAAGCACACAGACTCAAATTACAAGGACTTGTATCTTTAACAATAAGAAAAATGACATAATAGAATTTGATTTAGCTCAATCCCTTATTAATGTGTCCTATAAATTTCACTGAAGATAGGGCATTTGGAAGTGATTTTAGTTATTTAAACTCTGAATAATTGTCATTTCCAGGATCTTCATGTTCAGTAAGCCAAAAGGTCCTTGTGCCTTTTCTTCTTGTTAAGAGGGCTGTGCTAATCACCTCTGATGATTTAAATTTTTTTTTTTAATCTTTAACGTTTATTTATTTTTGAGATAGAGAGAGACAGAGCATGAACAGGGGAGGGGCAGAGAGAGAGGGAGACACAGAATCTGAAACAGGCTCCAGGCTCTGAGCTGTCAGCACAGAGCCCGACGTGGGGCTCGAACTCACGGACCGTGAGATCATGACCTGAGCCGAAGTCGGATGCTTAACCCACCAAGCCACCCAGGCGCCCCACCTCTGATGATTTAGAGTAAAACAAACCTGATTTAAAGCCCAGGTATTTTTGATAGTATTGGACACAGTATAATGATTCAGAAAGAAATAATCCAGAGTATATTTGGAGGGAGTGGCATGCATGTTAGTTTGAAAATATAGAGTTCTGAATCAACAAAACAAAACAAAACTTTATAATGAAGGCATAATTTATAGAAAACATCTTTTAAAAGTGGATCTATGACCAAGAGTGATAAACAGAAGACCTAAAAAATGGAAATATTCAAATACAAAAAGAAATTAAATCTATATCTTGAAAAAAGAAGAAAAATATAATGTTTAAGCTTAAGATCAGACATTGTGGGAGAATCACAGATACATTGGAACTAAGCAGTTCAATTTCAATTCTTCCCCAAAGGGAAAAAATGTTTATATTAGAAACTTTTAGCAAATATAGGTAGCTTCAATACAATATATCTTAAAGTAAATTTTTTTTTTTTAATTTTTTTTTCAATGTTTATTTATTTTTGGGACAGAGACAGACAGAGCATGGATGGGGGAGGGGCAGACAGAGAGGGAGACACAGAATCGGAAACATGCTCCAGGCTCTGAGCCATCAGCCCAGAGCCCGACGCGGGGCTCAAACTCACGGACCGCGAGATCGTGACCTGGCTGAAGTCGGACGCTTAACCGACTGCGCCACCCAGGCGCCCCTCTTAAAGTAAATTTTTAAAAAGCATTCTTAAAATTTCATGTAAATCTAGTAAATTAAAAAAGAGAGAATGTTACATGTAGAATTTACCATGCAACTTTGCGATTTCACACTCAATTAGTATTGTGTGACCACAAATTTTTGTATATTAGCCTAAGATTGGATTCTGAATTAGGACGACAGGCTACTATCCATGACAAGTGTGTATGTTATTTTCTTTTATCCTATTAGGTATCTGTATAAGTGTACTCATATTACTACCTTTAACATATTTTAGATTATTTTATACTTTATCTATTTTGAGAAAGGGAGAGACAGAAATCATGCATGCATGGATGGGGGAGGGGCAGGGAGAGAAGAGAGAGAGAGAATTCCAAGCAGCTCCACACTGTCAGTGCAGAGCCCGATGAGGGGCTTTCTCTAATAAACTATGAGATCATGACCTGAGCTGAAATCAAGAGTTGGGAAGCTTAACCAACTGAGCCACCCAGGCGCCCCTGATTTTTAGTTAATTAATTTACTTATCCAAAATATACATCATAGACACCATCGAATATCCTTGTAACTCAACTTGAATCTAACATGATCAATTATAGAAGTCATGATATTAAAATAACTAAATGATTTCAAACTATACACAAATTTACTTTTGATGAATGATATTCTTGTTTTTGGTGACATTTCTAGTTGGTGTAATAAATTTTGAAATTAAAATCACTTTAGCCAATCACTATTTCAGAATTTTTATCTTGGTAGTTTTTTAAATGCCAATGTGATTTTTCAAATAGTTTTCTAGTGAAAAAATACTTTATAGTTTAAAAATTATTTCCTCTGTAAATTGGGGAGCCACTATGGAAGGCAGTATGGAGGTTTCTTTACAAATTTAAAATAGATGGGGCGCCTGGGTGGCACAGTCGGTTAAGCGTCCAACTTCAGCCAGGTCACGATCTCGCGGTCCGTGAGTTCCAGCCCCGCGTCGGGCTCTGGGCTGATGGCTCGGAGCCTGGAGCCTGTTTCCGATTCTGTGTCTCCCTCTCTCTCTGCCCCTCCCCCGTTCATGCTCTGTCTCTCTCTGTCCCAAAAATAAATAAACGTTGAAAAAAAAAATTAAAAAAAAAAATTTAAAATAGAACCATCAGATGACCCAGCAATTACACTTCAGGGTATTTATCTGACAAAAATAAAAACACTAACTTAGAAAAAAAATTATTTCCTCATCCAAAACTTTATTATCTTTTTAATTTTTTAATGTTTATTTAGTTTTGAAAGAGTGAGAGAGAGAGAGACAGAGTGTAAGTATGGGAGGGGCAGAGAGACAGAGGGAGACACAGAATCTGAAACAGGCTCCAGGCTCTGAGCTGTCAGCACAGAACCTGATGTGGGGCTCAAATTCATGGGCCATGAGATCATGACCTGAGCCAAGATCAAAAGTCAGATGCTTAAAAGTCAGACTGAACCACCCAGGCACCATCCCCTCATTCAAAACTTTCTGATATATTTATAAACAGTTGAAAACTGCATGCATTTTACCACTGAAATCCATTAGAGGATTCCATTTCTATATATACTAGCTATAGCCCTGATTGATTATGTTGAATCAGCATATATTTTCAAGTGATATTTAATAATAAAATTTGAATAATTTTCCAATTTTAAAAGATGAACTTAATATGAAAGCACTTATTTATAATAAACAAAAATCAACATAAACATAATTACTAGTTTAACTCATCCTTAAACTCATATTTCCTGGTTAGTGGGAATAGAAACATGTTTTACTAAGTAAAGATGCAGTATACATTTTTTTTTCATAGACACAGTGCTAAAAAAACTTATTTTGGCTTTCTGAATGAGGTTTATGTTTGCAAATATGTGCATGAGTATCAAATTCAAATATCTGAGTAGTTGTATATAGGAAGCAGTAGAAAAGTTTTAATGACTTCAGGAATATTCATATGGGGATGAATTTTCCAAATATCCCTCTCAGAATCCATAATATATAACTTCTTTGACTCAAGGAAATGAGGACCTGAATAAAATTAATGTCATTTATCAGAAAAGGAGATCACTCTTCAAAATATTACCAAACACCAATTTTTTAAAAAAAGTATTAATTTGTTAAATACCTTTAGCAAAATTAAAATTAGGAAAACAGAAGGACTAAATTTGATGGCAAACAAGAGATACACATGCCCGTACACATTCATGGACGCACATGCGCACAGACACACACAGATGACGACATATTAAGAAAGTAAGCCAGTATGGATGAGAGACTACAGCTAGTACTTTCTGGTATCCAGAAAGCATTCTAGAAAGATCTGAAGAGTGAGTACTCAGAAAAAAGGGAGACAAAATAAAATGAATATAGCACTGCCATTGTTAAAAGATTTTTTTTGAAGATTAGAATACTAAATTTTACTCTTCTCATTCTATAGCATTCATTCATTAGCATGTGTATAGCACAGTTTAGTATTTACCATAAATGACTCAAAAATAAACACATCTTAAAGGATAACTCTTTTCCATATGAAGTTGTATTTGAGGTTGGAATGAAGGATTATTTTGCACAGGTGGAACACATATTTATTTAAAAATTATTAAAATCAGTTCACAAATATTTAGTTTGGAAATAGTGTACTTCTTTTTAGTAATTGATATGGATAATATCAAGAGGGCAATACACCAGTCTGACATTACACCTCTTCAACATTATCTCTCTCTTCAGTCTCTCGGACTTTGCAGTGCCTCTAAACATGCATGAGATCAAAGTCAAGCATCTTCTATAAAGACATATTGAACGACTAGAATCCTAATGTAAGAAATTAATCATTCCAGTAAACATTTATCTATTAATTAGAAAATAACCATTAATTCCTTATCACTTAAGTTCCTAAAGAGATCTATCTGATATTTGGATGGTGTGGCAGCTCTGTTCCATTTTGTATTTCAGACAATATTTGTATTTTCCACTGGCATGGTGAAAGAATAAATTTAGTTTTGTTTTGCTTTCGTCAATGAAATCAATCTCTCTTATTATCTTAACATCATGATATTTTTATAAAAATCTATTTATGTTTTTGAACCATCCACAATTAAACAAAACCTTTAATATTTGAACATATTAATATTTGAACGTATAACATATTAGCATGTAGCAAGATACCATGCAAATATTAGATGCCAATAAATGTTCTTGAATGAACAGATTAAAAACGTTTTTTTAATGTTTATTTTTTGAGAAAGAGAGAGACAAAGCATGAGCAGGGGAGGAGCAGAGAAAGAGGGAGACAAAGAATCTGAAACAGGCTCCAGGCTCTGAGCTGTCAGCACAGAGCCTGACGTGGGGTTTGAACTCACGAACTGCAAGATCATGACCTGAGCTGAAGTCGGACACTAAACCGACTGAGCCACCCAGATGCCCCTGAGTGAACAGATTAATGTACAAATAAACCAAATTTCATAATAGACTTTAAGAGTTATTATACTGATGTATAAATATTATTTCTTGGAATGCATAAAAGGAACTACCAGAATAAACTAATAAATAAATAAATAAATAAATAATAAATAAATAAATAAATAAAACTAAAAAACACCAGAAAACATAAATATATACAAAAAGACAACCATCATAAAATAGAAAAAAAAAAAAGCAATAAAATTCCAAGAAATAGGAAAAAAATAAGGTAGGGATTAAAACAAATATTTTGGCTGTGGCAATTTATGTTAATTATTTACACACTACTAAAAATTGGTTGACAAAGTATGCACAAAGATTATTCTTTGGGAAACAGAAACCATACTAACAAACCAAAAACATATCCCCAATTTTGGATGGAAATATTGATGTCAGACAAATTAACGACCAAAGCAAGTAGATGTTGGCAACCTGTTTTGAGAAAGAAGGGGTTAAATGGTTGACACAGTGCAATTAAATCTGATTGTACTAAATTGTTTCATCTCCAGTTTTAACATGGATTTCCACAAGCAAAATAACAGAAAGACTAAAACCATCCTTGTCACTTTATTAATGCACAGTAGAAAATTGTATATTGGATAATTCACCTAAGTCATATCACAGCTTCTTAGCTGATCCTCAATTTCCTATTTAGCAACATTGGTATGGATTTAAGCTAAATAATTACAAGGTTGGGCGCCTGGGTAGCTCAGTCAGTTAAGTGTCCAACTTCGGCTCAAGTCATGAACTCACAGTTCGTGGGTTTGAGCACCGCATCGGGCTCTGTCCTGACAGCTCAGAGCCTGGAGACTGCTTCAGAGTCTGTGTCTCCCTCTCTCTATGTCCCTCTCCCACTCCCACTCTGTCTCTCTTTTTCTCTCAAAAATAAACATTAAAAATAATAATAATAATAATAATTACAAGGTTAACACAAGCCTTGCAATTTGCATTATAGACAAGAGAAAAGATGGGTTTACAATAAAAGAATGTGTTTTCTTGAATACCAAAATGATGTTAAAATTTTTCTGTAAGGTTTGTAAATTTCTACTTTATGTTTGCATATATGTTTCACATTTTCCAATTATCACTGACGAAACAAAACTATAACAATTTATGTATGCATATATACATGTATAGTTGCCCATAGACTCATAATTAAATGCTATATTATTGAAATAAGATAGCCTTTTAAAGATATTTTTGATAAATAATTGTTTACCAAAGTGTCACAAATTATTAAAAAAATTAGAGTGATACTTTTTTCTACCTTTTAATACATTAAACAGGCAACTTTGCTTTTCTTCTTCAATGTTTAGTTTTCATTTTTGCACCTACTAAAATAAAACAAACTCACAGATTGAAGGAAAAACCCAAGCACCCTTGTACTTCATTGTTTTTCTAGACAAAAGATGATTTAGCAGTAAAGCAGCCTCAACAGGATATTTATTCAAGTTGTCTGAATCCCACTTACTGTATATATATATGTGGTACTTACAGACACATACATTCATGCTAACACACATGTGCACATAGGCTAGTGGGATTTACACCCGAAGGTTTCTAACTTTCATATGCTACTTACTCCACATCAGTGATTTTTTCTTTCCTATTACAAGTGTTCCTCAGAGATATTGTTCATGAGCCTCTCACTGCTTCAAAATTACTAGGGAAGGAAACGTAAACCAACTTTACTCTGGAAGAAACCTAGATTTCCTTCACATAAGTGCCTAAGTGCAAATCAAGAAAGTCATTTTTCTAAAACCTGTATTTTTTGAAAGAGAAGAAAAGAATTTATTTTCTTTTTACTCTTCAATATAAAAGATTTGATAAATTCTGTTAACCAAAATCTCCAGAGAGCAAACTTTCCAAAGTGTAAAAATTGTAATGCAAATCTCCTTGACTGCCTTTCAAATTTTACATACTAAACACAAGAACCAGTTCGTCATTGCCCAAGAGTGATTCCTAAATTGAATAACAATAAACCCCTGCGGAACTCACTAACTAAATATATACATATGCAATTTTAAATTTTATGTCATGGTTCTTTTTAGACTTATAGACTTCTTTAAAGAATAGAAATGCTAATAAATTTTCCCTGGATTTTCATTGGTCTGGGAATTATGGATTAGGGGACCTCCAGCAACTAAAACAGCTTTCTTGAAAATTTTAGCATTTTCCTTCGTTTGTGAACAGCAACAGTATTTGTAAGACTTTTTCCAAAAGATAAATATAATCTAATCTCAAAATCCCTTACTGATAGTCTCTGTGCTCAATCCTTTACTAGTAATGTAGTCTCTATGAGCTCACAAAAGAGCAAATGCTGTTTTACATCACAACATATAATACTTACTAAATATAATTAATCATAAATTCATTATTTATATGTAATTTATTATTTATAAATATATTATTCACTTTGTTACTTTGTACAGCAATTGTTGCTTGGTGGTGACAAAATCTTTGTATGTATCCCTCAAATAAAAATGTATATATTAATTAATGGCATACTGTTAAGCACAAGCTAGATGTAAGCAGTGGAAGGAACACCCAGAGGCAGCGTCCCAAGTCCTTGAGGGGAATGGTAGGGACATGAACTGGAGGCAAAAATGGTGATAAATAAGCTACACATTCAAAGCCAGGGGGCTGGGGGGTTAAGCATCCTGACGTTGGGGCTGACAGACCAAGAGCCACAGATGCAGAGCAAGGGCTCTCCTCTTCCACCTGTGCCCCAGGGTAACCCCTAGACTTATTATAACGCATCTGCACTGTGGGAACAGCCCCAGTCAATGAGGGTGGGCTTCCATGCCAGTACAAACCTTGTAGGGTCAAAAACTCCCCCAGCCAACCTGTGGAAGAAGTTCCTCAAATGACTGGAAGCTGCCTCTGTTGGAGACCATCCCACCTCACAGCTCTTCCCAGCCCAGACAGACAGCAAATATCCAATCCCAAAGCAACTGCAGTGCCGATTCTACCTTGGGGAACCTGCCCGTTGTTCTCCCACCTTGAGTGTACTTTTGCTTTAATAAACTGCTTTGTGCTTGCTACTTTCCTTCTGGCTGTCTTCATTCTGGTGCGGATCTCCAGTAAATCTTGTTGTGGAATCCAAGGACCAAGACCTGTATTCACACAGCACAGACTCTCCTACCAGTAACATAACTGCCTTTTTAATGTGGCATTCTGACTACATAAGTCCTCCCCATCAGGGGTCCACCAAATTCTAGTATCTGTTTATAATAAACTAAAACTAATAGAGAGTGGCAGGATTTACAGAGAAGTACAGTTTAGAGGTTACTATATTGTTACAAACATAACTATATGGAAAACAAAAACTAGAAATGGCAATCATTCTAAATAAAGGTATTTGATACTGATATTTAGATCTATCTAGGTACCAAAACATGTACACTTGTTTACTTGTGGTCTTTGCTTTTTGCTCCATAAATAAATAAAAACAAAAAATGATTATTGTCTTAATGAACAACAGTTAAATATCTACACTTGGATGAGTTGGTCATAATTTTTTCAAATGGACAAAATTATCATATCTTATTGGTAACTGTGCTGTGAGGGTTAATTTCAGCAGGCCTAAAATTAGCCTGACTTGTTCTAATAAAATAAGAAATGAACCTGCATGACACTGACTCTTGGTCAAGGCATAAAACTACTGAGTGATAGTGTTTCTTTGTAACTATAATTCTAAGACTTCAGAAGAGGTTTGTTCCAACTTGATAGCATTGCTTATTGATAACCGTGAAAATAACAATTTGCACCTGAGCGGAGTGAGACTACCCCTTCTACTTTGTTAATGAGGTGATTGCAGAGCAAAAATACACTTGTCTAGCCAGCAAAATTCAGAAACACTTGGCATAAGCTCTTTTTTGGTGTTCCTGGTTCCTAGGTGTTCCATAAGAGTGAGTAGATTCTGATCCTAGAGAGAAAGTGCATCAATCCAAGGATCTATAAGAGAGGCCAATAGGAGGCATCCATGAGATCATGACGTCTTGCCCTGTGACAACATTTGGCTGTGATGCATATCCTTATTTTAATATACGTATTATATTGAATCCTTTTCTTGTAATAAGTTGAAGGTTCTTAACTGCCACAGTTAGTGCAGTAACATTTGAAAAATAAACATTCCCTCAGTAAAATCATTTCATAGCAATAATCAACATAAATTGAAATGACAATATATTGAGATCCAAATATTATTTTTTAAAAACTCAAGAGTCAATTCTTTTGGAAAATCTGTCCTATAAGTTTGAGCTCAGTGACAATAATGGCTCCAATAAAAATCACAATAAATCACAAGTTATAAGTAAAATATGACATAGATTGAATAATCAATTGACCAAATTTAATTTTATTTTTAAATGGGAAAATTTATGTCAAAATTATGTCAGTGAAGAATTAATAAATTGCCTTAGTGGAGTTTCATCTAGAAAGGACTTCTTCAACAAAAGTATATTAACATTGTTAAAATTGCAATGAGAATTGCCATATCCATAGCACGGATATGACATCTTTTGTCAAGACAGTGAAATCAATTCGTGTATCATTTCAGAATATTAAAACAAATAATGTCACAGCTAGAAAAGTTTTCTATGTGGCAGTAGAACAGATTTGCTGTTTGTTTCTTTCAAATAGTCTTGGACTTTTTTTAATGGATAGCTTTATTTTGGCCTAGGCCTTTCTGTGGTAGGAAAGTGGTATTCTTAAAACCAGCTTTTCTCTCTTACTATTTTTACACAAAATAGTGTTTCTAAAGCTACCCAATGTTTAATTAAATGTAAAATAAGTATAATGGTATTTGAAAAAAAAATATTAATCATTGCAAAATATTTGCCACTATTTACTTATTACTGGGGAAGGCTAATTCTTCTAATTAAATGATCTTCTTCTTTCTTTTTATCTATCTGTTTTTATTACACTGAATGTGTTATTGTTCCTTGTGTTATATGTTCTTTAACATGACATAGTAATGAGATTGGTGTTATCCTGTAAAGCCCTTGCATGAAACATACCTAATTGCTTTCAAGGACCAAATCAAAGAAGAAAACATTGGGAGGATTTTATATTCTGTGGAACAATACTAATATCCATCAAAACATCTAGGCTTTTAGTTATATTCATTAAAACTATTTTAATTCATTATTCTTTGTTTTTATTACTATTCCTACCTACCTTTGTCATTGAGTGCAGTACTTACTAGCTACTGAGAACTTGAAATATGGCTAGTTCAAAGTGAAATGTTTTGGAAGTATAAAATGCACATTAAGTCTTGAAGACTGTAAAAAAAAAGTAAAATATATTGATGATGTCTTATAAATTAATTGTTAAATGACAATGCTTTGGATATAGAAGGCAAAATAAAGTGTATTATTGAAATTACTTTTGCCCACTTTTTACTTTTTTTTTAAGGTGACAACTAGAAAATTTAAGTAACATATGTTGATTGCATTGAATAGTTACTAAACAGTGCTGCTACAAACAATTTGACTTTGCCTGAAAACAAGTTTATTCTTGAGAGAGAAAATGTTGCCATTATATTTGCATTAAATCTCCATACTTCCTGCATATTTGTTTGAATGAGAGAATAATCAAAGTGCTTTTGTCTCATAAATAATAAAATGTTTATTTGCATTATTGTTTCTAACTTTTCTAATGAAAAGCTTACTTTTTTGAAGAGTGAATAAAGAAGTGTTGGATCCTAATCTAGAAATACAGAGAAAACCAGTATGCAATTAGGATTATAAAAAGTGTTGTCTGTGTGAATATTGAGATGTATTCCTGAAGAAGAATATCTTGTTCTCATATTTTTAGCAAAGCAAGACATCAATCAAGAGAATAGCTCAAACATTTACTTGTTGAATGAACAGTAATTGCAAAGGGAATTGTAGAAAGAATACTTGAGCATGTTGTAGGCATTCAGTGACTGCTTTCAGATCTCTAAAGGAAAGGCAAGGTATGTGCTATAATAAAATCTCGTTAGTAGTAAAGTCAGTGACAAAAATATAGTAGAAAACAAGTGAAAAATAAATTTAGCAAAGAATATCCTCTCGAGAAAGCTGAAAACTCACATGCACATGCTTGGATACTTGTATTATTTGTTTTTCCTGTTTTGATATCCATAAGACGGGAAAGCCTATTTCAAAATGAATTTAATTTATCATATGTATTAGTTTCCTACCGATGCTGTGATAAAGTACCACAAACTTAGTGACTTAAAACTGAATGGCATAACAACACAAGGTGCTGAAAGGTTGTAGGGAGAGGATCCATTTCCTGGCTTTTCTAGATTCTAAAGGCTATTTCTATTTTATCTGCACATTTTTATTACTAACTCTGATTCTCCTGCCTCCTTTTCATGAAGAGACTTGTGATTACACTAGGCTCAAGAATAATTCTAAATCACCTCTTGATCATTAATCTAATCCCTTTGCCATGTAAATAAACATAGTCACAGGTTTATTCTGCCTACCCTACCATCTTATCATTAGAACATCATGGGATATTCTAGAAACCATGACTATAAAAAATGATGTAATCACTTCACTCATAAAAGAACACTGTATCATATAACTTAATCAATTATGATAGCATTTTTGGTTAAGCTCAATTATCTTATATATCTAGGAAAGCTAAATGTCAATAAAAACTAATTTAAATCAAAATGTGTGACACTTGTCTAATTTTGCTTTTATTGCTTATTATTTTGTAGTCATAGATAAGAAATCATTGCCAAGCCCAATGTTATGAAGCTTTTTCTTCTAAGTTTTCCAGTTTCAAGTTCTATGTTTAAATCTTTAATCCATCTTGATTTGATTTTAGTGTATGGTGTATGATACTAGTCTAGTTTCATTGTTTTGCATATGGATATCCAGTTTTCTAAACACAACTTGCTGAAGAGGTCATTCTTTTCCCTTTATGTATTCTTGACAACCTTGTTGAAGATCAGTTGATCATATATGTGTGTTTACTTCCTGCAGTCTCTATTCTGATTTGTTGATCAAACAACAAAAGTAAAATTTGAAAATTTTTATTTGTTTTTGAGAGAGAGAGAGAGAGAGAGAGAGAGAGAGAGAGAGAGAACACGTGGGGGAGGGGCAGAGAGAGGAGACAGAGGATCCTAAGCAGGCCTAGAACTATCAGTAAGATCATGATGAGTCACAGTCAGATGCTTAACTGACTGAGCCATCCAGAAGCCCCATCAACAAAAGTGAAATTTGATAAGTAGGACTTCATCAAACAAAAAAATTCTGCACAGCAAAGAAAACAATCAACAGAGTGAAAACCAATGTATAGAATAGGAGAAAAGTATTTGCAAACCATGTATCTGATAAGTGACTAATATCTAAAATATTTAAGGAAATACTAAACTCAGTGGCAAAAACAAAAAGCTCAAATAATCCAATTAAAAATGGGAAAGGAGCTGAATAGACATTTTCCCAAAAAAGACAAAAAAGTGACCAACAAATGCAGGGAAAGATGCTCACCAATCTGAACCATCAGGGAAATATAAACCCAAATCATGAGATATATCTTATACCTGTTAGAACGGCCATTATAAAATCAACAACAGCAGCAACACCAAACAGTATTTGTTGGCAACATTGGAACTCTTGTGCACTGCTGGTGGTGTAAAATGGAGGCTCCTCAAAAATTTAAAACAGAATTACTATATGATAAAGCAACTCCATTTCTAGTTATTATACCCAAAATAATTAATATCAGTATCTCAAATATATATATGTACTTCATGATATGATATTTGCAGCATTACACACAATACCAAGATATGGAAATAACCTAAATATCCATCTATGGATGAATGAATAAAAAAATGTGACATTTATACACACACACACACACACACACACACACACACACACGCACACAATGAAAGAAGTTACTCCTGCCATATGTGACAATATGGATGAACTGAACTCCTGCCAAGAGATATTGTGGTAAGTGAAATATAACAGTCACAGAAAAACAAATAGTGTATTAGTCCACTTACATGAAGTATCCAAAACAATCAAACTCATAGAAACAGAGAGTAGAATGGTTTTCGTCAGGGTCTGAGGGAGGAGGATATGAAGATTTACTCTTTAGTGGGTATAAACATTCAGTTATGCAGGACAAATGAGTTCTAGGGATCTGCTGTAAAACATTGTGCCTATTTTTAAATATATCATATTGCATACAGATGTCATGTTAAGTATTTTTACTACAATAAAAATAAAAGTGTGACAAACTTGTTTCATTGATTTTTGTAAATGCACTCAAGTAGTTCTATTTTTGCATCCTTTATTAGTATTTAAGGTTCAATTATAACTCTTATGGTGCACACACACACACACACACAGAATCTCATTACATATCTTGAATGTTTCAGAAGATAAGACTACTTTGATCTGTTTCCTAGTCAATGACACTGTTTATCAGTCTAAAGAGAAATGAGTAATATACAAAAAAAAATAAAAATAAAAAATTTTATTTTGTTTGTTCCAAGGAGGGTGTGATCAACCAAACCCAGCCTAAAATTTTGTTGAGATATCATGAATTATAATATCACAAACTCATCATCCAGGTATGGAAAGCCTAATTTCTCACATAATAAACCTTCCTGAGGAGTGCTGAACAGGATCCCAAGCTAATTTAAACAGGGCTAAGAGAGTAGGAAGGGGAGTAGGAGTTTGTGTTTTATTGTGGTTAGGATTGCAGCAGGGGTGAAGATTCCTTTGGATGAGCTGGGGTTTGCATGGTTTGAACATCCTTCCTTTACCAAGGAAGGGAGTTCATGGGCCTTCTTATCATCTTGCCTTGATATGGAGCAAGAGAAGGATAGGGAAGTTGGTGCTTGGAAGTATGTCTGCAATTGTGGTGGGTGGAACTGACTCCTCCAAAATGACATGTTTATGTCATAAAGCATAGTACCTGCAAAGATGATCTTATTTGGAAATAAGGTCCTTGTGGATGTAGTCAAGTTAAGTGGAAATCATTAGGGTGGGCCCTAATCCAATGACTGGAGTCCTTACAAGAAGAGGGGAATTTGGACACAGAATGTGGACGCACACAGGGGGAGTGTTGTGTTAAGATAGAAACAGATATTGGAGTTATGCCTTCACAAACCAGAGAGTTATGCCAAGGATTGTCTACAAATTTCCAGAACTAGGAGAGAGGTACAGGGCATATTCAGAAGGAATCAACCCTGCTTACACTTCAACCTAACTTAGTTCAAGCTGCTAATGGTTCTGGAAGAGATGTGGCCTCCCCCAGCATCATAGTCTAATGCAAGGGGCTGAGGACAAAGAGAAGCCATTTCCTTCTGCAAAGGGAATTTGCCATATGGCCCAATTTTGTATTTATCCCATAGATATAATTTACTCTAGTAATTATTCTAGTGAAGAGTCTTCTGTGGCCATCCTGAGCATGCAAGATACTGCATTCATAACAATCTTAAATGGCATCAGGATGCAGAGAGTCACAAGCTCAAGATGAGGACAGCAGTTCCTCTGATGGTACCAAGAATGGCAGTTTTTTAAAACAGAAATCCATGGGCATTCTATGGCTTTTGTGGGTGGTACAGAGACTTAAGGAAGAACGAAAGAAGATGGCTAAAGCTTCTAAAGTTAAAGTCTCTGTTATGCCCTAATGAATGTGCCTGTTTGTATTACAATTTGGATAGATTATACAGCCTTTTGTTGGTTGGTGGAAGGATATTCAAAATGGGCTGATTTGTAATAGCATAAATGAGTTTAAAATTTGTAAATGAGGAATATGTTACATCCAGCTAAAGTCCCAAAGGCTGTTGGATGTATTTTAACATCATGCATGCAGGAATGGTCAATAGTTGTTTCTTATTTAAGGACAATAGTCCTTGATTGACTCTATAATGCCCAGAAGTTAATTAAGGTGGCAGGGTCTTGTACTATGTGTTGGGCAATGGCCCATCTCATTGTGTGTGTGTGTGTGTGTGTGTGTGTGTGTGTGTGTGTGTATTAGTAAAAGTTGTGTTTCTGCTTGGGTAAAACTGCAGATGTCTATTGCATTTTTTGTTTCCTCTTCCGGAATAAAAATTTCTTTCCTTTTTCTTTCCTTTACTGCTTCTCTCTCTCTCTCTCTCTCTCTCTCTCTCTCTCTCTGGTGGCTATGGGGTATATGTTGGAGAGGAGGAATGTCCTTTCTCCCTTCTCATATTTATAATTTTCTCCTTCCAGAGATTCCCAAATCAGTGTCATCAGAGTTTGAGGTCTCTCTCATTGCAACTGTTACTTTATTGGGTATAAAGACTCTAAGTTTAAGTCAGGTTTGAATTCAGTCCTTGCCATGCTGATAATTGAGACATTATATAAAAACCGGTTTTTGTCTGTTTTATACTTATACAATATGGTGATGGTGCACTCTGGTCATTTAATTGGAGTTGGGATAAGGCATTTAGGGGACACTTTTGTTTTAAGTTTATTTATTTTTGACAGAGATAGAGTGTGAGCACGAGTGGGGGAGGGGCAGAGAGAGAGGGAGACACAGAACCCAAAGCAGGCTCCAGGCCCCGAGCTGTCGGCACAGAGCCCGACGCAGGGCTCGAGCTCAGGAACCATGAGATCACGACCTGGGCTGAAGTCGGACGCTCAACCCATCAAGCCACCCAGGTACCCCTAGAGGACACTTTTTATAAGGGTCTGTGCTACGGGTCTGTGACTCTCCCTAGAACCCTAAGAATCAGGATCCCTGTTGACTAAAGTGGTCTAGGCAGAAGCAGCAACACAGAGGCATTTAACATATGGGTCCCAGTAAATCATCTGCTTTTCAGAGTGTGAGCCTCGGCATGTCCACAGTGACTACTGTTTCTCATGTTGAAACACCCTGGATATTACTCAAGGCATTGGTCTTCTCCCTGAGCATTCTGTGGAATGGAGACAGAAAGGATGCAAAGTCTGGTTGTGACACACAAAAAATGGTCACAGGTAAGTCGTTCCCTTAAGCATAACATTAGTCAGGCCTCAGCTTGTATCTAGACACACAATTCAGTTCAACAAATAGGTCCAGGACAAAACACTTCACTCAGGACATCTTAAAAAGGGCATTATCCCATAATTTCCTCTCTAAAAACAAATTATAAGGGTGACTGGGTGGCTCAGTTAGTTAAGTGTCTGACTTCAGCTCAGGTCATGATCTGTGGTTCATGGGTTTGAGCCCCACATTGGGCTCTGTGCTGACAGCTCAGAGCCTGGAGCCTGCTTTGGATTCTATGTTTCTGTCTCTCTCTCTGCCTCTCCCCACTGATGCTCTGCCACACACACACACTCTCTCTCTCCCTCTCAAAAATAAACATTATAAAAGAATTTAAAACCAATTACAAAAACTGTCAACATGTGTTGGTGAAATCTGCAGCAGGAGCAGCTCAGAGTGCATGCGCATCAGCAGACAGCACAGCCAGTTCACAGGCCTAAAGCAGAACAGATTCGGGTCAAGATAGAGACTGTCTAAGTACCCTGCCTCTGCATACTGCTGGTCTTCTTATTTCCCCATGGAAGCAAAATCAATATCTCACTAAAAATGGTTTGGAAGTCAAGACCCATGACCCCACACTCTCACCAAGAAGCCATGGAAAGACGTATTCCTTACATAATGGGAAAATAAAGCAGGATCCTGGGCTGGTCTGAAAATGGGGTGGAGAACAAGAGTGAGCAAATGGCTGGGAGCAAATGGCTCCATTGTGGTTAGGAGCCTGTTAGGATTCCTGGACTTTCATGGTTTGAACTTCCAGCGAGCACCAAGGGGGAAAAGTGCTCCAGCTCTCTTACTGGCTTTCCCAGATGCAGCATGAAAGGGAAAGGGGAAGTGATGGGGCTTGAAAGCAGTTAACAGTAAAATATCAAAAATGGAGCCAGGTCTTCATGATAATTTGCTACCAGTACTGATACATTTCTTAATTTATTTGCCTAAAAGTGAAGGGATATATGACATCTACCATTTAAGAAGAAATGTTAAATATGAAACCAAAGTATCACTTAATTATTAGTTTAGTCTGTATATTCAGGATTTCTTGGCAGCTTGGTCAATCTGGGCTGTATCATGAAATGTGGACAAGGTACAACACACACACTTCTTCCCACCAAAACTCAACTGGAATACCACTTAGGTATGAAAAGAAGAGCCAAGAAAGAGAACAAGAAAATGATCAGGATCACTGGTCCTTGGCACAGATCACCAAACTTGCTGCTCCAGAAACAGAGGCTGAATGGATTAACATGGAAAAACGTGCAAAGATTCACAATGTAAAACCAAACAAATCAACCGGCCAACCAACAAACACAAAACATGTAAAATTGAAAGAGCCAGACATAGATGTGTAACATTTCCTGGGCCTTATTTATTTTGCACAAAATAATACAAAATGTGCCCTAAACCATGCAAACTTAGACATCTTTGCAAAAAGCTCTTCATTCTAAGGTTACCACTATCCACAGCTGTGTGTGTAGCTTTTTAGCCCTCTTTCATAATATTATAATACATATTACTTAGTTTTTAATGAAAAATGTAATGCTATATATATATATATATATATACATATATGTAATGCTATATACATATATGTAATATACATATATGTAATATACATATGTATATGTAATATACATATATGTAGTGCTATATATATGTATGTATGTATGTGTATATATATATATATATATATATGTACTTTTTTTCTGGACAAATGATTTGTTAATAGGTTTAATAACATGGTTTCTGTATCAATACACATAGATCTTTCTCACAAATTGCTTTTATAATTAATTTTACTTTCTGTAAAGGCAGACTATCACTGGTTTCTCTGATTTGTTAACTGAGCATTTTATTTTGAAATAATTGTAGATTCATGTGCGTTTGTAAGAAATAATACAGAAATATTCTTACCATTTACATAGTTTTCCCCAAAGTTTACATCTTGCAAAAGTGTAATACAGTATCACAATCAGGACATGGACATTGTTAAAGGCAATACAAAAACATTTCCATCACCACAGGATTCTTCAGGCTGCTCTTTTATAAAAGCTACATACACATCTCACTTCCCTCCTGCCCCTAATCCCTCCTTAAGCCCTGGCAGTCTGTGATCTCCTCCATTCTGTAATTCTATCATTACAAGAATGTTATACATAAATGGAATAATACAGTATGTAACAATTTAGAATTGTTATTTTTAAATTCAGGGTAAGTCTCTGGAGATTTATCAGAAGTTTTGTGTGTATCAAATTGCTAAGCAGCACCGAAGGTATGCATTTACCACAGTTTGTATAGCCATTCATTTGTTGAAGGACAATTGAATTAATTCCAGATTTGGTGATTACAAATAAATGTGTTATAAATATTTATGGCATATACTTGTGAGAATATAAGTTTTCATTCATCTGGGATAAATGTGCAATGGCCAGATCGTATGATAGTTGTATGTTCAGTTTGTAAGAAACTGTCAAACTGTTTCCAGAATGGCTATACCATCTTACATTCCCATGTGCCATGTAAAAACTGTCCAATTTGTCTGCATCCTGGTCAGCAATTTGTGTCACCTTATTTTTGTTAAAATTTATTTTTTAAGTTATTTATATATTTTTGAGGGAAAGGTATAGAGAGAGAGAGAGAGAGAGAGCCAGGGAGGGGCAGAGAGAGGCTAAGAGAGAGAATCCCAAGCAGGCTCTCCACTGTCAGCACAGAGCCCGAGGCAGCGCTTGAACTCACGAACCATGAGATCATGACCTGAGCTGAAATCAACAGTCAGACACACCTAACCGACTGAGCCTTCCAAGCATCCTTAATTCTTAATCATAGTCATTCTGATAAGAAAGGTGTGTGGTTATAATTTGCATTTCTCTAATGACGAATGTTGAATGGCTTTCAAGTTCTTATTTGCCATATAATATATATATGTATATGTATTTTTTTGATTGTTAATTTTATGTATCAACTTGGCTACGCTACAGTACCCAGATCAAACACCAGTCCAGACATAGCTGTGAAAGTATTTTTTAGATGAGATTAACATTTAAATCAGTAGACTTTGAAAAAGCGAGTTACCTTTTATAATATGGGTGGACCTCTTCTATTCAGTTGTCCTTAAACACAAGTAAAGTCTGCTGAAGAAGACAGAATTCTGTCTCCAGAATGCCTTAGGATTTGAGTTGCAACATCAATTCTTTCCTAGGCCTCCAGTCTGCCCCCCGACCAGGCAAATTAATAGGCCCCGGTCACATGAGACGAATCCTTAAAATAATGGTCCCCCCTCCGTATATACTATTGTTTCTGTTTTTCTGGAGAACCCTGACTCACATAATCCTCTTCAGTGAGATATTGGTTCATGTATTCTGTCCATTTCCTAATTGTTCAACTGTTGAGTTTTGAAGGTTTTTTTTTTTTTGTCTCATAAACAATTCCTTTGTAGAATTGCAGTTTGCAAATATAATCCCGTGTATGCACTTTGTATTTTTGTTCTTTTTAACAGGATATTTTGTTAGGGAGAAGTTTTAAAATTTGATGAAGTCCTATAGAAAAATAAAACAAAAGACCAACATACCATACTTGCCAAAACTACCCTGCACATGAAGATTAAATAAAGCCTTAATAGATAAATAAAATATGAGTAAATTTGCAGCAATCAGAGCTGAACTGCCATTAACAGTAAATAGGCTATTTAAAATAAAGAGAAATGGCACCAAATAGAGTTAGGTGTGTAAAAAAAATAAAAGGCATGTAAAATGCCCTGCGTTGTGTAGTTTGTAATGTTTATAGGTGCAATATACAAGAAAACAGTAGCACAAAGGATGAACGTAATTAAATATATTTGTAGCAAGGTTCTTGTATTTTATGTAACAGGTAAATAGTGACTGTAACAGATTAAGGATGCATTTTTTTAATCCCTAGAGAAATCACTAAAATGTAAAAAAGTCTAACTAAAAAGTCAATAAAGGTAATAAACTAGAATGTTTTTTTAAATCTCTGGTGGCTCAGTTGGTTAAGCATCTGATTCTTGATTTTGGCTCAGGTCATGATCTCCAGTTCATGAGTTCAAGCTTTGCCTCAGACTCGGTGCTGACAGCGCAGAGGCTGCTTGGGATTCTCTCTCTCTCCCTCTCTCCCTGCTCCTCTCTGGCTCTCTCTCTCACTCTCTCTCTCTCTTTATCAAAATAAATAAATAAACTTAAAAAATAAACTCACTAGATTAACACCCCCCTCCCCCCAAGAAAAAAGAAATAGTATTCACTGACACTGCAGTGGGACCAGTCTCCTTACCATCTGGTCATGGTCAAAGACCTGTCTCTCCTCTAGGCCTCCTCTGACTCTGCTCCATTGGGAAGAGAGAAGGATGTCTGACACTGGCAGGTTGGGATGGAAGTCCAGGCTTCCAACATGGTCTGCACTGACATTAAGGGAGGGGTGTATGGGGTACTGGCTGTCACCTGGTAGAGATGAAGTGTATGCATCCCTCTTTAGAGCCTCTCAAGCAAGGGGGTTGGTATACCTTGTTCTAGTCCGTCAAGGGTGGACTTGGCAATTACTGGTGGTATTTGGCTGTAATAGAGGTAATTTCCCTAAAGTTCTGTCTTCCTATTCTTTTGTCACAAGAGATCAGCCTTAGTGGGGCTTATTTTTTTGTGCCTGTTGGCATTTCTGGGTTACAGACTTCACCAGAATCCAGGACGAGATGTAGGTGGCAAAAAGAAAACCCAGGATGGGCACCTGGATGGCTCAGTAGATTAAGCATCCGACTTCAGCTCAGGTCATGATCTCGTGGTTCGTGAGTTCGAGCCCCGGTTCGGGGCTGTCAGCGCTGAGCCTGGAGCCTGCTTTGGATTCTGTGTCTCCCTTTCTCTGCCCCTCCCCGCCTGCACTCTCTCTCTCTCTCTCTTTCTCTCTCAAAAATAATTAAACATTTTAAAAAAAAGAAGAAAACCCAGGAAACTTGATTTGGGGTCCTGAAGTCCCTAGCCAGTCTGACCTCTGTCTACTTTTCACTGTCTTTTTACTTTTTATATATAATAGAGGTTTTAGTTATATGTATCAGGAGAAATAAGGTAAAGCATATCTACTACATTTTTGGAAGAATTTTAATTATTTTCATAATATAACATATTTCAAAAATTCAGACTTATATTGAGAATAAGAATCACATTCAAAACCCATCAATTACCTTTATAACTGTTAGCAATAAGCCATATTTACTTCAAATCCATGGTTCATTTTGCTTTAATAAATAAGATATTAAAGATACAGTCAAATCTTATTAGGTATCCATCTGTAAAATAATTTCTTTCCTCAACCCCTAGTGATAATATCATTAGTATTTATCATTTTCATAAATAGCTAATATGAGTTTCATATATTTATGTATGTATATACATTATACATTATTATTCTGAAATATCTTAACCATTTTGAATATCATGTTGCATATACCAGAAGATAAATAAATTTTGTGGATGAAATTATATACTCAAGAAATGTATTCATGTTGATAAATGTTTAGATAGTTGGTTAAAATTATAATCTTTGATTTGTTAAATATCGGCTTTTTTATTTCTGATGTTGCGTATAAGTTCCTATTTTCCTCTTTTTCTCTGCTTTATATTTTTACTGATTATATTTTATTGATTATTGATTTTATTCCAAGGAAAAACACAAACTTTGTGGATACTTTCTATTATATGCATTTTTCTTTTTATGCCATTATCATTTTTATCTGCTTCTTTCTACTTTCTTTGAGTTTATTTGTTATAGTATTACAATGAGATTTTAATTTTTCTTACTTTGCTACTGAAGTCTTTCACATATTACTAGTTTGTTTCTCTATATTTCTCACCAACCAGGTGTTGTTTCAAGATCTGTTTAAATCAGTCTATATTTTAGATTTTGACTACATTGCACTCTCAAATTCAGGATCTCAGAACCATACCCCTTCAGTCACCCAATCATTTATATAGACTTTGGGTCTTCTAATTGCTTCATACCACTCAATCTCTGAAATAATAATTTCAAATGTCTAAATTTATAATAATTCATGGATTTAGGAATCTCTGTATATGAGGCAAGACACATCGTAGCCCTTTGGGATAGAGCAATGAACAAAATGAACATGATATTACCCTTGTGATACGTGGTCTACCATAGTAAGGAAATATTAAGTGAGAAAGTTCAATTCTGAAGAGTAATATGAAAGGGAGAGTGCAAGATGCCAAGTAAACCTACAGGAAAAAAAAAAAACCCTATGACATAAAGGGAAATAGTTTCTGAGGAAATTACATTACTAGAAAGACCTAAACTTTTGTCCAGGATAAAGAGAAATCAGATACGAGTCTTCTAGGCAAAACAACAGAATGAGGAAATTCCCAGTGAAGCATAAGATTTGGGACGTTTATACGCAAAAAGCTAGAAACAGTTTTAATGGGATCAAAAATATCATGTATTTTAGTATTCACAAATCCTACTGTAAGAGACAGGAGAGGGGACAAATGAATATAGTTATGGTTAGTTATATTTTTGAGGCCTTGTTTCTTCTTGAAAGTGATGCTAAGGTATTGTAAACTTCTCAAGAGGCCATTTTACAGCAAGAAACTCTTGTATTTACCTATAAAAACCCAGTGTCAGATATGTAATCTCTTGTACTGAACATCAGAGAAACTAGATGTGCTGTCAGACAGCATCTGTGGTGGTGAGGATGAATGGATAAATGTCTCTTGGGTCTCTTTTTTTTTTTTGTCAGTTATTTTCAAGCTTTTCTTAGCTATATCTGACAGTGCTGTAAGTCTATTTCTCTTGTTAACGCTTTTGTAGAAACTAACTTCTTAAAACTACCATTCAACTTTGATAAGTAAAGAGTACTTTTATTAATAATGCTTTATGGTAGCCTTTTATTTCAAAACATGATGCACTTTGTCAATTTTTAAATAGTAATGACTTTGTGGTCTCAGGTTTATGACTAATTCATCATTTTCATTGACAGGATATTGTATTTTGGAGATACACAGATGCCTGTGAAATTCTGAGCTAGTGTAATTGATCAAAATTCCTTAAAGGGAAAGAAAAAAATTCTTTTGATGAAATATAGCATTAAAAAGTATAGCCACCATATGGCGACTGGTCCCTTTTTATATTCCTCCTCCCAATCTCCCCCTTATCCCTGGGTTACATGAGAAAGCCACAGGATCTCAGAAGGGGTCCCACTGCTGCTGTTCCCATGATAACTGTGTAAAAAATGTACAGCCAGTAGTTTGGCTCAATCAGTGGTTGGTGAAGGGTGCATTTTCAACGTGGTGATCATGGCTACAACAGACTTTACAGAAGATGAATATTTTATGAAAATTCAGTAGAAAAAAATGATATTTAAGGGGAAATGTTGGGAGAGGAGTTAAGATGGCAGAGAAGTAAGGGGCAGGGGGCTGGGCTTAAACATAGCTATACTGAGGTCAGATCACTTGGAACACCCAGAAAATTGATCTGTGTGGACTGGTAGAAGGATCTCCACAGTTGGAGGGAGACAATGTGGCAGGTGCTAGGTTCACATCAACAAACAAATCAAAGCACACCTAGTTAAAGTTCCAAACACTCCTCACTACAAGCAAGGAGGAACTCTGAAGAGGACTGACCAGTGGGAAGAGCGGCTGAAACAGAGTACACACAGCATACGCCAGAAACACTTTATGAAGTGTCAGGCCCTGGACAATGTATGACCCATTTTTAATATAGCAGTGCTCTTCAATGCAGAAAACATAATCAGCTTTTAAAATACACAAAAGACAGAAATTTAGCCAAATTGACAAGATGGAGGAATTCTCCGCAAATTAAAGGTCAAGAAGAAATCACAGCCAGGGACTTGCTCAAAACATATAAACAATATATCTGAACAAGAAATTATATCAGTCATAAGACTAATAGCTGGGTTTGAAAAAAGAATAGAAGATACCAGAGAAACCCTTGCTTCAGAGATCAAAAATCTAAAAACTGAAATAAAAAATGCTGAAATAAAGGCTGAAATAAAAATGCTATAAATAGGCTGAAATAAAAAATGCTATAGTTGAGGTATGGATACAGTCACAATGAGGATTGAAGAAACAGAAGACAGAATAGATGATATAGAAGATAAAATTATGGAAAATGATGAATCTGGAAAAAAGAGAGAAAGAAAATTACTGGATCATGAGGGGAGAATTAGAGAACTTAGTGATTCCATAAAACAAAGCAATATCCATATCTTAGGAGTCCCAGAAGAAGAAGAGTGGAGAAAAGGGGCAGAAGGTTTATTTGAACAAATTACAGCTGAGGACTTCCCTAATCTGGGGAAGGAAACAGGCATTCAAGTCCAAGAAGCACAGAGAAGTCCCCTCAAAATCAACAAAAATAGGTCAACACCATGACATATCACAGTGACACTTGCAAAATACAAAAATAAAGAGAATTCTTCAAGAAGTTAGGGACAAAAAGTCCTTAACCTACAAGGGTAAGAAACATAAGGTTTGCAACAGACCTGTCCACTGAAACTTGTGAGGCCAAAAAGCAGGAAATATTCAATGTGCTGGATGGGAAAAATATGCAGCCAAGAATTCTTTCTCCATCAAGACTGTCATTAGGAATAGAAGGAGAGATAAAGAACTTCCCAGACAAACAAAAACTAAAGGGGTTCATGACCACTAAAACCAGCCCTGCAAGAAATTTTAAGGATGACTCTCTGAGTGGAGGCGAAGAAGAAGAAGAAGAGGAAGAAGAAGAAGAAGAAGAAGAAGAAGAAGAAGAAGAAGAAGAAGGAGGAGAAGAAGAAGAAGAAGAAGGAGAAGAGCAACAACAGCAACAACAACAACAACAACAACAACAACAACAAAACAACAAAGACTACAAACGACCAGAGAACATCACCAGGAACACTAACTTTACAGGTAACAAATGACACTAAATTCCTATCTTTCAATAATCACTCTTGATGTACATGGGCTAAATGCTCTAATCAAAAGACATAGTATCAGAATGGATACAAAAACAAAAAACAAAAAACAAAACAAAACAAAACAAAACCAAGATCCTTCTATATGCTGCTTACAAGACATTAATTTTAGACCTAAAGACACCTGCGGATTTTAAAGTGAGGGAAAGGAGAACCATCTAAGAAAACAGGCAGCAACCTCTTTGATCCTGGCCAGAGCAACTTCTTACTAGACACGTCTTCAGAGGCAAGGGAAATAAAAACTAAAATGTACTATTGGGATCTCATCAAGATAAAAAGCTTCTGCACAGCTGAGGAAACAATCAACAAAACTAAAAGACAATCAATGGAATGGGAGAAGATATTTGCAAATGGCATATCTGAAAAAGGGTTTGTACCCAAAATCTATAATGAACTTATCAAACTCAACACCCAAAAAACAAATAATCCAGTGATGAAATGGACAGAAGACAGGAACAGACATTTTTCCAAAGAAGACATCCAGATGGATAACAGACACATGAAAAGATGCTCAACATCACTCATCATCAGGAAAATACAAATCAAAACTACAATGAGGTACCACCTCACACCTGTCAGAATGGCTACAATTGACAACTCAGGCAACAACAGATGTTGGTGAGAATGGGAAGAATGCAAACTGGTGTAGCCACACTGGAAAACAGTAAGGAGTTTCCTCACAAAATTAAAGATAGAACTACCCTACTACCCAGACATTGCACTATGAAGAATTTATCCAAAGGATGCAAAATTGCTAATTTGAGGGGGCACACGCATCCCAATGTTTATAGCAGGGCTACCAAAAATAGCCATTTTATGGAAAGAGCCCAAATACCCATCGATTGATGAACTGATACAGAATAAGTGGCATATATATACAATGGAATACTCCTCAGCTACCAAAAAGAATGAAATCTTGCCATTTGCAACAACATGGAAGGAATTAGAGTGTATTATGCTAAGCAAAATAAGTCAGGCAGAGAAAGACAAATATCATACAATTTCACTCATATGTATAATTTAAGAAACAAAATAGATGAACATAGGGGAAGGGAAAGAAAAATAAGATAAAAAAACAGATAGGGAAGCAAACTATAAGAGACTTAAATACAGAGAACAAACTGAGAGTTTCTGGAGGGCAGGTGGGTGGGGGATGGCCTAATGGGCATTATGAGCATTGTGGAGGGCACTTTTCGGGATGAGCACTGGGTGTTTTATGTAAGTGATGAATCACTGGATTCTACTCCTGAAACCAATACTACACTGTATGTTAACTAACCTGAATTTAAATTAAAAATAAATAAATAAATAAACAAATAAATAAATAAATAAATAAATAAAGGAAAGGTAAAGTGAGAGAGAAAACAATATTAAAAGAATGAAATAAAACACAGAGCCCATTGTGTGGCTGAAAAGCTTGACAAGCGATTAAGAAAATACCTGGAAAGTCCCATCCCTGGAGGTTTTGGTATGGCTGCATTCTCTCCTCCTGCTGTTGGGGTCACTAATTTTAGGAAAAAATTCCTCATGAATGTTTTTTTGTTTCTTCAACAGCCAGGCTTTTTGATCTAACAGCACTGGCAAGCTTGATTAAAGGATGACTGCCTCAGAAGCTGTAGGCTGTGTATTGCCCTGGAGAGATAGGAGACTCAGACTTCTCTGACCTATGGAAATTTGCTCAGATTCCAAGAGTGTAAAACTCTAGGCACCTTCCTCATACTCTCCCCAGATAAAGTTTTTTATTCTTATTTTATTTGTTTTTACCTCCCAAAGTAAAGGCCCTCCTTTCAACCAGTGGGAGGTTGGGTCTGAGTTTAGAATCACATAACGTCAAGATTCTTGTGATGCAGGAGCACATGAACATTTGGCTATCACTGTGTTACTCCATGGTGGTCAGGGTTCCTGGAAATAGCACTAAAATTCTCTTTGAGGAAATAAACTCTCTTCTAAATCAGAGATTACATGTTTCTTCACACACACGTGCATGCATGCACACATGCACACATGCAACTTTATATAAAAACTTGTCAACAGCCTGCACAGAGAAGTTCTGTACTTGGCTCCTCACTCTGTATGGCCTGATTCACTGTTGCCTGGATCCTGATACTCTGGTCTTCATCACCTGGACTTTGGATTCACCTCCTTACCCAGTTCCACTGTGACCCTCATTTTTAAGTTCTTTATTCTTCACCATGACTAGGCCAATCTTGTCTTTAACACGTATCAGTTCTTTTCATCCTGTTTCTATGACCCAGAGTACCCTGATTCTAAGCCCTGATTCTAGCCAATTGGCCAACACTGCAAGATCCTCTTATAAATATCAGATATATTATTATTGGCTATATAGCCAAGAAAGAGACTTAGGTTCCCAAAATCTCAATTGGATTAACTGTAAAATAGGAATGTTAACATGTCCTTATTGTAAGGTACTTGTGAGGATCAATTAAGATTTGCTGTGTATAAGTATCTTCTAAACTATTAAACATTAAACAAACAAGGTTTTCTTATAATGATTAATATCATCCAACCAAGCCTATAAATAGTTGCTCAAAAATCGACATTCTTGTTCACTAATTTTTCTTATGTTTCATCATATAAATAACTCAACTACCCATTGATCAAAATGAGAATCAACAGTGTAAATCAAAAAACATGGAAAAGACAAGGTCTAAGATGATGCCAAGGATGTTTGAAAAAATACTAGAACTTCTTATATTTAGCAAATGTTAATTTTTTAATTTTTCTACATTTTTAAAACTTATACACTATATTATATAGTAATATATGTATATAATTTGTTAAAGACTGCAGTTTTTCAAAACTTTTCTTTCTTCAATCAGTATGTCTAGCCATGCTCTGTTTCTTGAGATTAAATCTATGTACTCAATTTTCACCTGGACATTCATACTTTCTACATGTTTTCCATATTCGCTGGAAACACAACATACTCAAAATGAAATGTGTATCTCCATTTTATCTCTAAGATATATCTATCCACTTGAATGGGTTAACTCTCCTGTAAGTATGATGCTACTCTGATTTAAATATATGCTATTAGAGCCAAGAACATTTATAATTGAATTCTTGCTTAGGAACAAAAGCAAAAACTAGAAAACAAAGCTATGCAAGAAAATTCTCTTACTATACGTAGTATAAACAACCTGAAGGATAGAAATTATTCTTGCTATATTCTATTTGAATTATAATAAAATTGAGTATCACAATATTTATACTAGCTTCAGCAAGATTTATTACTTTTTTGTTTATGTTACATAAGCATTCTATGTATGCTTTGTATATTTAAAGCTGCATATATTTGTGCAATATGACAGAACCCAATTTATGTGTTTAGTTCTTCAGCTGTGTTTTTGCATCGTAATTACAAATAAGGTTTAATATTTAGCAGATTTGCTCAATAAATGTAAAGACAAAAAAATTCCCTAAAGCCACATTAGTGTATAGTAATTAAATCTCTGAATGTTAGCATTTGTTACATTTGCATTTGTCACAGGAAGCATTAAAATTTTTTACAACTTACTGAATTGTTTGGTATATATGTCCTTGTTTTTAAAAGTTTCATATTGGTCACTGAAACATATAAAATAATTATATAATCATTTATGGAACAATTTCATCTTGTCTGTTTATATATTTTGTATACTGTTATGTGGGCAATGAATTTGAAGGTAAGAGTTAAATGATTTAACTGGAAGAAAAATTAACGTTCTACTTATTTATTTTACAAGGTAAGCTATTTCAACTTTGAAAAAATTCAATTTTTGTTCTATGATAACATTGTTCTCTTATGAATGGATATAGCATTGTAATTCTTAGTCAATATGTCTTGACACCGATGTAAGGCTTAGATTTTATTCCCTATGCCTTGTAAATATTCCTCAAGTTTCTATTTAGTGTTAAATAAAGTATCTGAGGTAACAGAAATCATTTGCTTATACTGTAGCTTTCTCTCCCCCACTTGGAACATCTTTGCATAAATCTCAAAGTACTGTTAAAGGAGATAAATTAATGTTCTAAATGTCTCTAGTTTATGTATAAATTATCTTGTTTGTCAATTATCCATTATATAATAGCCTATTTCCACATTCCCTGGTCAATATTCTCCAGTTTCAGGGAACTTGGCTTCCATACTAGCAAGACCTGTTTGACAACTCCTTGTGATATTCTCATTCACGTATTCTTACCCAATACCTACTTTGCCAATTAATTTTTTTAAGAAATAAAAATGTCTTTTATATCCTTATATCCTCAAAACGGTTTACAAATAATCACAGTGTTTCCACACAATGCACACTTATTGAATCCTCATTTTTTTTGACATCTGCAAGATTAGCTTGCTTTGATTTACTCCTTCCTTTCCCAAGGGCTCTCTTCCTCTTGTGTCTGGCACCAGATGCCTCTGGGGATCTTGCTAAAACTCTGAGACCGTCTTTATTGTTACTCCCTAGTCCTCAATACAAACCAAGAACTGTTTCCATTCTAATTGTTAATACCTATTACAAGTCATTATTATCCCACTTTTGAGTTACTGCAAATCTTTCATGACTATTCTCCTCAGACTTAGCATTTTCCCTTTCTGAAATCATATCCTCTGAGCAACTTTTTCTCGTAACTGTGTGTATACCTTAGCTTAGCACTTAAGACAGTCTTATAATTGCCAATTTTCTTGTCTTTTATACATCCAGACAGAAAAATCATCAAAGGTGAGACTTATGAATAAGTCATTATTTTACTAGCTCACTGTAAAATGAATATCTTCCTTGATCTATTTATGTTGCTATTTTGTCTTTTTCAATGCTTTCTTTGTATTTCTCAAGTTATCATAATTACCAATTGCTTGTGCTTACTTATCAACCTCACACTTTTAACATCGTAAGCAATGAATTGACATCTATCATCACACTTAACTTGTTCTCCCAGAAACTGTCAATGTTGTAATGCTAATTAACAATTCTCTCTCTCTATTTTATTGTTAATATGCAGAGGGCAGAATGGTCATTTGCCCAAAACCAAATTCGACAAACGTTGAATTAATGCCCATATTAGGCCATATTTCCTTTAGGCTCTTAGGTATAAGGAGATTAACAGTCATTAATTAATTTGTTAATGACTTCATTAAATATATACTTATCGAAATCCTGCTATGAGTCAAGAACTTACATAAGAGCTGAGGCAAAGAGAAGTGGGTAAACTGGATCCTGAACCCCCACTGTAATTTGATTAAAGTAAGAATATATAGATGTAGGTAAAATAATTGAAGAAAAATACATCTTATAAAGAGGGAAGAACAGGGTGTGTTGGGGGCATAACATAAGCAGACAAACTTATATAGAGGTTGGGAGGAAAGTAGAAATTTGTGAAATTGAGAAAATTAGTAAAGAGTGAAAGAAATTAAAGAATCAAGATTGAGAGCTTAGAAGCCTGAATGAAAGGATGACTGTGTAAGATAACATTTACTGACTGATGGAAAAAGGGAGAAGCATAATTGGGAGGGGGAGCATTAGAACAAAGTGTTTCATTTTGGACAGGTTTTGAAGCATCTTGAGGTGCTGGCAAAATACCCAAGTGGTTAGTTCTAAGAGATAGTTAACTATAAGGGCATGACTTAGGAATTAGCTCTGAAGTATAGAAATGAATTTGTGAGATTTCGATATTAGATGACAATAGGCTACATGGTGTTAAATACATTGTCTGTGGAAGGTTTACATTTTTTTAAACATTTTATTTTATTTTATCTTTTGAGAGACAGAGCCTGAGCAGGGGGAAGGGCAGAGTGAGGGAGACAAAATCAAAGCAGGTGACTTGAACCCATGAACGCCAGATAATAACCTGAGCCTAAGTCAGATGCTTAACCGACTGAGCCACCCAGGTGCCCCAAGCATGTTTTCTTTTGATAAAAATAGACAGTATGCCATTTTTTTTTAATCACTTTAAAGATGTCATCCCGTTGTCTGTTTACCTTCTGCTTTGCTTTGACTTAAAATCAGTGAAATGTTTTCATTGCTCTTCATATGTTAATTGTTTTGTTTGTTTGTTATTCTGATTATTTTTAAAATTTTCTGTTTACATTGGTTTTCACCAATTTAACTGTGGTCTGTCTAGGGGTGTTTTGTGTTTGTGTTGCTATGGGTTTGTTAAATTTTCTTGACGTAGGAGTTAATTTTATTTCATCAAACTTGGAAAATTTCTACATTATTTTCCTCTTCTCCTCTCTCTTGTCTCCCCTCTCCTCTCTCCCTCCTCCCCTTCCTCCTCCTTCTGTTTGTGTTCCTTTGTGCTTCAGCTTGGGTACCTTCTCTAAAACCATCATCAACTTTTAACTAATCTTTTCTTTTGCAGTATCCAAATTTTTGTAGTCTGTTGATTATGTCTTATTTAAGATAGTTATTCCAGTTCTAGATTTAGTCTTTATGTCATTTACATTAGCCAGTAGGAAACCTTCATCAGTTCCCTTCTTACATTCGTATTTTACAATAAATACTTAAACACGTCTATAATAGCAATTTTCTAAACGCTTAACTGCACAACTGCAACATAAAGTTGTTTTTGAGTGCATATTACACTATTTATTTATTTATTTTTATTTATTTTTTTTTTCAACGTTTATTTATTTTTGGGACAGAGAGAGACAGAGCATGAACGGGGGAGGGGCAGAGAGAGAGGGAGACACAGAATCGGAAACAGGCTCCAGGCTCTGAGCCATCAGCCCAGAGCCCGACGCGGGGCTCGAACTCACGGACCGCGAGATCGTGACCTGGCTGAAGTCGGATGCTTAACCGACTGCGCCACCCAGGCGCCCCATATTTATTTATTTTTAAAAAAATTTTTTAACGTTATTTTTGAGACAGAGAGAGACAGAGCATGAATGGGGGAGGGTCAGAGAGAGAGGGAGACAGAGAATCTGAAATAGGCTCCAGTCTCTGAGCTGTCAGCACAGAACCCAACGCAGGGCTTGCACTCACGGACCACGTGATCAGGACCTGAGCTGTCGGATGCTTAACTGACTGAGCCACCCACGCACCCCTATTTTTTTTTATCTTAATTGTTGGTCAAATTTCATGCTCCTTTGCAAGTCTAGTATTCCAGATATTATGGATATTATGTTTTACAGAGTCTGACTTTTCCATTCTTCTCTTAAAGTTAAATTATGGTGTAAACACATTGTATATATAAACACCTAAGAGGAAAAGCACAGTAAAAAATTACTAAAGCAAAAAAAAATGGAATGGTGAAAAACATTTATTATACATGATTATTAGCAATTCAATTATTACAGAAAAATGTATAAAACAAATAGAAATTTAAAAAATACTAATACTGAAAGTGTATAGGTTTTAACCAAATATTTAAGCAACATATGAGTAGATATTGCTTATCTTTTCAAATATTTTGTTTTAACTTGATTTCCGGCATTTTAAAAACTGTGATATTTTCTTAGCTGTGCTTGTATACCCAAGAATATATTCCTAACAGTAACTGAGTATAAGTTGGTATATGCATCATTAAATTATTAGAGAAATATAGTAACTATGTAAGTGAACTCTTGGCGTAAAGCAAATAACAATGGCATTTATTTGAGCTTAAAAAATTTATTTAGCATGAAAAATATAATTCTGCTATACTAGAGTAAAAGTCTCAGACCCTCACTAAGCTATTTGACTTTCTTGCATTTCTTTCCGCATCATTCCATAATCAGTTGATGATCACTATGTATACATTATTGACTAGGGATATTAAGGATGTTTATAAGATATTTTTAGGTGGGAAAATTAGATAACCAATGAAGATAATATGAAGTTATATTTTATACTGCATTTTGAATAAGCACTTTGACCTAAGAAGGAGGAGAGTTATAGCTTGTAGTAAACTGTAGGCTCCAATACAGGGTTATCCATCCAAGGGATCTATGTGTATGTGTGTGTATCCTAAGTGTATTATTAGGTCATTTCTTATAAAGTAAAATTTAATTTCAATGATCAAAGAATACTCAGTTTAAGAGTTCATATTTTATTTAATTGAAAATATTATATAAAAAAATTTAAAAGTCCAAAGAATTACAATCGATAACTATCTTTTACATAGATTCAGTAAAAATGAATTCAAATATGAATATTTTAAAACCTGGATGTATCTAACTAAATTTTCTAGTTATGTTTTAATAGGTAGGAATTGTCCTTATCTCTTTCTATTTAGCATTTCAACTTTGGTTATCTAGGTATCTTTAGCAAAGTAAGTGCCCACTTTTAATGCTTTGAAGTTTGTTGCTGGAAAAGTTACACGCGGTATTGAGTTTTCCTCATGCAAGTTCTAATTGCTTATTTCCTGCACCAGTTGACTTTATTGTTCATTAATGATTTCTTGTTTCTGCTTTGTATTACTGGTCTGTGGTTTGTTTCTCAGATAAGTTCAAATTAACATGACTTACAACAAAGACTTGTAAATCATTTTCAGCTTTGCTAAGTCTGTGGTTTTTGCAAAAAAGGTTTTGATATAAATAAAAGGAAAAAGTGGCAAATTATGACCACCTCTTGACATGGGAAAAAATCTCTCTCCTCTCTTCTCCTCCTCTTCTCTCCTTTACCTTACTTTAGGCCTGATTACTCTTACTGTGTCCTCCACATGGTGGAAGGCTACTGTATCCAAGAAGTGGGGTTATTCTAACAGCACATCCTTACTGATGACACATCCTTACTTCACTTCCTCTAGGAGTTAGAAAATTCTATGATCTAGGTTTTCCAGATATACAAAGTCTAGACTATGTAAAATTACTTTCTGCATTCATTGCAAAACCTAACTTTCAAAATTATTATCTCATAAACACATAATAATTTGACTTTCAAAGCACAACAGTGACTAGTAATTCTAGTCACGAGTGTTCCCTTCCTTGAAGAGAATTTATTCTTTTGAGTGAAAATATTACATACTTCATGATTCCATTTATATTACATTCTCAAAATGACAAAACTATCCTGATGGAGATTAGGTCAGTGTTTGCCAACAATTAGCATTGGAGAAAAGGTATGACTAGAAAGGGGCACACAAGGGAGTTTGTCTTGATGGAATTGTTCTGTATCTTGATTATAGCATGAGTTACACAAATCTATACATACATACATCAAAAATATAAATATATAATGTACAATACCTTAAATAAATAAATAGTATAGTATAATCTGTCTGTTATATTTACTTTTATTTAGGTCATTTGTTTTTATGACAATAAATAGAAATATGAAAAGAATTTAAAAATTGGTGAAAAAATAAAAATATAAAAAAGAAATCAAATTACAAAGATTATGGATACAAATAAAATTATTGAAAACTTATTAAGTGTCAGAAAGTTGCTACATATTTAACATTAACATGCTTGGGTGTGTGTCTGTGTGTGCTGAGGTACAGAGATAAGACAATTAAACCTAATAAATCTATGGCTTTTGCATTATTCAATTAAATATAACAAGATTGAGATAAAGTATAACCATAAGTTTCACAAATTCTGATTTTCAAAAGATACACACAAGATTTAACTTTTTGTCAATACCACTGTGCATGGTCTGAACCTGATTTTATTTTTAGATAGTGCAACTATTCTCTTTGTATGCAATTCTTCTCTAGCTATGCTAGTTATTTCAAAACCTCAAAAGAACAGTCTCATGGAAATACTACCCTTAAAAATCACTACTGTTAGATCTTCTTATTCTCTCAAATTTTGTTTTTTGTGTCTCTAATTAAATAAAGTTATTTAAAATTAAATCACTTTCTTATAGTGCCCTTCCCTGGATATTTAATCTAAAATATGGCTCCTTTATAATATCCTTCATAGTTTTTTTGAAATATGTACTTTAAAAATTTTTACTTATTTGTTCTTGCTCATTGACTGATATTTGTACTAGAATATAGGTTTCTTGGAACAAAAGTCATACCTATTTTATTTTATTTTTTTATTTATTTAATTTTTTTTTAAATGTTTATTTATTTTTGAGACAGAGAGAGACAGAGCATGAATGGGGGAGGGTCAGAGAGAGAGGGAGACACAGAATCTGAAGCAGACTCCAGGCTCTGAGCTGTCAGCACAGAGCCCGACGCAGGGCTCGAACTCACAGACCGTGAGATCATGACCTGAGCCGAAGTCGGACATTTAACTAACTGAGCCACCTAGGCGTCCCTAGCCATGCCTATTTTAATCAATATATTATATTAGCTGAAATCTGTTGACTGATCACCCTGATTTTGATTATCATAGTACTATATCTACCTGGAAGAATTCAGTCTTCCTTATAGTTTCTTAACTCAAATATTTCCCAGCATTCCTGGTGATTGAGGCTTACAGATAGCTTAGAAATATGCCACTCAACAGGCAGACCACAGATGGGCAGTGTCAACATCATTAGAAATTTATTAAGAAATGCAGAATCTGAGGCCTTAGTTGAGACCTATGAAATCAGAAACTGTATTTCAGTATGACAGCCAAGTGTTTTGTCTGCCTTAGAGAAGTTAGATAAGATGAATTTAACTTATCTTGTAGTTCTATAAATTCAACAACCAAATAATGACTAAAGACCATGGTTCTACTTGCAAAATGGACTTTATATTCATGTACTTCCCTCCATTACCAAGTCAAAGTTTTCTTTGAGAAACCATCATCACGTCCCATTTGATTTAATTCAGTTAAGTCTATTTGGTGATATTTCCACTTATCTTCTCTTCAAACATTTCTCTGTAAAGGAGGCAGAATGATCTTTTCTCAAAGGAAAAGGTCATGCTATTCTCTGATTAAAATACTTCAAAAATTTCCACACGTTTCTATTCTAGTTATCTATGTCTGCAAACAAATCATCCAAGAACTTGGTATAAAACAAAATCGTTTTATTATTGTCAGAGATTCTTGGTTCAGGAATTCAAAAAACATCTATACTTCTTACATACTTTGTGGTATCTGGAGCATCACTTGGTATTACTGAAATTGCTACAGGTGTTCTGCATGGTTGGAGACTGGAGCCACCAGTCTCTTTTGCAATTGTTTCTCCACACATGTCTGGTACCTGAGCTAGGAAGGTGGAAGGACTAACCAGTAGGATGGTGTCAAGATACTCTGACTTCTGACATGGTAACTTAGAACTCTAAGAGCAAATATTCCCAGTGACCAAGGTAGACACTGCACAACTGTTTATACCCTAGTCACGGAAATCTCAGAGTCATTCCCACTATATTGGTAAAAGGAGTCACAAGTCTGGACAGATTTAACAGGAGTGGATGTAAATCCTTCCTGTCCAATAGAGGAGTGTCAAAGAATATCTCTTCAAGTTTTAAAACTATCACAGTACACCTTCTGACCAAAAATTATTTATAGTCTTCCCAAATGAAAAGTGCATTTGCTATTCTCAAGATCTCAAATTATCTCATAAAATTATAGTAGCAACCTCAGGCTGAAAGTCCAGGATCTCATTATCTAAATCAGGGTGAGGTACAGATAAAGCTCCTCTGGTTCACATTTTCAAGCACAGTTTATTTTGATCCATAGATCAGCAAACTTCATGAGTTTTTGCCCTCTACATGCCCAATATACAACCATGGGCTAGACACTGGAATAGACATTCACTTTCAAAAATGGGGGAAACGAGGAAACACACAACCAGGTACTTGTCCATGAAGCAAAATGCCCAAAGAAGTTCTTGAATTCAGTCAGGTACACATTGCTTATGTCTTAATTAAAGATCATTAATGTTCTTTGAGCATGACTTTTGTTTTCCTACTTCTCTGTCACCCTTCCCTTTCTACAAGAAATAACCTGTGTTTGTAGAGACAAAATCACTGAAGTTTTAAATGACTGTAAAATTATCACAAATTCCAAACTTTTAAACCACAAATATTTCACTCATTTCATTTAAGGGAAAGCTTTCAAACCATCTGAGAGACCCTGAATATACAAAGTACTGCATTCTTTTAGTGTTTGCACTTCTCTTTTCTAATGATGTCATCATTAAGTGGGATCTAGCATAAAAGGGATTGAAATATATAAGCCTGTCTACTGCCAAAAAAGCATGAAAGCTCTTTTAACTTTACAAAATGTATTTTTTCTTAGTCCAAGCTGATAAAACTCTTATAAAAATGGTGTGGGTTTCTTATGTATCAGTTAGATTGCATTAGACAATAGTCACTCATACAAATCTTTTGAGATAGTCCCTTCTCTATCATGATCTCCTTTGAAGCTTCTCTGCGACACAAACTTTAAGATCTACAGAAGCTCTTTTGTTTAGCAAAGCTGATTTATTTACAAAGCATGGTAAGACTTCTAGAAAACTTTTGTTGTTTGAAAAAAATTTTTGAGACATCATCTTAAATTTTTTTTTTAATTTTTTTTTCAACGTTTATTTATTTTTGGGACAGAGAGAGACAGAGCATGAACGGGGGAGGGGCAGAGAGAGAGGGAGACACAGAATCGGAAACAGGCTCCAGGCTCTGAGCCATCAGCCCAGAGCCTGACGCGGGGCTCGAACTCACGGACCACGAGATCGTGACCTGGCTGAAGTCGCACGCTTAACCGACTGCGCCACCCAGGCGCCCCAGACATCATCTTAAATTTTTAAAAGGCCTTAACAATGAATTTTATACATAGATTGTGCATTCAACTTTACCCTGAGAACACATTTTCCTGACAATAGTCTGGATATGACATTTACCCTGTGCCCTAGAAATGGCTATCATCTATTAGTACTATTTCTTGAATAACCTAAAATGAAATTTCTGATACAAATATATCATGGACAAAATGGTTTATAGAGAATACATAATATGTAAATTTTTGCATGACATCAAAAGCTATTTGAATAAAACCAAGGCCTTAAAGAATGTTTATATGTATATATAAACAACATACAATACATGTGCATATAGATTTTAAAACACAGTACATTTTAGAAACTAAATGAGGACTTATGATAACTTTGGAAGGGGAGTCACTGCATACGTAACTTGGAGATAGAGGCTGACTGAATGATGTGAAATAATCTGAGCAAAATTTACAATATCAACACTATGACAAAAATTCCCTACTTACATCTGTAATGATTGACTAATTCTTTTCTTGTTTAGGATACAAACTTGGCCCAAACTTTGTATATTCTGGCTTCTCCATTTCAGTGTTGTTGTTGTTGTTGTTTTTAACATTTTTTAAATGTTTATCTATTTTTGAGAAAAAAAAAGACAGGGGGTGAGCAGGGAAGGGACAGAGAGAGAGGGAGACACAGAATCTGAAGCAGGTTCCAGGTGCTGAACTGTCAGCACAGAGCCTGACGCTGGGCCCAAACTCAGGAATGGCGAGATCATGACTTGAGCCAAAGTTGGACACTTAACCAACTGAGCCACCCTGGCACCCCTTCAGTGTTCTTAAATGAATAACTTTATTCCTTTGGCTTCTGTTAGTCAAATCAACCTTAAACCTCATCTTACTGTTATTGAAACAATCTGGCTCTGTATTCCTTTTATTTTAAGCCATAATATACTGAGAGTTTTGATACAAAATTCGAAAATTGTCTTTTTGCTATATTATATGTGATATATTTCTATGTTTATTACAACGTGATATAATTATACAACATGAAAAGCAGTAGGAAAAAAACATGATGACAAATATGTTAATGTTGATTTTAATCTTAAGATTTACGATGAATTTATATGCATTTAATTTATCTTATTGTCCCAGGATCGAATAATAAATTAGTGAGCATGTAAGTAAAACTAATACATCATTTGTAAACCAAACCAAACAAAATCTAACACTGTCACTATTAACAATAATTGGACTTATTTCTCAGCTGCACCAACTTACAGACACTGAAAAATCCCTACTCAGTAGGTTAAGTATAATATACATAGTGAATTAATGTTGACCAACTTGATGTTGTTAGGATTCTTATCTCCACTCTGCAAAAAGTCTAGAGTCAGTTTTGTTATACTTAGAGTGGACAGACTACGTGTTTACATTTTGCAAAATCAAATAAATAATGAACTGAAGAAACATTCTTAGCTAAACCATATCAGAAGGGCCAAGCAATGCTCCCTCATAAGATGTACCATCTTCCTCCAATAGGTTTTATTATATTTTCCATTTTTCTAACTATATCTAAGTTTCCACTGGAATAGAAACCCATCCTTTATCCTGAAATGTATGGGCATGGATTTTCTTCTCCTAGACCTCTAATTTGGCTATTGACATGTTCCAACCTGGAAGACTCATAAATAATGTTATTATAACATTGATTAATAAGAACTAGTTTTTCAAAACGTCTCAGGAGGTCAGTGTCTCTAGAGATCAATACTAGAACAGATCATCATAAATTCACAGTATTTACTTGGCTCTTTTATTTAGACTATCATACATATTTTTCATAGTTGGTTTATCCCCAGCTTTCCCATCTTTGCCTTTCCAGCATGTCTTCTAGACTATTCTCTCCAGTAAACTACTATAAACTCAAGGATTATGATTAAGTTTGGGTTGCCTGGGTGGCTCGGCCGGTTAAGTGTCTGACTTTGGCTCAGGTCATGATCTCAAGGTTTGTGCCTTGGAGCCTTGCATCAGTGCTGATAGCTCAGAGCCTGGAGCCTGCTTTAGATTCTGTGTCTCTCTCTCTCTGCCCCTCCCCCGCTCATGCTCTGTCTCTTAAGAATATATAAACATTTAAAAATATTAAAAAAATAATTATGATTAGGTTTATCATATAACTCGTTATTCAAAAACTAACATGCTTTTGGAAGTTAAATGAAGCCTTCTTAAGTATTGTACCAGGACGACAGATGCAAACTTGGGGCTTAACCAGGCAAACAAGATTGTATAAATACTTAATAAAAGTATATAACATTTTGTGTCTATATCATTACAACTTATTTTCCTATAAACTTTTCAGACATTCAGATCTACTTTGCTTAGAAGTTTAAATTTCCTCAGAGAATAAAAAATAGCAGAATCCTGCATTTTTCACTTTTCTCAACATTTATGAATTGCCACAGTCATCTTTCTGTTTCTAGTTAGTTATTGACATATTTGATGGGCAACTTATTAGGAAATGTAATGGCAACGGGGGAAGTGGGAATAGTTAATAACATGTTTGCTTAGCGCTTTCTCCGTTTATTGTAAAACACTGATTACACAATTAAAAACATGAATTAGATTTCACACTATTTCTTACATATAATTCTAAAATGTTAAAATTTGTTTTTTAATGAACTAAAATAGGATACAAAACTAGTTGGATAGAAGACAGAGGGGAGCAAAAAAGAATTTCTGTGGACCACTACACTTCTAATAATGCATTATTTTGCTTATGCTGTGTCCACTTGCAGATGCAAGACTTACATATTTAATTATTTCAAAACAAAGTTATTATGAAAATGTTGAAATATTTAAATTCAGGGTGATGAAATAAGAGATGATGATCAAACTGTTAGGTATCTTCACTGGATTTCACAATAGGAAAGAGTAGGATACTGAGTTCTCAAGCGCTATGGTCAGACAATCAGTGTTATCTCCAAGAAATATTAACAAAGTAATGTCCTCACCTAATTTTTATTCCCTGGGTTTTTTTTTTCAGGTTGTTTTCCAAAGATAGATTAACTTTTTTAATAAAAAAGAAGTTAATTGAATTTAACTGAGAACAGATGGTTAAGTGAATGTAATGGAGATATAGGAGGAAGATGAGCAAAAAGGAGAGAGAGAAATGCCATTATGGTCTGTGTTTTTAAAGATAAACATTTACAGATCCAAAGGAACAAAGAAAAGGCAACTTTGGGAATACTTTGGCATTTGTATTTTCTCAAAAACATAGTTCCATTAAGAATGGAAAAAAAAACCCTGAAATAATCTAAATATTTTTAAAATTTTGCTAAAATAAGAAAGAAATGATCTTACTACAATTTCAGTTATAACTGAATAATAATTAAAAATATTTACCAAGGGTGCCTGAGTGGCTCAGTCAGTTAAGCATCTGACTTCGGTTCAGGTCATGATCTCATGGTTTGTGAGTTCAAGCCCTGCATTGGACTCTGTGCTGACAGTATCAGAGCCTGGAGCCTGCTTAGGATTCTGTGTCTCCCTCTTTCTCTGTCCCTCCCCCACTTACACTCTCTTTCTCTCTCTCTCAAAAATGAATAAATGTTAAAAAATTTTAAAAAACAGATTTATTTACCTTCAAACAAATACAACAATCAGAAATCCTTAGAATTGATGGTTTGGCAATTCTCAGGCCAACTAAAACTTGTCAGGATATCATTCAAGAAATATGATATTCTGTTCTTTACATACCCTATAGCTTTCCAAAATGTTTACTGTCATATAAATATAATGAAAACATCTTTAATATTTCATTTTAACATTTTCTTTTATAAAACTATGCAGTATTGAATTTATAATTATAGGAAATGCCAAATGAACATATTGAATATTGCAAAACTCAATCATTGCAATGACTAAATTTTAAAACTAAAATCAACAAAAGAAAGTATTGGCAAAGATAAACTAAATACAGACACTGTATTTGTATAAGCTGATATGAAATGCCAGCTCTCTCTCAGTCTGAGTTTCATTAGGTTTGTGAATATTAACATATTTGTTTAAAGACACTCCCTATTTAAATATAACAAGTTTAGTGCTAATGCAATTATCATTACTCTGTAAACTTATAATTGTGTGCTTATAAATTTTCATATTCAAATATGTAAATTTAAGAAAGAAAGAACATGCACATAAATATATGTGCTTTTTAAAAGTAAAAAGAACAGGGGCGCCTGGGTGGCGCAGTCGGTTAAGCGTCCGACTTCAGCCAGGTCACGATCTCGCGGTCCGTGAGTTCGAGCCCCGCGTCGGGCTCTGGGCTGATGGCTCAGAGCCTGGAGCCTGTTTCCGATTCTGTGTCTCCCTCTCTCTCTGCCCCTCCCCCGTTCATGCTCTGTCTCTCTCTGTCCCAAAAATAAATAAACGTTGAAAAATAAAAATAAAAAAAAATAAAAGTAAAAAGAACACCCCCAGAAAGTTAACATAGTTGCCAGTGACGATGAAGGAAATAGGATGGTGAAAATAAGAATAGAAACTAGACTTCTCTGCATTCATGTGTCACATTTTGCAGATTTAATTTCACCTGCAGGTAGATGTTTTACATAATACTTATTCAGTATTAAAATTTATAAAGTAATTCCTAAAAATCAAAAGCTAAATAAAAGGAATGAACTCAAGGTTTTTGAGTTGGTTCTACAGCCCATTCTATGCAATGACGAATTATTAAAATTGACTTTCAATCTAATAATTTGATTGTACTTTCCTAATGATATATTTCTATAAGGACAAAAAGAACCTTGATAAAAATTTAAAACTATTATAAGTAATTAGTGTTATTAATAATTTTTCTTCTAAAACTACTTACATACATGAATATATATATCAATAAGATGGAAAAAATAATTCATCATGACAATACCATAAGGAACCAAGATTTTTACCAGGTGAAGTAGATGTAATTATAAAATAAATAATGTAAGTAAAAAACAAACAAAAATCCTGAATTCTTATTTGAATTTCAAATATTATTTCCACTCACCAGATAATATAGAAACACACACACACACACACACACACACACACACACACACTTTCTGGTTCTATCCATTAAAAATATGGACACCCAATAATACAATAAAACAGTAAAATGAATAGCTCATATTGTGGTCTGTAAGTAAAATTTACACTAAAAGTATTTTTGATGTAATGACTAATTTCAGAACTGAGGCAGAAAAAGTGCTAAATGAGACTGGGTCATATGGTCAGTTTGGAGTAGAAGAAAGCTTTCAAAGACTGCTATTATTACGGAGGAAAACAGGTTCAGAGTTACAGATAGTTGTTATAGTTAAGTAAGAGCTAATGTAAGCCAATTTAAAGAAGTTTCCATAGGTCAAAACTGGACGATTTGAGCATCAGTGAGAAACGTAACTGACAGAGATTTAAAAAAAAAAATCAAATACGTTCTCAAGAATGTCAAAAATAGGAGTACCTGGGTGGCTCAGTCGGTTAAGCAAGTGACTTCAGCTCAGGTCATGATCTCACAGTTCGTGAGTTCGAGCCTCGCATCGGGCTCTGTTCTGACAGCTCAAAGCCTGGAGCCTGCTTCAGATTCTATGACTCCCTTTCTCTCTGCCGCTTCCCTGCTCATGCTCTGTCTGTCTTTCTCTCTCAAAAATAAACATTAAAAAATTAAAAAAAAAAGAATGTCAAAAATAAAAACTGAAATTAGAACTGAAAATTAAAAAAAATACAAATCTTTGATCTGCACTGCAGAATGCTAAAGAATAAAGTTACTATTCTAAAAACTGTCATGTATATTAAAAAAAGAATCAAGTATTTAACATGTTTTCATGTGTAAACTGTATTATAATAAATTACATATTGATGACATGAAATTTCTCATTCTAAGAGTATTCCAGCTAATAAATGAGGAAGAGATCATGGGATAATAAAAGTACCATTTTTAACACCAAACAAGATAATGGGTCTAGGCAATGGTCATCATTAACTGCTAACATAAAAAAGTGACTTTCACCAAAACAATACAAGAAATATACGTCATCATCTAGAAAGTAGTCTTGCTGAAAAACTGAAACAGAATCAGGTCCAATTTCTATATCTACTTCTTTATAACATAAACAAGGGAGAGTGGAACATATTGGATAATGCCTTGGCATTCACTATGTTCATCCACATTTCTTTGGAAAAAGAAAATCACATGGCCAAATATAATGACATCACACAGACAACTACATTTAACCCAGAGGAAGGACATTCATGCTCTGGGATTAATAAATAATTAAAAACAAAGAATATTTTCCACCACAAGGCCTATTCATTTCTGCTCACTGTACCACCTTGACTAGAATTCATTTAGATTTATTTCAAAAGGGGTAAATCAAATCTACACATCTATAAAATATAAAATTTCATGGCAGCTACTGAACCAAGGAACATTATCTTTCAAAATATTCCAGTGGTTCTCAAAATGAGTGATCATAAAAATGATATTGGAAGTTGAGATATGATTCTCTGGCGGTAGAATATTTCACAAATTAAGAATGTTATACAGATGACATTGAGAATCCTAATTTTTTTTAGAAGAGAAAATGTAAATTTACAAATGAGCAAATTTCTCTGTGCTGAGGGCTATATTAAATAAATATATAAGAGCATAAAGAACTTATTAAAATTAATGGTAGACTTTTAGCCTAATGCTCCATGAAGTTTCTGAGTATAAAAATATCTTTTAAGTATTTAGACAATAAAAAGTTGTCAAAAAGTATGGAAATCAGAGGAGTATAGTTAACTGCAACATTGAAAGACTGAAGACAACCGAATAACATGTATCACTTATCAAAAGAAAAAAAGCCATAATCCAAAGACCATATAGGGAAAACAGTGTTTAAATGCTAGCACAATGTTAAGATATTTTGGAAATGCAAGAACTCTTTAAAGACATCATCCTAAGCAAATGCTCAAGAAATCACTGTACGGGGTGCCTGGGTGGCTCAGTTGTTTAAGTGACTGACTATTAATTTTTTTTAATGTTTATTTATTTTTGAAAGAGAGAGTGTGAGCAGGGAAGGAGCAGAGAGAGAGGGAGTCATAGAATCTGAAGCAGGCTCCAGGCTCTGAGCTGTCAGCACAGAGCCGATTGCAAGGCTTGAACTCACAAACTGTGAGATCATGACCTGAGGCGAAGTCAGACACTTAACCTGCTGAACCACCCAGGAGCGCTAAGTGACCAACTTTCGATACCAGCTCAGGTCGTGATCTCAGGGTTGTGAGATCCATCCTCAAGATGAGACTTTCATCAGGCTACACGCAGAGCATGGAGCTTGCTTGGGACTCTCTCCCTCTGTCTCTGCCCCTCCCACATTCATACTCTCTATGTCTCTCAAAATAAATAAGTAAACATTTTTTTTTAAAGAAATCCCTGCAAATAAATGAAAATGAAAACAGGAAAAAGCTTCACAGGGCTGTGCTATATTTGTCTGGATCTAAGTGAGGAAGTAGGTACAAGCAGAAGTTGCATTAATTTTTTGATTTGCAAAGATTCTTCTGCCTTTTCCCAAGTTTCCTGTTGTTTCAGTAATAGAAGACAAAGACATTTATAGATACAAGAGTAAATAGCAGTTTGTTTTCATAGGAGATGTCTTAATATTGAAAACATTACCCAAAGTAATTTGAAATGCTAGCTAATATGAAATTTTTTCTGTACCTCAGATATGTACTCAGACTAAACTTTTTCTCCCCTTGTCATTGGCAAGTGAATACATTTTTCCTAGTGGGTGGTATTTCTGCAGGTTTTCTACTTTATGCTAAAGGAGAAAACTGTTGTAAGCAAATCCACCTTTTAATGTGTATCATAACTCAAGTAACTATTACTAGTTTGGCCATTAATATAATATGTAATTACTTATAGTACAAATAAAAATTATGCACCTAGCTCAGATGAAGACAGAAAGTACTGAATAAGTTGTAAAAGAGACTAAACACAGGATGAAGTTCTGCAACATATATGTTAAGAAATTTTAAAAAGAAGGAATATAATCTCTTAAAATTCTCTTGGGGAAAAAAGCATAATGAAGGAGTGCAATTCAACTGTATATCCTTTAACATGCTTCTTTGAAAGAAAACAAGATGCAAATATAGATTTTTCTATAATTATAGTCCTTTATTTCATAACATGAAAATGCTAATTTTAAATTAAGCCTTAAAAATATTAAGAATCTGTGTGATATTGTGTAATATTTTATATCTTTTATATTTGATTTTTATTCATTTTGACACATGACAAATACTATTTAGGTTTAATATGAAAGAGAAATAGGAGACTCAAGTTAAAAACAATCAATGATTATATGTAAATCCTAAAGGTATTAATCTTAAATTATAAATTAAAATAAAATATGATTAAAGTAGTATTGCCAATTTATTATATAATGCAGAAACATTTGATGAACATCTACCCATTCCTATCTTTGAGAACTTCCAGCAGATTTCTGTAAGGAATTATTACCCTATAGTGACGGGTGCAAGAGACCAATGAGTGTCAGAAAGAGAATTCAAATCAGCAAAAATGTAACTAGTAGCACGGACTCAAGGAAGACATTTCTTTCTATTTATATATCCAAACTGACTTTCTCAATCAAACTCTTCCATTCTGCCACTCTCCTAAGCCCCATTTCTAAGATTTACTTCCCAGGCTAAAATGACAAAATATTCACAGAGTGATATTTCACAACACTACCACTGGAAAAGAATATTAGACACTAATCTCAAATGTGTGTAAAAATGTCATGAAGAGATAACTAAAATTTTTAGAAACATATATCTGTTGCCTTTATAACATGAAACACCTGTTTTTCCCCCTAAAATGCCATATTACAGATGGTACTATTTTATAATACATATGTATCATAGCATGAACATGAGTTCTAAGACACCAAGAGCAAGAGTTCTCAGTAAACTTTTCTATAAGCCCTAGAATTTGTCATTTTGAAAATATAATGGAATAAAAGTATTTCTGAAAGAAAATGGGTGAAAAGAATACTTGTTCAGGAGTCTTAGAACTATCTTTTAACTTATGCTGATTATTGATAAGTTATATTTTATTTTTTATACCTCCTGACCTATCTACAATTTTAAATAGAGAATTAGGCATAGACTCTAACTGGGATTTGATCAAATAACTGAAGTTAAGCATAAGAGACATATTAAAGTATAAGAAGTTACGAAAAATGTTTCATGTGTGATATATATTTTTCAAGGAGCCTTAAATAAATTCTAATATAGTGTTTTATTCTTGCTGTGACAATTTATTTTTAAAAATTTTTAAGGATTTAATTTTTTCACAGTAGTTTTAGGTTCACAGGAAGACTGAAAAGAAGGTACAGAGATGTCCCATAGACCCCCTATCCCCCAAGCAAGCATAGCCTCTCTCATTAACAGTGGTACATTTGTTACAAATGATGAACCCATCTTGACACATCATAATCATCCAAAACCCACAGTTTACTTTAGGGTTCATTCTAGCTGTTATATATGTTCTATGAGTTTAACCAAATGTATAATGACATGTATCCACCATTATAGAATCAAAGAATATTTTCACTGCCCTACAAAAAAATCTGTGTTCTGTCTGATAGCCTACCCCACTTCAACCCCTGGCAAAAAATGTCCTTTTTACTATCCATAGTTTGCCTTTTTCAGAATGTCATACAGTTGAAATCATATGATATGTATGTAGTCTTCTCAAAGTAACATCTTTCAGTTGGTAATAGGAGTTTAAAGTTCATCCATGTCTTTTTGTGGCATGATAGTTTATTTTTCTTTAGTGCTGAATAATAATCCAGTCTCTAGATGTACCACAGTATTTTCATCCATTTACCTACTAAAGAGCATCTTTATTTACTTCCAAGTTTGGACAATTATGAATAAAGACGCTATAAACATCGGTGTGCATATTTTTGCGTGGAAATAAGTTTTAACTCTTTTGAGTAAATAGTAAGCAGTGTGATTACTGGGTCATATGTTAAGACTATGTGTAGCTTTGTAAGAAACCACCAATAATCATTTTATTAATTTATTTTTCAATGTATTCTTACTACAACTTTTAGGTTATTGTGGTGAGTTGCCACAGGTGAACTAGTTAATATGTTGCATTTATCATGTGATGATGCATTTTTATTTTATGTATAAATGGCTTATGAAAGCAATGTACTTACTAATTGGTCATTACTTAATGTTTCTTGACAGCTCCCTGCTGTCAGCACAGAGCTACCCTAGGATCCTCTGTGCCCTTCTCTCTCTGCCCCTCCCCTGCTCACTCACTCTTTCTCTCAAAAATAAATAAATAAATAAATAAATAAATAACATTAAAAAAAAGAAAAGAAAGAAAAGAAAATGAATTTGTGGAAAAGCCCTTCTGATAGACGCCTGACTCTGGGAGTTTTAAATTTGTTTTCCTTATTGCTTTCTAAAATTAACTGTTTATAACTTGAGAATAGAAGAGAAAATAAGAATCTTCTTCATATTTGGCCAATACTCTATTACTATACATTTTAATCCATAATAATCATATTAACTGAAAATGTGTAGTTTTCCTAATAAGGTCTTTTTTAAATTTTTATTTATTTTTGAGAGAGAGAGACAGAAAAGAGAGAGAGAGAGAGAAAGAGCGAGAGAGAGAGAGAGAGAGAGAACAAGTGGGGAGGGGCAGAGAGAGAGGGAGACATAGAATCTGAATCACGCTCCAGGCTCTGAGCTGTCAGCACAGGGCCCGACTCGGGGCTCGAACTCACAAAGTGTGAAATCAGGACTGAGTCAAAGTTGGATTCAACCAGCTAAGCCACCCAGGTGCCCCTAATAGGATCTTTTAAAGACAGACTGGACCTGCCAGAAATCATTTTAAAAGGGTACAGATTTAGGTTACTTAGTGAGTTAGAAGTTAAAGAATTTATGAAACAAAAAGTAAAAAGGACATTATATCACTTTTATCATGAATATTAATACTTTACACAAAGTAGTAAATATTTATCGATGACACATGCCACTAGGGTTATTTTTTAACTCTACAATATTGTATCTTTTTTTTTTTTTAATTTTTTTTCCCACGTTTATTTATTTTTGGGACAGAGAGAGACAGAGCATGAACGGGGGAGGGGCAGAGAGAGAGGGAGACACAGAATTGGAAGCAGGCTCCAGGCTCTGAGCCATCAGCCCAGAGCCCGACGCGGGGCTCGAACTCACGGACCGCGAGATCGTGACCTGGCTGAAGTCGGATGCTTAACCGACTGCACCACCCAGGCGCCCCAACAATATTGTATCTTAAAATTATTTGTGGGGCTCCTGGGTGACTCAGTAGGCTAAATGTCTGACTTCGGCTCTGGTCATGCTTCTAGTTTCTGAATTTGAGCACCAGTTCGGGCTCTGTGCTACCAGCTTGGAGCCTGGAGCTTCCTTCTGATCTCTGTCTTCCTCTCTTTCTGTCCCTTCCCTGCTCCCACTCTATCTCTCTCTCAAAAATAAATAAGCACGAAAATATAAAATAAATATTTAAAAAATTGTTTGTTAAAGCCTTATAAACTTTTCCTAACAATATTTCCATTAGTTTCATTCAGAAATATGTCAAATATTTCCATTTCTTGGCCAGCTAGCGTCTCAGAATATTCCAAAATAAGTTTCTATTTCTTATTTAAAAAAAAATGGCATGGTAAGTTTGGCAACATGACTTTATTGAAATTATTGCTCTATTATTGCTATAGTTTAATAGTATTATTTTGCATCTTTAGAAATTCTGTGGAATATTAGTAATCCTGTTTATTATTTCAAACCTTGTTATTAGGCATCCATATTTTATTTAATCATTGTGATACAGAAATCATCTAATTCCTTTTTCTTTTGTTCAAAGGGAGCCTGTAGTTCAGATTCTACTTCACACGTTAAGTTAAATTTTATTTTTTTTGTTCTTTTTGCTACTCATCTCTTATTCTTACATCCTCAGTTCCCTAAAGAGGAATTTTTTTTTCTCTGTTGAAATTACAAAGAATATGAATTTTACTTCTTAATGGAGTTCATAATTTATGACATTTGTTATATTTTGTTTAGGTTCTCATGGGAAGCATATGAACATGTAACAATGAGTCACTGAAATCTACTATGGTTTAAGCGGTTTGTGTGTGATAGACTAAGCATAGAATATATATAACAGTTGAATTCTGTAAAATTTTATTAACACATTAAACTGTTAATGAAACAATATACAAGGAAAAATAATTCTGGGTTTATTATTTCCACTTCAAGTAGTATTTATGATATTCTTTGTAGGCTTGGCAGAAAAAAAAGCCCATAATTTTAATGAAAGGTAAAATTGGAAACATAAACTAGTCATGTGATAAAGGACTGTTTTACTTGTTGACTTTCCAGATAAATCAGAGGTCTATGGCAACAAACCCCAAGAGCAAGATGAGTGCAATATAGTGCTATTTCTTTTGTTAAAGCAGTAGTCTTGGCTTGTTAATAATGGGGAGAATGGTATCTTGCAAGCTGACCAGTCAAGCATTGAAGAAAAATGACTCAATACATTTAAAAAATCTGTGCAGTTTCTCTCCAATTATTTTTTAATGTGTCTTTTGACAAATTGTCAGGAGAGAAAGTTAGCAGACTTTACTTTTATGACCATTACATTTTGCATCCTGTCAAATGATGAGTAGTATGGCTCTGAATAGGATGAGTGCAGTGGCAAAAAAGGTTTGCCAGGCAGAATTTATGATGACAGGGCATGTATTTTTCTGACAGAAAGCAAATGTGAAAGGTGGTATGAATCAGAATTAAAACGTCTCACAGTGCATATGGACAATATGAAGTATATTGGAAACAGGATTTGAATAGCAAGAAAACACAATAATTATAATATTTTGAAGCATGAATGTATAAAAGCCTGTTGATTTTCAGAACAATGTAATTTACCTCATGTACAGAAATCTTTATACTAAATCACAAAAGATTTTACATATGTGCACATACACACACACACATACAGAAACACAACATGCATACATTCAGATTCTAATTTCAGAATATAAGTAACTATGAGAGCAATTATGGTATCTTGGCTATAGAAGTAAGACATTACATTTCTAGAAAATATATTTACAAATTTTGCATGAGTTTTGCCCAAATTTCAGATTGTATTGATTATTATTTGGTAAAAAATTAAATAAAATACTCATTTAAAAGTGACAGGAATTTGATCATAAACACAAGGAATCTTCAGGATATGATCACTTTTCATATCAAATCCCTTAGATACAGAAGGCATGGTTTTTGTTTTCTTCTTTGCAGCTAAAACTTCAATTTGCCTCTTCGTTTTCATTTCTTATTTACCAAAAACTCCAGGCCCAACTGCAGTGGTAACTTCTTACTCATTATTTTACAATACCAACCTATCTTACAAAAAATATTAATTACTTTCTAATCAAAATATATCCTTCTGAAGATGTCATAGTGATTCTTAATGACTATATTATTGCCTAAATTCTTACAGGGCTTATAATTTTTCTATAAAATGTTTCCATTTTCACTGTATTTTATCCATCTTATTATTTAATGCCTTCATCTTAAATAATTATCACAAAATTACAATTTGATTATACTGCCATATAAAATATAACAATATATGATATGATATAGATTATGCGTAAAGTATAGAAAAGGTAGAAAAATTATATGCTTCAGATGTTTTTATCATATTATTTATGAGAGAAATATAAATTAAAGTGCATACATAAAATTGTTGCACAGTTATGTATGTGCTTTGGGTAGAAACAAACAAAACTCTGAAAAACATGTAGGCAAAAAACAAATTTATTTTAAAATGTTGATTATATCATGGATATATATATATACATATATATATACTTATACATTTATATATATATATCACATTAAGAACCAGTGAAAATAAGATAATCAAAGTTTCAATGATTAATGCAAGTCTGCTCCTTGTGCTACCTTTGGGAAGAAAGTGGCCTGCTCAATTCTAGGCATTTTTTTTCTTTATTACTCAAATGAGTTTCAAATTCCAAAGAGACAGTATCTGAATATCTCAGTTGATTCGCATACCTGAGGATAGTGTGACAGGAGCGAGTGGATTGTCACTTTGATGGACATTTCCATCTAGACTATAACAATAGGTTAATGGACAAAAGCAAATTTGGGATAGTCTTAAAGAAGAAAAGGTTTCTGGGGAGGCAAAAATAAAAAATATGAGGCACATATTTAGATAGAAATATAATAAATGATATAGTAGTAATTTAAAATAGCCTATATGTGGAATGAGCTAAAGCTGCAAGCTGGTAACCCTAGGATTTCTGGAAAACCATTAGAGCTACACAGATTTTCACATCAAATAACTAAATGCATAGTACATTATCATTTTTCACAATTTGGAGAATTCTCTTTAACTGGAAAAGTTCAAACTGGTGGATGGCCATGGAGAACCATTTATAATAGCTAATTTTTTAAAAATTCTAAATACATATTCAGCATAACACTAAATCACTTAATAAGCATTTTCTCATGTAGTCTTCACAGAAATTCTATGAGATAGGGTTATTATTCTGCCCATTTTGCAAACGATGATCTTAAATTCAAAGTAGTTAATTTTCTTTTGATTACGTAGCTAGGATGTAATGGGATTCATGTTGAAACCCTGCTCAATCTGAATCAAATGACTTGACCTAATTCCTATTTTGCACAAATGAGAAAACGAAGTCCCCTTTTCGAGGTTTTCGGAAAAGTTCAACATAAAGATGCAACTCTCTGACTCCTTGTCCAGAAATGCAATTTCCCAAATTCACTAATCATTTTTTATAATCACAACCCACAGTGGCTTCCAAGGTCCCTGAAAAGGAAATTTGAAATATTTAAAAAACACAAGTATAGCTTCTAAAAATAAATATTATCCTTAAATTCAAATTAAAAAAAATAGTAGGTAAGTAGAAGAGGATCACAGACAGCCAACCTGTTTTGTTTTTATGACTTTGAGCTTATAATCTAATGAACTAATACAGTTGCCTACAGTACTAGCGTATCCAAGAGCATTAACTTATTTCACCCTAAGCATTTGAACTTTAGAGACCTAAAGCTGCTGAAGACAGAACAAATATGGATTCAAATTAATGTTTTATTTTAAAACCAAAACTAATGTTTTTTATACTGCATTAATAAAATCTAAATCATTTTTCCAGTTCCAGTATCAGTACATCCTATTACAGCTTTTTATACAGTAAAAAAAGTTAAAAAAAAAAAAAAAAAAAAAAAACCTCTTGTAGATATGACATTGAAAAAGACAACAGAAGTAAGTAGATCTTGAGTCAACATGGTATACTGAACAATGTGAAGACTTTGAAAACGGGTAGGTGGCTTTCTGTCCTGACAGTAATTCTTATAAATCCTGTGCTTTGAGAAAGTTAATTTGGCTTTCCGGTTCTGGGTGTCCTCATCCCTAATATGGAAATGAAGATGAACACCTCAGCATGTGTTAGTGCAGACTGAATGGTACAAAAATTACAAAGCGTGGTGCAGAGAACATAAAGATGCTCAATATACATTAGTCATTACTTTTATCATTGTAATTATTATCATACAAACAGAATATATTAGAGTTGTCAGTATAATTCTGGGTATTTCTCTCACACTTGGCCATATCAGATATTCTAAAAAAAACGTGAGGCTTACTCATTTTTTTAAGGAAGTGGAATTCTACCATATTTTATTCCTATAATTTTCCATTTTGTTGATTTAGTATGTATTATTGAATATTTACACATATTAATCCAAGACTGTCTCAAAGCTTTTATATTAGGGTTACTTTTACTCCTTTTCACTCATCAGTTTTCCTTTAAATAATGTTGAGAAAAAGAGCATATTATAGATTTAAAAGTTTGAGGTTTTCCTTGGTTCCTTGAGTAACACAAAGAAGAAAAATTATGGAGACAACTTTGAAGATTTTTATATTTTTTATATCATATATATATATATATATATATATATATATATATATATATACATACATACATGTGCTATACCAGGTTTTAAAACATGTATCTAAAATCTCAAAGGCTCAAATACGTTTTTCAGAATTTCTTAAAACAAACCTTCATGTAGGTTGAAAAATAAACATGGGTTGGCGCCTGGGTGGCTCAGTTGGTTAAGCGTCCAACTTCAGCTCAGGTCATGATCTTGTGGTCTGTGAGTTCGAGCCCCGCGTCGGCTCTGTGCTGACAGCTCAGAGTCCAGAGCCTGTTTCGGATTCTGTGTCTCCCTCTCTCTCTGACCCTCCCCCATTCATGCTCTGTCTTTCTCTGTCTCAAAAATAAATAAACATTAAAAAAAATTTAGAAAAATAAACATGGGGTTTATTCTACATTTATTAAAAAAAAATAACTCAGATCCCAATGGCTAAGACACATGAAAAGATGCTCAACATCACTCATCATCAGGGAAACAGAAATCAAAACCACGATTAAGATATCACCTCACGCCTGTCAGAATGGCTAAAGTTAACAATACAAAAAACAACAGGTGTTGGCAAAGATGTGGAGAAAGGGGAACTCTCTTGCACTGTTGGTGGGAATGCAAACTGGTGCAGTCACCCTGGAACAGTACGGAGGTTCCTCAAAACCTGAAAATAGAACTACTCCAGGAGCCAGCAACTGCACTACTAAGTATTTACTCAAAGGATACAAAAATACAAAATTCAAATCAAATACAGATTTGAAGGGGTATGTGCACCCCACTGTTTATAGCAGCATTATCAACAATAGCCAAATTATTGAGAGAATCCAACTGATGAATGGATAAAGAAGATGTGGAATACATATATACAATGGAATATTAGCCATCAAAAAGAATGAAATCTTGCCATTTATAATGACATGGATGGAGTTAGAATGTGTTATGCTAAGGAAAATAAGTCAATCAGAGAAAGATAAATACCAGATAATTTCACCCATATGTGGAATTAAAGAAACAAAACAGATGAACATATTGGAAAGGGGGGATAAAAAGAGAAGAGAGGGAAACAAATCACAAGAGACTCTTAACAATAGAAAACAAACTGAGGGTTGATGAAGGGAAGTGGGTGGGGGATGGGTTAGATGTATGATGGGTATTAAGGAGGGCACTTGTTGTGATATTTAAAAATGCATGGCTAATTACGAAAAATCCTTAGAGATTTCCAAGAGTGTATGTACATTAAATATGTTAATATATCACACAAATATTTCAGTTAAGAGTTAATACTTGTGAAGACACAAAGGAATATTGGATAAATTATTTTTCAAGTAGTTAAGTATAATAAACCTGAGAGAGAGGCATGCATATAAAGAAACATGTTACTTTAGTTATTGAATTCACTGAAGATAATAAAATACATTTTTGTCAGTATGATCTCTGGCTTTTGCAAGAAAACAAACTTTTTATTCTCATGTCATCATAGTTGTATTGGTAAGAACTAGTCATCTGTGTAAAACACGCATTCAATAGATCACCTCAGGATGGAAATTCCTGATCTTGCTATCAAAGAGCAGAAAAATATTTTCCAAAGTTCATACTATCTTAAAAACGGAGCCAGTTTCATGGCCATGTGACCTGGGCAGCTGATAGAACCTTGTTGTCAGAGGGCCCCGTGCTTGGCTTAATGCTTGGTTGTCAAAGTCTTGAAATGACAAATGACAGGTCTCATTGCTGTCTTGTGAAAAGCAGAACAAATTGATTTTGATTTGTATATGCTTGATACTTTGGCACACTGCCCAAAGCCATGGGATTATAAAATTTATAGAAAAGATTTTTATAGAAATCTAACATCAAAATATTAATCTGACTTTGCCTGTGTAGAAGGGAAACAGAAGTGTTTTTATGATGTAGGAGAACATATATGTAGGAAAAACTAGCTATTGATATTTCAGATTAGGAACTATATTATTTATTTATGATACAGGTCTACCGTCATAAGAATTAGGATATGAAAATACCATTTCTTTGTCTTGAAAAAGGTTTATTTACTTATACACGCTTTGGAAATACTGATACTGATGATATTTTGTAGCTGTAAAGTTATAGGCACAAAAGTTATAAGCTATCTGAGGGTAGGTCCAAAGGAAAAAGGATTAGATCAAGCAATACACAAATCTACATTTGCATGTTTTTAAGCCACAGTGATTACTTTATTAAGACATAAATACAAGTTTTCTGTAATATTCACAAGCTATCATTTCCATATTGGTCTATTTCCTATATTCAGACACACTTTTACTTTTGAAAGCACTCCTCTTCTAAAGGGAATAGCTGTTTATGCCCACTCTAGAAATGGTTGTCTTGATAGACTCAGGTATAATTCAGCCAATGTAGGTAAGTACATGAAAATAACTACAATACTTCTTAAGCTGATGGTGCTGCCATGGTGAAAGGATTTATTAAAAAACACTGAACCCACATTACAGTATAAAAAAAAAAACACTAAATGTATTTTACCATAAAACTCTCTTCACCATGCATATACTGATAATAAAAACATTTTGAATATTTACTACATGCCACGTGTTTTTTTGAATGGTTTATACTTGTTAGCTCATTTGTTTTGGACTTTCTATTTTTTTTAAGTAATCTCTACACCCAATGTGGCACTCAAACTCACAATTCTTAGGCCAAGAGTCACATGCTCTACCGACTGAGATAGCCTGGCATGTCCTGGTGAGCTAATTTAATCATTTCACATATGCAATAAAATCTCAGGCAGTTATAGAAATACTCTACTTCTGTAACAGTTTTCAATATCTCTTCTGTAAGAACTTATTGAGAAAACTTAGCCAGTATATTAAGAAAATAAAACTAGCTTTATTTTGGTATTAATAACATTACTTATGGATTTCTTGTTATGTCACATGTATGACTTCTGTTCCAGATTTTAAAAATGGATTTTTAACAAACATTTGTTATATCCAATACTTTATATATATAGTGAGTTAGGCACATTATCTAAATTTTTTTATGTAAGAAAACTGAGGCTCTGAGTGTTTCAGTATTTGAGGCACCTGAGTTTTAGATGTGAATCCTGACTTGTCTCAATGGCCTGTGTTCTTAGGTTGGCTACATATACATCTTTACCTATGTTAAAAGATCGAATGTTGCAATTTTAACTCAATGGCTCTAGTCAGAATGTGTAACTGCTTTTTCAAATAATAAGAAACAAGGATAACAGATCACAGCATTATGGCATAAAGAGTACTCTCACCTGTGCAACACAGAATTAATATGGTAGATTAGCGCACCAAATAATATGTTAGATTACTGAATCCTTTATAAGGCACATCTATCATGTCCATTATCACTAGTGGCTGATTTTTGAAAGATATACATTCTAGGATTCAAGAAACACAGAATAGCATTTATTTCTCTTCAGTTATACAGGGTAGGCTGTGAATCTGGGTGGTATCTTTTTATCATTTAGCTATATTTATAAGCAAAAGTCTGTATTGTGTCTGGATTGTATTCTGGCCTTACCTTGGCTACACTAGGGCAGACATGTTACCTGACTGGATTATAGCTACAGAAACAGGTTATTTCATTAAAGTTACAGAAGAGAAGAAAAAAAGGGAAAAAAGGAAGTACATTGCCATCTAGTTACTGCTTCATTTTTTCTTTTACTAGTATGGTGATACCACTTTCTCCTTAATGGCACTGTTTTTTTTTTTCCTTGATTCACATTCTACTCTCTTCTAAGTGAGGCAGGGGAGGCTTAAGGTTTCCAAAGAGGCCAAAGTTTGGATATATGTCTCTACTCCCCAGTTAGAGTGCAGAGGGGTAACACACACACACACACACACACACACACACAGAGTTAATTTTTTCTCATCTAGAAGGAAATTATATTTTGTGGAACATGTTCATATTTCAAATCATAATCAATAATTTCTAAAATGTTTTAATGTTTATTATTTTTGAGAGAGAGAGAGAGAGAGAGAGAGAGAGAGAGAGAGAGAAAGCATGAGCAGGGGGAGGGCAGAGATAGAGAGAAGGAGACACAGAATCTGAAGCAGGCTCCAGGCTCTGAGCCATCAGTATGAGTTTGATGTGGGGCTTGAACTCACGGACCGCAAGATCATGACCTGAGCCTAAGTAGGATGCTTAACTGAATGAGCCACCCAGGTGCCCCAAAAATTCTATAGAATTTTATTTCTAACTTAGATTGTCTATCATGAGATGAATTAATGAGAGTATGTTTTTACAAATGAAAATAAAAGTATTATGTTCTATTCAGTAGTATTCATTTAATATAATAAGCATATGTGTAGATGCATATACACTGAAGAAAATGTGGCTAGAAAATAAATATGTCTATGTAAATTATATACCTGCAGTTCTTTAAAGATCTATTTTTTTTTTCAACGTTTATTTATTTTTGGGACAGAGAGAGACAGAGCATGAACGGGGGAGGGGCAGAGAGAGAGAGGGAGACACAGAATCGGAAACAGGCTCCAGGCTCTGAGCCATCAGCCCAGAGCCTGACGTGGGGCTCGAACTCCCGGACCGGGAGATCGTGACCTGGCTGAAGTCGGACGCTTAACCGACTGCGCCACCCAGGCGCCCCTACCTGCAGTTCTTTAAAATGTATGTATTTTTACTTCAAAGTACTCTGTATTATCATATTCCGTGTTTTCTTTATGGTGAAATATTAACCATTGTTGGAATCCATATATTTCTTTGAGAATATTACCTTTCTTCTAAACCCACTGGAACTTCACGTTTGTTTATATGGTTGATAGTGAGTAATAAACCTACAAGTAACATATTTTTCCTTTTAGAATAGGATATAATCTATGGTTTACCTGTGTGAAAAGGAAGGCCAGAGCTTGTATTATGATACTCATTACCACGCACTCCATGTTACTTTAGACTTAGGTAGAGTGGGATTTGGAGAGTTTCTGAGGCCAGAAAATGAGGGCAGAGGTGGGGCTGGCATACATGGCCAACAATGTGAATGAAATACTTCCTTTTCAGAATGGTCTGATAAAAATGAGCTGGTACCAGAACTATTGAAATTTGTCTGTGACAAATATGGTCATCTGCCCCCAAAATGAAATGTATGACCTTTCTGAATTTGCATTCAGACACATACATTATTTACTAAGTATACATCAGAAGTAAAATTTTATACTTGCAACTTAATGGTGGGCATCTCAATCATAAAAAGTAGGCTGCTATCTGAATTTAATGAATCAAGGCTTATTTTAATCAATATTCATTTTGGAAGTTTTGCTTAAAATCTTTAAAGGTACACTATATATTCTCTGCACACAATTTTTTTAAAAGCTGTTTTTTAACTTTCTGTTAGATAAGTACATATTTTAACAGAAATTGAACAGGCACAGGTTTCCACGGAATTTATTTTCCTAGCAGAACAGAAACAAGGAAAAGTGATTCTATTTCACAAATTTACAATGAAATGAAAAATGGAGCTAGAGACTGTTACGCTACCCTAACTGTAGCAGAAGCAGGGTGAATAATTTCCTGTGTATTATGCAGCTTCGGTTCCACAGGGCACAGCAGTCATCAATTCAAAACAGGAAATAACAGAAGATTGCAGAAAGGGCTGAAAACTGTAAGGAGTCAGATATGCAGGTGGAATTTAATTATCTAAATTAGGACTTAACCAGAGCACCATAGTAAGTCTCCGCAGGTTGGGGAAGACACTGCTGTGGAAATGAGCTTCTGTGATGTTATCAAGAAATCTTTCAATCATTGCTCATGTTACAAAGCGTGGTTAGGACTAAAACCCACCAACAGAAATCAAACTTCATACCGGCCTCATGGTGGTCTCCTTCATTAAAATACCCCTGAATGCTAAATATCCTTTTTCATGAATGAATGCTTTTGATTAAAAAAATGTAGAAATTACATAAATATATACCTTAATAAACACAAAGATGCTGTTTTAATGGCATTTTTGTAGTCTTAATATATTTCGCTTTTTAATAATATGTAAATAGTTTTTATTCCTTCATAGACGAGGGAAGGAAAAAATTGCATTGCCCTCCCTATCATGCAGTTTTCATGGCAATAATCCTCTAATATCATGCTATATTAGCGTTGGAGGAGAAGCAAAAATGCACTTTAGTTTTTGTACCCCTTAGCCTTAAGAATATAAAATTATGCTATTTTCAATAAGAACCACATTGAATGCTAATCGATGTTGCTGCTAGGAAAACATAAAGAGAATAGTAATGTATACCTGGATCACAGAAATTATAAGCTGAATATCAATAAAGTTAGACCTGAAAGTTAAGTGAGTCTACAGAAGAAGGCATTAAAATAATAACATAGTTTTTACCTCTCTAGTAATCTAAGTACTGAATTAAATTTACCAGGTTAAACTTTACTAAACATTCCCTGTTATCTGGTGTCACATATTCTATATGTGAATAACAACACACATAGGGACTTAGCACATGCACATACACACGAAAGCTCACATAAATTAAAAAAACTATAAGCTGAAATTCACCCAATTCTAAAAGACTATATGTTTTACAATTTCCAGAGAAGAAAAGGTAGTTGAGGGACCTTCTCTGCCAGGATATTTGATGGAGGTCTATATTTTTCAACGGTACTCATTGTGACCCATTTAGATAACTCCATCCATTCCATCCACTGTCACTTCATTTATAGCACACACAAGAACGCACGTACACACACACACACATGTGTGTGTGCACAACAATATGCCAATGTAATACCCTGTACAAAAATAAACCCCTTTTACAACTGGGGTGTATGTCATATTTGAATTGCCATGCCTGACTTAATATCTCATTATTCTAAAGTGCATAGGACACAATGTTCATGAAAATAGTGATTATTATGCGTTTAGACAATATAAAACAAGTGAAATTGAAAACAATCAAGTTAGAGTCACATGATAATCTCAGACAGTAGTGCTGTCTATGCACTAAAAAAAGGATGTCATTCCTGAAATTTTTAGATATTCCAGGTACATATATGGATGTATTAAGTGAGAGAGAGGGACAAAATGCCAAGCAATACATGGCAACGCATGCTTTGTGTTTTGGTGGCATCTAAGTAAGAACTCTGGTAGACATTAGGATTAAGTAAATTAGTAACATACTAGTCTGTATGGATGAATAGAGAGCCAAAACATCTACTCAGGAAAATTATTTCACACTGGAACAAGTTAAAGAAAAGAAAAAAAATTGTGTTCAAGTGTTCACCAGTATCTCGGAGCATGAGGCCATCCCAGGCATAGTTGGGATTGAAATTTTGTTCAATTCTATCCAGTCAGCTGGAGTTTCTAGATCCCATTAGGCTGTATGGAAGCACTGCAAGATCAGCTGTACTGGTCCAGCCTGTGCTCGTAAACTGTTAATACACTAGGTCTACCCAGTTGAGTCACACATCGACCAGGTAATTCATACCTCCTTTTCATAATAGATGAAGGTGATAACAAAAGATGGCACCAGGGATTTGTCTTTAGTAGAGATCCTTTCATATCAAAATAGAAAAAAAATGGGGAAAACATTTTTTATGTTCTCTATTTTTTTGTCTTCTTTGCTGCTATTGGAATAAACCATTAAGTCAAATTGTGATCAGGACTGCAGTTACCACTGCCTAACTACTTAAATCCATACCCCTAATACCACCTACTTCTCCTTTATCTATTTTCTTATTACTGCTAGTGAGCACAGTATTATTTGACACAAAAAAGCCCTTTCAGAAAGTATATTTTATACTAATAAAAATAATTTCAAACATACATTATGCTCAAGGCTAAAATTTTACTCATTTTTCCCATACAAATTATGACCACTGGTGATGTCCACTACCTCATATGCTCCTCAGTTAAATTAAATGAAATGCTAAGAGACTACAGTGATATAATACATGCAACACAGATGTTTTGTGAAATCTCTCTTAACACTCCAGTATATGAGATAAATTTGGCAGAGTATATTATAAAGAAGAAGGTATGAGTCAAAAAATTTAGAGAAAGTAAACAGATGCCCAAATATCTGGAAAATAAAGAGATACATACACTTGAGGGTCATAAACAGAAAATAAAGGAAAATAGCCAGAAGCTGGAAGGGAAGTTGTTGATGATAGTTCAGAAGCAAGAAAAACTGAAACAAATTAGGCATGGCTCAATGAAGTTGGATACGATTTTTAGAAAAGGAAAGGTCATATGCTTTATCACAAAGGCATGAATTTTGATAAAAAGGCACTTTTTTGTTTGTTTTTACCAGGATAATTAAATGCTATCAAAGTGAGTTATTCCATCCTCAGGATAAAGCAGAGGCCATGCAACTAGTTAAGATATACTATAACAGCAGACAAGCTCAATTAGTGGGGGAAATCAAGTGCCTTGATTCATACTTCATGACTGAAAAGGGGAAGCAAATTTAGGGACACCAGCTTAGCCAGTGCTAAGACAGCCACTGTATACTACAAGGGATGGCTGGTCATCAGAATCTAGGCATTTCATTAATACCAGACAACTAATTAACATGAATAAGTACATAGTAGAGATGAATATAAATATTGAGGTAATAAAAATTTAGTGTATCACAGCAAATAGACAAATATATCCAGTTTTCAGAAGCTGATTTTAACATTAGATAGAGGAAGAAGAAAATTGATTGAATCTGTAGGATCCTTTTAGCACAATAGCCACTGAAATTCCAACAGATATAAACATGCAGCCAATTGACCAATGTAACCAGTAATTGATAGAGCTAAATAGTCAAAACCTATATGGTAGTTTTATTAAATGTCTGAGGATCTAAGAGAAATGACACATAGAAAAGTATACAATTATATATGGCTGGCCCCAAGAGAACTTACACCATGAGTTGGCTCCCACGTAGATGGAGCTGCTAGAATGTCCTCTACCAAACCGCAAACCACGGAGTATACCCATTACAGCAGTGACAGAAGTAAATAGGTAGCTCCGTTTTGCCAGAACATAAGTTTATATGCTCTATATATGAAACTGGGATGCTCAAGTATGGTCCGTTTAAAACACAACTGTGATTTAGGGGCTTAAAATGCCTTTTGAGAGCTAAATGTCTCAATGCGAATCGTCCCTGTGGTGACCCTGAGGTGTTATCATGGGTGGGGCCTTGGACAAAATTCTTTATACTCTCTGATATTATTTATGCATGCATCATCATTTCAATTCAAAGAGATCAGTCATTACAGAACTGAATCCAGGTAAGTAGAGAGCCATAAAGCCTGAACAAAGTGAGAGTACTTCATTTTTGTTAATGAGCTTCTGTTATTGTCCACATCAGAGAATGAAAATCAGAAATTAGCGCAGACATATTTCCAGGATGTTAAACAAGAGGAAAAGAGCCTAATTTATTCTGATTATAACATTCTGAAAATTTTAACCCTCTCATGTAGGCCAAATTAGTTTGGTCATGGCTTAGGCCAAGAAGCTTCAAGATTTTATCATTCTTGGTGTTTAAACTCCCCAGGACTGTTACTCTGGTGTTTAAACCAGCTCAGTACTTATCTTGTTCACAGTAATTACTAGAACTACTTTGATAATTAGTTGATGAGGAAAATATTGTACAATTCAAATAAAACCTTGGTTTTCCAGAATGAAGGAGAAGCCTGTGATGTCTAGTGAAAACTCCCAATGCCATATCCCACAACTGGCCTAAGGCTTATGCCTTGTAAAAGTTAAGTAAGGTAAACCTGAGGAATCGGTGGCATAGACAGCGTCACTTATGCCTGTGCATACCTAGAATTCATGGAAAGGAGACGGAACATGTAGAACCAGCTACACCATAAAATGCTCTGATCACTGCCAGACAAAAAGATCTTATAAGCACATATCATTTTCAATAGTATTGCTCAGTATCTTTTATATTTAGCATTCCAGAGATGTCTCTAGGACAATATGAGAGTTCTGAAACATGAGAAGAAAGACTAGTTATCTGAGGCCTGCCACATGAGCGAGTTCTTATCCCAGCAAAAACACCTCGTGTTCTATATCAAGCAGGGGAGCCAAACTAGTTTTAGAAGATGTTATACAGCGTACTAAGTGCATGTACTTAAGTACAGAATTTTCCAAACTCCAGTTAGAAATAAAAAATAAATCCAATTTGTTTCAATTTAGATTAATGACACTAAAGAGAACTCTAGGTGGATGCTTTCTTCTAGCAACCCAGAGCTGCACAGCCATGAATGCCTCAAAGAGAAAATCTACGTGAGACAGGCTGGCTCATCTCACCAGGTTTTTCTCCTTCCAGGATCTTGTACCCTGGAGCCCACATGCCTTAACAGCTCTTTCATACCTTAACTAGCTGGCTTCTGTCTCTTTGTTTTAATTTTGTTCAAACGTTAAAGTTTTTCTGTGTGACAGTTAACCTAACACAAGCTACTCCACTATAGATGTGATATAAACTTAGAATTTTTAATGTAATCTCATTTGAAATTCTCTTTTATAAGGGAAGCTGAACATCTTTTCATATATTTAAGTAGCCTTTAACTGACTTCTGGCAACAGTGTTTTCCTATAAATTGCCTTTCTTCTATTTGATTGTTTATTCTTTACTCACTTTCAGAAACATTATATATTGGAGAATCAAGGTCTTTTCCTGAAACATGAATTGCAAGTTTGTTTGTGGTTTTTTTGCCCAGTTTGTCATTTATTATTTTGTCCCTTGAATTGCACTTTCTCCATTTCCCTGTGACACCCCTGTGCAAAAGTTTGGGATGTGCTTGTTTCTGTGCTGAACCTTTTTTATTTTCTTTCACGGCTCCTGTTTTGAATGGCAGTTAGAAATGTATTCTTCACTCCAAATTTATAATTAAAAAACTCTACTTTATATTCTATTTTTAAGTTTTATTTTACTTTTATTTATGTAATCTCTACACCCAATTTGGGGTTCAAACTCATGACCCCAAGATCAAGAGTTGCATGTTCTTCCAACAGAGCCAGCCAGGTGCCCCTTACTCTTACATTCTAAAACTTTATGGTTTATTATCATTTTTTTATTTTAATTTTGATCAAGTGCAGCTTTTCTTCATTAGGGTAATAAGCATGGATCCAAACAAATATTATTTTTTAAATTTCTGTGTTTTTTTTTTCCCAGACCATGTTTAAGTACTAAAATCTCCAACTGGTTTGTATTAATATGTTTATGTTATATTAACTCCTCTGATTATTTGTGTCTGGGAACATTTAATTTTATTCCATTGGGATTTTTAATAATTGTATGTAGCAAAAGAACTTTTAATAAGTAAAGATTATTATTTTTTTAAATCTGGTAGTGTTAGTCCCTATCATTGCACTAATTTTACACATTTTTTATTTTTATACATTTTAATATTATTTAAATTTTTAAAATTATAAACTCTAGAATGTAGTAGTCATGTTGAAAATAACATAAAAAATGGCATCAGGATTGTATTAAATTTATACATTATAGGCAGCCATATTTACAATACTAAGTCTTCCACCATAAATATTGATTTGTCTTTGTGTTTTACCTTTACTTTTGTGCAGGTTTTTTTGAAATCCTATAGAATATAATCACTATTATTTCTTTTTTTAAGTTTATTCATTTTGATGGAGAAAGAGAGAGAAAGAAAGTATTCATGCATGTGGGGGAGGAGCAGAGACAGAGAGAATGAGAAAGAGAATCCGAAGTGGCTCCACATTTCAATGCAGAGCCTGATGAAATAAACCATGAGATCATGACCTGAGCTGCAGCTGAGTGTTGGACGCTTAACCAACTGAGTCACCCAGATGCCCCTCAATAGTTATTAAGAAAAGAAAATCAAAGCTGGAGGTATCACAATTCTGGACTTCAAGTTATATTACAAAACTGCAGTAATCAAAATAATATGGTATTGACACAAAAATAGGCACCTAAATCAATAGAACAGAATAGAAAACCCAGAAAAAACCTCACAACTATATGGTCAATTGATCTTCAACAAAGCAGGAGAGAATATCCAATGGGAAAGGACAAATAGTGTTCGGAAAACTGTACAGCAGCAGGCAAAAAAAAGAAACTGGACCACTTCATTACAACATATACAAAAATAATTTCAAAATGGATGAAAGACCTAAATGTGAGACCCAAAACCATAAAAATCCTAGAAGTAATCTCTTTTACTTCAGCTGTAGAAACTTTTTTTCTAGATATGTTTCTGGAGGCAAGGACCAAGGACAACAAAAGCAAGAATAAACTGCTGGGACTACATCAAAATAAAAAGCTTCTACACAGGGACACCTGGGTGGCTCAGTTGGTTAAGTGTCCAACTTCAACTCAGGTCATGATCTCACAGTTTGTGAGTTTGAGACCCATGTCAGGCTCTCTGCTGGTTGTTGCAGAGCCCACTTCAGATGGTCTCCCTCTCTCTCTGACCCTCCTCAGCTCTCTCTCTCTCTCTCTCTCTCTCTCAAAACTAATAAAAATAAACATTAAAAAATATTTTTTAACAGCAAAGGAAACAATAAAACTAAAAGAGAACTTTTGGAATGGGAGAAGATACTTGCAAATGTCAGATCTGATAAAGGATTAGTATCCAAAATATATAAAGAACTTATAAAATTCAACACCCAAAAAACAATCCAATTTAAAAAGAATGGGCTGATGACATGAACAGACATTTGTCCACATACAGATTCCCAAAAGACACATGAAAAGATGTTCAACATCACTCATCACTAGCGAAATGCAAATCTAAAGCTATAATGAGGTATATCACCTCACACCTATCAGAATAGCTAAAATAAATAAATAAATAAATAAATAAATAAATAAATAAATAATAAAAAACACAAGAAACAACAGGTATTGTTTGTGAAGATGTAGAGAAAAAGAAACACTCATGCACTGTTGGTGGTAATGCACACTGGTATAGCCACTGGTGGAAAACAGTATGAGAAAAAATTTCTCAAAAAGTTAAATATAAAATTACCCTACAATCCCGCTATCATACTACTGGGTATTTACTCAAAGAATATAAAACCACTAAGTCAAAGAGATACATGCACCCCTATGTTTATAGAAGCATTATTTATAATAGCCAAGATGTAGAAGCAGCCTAAGTATCATCAATTGATGAATGGATATAGAAAATACAATCGAATATTATTCAGCCATAAAAAAGAAATCTTGTTATTTGCAAAAACATGGATACAGCTAGAGAATATAATGCTAAGTGAAATAAGTCAGAGAAAGACCAATACCACATGATCTTACTCATATGAGCAATTTAAGAAATAAAACAAAGGAGAAAAAAAAGAGAGACAAATCAAGAAACATATTTAACTATAGAGAACAGACTCATGGCTACTAGAGGGGAGAGGGTGGAGGGGATGGGCCAAACAGGTGACAAGGATTAAGGAGGGCCTTTGTGATGAGCACCCAGTGTTCTATGGAAATGCTGAATCACTATATTATACCGTTGAAGCTAATATAACACAATGTTAACTAGCTGGAATTAAAATAGAAACGTTAAAAGTTGTCATTTCTAGTTTCTAATTCAGAAATCATAATTGGAAATTTTTCTACATTGCTATTTTCAAATTACTATTTCAAATTATTTCTGCTATCACATTATTTCATGAATCATTTACATGACCTCTTCCAAACTGTTTCATAATTCAAACTTTGTTCCAATATTGGACTCTCACTGCTAATGTTTTCAAATTTCCTTTTTCTTTCCTTCTTTTCTTTTTTCTTTCTTTCTTTCTTTCTTTCTTTCTTTCTTTCTTTCTTTTTCTTTCCACCTCCCTCTTTCTCTTTCTTTCTTCCTCTTTTTTTTCTTTCTTTCTTCCTGTTTCTCTCTTTCTATTTCTCTTTCTTCCTCTTTCTTTCTTTCTTTCTTTCTTTCTTTCTTTCTTTCTTTCTTTCTCAACTCGAATAGAGATACATACTTCCTCTCCCTTCTTTTCCATACCACTTTCCTACCCACTTAATAAAGCTTTAAACCCTTTTCAACACTCTAAGTCTCTATCACTAAAAACACTACAAGAAATAATCCCCTTATCTCATAAATGGCAAACATAATTTAATCCAAATAATCTCATTATTTCATCATACCTATCATTATGAAATAACCGTACCTCTATTCCTTGTAATCTCTACTGATTCACTATTAAAATCAGAGAGAGAATGAGAAGACAAGCTACAGATTGGGAGAAAAATTTGCAAAATACATATTTAATAAAGTACTGTTATTCAAAATATAAAAAGATCCTTTAAAATTCAACAATAAAAACATGAACAACCTGATTAATAAATAATCAAAAGATATGAACAGACACCTCACCAAAGAACATATACAGAAAACAAATATGTATATGAAAACATATTCAACATGACATGTTATTAGGGAATTACAAGTTAAGTAACAATGAGATGCCACTACACACTTATTAGAATAGAGAATACCTTAAACACTGGAAAGAAAATGCAGGTGAGGACATGTAGCAACAAACACTCTAATTCATTGCTAAAGAATACAAAACAGTGTAGCAACTTTGTAGGACAGTATTACACTAAGAGAAATAAGTAGCCACAGAAAGACAAACACCACATGATTTCCTTCATCAATGGAGTTTAAGAAACAAAACAGATGAACATAGGGGAAGAAGAAAAAAGAGAGGGAGAGAGAGGGAGGCAAATCATAAGAGGCTATTAATTATAAAGAACAAACTGAGGGTTGATGGAGCGGATGTGGGCAGGGGATGGGCTAGATAGGCGATGGGTATTAAGGACAGCCCTTGGCTTGATAAGCACTGGGTGTTACATGTAAGTGATGAATCACCAAATTGTACTGAAACCAGCATTACACTACATGTTAACTCTGTAGAACTTAAGCAAAAACTTAAGACAAACAAAAAATCTAATACATTTACAATATGTTCCAACAAATGCAGTATTTAATATGAGTTGAAAACTATGTCCACACAAAGACCTGCATGCACATGTTTATAGAAGAAGTTTTATTCATAATTACCAAAACTTGTAAGCAACCAAAACAAGATTTTCTTCAGTATGTGGATGAATAAAGAAGCTGTAGTAATTCAGACAATAGAATATGATTCAGTGCTAAAAGAATTGAACTATCAAACCATAAAAATAAACAAGGAAATCTTAGCTGCATATTACTGAGTGAAAAAGCCAATCTGAAAAGGTTATATATTGTATGATTTCCATGACAAGACATGGAGACAATAAAAAGATCAGCAGTTGCCAGAGATTATGGTGGAGCAGGTCAAGTACAGATTTTTAGAGCAGTGAAACATGCTGCATGACACTAAACTGGTGAACGCATGCCATTATAAATATGTCCAAGCATACAGAATGTACAATTCTGAGAGTAAACTCTAATGTAAATTATGGTCTTGGGGTGTCAGAATGATGCATCAGTGTGGGTTCATCCATTATAACAAATGTACCACTGTGGTATGAGATGTTGATAGTGAGGGAGGCTGTGTATATATGTCGCAGCAGGGGGTATGTGGAATCTCATTGTACTTTCTGCTCAATTTTCCTATGAAACTAAAACAGCTTTAAAAAATGTAGTGTACTGGGGCGCCTGGGTGGCTTAGTAGGTTGAGCATCCAACTCCTGATATAAGCTCAGGACATGATCCCAGGGTCGTGGAATAGAGACCTGCATCAGGCTATGTGCTAGGCATGGAGCCTGCTTAAGATTCTCTCTCTCTCTCTCTCTCTCTCTCTCTCTCTCTCTGCTCCCTCCCCTGCTCTCTTTCTCAAAATGGAAATAAATAATAAATAAATATTATAAATAAATAAATAAGTAAATAAATAAATAAATAAATAAATGTATTTTAAAGGCCACATACACACACATATAAACATACTGAAAGTGGGTAACAAGACCACATACAAAACCCATGGTTTTTCTGTATACTAACAATGAACAATTAGAAAAATTTAAAAAGTGGTATCATTTATAATATAGCCAAATACATGAAATGCTCTGAGTGAAATAGTTACTGATAGAATACATAAATACGGTAAGATGGTAGGAACCAGATTTCTCACAGTTGAAGAACAGAGTTAGAAGTATGGGTAGCTAAACTTACTCAAATGAACAAGGTGGTCAGGAGATATGTTGATATGTTCATGTGTATTTGTGAGCTGTGTGTAGACACATGTATTTATATACATAAAACATATAAATATACATAGATATGTTCCCAAACTCTGTCCCCTGAAATGATCTGATACTCTTAATGAGCAAGGCAGGGGGGAGGGGTGCAGAGATGTGAATTAGTTACATACAAGTAGATGGATAAAATACGTTAATATGTCCATACAACGGAAGCCAAACTTAGAAAAGAACTTTTGTATATCTGGCTTTAGTTTTTCTCTCAGCAGTTTTGTGAGGAGTCACTGCCACGCCAGTGTTTGACTGTATTGTCTTCCTATCACATAGATTCTGTGTGCCAATCCTCTGTACTTAGAACTTGTCAGATCCAAGGATGCATTATTAGGCCACAGAGCCCCAGGGGTGAGTAGTTCCTCTGTTCAAAGAAATGTTGTTAGTTGTCAAAATTCACATTTAACAGCTACCTTTTCTTTTGATCATAAAGTCCTAATGCATGATTTTATTTGATTCTTTTCCTCTTTTTTAATACTGAGGTATATAATTGATACGGAGCCTAAGGACTTTTACATCTTGACTTTTAATAATCCTATACCAAAGACTGGACCAGTGATTGAAGCTCTGCTGTTGACAAAGTAACCATTCTTTTGTCGGGAGCTCTTCATTTTGCTTATTATTAGAGTCTGTGTTTGCCTCCGTAGGAGATCACCTTGCTTGAACCCCTTTTTCAAACTACTTCAATATTCCTCAATACAAGCAACCTATTGAAAGGACTGTAGCATTTCTAATAAAAAAAAAAAAAACAGGTTCAAATGTCAATTCTAGAGTTTATCTGTTAAAGCAAGATGATAATAAAAGAGTGTTCAGCCTATTTAAATTACTATATTTTTACTAGCTGTAAATGAGCTTTACAAACACAATTAAAAGTGCATTGTGAAATTAAAAACTTTAAGTTAATATTATTTAGGATGTTAAGATATTATATTTCATAAATATATGTACCAGTTGAATGCATCGTAACATGCTTTGCTAAATTCCAGAATCAGTTTTCCATCAGTTAATGTATCCAAGAATCTAAAGGTCAATCAGGCTTTTAATATGTAAAATATTTATTGTGCGAATATAGGAATATTCTGTGAATGATAATCCTTCTTATGCCAATTCAGGGAAAGATTCATTATCTCCCTGATCTTTTTGCTCATTATTCTGGGGGAAAATGCACGGACATCTAATGAGTTGAGTTAATTTGTTCCTGAATGCAAATTTAGGTATTTTAAAATAACTCTCTGGTTCAAATATTTTGTAAAGTCAAAGTTATTGAAATATTATCATACTATATACAAGGAATAAGTATCAGAGGCTAAAATACCTTGAGCATGTAAATGTGCAGTGTTCTTGGCTATATCCTGCACAGCAGAAATGCTGGTTCTTATGCTCTCTCTGAGCTTTGTTTTACCATTTATCTTCCTTACACAGAACTTATTAGATTCAATGAAATGTTAAATTTCAAAATGGCTGTGCAGTGACAAGTCCAAATTGGTATATAAATATGTAATAAAATATAAAATAAAGAAATGCTGGTAGAAGTTAGAACAGCCATCTTGAAGCATATGTTAAAAATGGCAGAGAAAAAAAAAAAAAGTAGAAGATGCTCTATTCCAAGATGATGGAGAGCTACCATATGTAACTCAGTTTGTCCATGTAGATATTTTCATAATAGAAAAATAGTTTCTTATTTTGAAGTCATTGTCATTTACTTGGACAAAGCATAAAAACAACTGTTTCATAAATGAGTCACTATATGCGGCACCTGGGTGATTCAGTTGGTTAAGATTCAAACTTCAGCTCAGGTCATGATCTCACCGTTTGTGAGTTTGAGCCCTGCAGCCGGCTCTGTGCTGAAGGCTCAGAGCGTGAGCCTGCTTTGGATTCTGTGTCTTCCTCTCTCTCTGCCCCTCCCCTGCTCACACTCTGTCTCTCTCAAAAATAAAAGTAAACATTAGAAAAAAATAAATAAATAAATGACTACTATAATGAAATTTGCAAAAGTTGTTAGCCAGACATTTTGATATAGAGCCAAACACATATACGTGCCTAAACAAAATGCCCTGAAAAAATGTGAAATATTAACAAAACTGTTTTAGTATTATGTAAGAGTTCATCATTTATTGGGGCGCCTGGGTGGCGCAGTCGGTTAAGCGTCCGACTTCAGCCAGGTCACGATCTCGCGGTCCGTGAGTTCGAGCCCCGCGTCGGGCTCTGGGCTGATGGCTCAGAGCCTGGAGCCTGTTTCCGATTCTGTGTCTCCCTCTCTCTCTGTCCCTCCCCCATTCATGCTCTGTCTCTCTCTGTCCCAAAAATAAATAAACGTTGAAAAAAAAATTTTTTTAAAAAAAAAATAAATAAATAAATAAATAAAAAAAAAGAGTTCATCATTTATTATATATAATACTTTCACGTTGTGTAGAAGCTTAGTGGTGCTAACTACTAGGAAAATAAAGTATTTAAAAATTTTTTTTTCAACGTTTATTTATTTTTGGGACAGAGAGAGAGCATGAACGGGGGAGGGGCAGAGAGAGAGGGAGACACAGAATTGGAAACAGGCTCCAGGCTCTGAGCCATCGCCCAGAGCCCGACGCGGGGCTCGAACTCCCGGACCGCGAGATCGTGACCTGGCTGAAGTCGGACGCTTAACCGACTGCGCCACCCAGGCGCCCCGGAAAATAAAGTATTTAGAAAAGGAAAAAAAAACTGTACTTGATTGTTTTATCATTTGTTCACTTAAATATTTATTAAGTGCTTACTGTATGCTATGCTATGCTAGACACTCTTCAAGATGGTGTGGACGCACAGATAAATAAGGCAAATTCTTAGGACATTTAAATGTTATTGGGGAAAAGAGTTAAATACAGGCAAACATATAATTTTAGATTATCAACTTACTTTAGAATGTGTTTTTAGGTGAGACTTTTCTATGGTAATGACAGCTGACCTAGGAACTTCAGGAGGAGTGGAATTTCAAATGAAAATTAGTGGAGTCAGATTTAGAGTTCTATGGGTGAAAGGAAGATGTTCAATATTTGACATCAGAAAGTAATCAAGTTAGAGATGACCGAAAAGAGTAAACATAAATTGAACCAGTTTTATAGCTAAAGAGATAACTGGAGAAACATTTTTTTAATTAAACATCTTTATCTACATTTTACACCACAGATCATAATGAAGATAGATAAAAAAAATGTCGTGTTTCCAATATTTTCAGACAATTGTGGAGACAAACAAACCAGTCTAAAATTCCTTCTTTGTTTTTGTTATTGGTGGAACCGAAGAAGTAAAGCCCACCTTGTTTATGAAAAATGTATTGTGGAATGCCATATGTATTTTACAGACTTTATATTTAAAATACCACTTCTTCTTTAATAAAATAAAGCATTCTTAATTATTAAGATCCGCTTAGGGTGTCAAGTGGGAAAAAATCTCATCTGAAAGTGATACTGACTTCGAAAATATATATATATTTGGTACTAAAAAGAGGTTGCGAACCTGTTTCTTCCTGTTCTTCCAAATTAATTACAACTTTAAACCCAGGAAGTACTGCAAGATTCAACGAAGGAAAACTCTAGATGATGGTAAGAAGAAAGTGAACTGGATTCGGACATTAGAATCAGAACAACAGCAACAACAAAACCACCCAGACATCTGTGTCTTCCCATCTGAGACGAAAAGGCAACCAAGACCTTTTGTTTGGCAACCACCACCCTAGCAGCAGAAGGTGATTCAAGAAGGTAAATTCTAACTCTGAATCCTACAAGAATCCTGCCAAAAGCCCCAGCTTAAGCGTATACAATCAGAAAGGCAGATCTTTCTTGCTACCCCAAGAAGCCAGAAGAAGCTCTTTTCCCACAAGGCTACAGACACGTCTCCACCCAGAGACACCAGACTGGTGAAGTAGGAGGAATATGTGCCACAACACACGGCCATGCTCTGAATGTTTGTCTCCCATAGGAAGGATTAAATCTCAAAACAAACAAATAAACAAATAATAAAATAAACAAACGCCAATCACAAGATGCTATTTGTTTTTCTCTGTCTGACTTCTTTTACTTCACATAATACTCTCTAAGTCTATCCATGGATGAAACATAAGAATCACTGTTTTATAAATGACTCACTATAATGAAGTTTGCAAAAGCTATTGGCTACACATTTTTATATAGACTCAAATATATATACATGTGCTTAAAGAAAATGATCTGAAAAAAGTATGTGTATGGAATATTACTCAACCATAAATAAGAATGAATTCTTGCCATTTGCAACAGATAAGTAGTTTGAGCTCGGGGTGGGATAGGACAGAATTATCAGGAAAGGGCCATGGAGAGAAATGTTAAAGTGCAGGAGAAATTCAGCCCACTTCTTTTCTGCTGAACATTAATTCTGCCATCACTGGCCTTTCCAGGATCTCATGGCATGGAATTCCAAAGTCAACATCGTTTGTTGCAATTTTAATTTATTTCTTCCTGGTTATTTTTCAGTGGTTCCCCTGGAGATTAGAGCATGCTGTGGAGGCCAACACCAACAAATAGGAAATAATGCACAACAAAAAAAAACAAAACAAAACAAAAAAGAAAAGAAAGAGAGAAAGGAGGTAAAAAAAATGGAACAAAGAAAAAAAATCATCAAATGTTAAATTGTGATATAATGGGAAATATATATTAAGGTTTTGTTCCCTAGTTCTTGGCTAGAGTTCCCAATGCCCTAATATTTGCAATTTCTCTGTAAAGGTGGTGGGTACATCATTTGCTCTAACAGTTGATTTCTGATCCCAGTTCTTGAAACAGAGCTGCTAAATCCCTTGGAATTTCCTGGGTAATAGGCACATTTTTTGTTCTAAAGAGGCAAGTCTTGGTGGTTTCCTGCATAGCTTAAGAATGGGAGCTGATCACCAGAATGATAAAGTCATGATTAGAAGCTTAGAACTTTTAGGTCTAGCTCCCATTCTCCAGTTGAGAGAGGGGCGCTAGAGATTGAGTTAATAATCAATCATGCCTGCATGATGATGCCTCCATTAAAATCCCAATGTACGGGGTTCAGAGAGCTTCTGGGTTTCAGAGTTCAAAGAGCTCTGCATCAGTGTAGAGCACCCAGAGAGGCACGGATGTCCCCGCCCCATCCTTAATACCTTGTCCTATGCACATTTTCCATCTGGCTGTTCCTGAGTTGTATCTTTTGATAATAAACTGACAATCTAGTAAGTAAACTATATTCCTGAGTTCTGTGAGCTATTCTAACAAATTATTAAGCCTAAGAAGAGGGTTATGGGAACCTCTGATTTATGGCCAGTCTGCCAGAAATATAAGTAACCACCTGTGATTATATTGGAATAGGAGGGAGAGGAGACAGTCTTAAAGGACTAAGCTTTTAACTTGTGGGATCTGATGTTCACTCCAGATAGACAGTTTCAGACCTGTATTAAATTGTAGGACATCTACTTGATACGTACAGAGAATTGTAGAACTGGCTGGTGTGAGGAAATCATCCACACGTTCTGTGCTCAGAACAGCCAGAAACATGGAGAACAGAATAAACACAAGTTTTCCTTTCACCAGGCCAGGAGAGTCTTTTTTTCTCCAGGAACATGAGCTCCTTCTCCCTCAGTGAGAAACTCCAGTGGTTGTGGGCAAAAAATACACCTACTACCTTGTCAGGTGGCACCAAAAAGATAAGTAGGAGCTCCAATGGCATCAGATAATCAAAGTAAAACAAAATAACACTACAAGTGTTCTCAAAATTAAACTTTAAAACCAAAAAAGTCCAAAAAAGTTCGGCCAGTACCTATTTGTAACATAACCAGTGTGACTTCCTGTTAAAATATTTAAATAGGACATTGAGTTGCCCAACATGTTAGATGAAATGCCCTAATAGAACTGTTAAATTCCCAAAAGCTGTATTATCTGACTTCTAGAAGGAAAAAACAGAGTGGAACTGAAAGAGTATCCAAAGAAATAATGGATAAAATCTCCCCAATTTGGCAGAAGACCCAAACCTACAGATTCATATTGCCGAGCAAAACCTAAAAATGATAAACCCAAGGATATCCACACCGAAGCACAAAGTAATTACATTTCTGAAAATTAAAGAAACAGTAGAAAGTTTTAAATTGGAGAGACACAAAGCATTCTTTATAAAGAAACACATTTGAATAGCGGGTGATTTTTCATTTGAAATCATGAATGCCAGATAGAATCGGCATAAATTTCAAGTTCTGAAAGAAAAGAAATGTCAGCTGTGACATCTATAACTAGTGAAAATATCTTTCAGGAATTAGGAGAAATAAAGACATTCTCGGACAAAAGAAAAGGACTTGTGACCAGTAGATTTATCACTAAAGAGAAGCTAAGGGAAGATCTTCAAATAAATAAAATAATAAAAGTAGTAAGAAGAATGAATAATAAAAGAGCCAGCATATGGGTATTTAAAATATACTATCTTTCTCCTCACTATTTCTATAAATCATATTTATAAATAGATACTGGTCCTATAGTCCTTAAAAATGAATTTCAAGTTAAGAAGCTGCCCAAAAAAGATACTTCCAAGTACAGGTTATTTTGCTGGAGAATTCTATTGAACTTTTGAGGAGATTTAACATTAGTTTTACATAACACTTCCAGAAAGCAAACAAAAGCAGTAATATAAACAGCAAGCAAACAAATAAATAAAAGAAAGGAAACTAGACACTGATATCTCTTGTAAATGTAGATGCAAAAATCCGAACATAATCTTAACAAAAGGAATATAACACTGTATAAGAAAGAACTGTACATCATGGATTTTAAGAATGCAATATGGGTTCAACATTAGCAAATCAATTCATTTAATCTACCATATTAACTGGTTAAGGAAAAAAAACTATATAATTATATCAACTGATACAGAAAAAGTGTTTGGGTTAATAGGTCAAAGGTTGAGGCATTCTGTCAGTTACTTCCCAGAGTATCAGTGAGTGTTCACTAAAAGTTTCCATCAGCTAAATTAGTACATCTCAAAAATTATGTGCGATACCCTTTAAAAGGTACATAAAATTTTGTGTAGTACTAATTTTGACATAAATCATTCCTGTTTATACAAACAGAAGCATTCACTTTTTATAGTCATATATAATTTTATGAGTCAAAAACATTTACAACTTAAAAAAGACTAAAAACATTAAATAAATATTTACAACATGATAAATCATAACAGATTTGTTTTGCATACTGAAATGGAATCACTGGTCATAATACATATATAGATTGAGCAGCAGTCTTTTGAGTTAATCAGTATTACTATCCTGCATACTCTGTGATAATTTAATAATTTCAATATTGATGTTTGAACTAATGTAGACATTTTTATTATACAGAAAACCATGACATAATTTTGCCTTCACAACTGTTACAAATCTGATTTATCATTAGCTCAAGGCAAAGTAATGCATTATTGTCCATATGATGTTATCTCTTGGTGCTAAAAAATCTTATTATTTGAAAATGAACTTTTATTTTTTAGTTACAATTGAAATTTAAAAACATTTTGTTTATAAAAAATGAAAAAGTGAAAGAAAAATTTTAGTTACTATATTGGTCATTATAGTACCTGGCACATTAATGTTAGCCAAACATTAACAAATGAAGGTGACTTCTGGTTTCAATTCCAACATGTTAAAAAGTGGAAGTGTTCACTCCCATCCTAACAATAAGAAAAATCTGAACAAACCGATAATTATATTACTTGGTTGGGCCCTTCAAAGAGCTAAGTTTGCATGCCGAGCAGTCACCCCCAAAACAGAAAGCCAGGTGAATCCAGAGTACCAAAGCCCAAATTGGCATGCACGGAGCAAAAGCTGCTAGAGTCATACACCAGTAAAAACATTCCGATGGTAATTGTGATGAGTGTAGGAGCTAAGTGTGAACTACAAAGAGGAGTAGAAACAAACGGGAGCTACAGTTTTAGGTGGGTCCTCACAAATTCATTGGTTTTACCTCAGGACCCCACCAGATTCCCACAATGAAGAGCCAGGAAAGATACTTTAGTGGCTCTCTGGTGAATGGAAGGGAAAGTGATGTTTTAGATGGCCTTAAATTAAACAAATAAACAAATAAAAATGTATGTTGTAAACTCTCTTCTTCTCTCTCTCTCTCTCTATATATACACACACATATGTGTATGTATGTATATATATATGTGTGTGTGTGTATATGTGTGTGTGTGTGTATATATATATATATATATATATATATATATATATATTTATTTAGATTTGATACTAAGAGAGAGAAAGTTGAATGTCATAAGATGCTCGATTAAAACCAGAGAAGAGGGGCGCCTGGGTGGTGCAGTCGGTTAAGCGTCCGACTTCAGCCAGGTCACGATCTCGCGGTTCGTTTTATCGAGCCCCGTGTCGGGCTCTGGGCTGATGGCTCAGAGCCTGGAGCCTGTTTCCGATTCTCTGTCTCCCTCTCTCTCTGCCCCTCCCCCGTTCATGCTCTGTCTCTCTCTGTCCCAAAAAAAATAAATAAACGTTGAAAAAAAAAATTTAAAAAAAAACAGAGAAGAAAGAAAAAAAGGGGAAGGGGAAAACAGAAATACAGAACAAATGCAACAAACAGGAAACTGTTGTGAACATGGCAAATATTAATTCAACTATATCAAAAATTACTTTAGCTTTGGGTAGTATTGACATTTTGACAATATTTATTCTTCCAATCCATGAGCACGGAATGTTTTTCCATTTCTTTATATCTTCTTCAATTTCCTTCATAAGCTTTCTATAGTTTTCAGCATACAGATCTTTTACATCTTTGGTTAGATTTATTCCTAGGCATTTTATGCTTCTTGGTGCAATTGTGAATGGGATCAGTTTCTTTATTGGTCTTTCTGTTGCTTCATTATTAGTGTATAAGAATGCAACTGATTTCTGTACATTGATCTTGTATCCTGCAACTTTGCTAAATTCATGTATCAGTTCTAGCACACTTTTGGTGGAGTCTATCAGATTGTCCATGTATAATATCATGTCATCTGCAAAAAGTGAAAGCTTAACTTCATCTTTGCCAATTTTGATGCCTTTGATTTGCACTGTTGGTGGGAATGCAAATTAGTGCAGCCACTCTGGAAAACAGTGTGGAGGTTCCTCAAAAAACTAAAAATAGACCTACCCTATGACCCAGCAACAGCACTGCTAGGAATTTACCCAAGGGATACAGGAGTACTGATGCATAGGGGCACTTGTACCCCAATGTTTATAGCAGCACTCTCAACAATAGCCAAATTACGGAAAGAGCCTAAATGTCCATCAACTGATGAATGGATAAAGAAATTGTGGTTTATGTACACAATGGAGTACTACATGGCAATTAGAAAGAACGAAATATGGCCCTTTGTAGCAACATGGATGGAACTGGAGAGTGTGATGCTAAGTGAAATAAGCCATACAGAGAAAGACAGATACCATATGGTTTCACTCTTATGTGGATCCTGAGAAACTTAACAGAAACCCATGGGGGAGGGGAAGGAAAAAAAAAAAAAAAAAAGGAGGTTAGAGTGGGAGAGAGCCAAAGCATAAGAGACTCTTAAAAACTGAGAACAAACTGAGGGTTGATGGGGGGTGGGAGGGAGGGGAGGGTGGGTGATGGGTATTGAGGAGGGCACCTTTTGGGATGAGCACTGGGTGTGGTATGGAAACCAATTTGACAATAAACTTCATATATTGAAAAAAATTACTTTAAATATGAATGCTCCTAATACACAAATTAAAACACTGAGATTATTAAGAGTAGATTTTAAAAAGGACAATTCCCAAATACATGTTACCTAAAAGAGATCCAATTTAAATATGAAGACACAAATAGGATAAAATTAAAGTTATGGGGAAAGGCACAACATGATAACATTAATTCAAGAAACTTAGAGTGGCTAAATTAATTTCAGACAAAGCAGAGTTCACAATAGGGAAAATTATCAGGGATAAAGAAAAGCAGTACTTAATGTTAAAAGTTTCTGTTCTTCAAAAAGACTTAATTAATCCTTAGCAAATTAAATTATTTGATATTCAACTAGACTTACATTCCTGAAATTAACACCATTTGGTCATGATATATGACTCTTATATGCTGGTGGATTTGATTTGCTAATAATTGCATCTTTACATGATAAAACATAGTATCCTTTGTAATAAGCATTGTATCTGATAATCTTTTAAAATTCTGCTTAGACATACAAGAAAATAGGCTTTCACTATGAAAAAAGAATGTGATGGAAAAAAATAGTTGGCCAAAATTCTTAACAAAGATAAAGATGTAGGATAGCATATTTATTTTTTTCTTCTCAGAAGTTTTTATTGATACAATTTAAGTTGTTTTGTTTTTAATGTGAATATTATCATCTCTATTCTGGTAGAATTGGTCACAGAAGCACCACCCCCAGTTTATAGATCAATAAGGTGTAAGAATTGTAGCACAGCCTAATGTATAGAGATATTGAGTCACTATGTTGTATACCTAAAACTAATGTAACACTGGGTGTCACCTATAAACAAACTGAAAAAAAAATATGGGGCTAATTAAATTATCTTTGTCTCTGGATGTGATATTAGAAAAAAATGTAAAGTCTGTAAGGATTCCAATAAAAGCCGTAGAAGTGATATCATTAATTATTTTTGATAAATCTTCATTAATTTTTAAAGGTAAATCTTTTAAACAACATTAGTAGTAATATGCTACTTACTTTTTTTTTGTAATTTGTTATAATAAGGTAAGTCAGAATAAGACCCATACGAAGCTGTCAATCCAAGAAGATCATGAAAAGTAATTGTGAAATTTTGAAAGTTCTAAGGATACATTTTCCACATACTTTAAGTCTACTGACTTATGCAGATGGTCTATGTTCAAATAATGTTGAATTATTTTAAGAATACAAGATATAGGGGGGCGCCTGGGTGGCGCAGTCGGTTAAGCGTCCGACTTCAGCCAGGTCATGATCTCGTGGTCCGTGAGTTCAAGCCCTGCGTCAGGCTCTGGGCTGATGGCTCAGAGCCTAGAGCCTGGAGCCTGTTTCCGATTCTGTGTCTCCCTCTCTCTCTGCCCCTCCCCCGTTCATGCTCTGTTTCTCTCTGTCCCAAAAAAATAAATAAAAAACGTTGAAAAAAAATTTAAAAAAGAATACAAGATATAGGAAAGAGGAATTCTTGGCTAACTTAAATAGATTGGAGATCACATGACATCACAAACAAAGTGTTTTGCTAATTTTCTGATATTTTAAGATGTCTTAACAGAAGTGTCATTCTATGGGGCGCCTGGGTCGCTCAGTTCGGTAGGCATCCACCTTAGTTTCAGCTCAGATCATGAGTCTGCGTAATTGAGTTTCAGCCCAGCATCAGGCTCTATGCTGGCAATGAGGAGTCTGCTTGGGATCCTCTCTCTTCCTCTCTCTGCCCCTCTCCTGCTTGTGTGTTCTCTTTCTTTTTCTCAAAATAAGTAAATAAACTTAAAAAAAAAACACATTCCATTTGGCTTGAAAACTTAAATTCCTCTAAATAAGGTTTGTTCTCTTCTTTCCTTGCCTCTGTATTTTTTCCCTTTATCTATTCTTACCTATTTACTGTGCCTGAAGATGTATTAAGGCTAATGTTATTTTTTGTGAATTTATGATGTCCATTTCTGACAGGAAATGGGAGAACAAAAATGGAACTTCAGGCAGAAAGAGACAGTGTCCCACAGAAGGAGAGAAGGTTCTAAAAACGACGACTGATTATGTTGAAACAAAACATAGACTGCGCTATAGTTTACTCAGAGCTGACTCTGCATATAAACTATCTACTCTAAAATGCTTGCCACATCACTTCAACTCTGGGTTTTAGAGAAAGAAGGGTATGTGTAGTTGTAAGATAATATGATGATACAATCAAGTATAGTGTTTAGATTAGAAATCTCAGTAAATTTACCAACCATTACATATGCTTGGTCATAGAGATTCAGAACTGCTAATAAAAGATTCCTGTAAACCTAATTGGAAACTGCTAGTAAAATTAACACTAATTTTTTGAGTTCATTAGTTTTCTATTGAATCCTACAGTATTTTTAAACCCTTTAAAATGAAAAGCATGGTAAATGGTATTTAAATGATTATGCAGACTATAGAGAAAGAAGAATCTCCAATTATTTTTATTATTCTATTAGGAGGAATAGAAACATATCAACTGTTAAATAGCAGTTATACATATTTCATTTCATTTTAATTTTTAAAATGTAGCACTCCATATTCAGCTGAGAGACATAAATGTTGGTAATGCATCATTACTGACTAATTCAAAAATAACCATAATTAATATCTCTACAGAATTACTTTAATCAACATATTGGTTCCTATAGATATACATATATACCTACTTAAAGAATTTTAAGATTCAATGGACATTTGAGTTTCCATGTATTTTTTGTAAACATAAAATAGGTAGTAAGATAAACTTGCAGTGGAACACAGTACCTAGTAGTATTTTAAAGTATTTGTTTTCTTATGTTAGATTTTATTTTGACACTATTGTAATTTTATAATGGGTTTGAATTAAATCATATAAGAAACAAAGTTAGTAAGCTGACAGGTGATCTGTACAATGAAGGGAGACTGGAGTCTTCTGTAAAGGAAAAGACATAAGGTCTTTACACTTTTTTCTTAGTACTCTGAGTGTAGCTGAAGCTCAGAGTGTCTGGATTTAAGTCTCTTGGTGTTTGTGTATTCTGTAGGGAAAATGTATGGTTCTTAAATTCTTGGGATGGCCTATCATTGTGGTATTGTGTCCTATAGGCTCATATATTTTTTGCAACTCATAAAGTTGGAATATACACAAGAAAATCTCCTACATGTGGTTTCAGTATTTACAGCGTCAAATAATCTTGCTTCCTAATACTCATACTTCTATTTATAAAGGTTTTTTTTTCTGTTGTAAACACATTAAAATATAATAAAGGGAGATTTTAAGAAAACAAAAGAATATTTCATTGTTGGGTTTTTTTTTGCCCATTATTCTATTGTGGTATGAGAATCAATTAAAAAAAAGATAAGATAAATAGACTTGAGAGTTGAATCAATAGTTTTCATTCACTTTTTTAAAGAAATTCAAGAATTAAACTCCTCCCCAAAAGTAGAAAAGATCATGTGTTAGTTTTCGTTTTCCAAAATGCAGCTTTCCATTTTAAAAACATTTTCAAATTTTCTTCATCGATGAACATGAATTCTCTTAGAAACATACTGAAAACAGAAGATGTTTTTACCACTTAAGGATATAAGTGGATAATATATGAAACGTGAAACGTGATTAACATCTTCTTCCAAAAAATGCATTTCTCATTAAAATTTTTTTAAAAAATGCATTTGCCATTGAATAAATGCATACTTTTAAAATTTAAGAATGAATCAAAGACATCTTCTAGCAAGTTGAAATAACAGGAACTGGGTTTAGTTCTTCTTAAAACAAATTAAAAGCTCTAAAAATATATATAGAAAAGAATAATTTTCAGGCTTGACGTCAGGAAACAAAGACTGATCCCTCATTGAGGGGCCACAAATGTGAGCCCTTAAAATCGCCCCAATTTACTCACTTGAGTTTCCAGGCTGCAACATAAGGAAGGGAAACCTGGATGGATACCTGTGATCTTCCTAAATTAAGAAGATGGAGCAGGGCGTCTGAGGAAGCCAGGGGAGATGGAACTTGCAGCGCACAGGAGAGGAGAGAGATGAGCAGGGGTGCCTGCCCTGATGCTCTGTACCAGGTCCCCTTCATGTCTCCAGTTGAGTGCTGAACAGTGCAGGCAAGAGAGAAAATAAGCCATAGCTAGGAAAAGAACCACACAAACAGAGCACAGAAGACAATCTCCACAGGAAAGGAATAGATCATATTCCCACGATCCGAAGTGGAAAACCTCATGATTTACTGGGCATCTAATTGAGTAATCAAAAGGTGACTGCTCAGTAGTGGAGTCAAATTAGCTCCTACCTAAAGGCTGCTACAGTGCCATGCATGGAGTTTAAAGCAAGCCTTGAAAGGATTAATCTGTTTCCAATTAGCTGAACTGCTGCATAAAAAAGCTTAATAATATTTATAGACCTGTAAGGATATCCAGCACTAAACAAAGTAAACGTCACAATCTCTCTCATCCAATAATATTACCTGACATGAAAAGCAGGAACACCGTGAAGAGAAAAATCAATCAACTGAAACTGATTCAAAATGGAAGAGATAGTAGGGTTACTGGAAGGGGCTTCAACATAGCTGCCAAATCTGTATTCCATATATTAAAGAAGACAGAGAAAAGACTGAATGTAAAAAGTGGAGACATTGAAAATACAAATTTCTAGAGGCAAAAAGTATATGAAATGAAAATTTACAGGATAGGAGTAAGATTAGTTTAGACATTCCAGAGGATAGCATCAGCAAGCTTGAATATGTATCTATAAAAAGTATTCAAAATAATAGAAGGGGGAAAAAAAAGTGACCAGATCAACATTGCAAGAAAGGTTAAAGAGATTCCTTCATGTAGAGGAATAATGATACCAAATGTACCCTAGAGCTAACCAAAGAAATAAAGAGCACACAAATGTAAATATGTGGACGATACTCAATATTGTTCTTAGCTTAAAAATCTCATTTAACTGTAAGTGTTTATAGAAAAGAAATCACTATGCATTGTGGGTATAACATATGTGACAGTAACATGAATGAAATTAACAGCCCAAACACTAAAGGGGGTATATGGAAGTACACTGCTGTAAAGTTCTTATATATACATGAAATGGTACAATAAGTTAATAACAAGTTATATACTATGACATACAATGTAACACTAAATTAAAACAGAGGGTAGCATCTGATGAGCCAGTAAGAATATTAAGTCATAAAAGTACTTAATTCCAAAGAAGGCAGAAAAAGGGGAATAGGAAAACGACATATAAACATTGCCAATTTGGATTTTAAAAGCTACAAATAATTGATAGTTTGCACAAAACAAATAATTTTAAGCTGTCTATATGTAACCACATTAAACATAAACACTTAAAGTAGATTAAAAGAAAATGGTAGAAAAAATATATACAGAGCTAGCCATAATTAAAAGAAATGTAGTGGCTAGTTTAATATAAGACAAAGATCAGAGAGAAGAATATCACCAGGGATAATAAAGGTCATTTCATAATAATAAAGCTGTCACTTTAAGAGAACATGACAATCCTAAACATGTATATACCTAATTCTAAAGCTTCAAATTAAGTGAAGAAAAAAAAAAAACTAATAGAATTGTAAGGACAAATAGACAAATCTAAAATTATGGTTGACAAATTGAACCTCTCTAAATAATTGATAGGTCAAGTAGACAGAAATTCAATGAGGGTATAAAAGACTGAACAACACTATGAACCGACTTGACTTAACTGACATTTAGAGAATACTACATGCTATGACGGAAGTTTTCACATTCTTTTCAGTTAAATATGAGACATGTACTAAGCTATGCCAAATTCTATGCCATAAAATAAATATCAGTAAATTTATAATGAATCATGTCATACACAGTTCTCTAAATGTAATTCTATTAAATTAGGTTTTAATGACAGAAAAATGTCTGAAATGTCCCCAAATGTTTTGAAAATAAATAGCTTTCTAAGTAACTAAAAGATAAAATGAAAAAAAAAAGAAAAATGTGAACTGAATGAAAAGAAAATGCAAAATATCAAAATTTATGAAACACATCTTCCTTATGGTACTTCAAACCCATATTAGAAAAGATGAAAAGTCTTAAACTGTAGGCTTCAGCCTTCATAATAAGTGAGTAGGAAAGAAAACCACATTAAAATGAAAGGAAGCAGAAAAAAGGAAAAAGGACTGATAAGAACAGAAATCTATTATAGTGAAATGTGGCCTACAGAGGAAAATAAAGTCCAATCCTTTGCACAGATCAATAAAATTGATAAACTTCTAGCCAGGTAGATGAGGAAAGAAGAAAGGGCAAGTATGAATATTATTAATCGGAAGAATGACATTAGAAACTTTCATGGATATTAAATGGACATTAAGGGATTATTATGAAAATATTTATGTTATGTTAGTAAATCTGACATCTTACATGAAATGACCCAAGTCTTGACAGACACAAATGACTCAAAGCCATTCAAGAAAATATAGGTAATCTGAGTAGCCTTGTAACTATTAAATAAATTGAACATGAAGTCTAATACCTTCCCTCAGTGAAAACTCCAGACTCAGATACCTTCTCAGGTAAATTTTACCAAGCATTTAAGGAAGCAATAAAATTCTTCTGAACTCATTACTTTTATCCATCATTACGCTTAAATCAAACTTATAAAATGGTAATAGAAAAAAAGAAAACTCAGTTCATATACCTCATGAACAGTATAATTCTTTTAAGATATAGTAACAAATTTAATTAAAAAATAAAGAATTGTCACTATTTACAGCTGAAATATTACCAAATGATATATACCAAACTCTAAAGAGTCCACTAAAACTCTGTTCGACCTAAGGAAGGAAATAACATGGTTGGTAACATATACTGTGTTAATAGAAAACTCGTGTTGTTGACATATAAATTCTATTCAAATTACCTAGAGAATCAAATAAGTTTCAAATTCCAGCTTTTTTTTTTTTGTGACAAGCTAATTCCATACTTTATATGAACATGTAAAGGACTTGGAATAGCAGAGAATAAGTGGGAGAGAAGACAAAATTTGCATATGTAAATACTTGATATCAAGACTTTTTAGAGATCTTCAGTAATTAAAACAACATGGTATGGACGGACCTAAGTTAAATTGACCTATCAATAATATAGAATAAAATGTTTCCAGATATAAAGTTATATATTGATTTTCAACATTAGCACCAGGGCAATTAAAACAGCAGAAGAAAACATCTTCTTCAAATAAGAAATCTGATAATAATATGCAAAAAATTAATCTCAATCTTTACCTCACATTATTATTCATCATAAAATGAAAAGAGCTAAAATATTTTAAGAAAACAAGATAATCACAGTGAACTGAGATTCAACAAATTTTTCTAAAATAAGACACAAAAAGTACAAAAAATAAAATAAGTTTGACTTTATAAATATTAAAAATGTTGTTTTCCAAAAGTTACTGCCAAGAACATTAAGCACAAGCCAGAGACTGTGACAGAATATTTGCAAATGTCCAAATTATGTTGAAACAAAGGGCTTTGAGGCACCTGGGTGGCTCTGTCTGTTAAGTGTCCAACTTTTGGTTTCAGCTCAGGTCAAGATCTCATGGTTCATGAGATAGAGGCCTGAGATGCATTGAGAGCATAGAAAATGCTTGGAGAATCTCCCTCTTTCTCTCTGCTCCTCCCCAGGTCAAGCTTCTCTCTCTCTCTCTCTCTCTCTCTCTCTCTCTCTCTCTCTCAAAAAAAAAAAAAAAAAAACCCAAAAAACCGTTAACCATTTGAAGCATTGTCAACAATGTGGAACATATGGAATCTATATACGATGCTGTGCCATTGTATAACAGCATATAATTTTTTTTTAAAGCTTACTTATGTATGTATTTAGAGAAAGAGGGAGAGAACTAGCCAGAGAGAGGCAGAGAGAGAGAGGGAGAGAAAATCCCAAGCAGGCTCCACGCTGTCAGTGCAGAGCCCAACACTGGGCTCAAACTCAGGAACCATGAGATCATGACCTGAGCTAAAATCAAGAGTTGGACACTTAACCCACTGAGCCACTCAGGCATCCTTGACATACGGGTTTTGTTTTTTTTAAGTCTATTTATGTTAACATTTTAAACATATACCTACAATTTGATCCAGCATTTACTCCTGGTTGTTTACCAAAGAAAAATGCAAGCATATAACTGTTCAAAGACTTGTACATGAATTTTCTTAATGAGTTTATTTGTAGAAGCCACCAAATGAAAAAATGATCAGCAAGCTAGTGGATAATCAAATTGCTAGCAAGCAATACAGAGAAACTACTGATCAACACTACGTATGGATGAATATCACTTATGCTGAGTGAAAGAAAATGAATATGTATGTTTGATTTCATTTATATAAAATTCTTGCAAATGCAAAAGAATGTAAAATAATAAAAATCAGTACAACTGTTGCCTGGGGAGAGGGGTAACAAGCTGAATGAAAGAATGACACACGGACATGAATTCCATGGTGGATATAGATAGGATCATTACTTTGCTGAAATGGTTCCATGGATGTGTACATATGGTAATATTTATCAATTTTTACCCTTTAAATATGTGAAATACCTTACTATGTGCATTATGCTCCAATAAAGCTGTAAGTTGAAAGGATTGAAAAAATAGAAAATATAAGAAAGTGGTTTTGAAGACAGATATTATGATTCAAAAAATAATATACTATTTTAAACAATTAGAATATCACTAAATTAGACAAATAAAATTTTTCATACAATTACCTTTAAATTATTTGCATAAAAGTATATTTGTTATTTTCTTAACCATAATAAAATAACAACTGCATTGAAAATAACAGTTATGGGAGTGCCTGGCTGGCTCAGTCAGCAGAACATGTGACTTGGTCCTGTGTTCAAGGCCCACGTTGGGCATAGAGTTTACTAGATTAAAAATAAAATAAAGAAATAAAATAACAGTTATGTTAATGAGGAAATGTGAAAGCTAAAGAATTTTTTAAATTTATTTGAAGCTTTTCTATTCATACCCCAAAAAACAAAAAACAAAAAGACACCTTTTTTGCAAGTGATTTAATTTTTGGACAGTACTATGGAGTTCTAACCCCAAGTCTACTCTAAGTGGTTAAAAGCTGTTATTGTTAAATGTCTGATGTTTGGGAAAGAGTCAAATGCATTTGGTGGAAAGTGAAATGCACATCTAATCTAGTTTAATTCTTTTTAATGTTTATTTATTTTGAAAGAGAGCATGAACAAGGAAGGGGCAGAGAGAGAGAGAGAGAGAGAGAGAGAGAGAGAGAGAAAGAGAGAGAGAGAGAATCCCAAGCAGACTCCATGCTGCCAGAGCACAGCCTGACTCCAGGCTTGATCTTACAAACCTGTGAGATCATGACCTGAGCAGAAATCAAGAGTTCTGACGCTTGACTGAGCCATCCAGGTTCTCCTAATCTACTTTAACTTAATTGTCACTTTTTTTTTTTTTTTTTTTTTTTTTTCAGAATCTGCAGTCAGAATAATGATCTAAGAGCCATTTCAGTCTGGTAGCTTATCAATGTATTGATGTAGTGATTAAATGGTCCAAATAGTATAGTAGATAATCTAAGGTGGCATTTTTTTAATACTATAAAATTTGATGAAATTAAAGTGTGTTCTTAATTTTCTGATTATAAAATTCTGGTTATTGTTTCATTTGAAGTCATAGATTATTATTTTTTATTGTTGGGTAATATATCACCGAATAGACTACTGGCAAGTGTATTAAGAATCTTGAATTAGGTGGAAGGATTAATGAGATTAGGTAAATTGATACACTTCCAGCAGTGCTAAATGGGGATTAATTTAAGGTCACTTAATAAGGCTACAACAGTAACTTCTGAGTTGTTTTCACATACTCTGAAGACTACAATAAGGATGCTTCTGAAATATGATTTATGACCTTATTATACCAACATGGGTACAGTGCTCAAGATTTCCACATAGAAAATTACATTCAATGTTGAAATATATTTCTCCATATGTTTTATGTGAACAAGTAGTTGTGGTATTTACCAGAAAGCAGAAAGCAACAAAAATAAGTTTAACTTAAACTACACTTAATGGCTCTCCCAGGATTGGAATGCTTAAGCAATAATATCCTGCCTTTGCCAAGAGACTCTTTCCTTTCCTCATGTGTGTCATAAAAAAATGGACTTTTTAACACATGTAATCCTTCTTAATGTGTTCAGTGAAAAAAAGCACACTGGGGAAAATGTGTAAGAATATAAGAACCACCTTTTCTTTAATCAAGAACATATTGCTTGAGAGGATATAAAGATCACGGAATATGAAAATAAATGAAATCTTAGCATAATAATTAGTAGATTAGTGAAATTTTTAATCATTATGCTTTAATGTTTATAGAGAATTTTATGTGTTGTAAAATTACTTCAATTTTTAAATAAAATTTAAATAAATACATCTTAGATAAAATAGCTATTTTGAAGTATCTCTTAGTTGTATGGTTCATGTGAATCTTAGTAAATAAATCTTTACTTAATAAATTTTAAATGCACACAACATTTACAGGTAGTAGATAAAAGATTGTGGAAAGGCAAGCAACAGATTGGGAAGAAGATATTTGTAAAACATAAATTTGGCAAGAACGCATATATACTATTTACATAAATAGTGTCTTCAACTGTGTAAGAAAAAGACAAGTAATTCATTAAAATAGTGAGCAAAAGACTTGAATAGCCACTGAACAAAAGAAGATATCCAATTGTCCATAAATACAGGAAAAGTGTTCAACCTCATCAGTCATTAGGAAAATGCAAAATAAAATCTTAATTAAATTATATTACACACCCACCAGAACATGAAAAGAAATCAAGCAAGCTGAACAAAATCAAATTTTGGTGATGAGGTAGAATTGGAACATTCAAATATTTCTGGTGGGAAATGAAATTGGCACAACTACTTTAGGCAAACTTTTGGCAATAGCTATTAGACCTTTTCAAACATGCTACATATGCTATGTTTCAGCGTTTTCCCCCCTTGGAATGTATCTGAAAGTGATGCACACATCCCTTTCCCAAAAAGTTTGCCCAAAAATGTTCACAGAAATATTACTCATAAGAACTATACCTGATAATAACCCAAATGCCAGCAACCATCAAATGGACAAATAAATTGAACGATATTCAGACTATGAAATTCTACAACCAAAAAGCATACCCCAGGGATATAAGTAATAACATGAATGGATCTCACAAACATAATACTAAATATGGGAAAGGAGATGCTGAAAAGTGCATAATGTCTAATTTTATTTATATAAAATGGATAAGCTCCTTCATGGTGATAGTAGATATTATGGTGGCTACCATCATGAGGTAGTAACTGCAAGAGAAGTTGAAAGGGACTTCTAAAATGCTGTTAATATTTTTGCTTAATCTGAGTGGTGGTTCACGAGTGTGTTCACTTTACAAAGATTTGTTGAGCAATAGTTAATAGTATATATATATATATATGCATTCACATATATATTTTTTAGTTTGGAAATTCTGCATGTTGTCCTTCTATACAATATCTTCTGTATAATTTAATTTAAATTCCTTTTTAGAATCTACACTTAATTAAAATATATACACAGTGAAACACATAATTATGCATTAATCTTGCATCAAATTCACATCACATAAAATTATTTTCTACATAATTATTAGACCCACAAAAATGAGCCACTAACTGCTTCTTGCTACTAACTGCTAATAAAAGGTATGAATGAGATCAATATATTGAACTCAAATGATAATCAATGTTTAAGAGAACATTTGGGGGGGATGACAATATAATTAACATATGCTATAACGGGAATTGAATTCTCATAGATTAACATATTGGCACTAAATCCAAACTTCAAGGCATAATCATCTATATATCTATCATTTATATCTATGTATATCCTAAATGCAAACTGCAAATTTCCTTCTTCAGGAGGAAATTATATGTTATTTTTCTCAATACTTTCCTACTAAAATATGTAAAAATTTTGACTTTTGAATATATACACTGAATGAATATATATACTGTAATGTAACTATCACCAAAATCACGATATTGATCAGTTCCATAACCCCACAAAATTTAACTAGTGCCTTGATCATGTTTCCATTAAAGAAAGATATAATGAAGGCAGACCCTGACCCAGGAACTGAAATAAAAATATACTGAATCGAATCTTACATATAGGACCATGCATAACCACTGTTTCTTTTTATTTATTGAATTAAAATACAGAAAAATATATCTTTTTAGTGTACAGTTCTAAGAGGTTTGACAACATTGAGTCATGTAATCCCACTATCAAGATATAAGACAGTTAAATCACTTTCCCAAATTCTGATTTCCCTTTGTAGTCAACATCTGTGGCCAGCCCAGCCCTCATTGACCACTGATTTCTTTTTTGGCTTTGTAAGTTGCCTTTGTCAGAAAGTCATATAAATAGAATCATGGAGGCATATAAGATTTTGTCCATGTGGTTTCATGTATAAGCCCCTTGTTTATTTTTATTAATGACTTATAATCTACTGTATAAAGTATAATGGTATCTATCCGCCATGACAGTATCATACATTTGATATTGTAAAGTTCTGAATTTTGTCTATTCTAATGGATATGTAGTGATATATTTTATTTGTAATTTTTTTAATGTTTATTTATTTTTGAAGGAGAGACAGAGAGTGAGTGGACAAAGGGCAGAGGGAAAGGGAGACACAGAATCCAAAATGAGCTCCAGGAACTGTCAGCAGCCCAGCATGGGGCTCGAACTCAAGAACTGCAAGATCATGACTTGAACTGAGGTAGGACACTTAACTAACTGAGCCACCCAGGTGCCCCTCTGTTTTTAATTTGTATTTTCCTGATGACATATTACGTGTAGCATCTTTTCATACACTATTTTCCATCTGTGTGTCTTTTAGTGAGATATCTGTTAAGTTCTTGGTCCATTTTTTAATTAGCTTGTTTTCTTATAGTTGAGTTGCAAGAGTTCTTTGTATATTTTACATAACAATCCTTTATCAGATACCTGTGGCTTGTCTTTCATTCTCTTGGAAGTGACTATTGCAGAGCAAAAGTTTTTAAGTTTAGTGAAGTCCAGTTTATCAATTCTTTCTCACATGGATTGGTGCCTTTGGTGTGGTATCTAAAAAATCAGCAAACCCAAGGTCATTCAGATTGTCTATATTATCTCCCAGGAGTTTTATAGTTTTCATTTTACATTTATTTTTGCATTTTTTTTAAATTTACATTTGCATTTATATAGGTCTATACTATTAAAAAACTATTCTCTTTGTGTGTAAGTCTAATTTATCTGGCATTAATATAGCTCATTCCCTTTCTTATTCTTTTTCATAGTGTATTTTTATATCCATTACATTAACACAAATTCATATTTAAGATGTATCTATTTCATATCTTTGCAAATAGTTGTGTTGTTCTTTTGTATCAACTGTGATAATCTTTGCTCTTTAATTGAAGTTTAAACCCATTAATATTTATTGTAATTTTGTCCAGTTGTATTTGTCTACAATGTTACCTTGTTTTTGTGTTCAGAGTTTTTTCTCCTTTGTTTCTCTCTGTCTATTTTAAGGTATACACACCATACACCTACACACATATACCTATATACATATATATATATATATATATAAAGAATTCTATTTTAATCTATTGATCTTTTGCATTTTTTACTATTTACTTTACAAATTATGATAAAAAGTCTTATAATTTCACATTTTATTTTGTATAAATAAACTGAGGGACGCATAGGTGACTCAGTGGGTTGAGCGTCCGACTTCGGCTCAGGTCATGATCTCATGGTTTGTGAGTTCAAGCCCTGCGTTGGGCTCTGTGTTGACAGCTCAGAGGCTGGAGCCTGCTTCGGATTCTGTGTCTCTCCATCTCTCGGCCCCTCCCCTGCTCATGCTCTGTGTCTCTCTGTCTCTCAATAATAAATAAACGTTAAAAAATTTTTTAAAAAAGTATATTAAAAAAAGTAAAATAAAAAAAAGAAAGAGTTTTCAACTGGATTCTATTAATATCTTCCCCTATCTTTATGGTAGTTGCTACATATACTGTATCTACATATATTATAAATATCATCATACAGTGTAATGGACCTTTCAATGGTCATATGTATATTAAGGAAGTTGAAATGAAACGTAGTTCTATACTTAATCATGTATTTACCATATTTCTTTCTCTTCATTTATTCCTAGATGTTTGCATTTCCATCTAGAATCAAGTGCTTACCTTCTGAAGAACTTATTTTAACAATGCTGGGAAAGTCACTAGGTTATTACTTATACAAGTTGTCAAAATTTAGTAAAGACTGCAGCTGTGTCTAACTGCTTCAATCAGAAGTTTTAAAATTCCAAACTGTACTTAATTTATAAGGTAGTACAATATCTGTTGTTTTGATGCTCTTCTTCATAATTGAGACATCATTCAGCTCACTGCCATCCCGCATGAACTTGCAGGAAAAGATGATTACTTCCCTTTTTTACCCCTCCACTCTTTTTTCCTAACCTCTGCTTCTACTTATGACATTAGACTTTAAATCAATTTGTGTAAAAAGAAAGTCAGATCTAGAAACCAGACATAAGAAGTGTCTTATTTACATTTCAGAAGCCATACGATAAGTTACTATAACTAAAAACTATAAAAAAGAACCTCAACTCAAGAAGGATAATGGAAAGACTATTCAAAGTAGTCACACAAAGAGCCATTTTACAAATATATTAAAGCAAAACCAACCTCAAAATTGGTGAAATGCAATTCAAAAGCTAAAATCACCTATCACTAGATTTGCCTTAGAGGAAAAATAATTCCATTACAAACATATATTATCTAAATGCATAGGCAGTTATTTAAACAATTTTGTGTATTTTTTAAACTTTTGAATATTAATGATGTTTATGGTCTCAAGAAATCTAATTACTGGAAATAATATAATGTTGTGTCTAACTTATTTAGAAAAAATCATCTGTAAGACGAATTCTGACAGTCCCAGGGTTGATGTATTGACCGAATATTTAAAGTATCATGCATGACCAAACAGATTTAACACACATACTCAAAGGGAAAAAAAAAGAATTATTCATGACATGTATGTATGTATGTAATTATAGATTTTTTTCTCTAAGAGAATATGAAATTCACTGTTACTAAAACCTGCTACTATTATAGTAAATAAGTGAAATACACTTTGTAATGCAGGAGAGAAAAAAAAATTGTAGACAATGCCTATGCTACTAAATTAAAATTCCTTTGGAAAGATCCCAAACAATACTCCATGATGTCATGTCTAATCCTGCATACTGTTCAGAAGCTTAACCATCCTTATGACATATACTTTTATTTTGAGAATATGCATGTATTTTATTGTTTTGTTTTTGTGTGTGTGTTGTCAAATTGCATGTGATGCAGGAAGAAAAAAAAATTAAATCTTTATTGCCATTGTTTAAGGCCTGAGGGGATGGAGGTGAGGGACAGGCTAAATGGGTGAAGGGGAGTGGGAGATACAGGCTTCCACTTATGTAATGAATAAGTCACAGGGGTAAAAAGTACAGCATAGGGAATGCAGTCAACGGTATTATAATAGCATTGTATGGTGACAGATGGTAGCCACACTTGTGAGCATAGCATAATGTACAGAGTTGGCAAATCACTATGTTGCACATCTGAAACTAATGTAACACTGTGTGTCAACTATACTTCAATAAAAAAAAATGCAATTCAAGTTCCATCATTTTTAGCTTAAAATCCTTCCATGATTTCCCATTGTTCTTAATATATATTTCAAAAATCTTTAGTATGCTTTACAAAGTCCTATATTATCTGAACTCTGCTTTTTTCCATTCCATTTCCACCCTTCCTTCCTGGGCTCCAGTTACCTCAACATCTTTTACTTCTTTCTGTCTCAGCACGCTTGAATCCCTTTCCCAATTCTCTCTGCACACTTTCTCTATTTAACTGTTTAACATCGTATTTATCTGTTTAAATGTCACCTCCTAGGCAAAGGTTATCTGAACACTCGTAAGCCCCACATTCTGTGCAGTCTTACTAGTCCTGATTGTACCAGGTGTGCTAAGAACAGAGGGAGCCCTGGCATCTTTGTGCTTGCACATACCCATACCAAATTATTTTTTAGGAGAAGATTAAAACTGCCTTGAAATGACTTTTTCTGGTGAATATTACTGAAGTTTTAGAAAAAAAATATATACATAAATAAATTTTTAAAGAGATATTTTGGGTGAGTCAAAAGAGAATTAATACAATGCCTTCTGAGATTGGGATATAAATTTTCTTACTCAATAGAGGCAGAAGTCCTCATAATACCTCAGAATAGGTGTTATTACTATCAGACTATAGGAGCCAATTCCCCTAGAGTGGAGAAAGTCATTGGTAGAGTAAGCTTCTTTGACGAAGTGGGACTTCTGTTGATTAATGTTTGGAGGTTAGATTATCTGAGAACAGGAAAGATTTGCTAGGCTGAAAGACAAGAATAAGCAAAACACAGAGTAAGGCATGAGAAATAAGTTCTGGGGGCTTTGAGGAAACCCTTGACTACATTCGAGTTTATTGTTTAATACAAAGTTCAGATCGAGAGTTGGGTAAATGGTATGGGTTCCAATTGTGATTGTTTAGGCAACAACAACAACAAAACATTTATAGGGGCCTGGTGAATGTAGTGACAGGGTGACAATGGTCTTCCAGCAATAACTGTCCACTAATGCTGTAAGCACACAGAGGGGCCCCCAGAAAGAAGTCATTTACACCCCAGCTATTTTCCATGATCTATGCCTTACTGGCTCTACTTGTCCTAGGACACTTCTTGCAGGACTTCCTACGCGGTGTCAGAATTACAAAGAAATATGAAACCTTTGAGGAAACAAAGAGAATGCCAAAACTAACAGTCTCTATCAGGCCAAGGTAAAACCTAACCATATCAGAGACAATAAATCAATGGTAAAACTCCCAGTGCTGTTTCGAGTTAAGAAGACCCTACATTCTTAACCTGAGATAAGGAACCCAACCCCATTTGGTCTAAAGGAGCTTTTGGAGCTTGTCCAGAGCCCCTTCCACTGGTCTCACGGTGACCTCTGCTTCATTAGAATGTTAAAATCTCCACCCCGGGAGGAGCACACACTTCATGGATAGGCATGTTTTCTAACTATGCCTGCAAAACCTTATGCCCACCTTTACACACAATGACAAAGCTCCCCTTTCTGAATGTTCATCCTAACCTTAAACAAAAGAAACCCACTCACTCCCACTCGGGGAGTCACGGCTTTGGAAGTCATGCCCCATGATCTCCTTATTTGCTGCAAATAAAGTTTCCTTTGTGTGATGACTCCACCTGGTGTAGTCTCTATTTGTAACTCATGAAGGAGCGAACTCACCTTAGTTTAGCTACAGCCAGTGGAGTTGAAAGGAGACCAGAGAAAATGTGAGCAGAAATTAACTGCCTAAACTACGATAGTGATAGTAGCAGTAAAAAAAAGAATGTAAAACCCATGAGGTAATTTAAAATAAAATTTGATACAACTTAGATGTAGAAAGTAGAAATGTGGATAAAGACAGTAATTATTGTTGTTTTTCTATATAAGGGTCCAGAATAATAAGGAAGAGAGATAAAGAGTATATGACAATAACGACAGTAAGGGTTTTCCACAAAATCAGTTAAATCGGAATATAAGAATGGCGGTAGACATTTTGGTTTTTGACAGAATGTTTTGGTGGGGGGGAAATACAGGCTAGTTCAAGACAACTAATTTAGCTTCATAAATTTGCTTCTTCCTATCTCTTTGACCTTAAATAAACTACATAATTTCTCAAAAACTTCAAGCTAAAATAGTAGCTTCTTTAAGTGTCATTTTAAGTTTTGGTCTTATTCTGTTATGTATTCTACAGCATAATTTAGCATCTTAAGAAAATAACATTGCAAACTTTTCACTTGTTCAGTTTGAAGTTGCTGTTATTACAACTGTTATGTTTTGATACTCCCTAAAATTTATTCTAATTTGAAATAAAGTAAAATACACAGGGAAGATAAAATTGTGGTTTATTTGTGGAACCCCTTTCATGTTATAAAGAACTGATTAAGAGGCTGGAAATGGAGACTAACAAAAGAACACTTTTATTTATAAACGAATGCAACATTTTTGGTTTCCAGTACACATTTTGTGTACAGAAAATGTATCAATTCTAAAATGTACCTGTTTTTTTAAATAAATACATAAAATGCAGATGGCTTAAAATAATCTTAAAAATTGTAAACCACATATGTTAAAATATTTAAAATATCATTTGTTGAAAGAATTTAAATTCCTATAATTACCTGGTAGTAAAGTTGGAAAATTAAAGAGCGTCAATTGTAGAATGAAATGTAAAGAACATTGAAAGGACTGTACATTTCATGACTGTGTCTCCTCCTAAAGTCCTTGTTGAATATAAAAAATAATTTAACATAACATTAGGTTTTATGGTATTATAAAAATTATATGAGAGGCTTGTTCCAGTTTTACAAAAATTAGCTCATGTTGTGCATTTCTACAAGGGGTACTGATTATGCACACCTAAGACTCCAGAAGACAAAATGTGGGTCCCTTCAGTCTGTTTGCTGCTTTCAGCATTTGAACCTGGCTGAGTTTCTAATTAGAAAAATAAATAAAACATGAAGCATAAATAAGGAGGGTAAATGAAAACTACATACTGGGACTAATCTGAAAGACTATTTTCAGGAATAGTTTTCACAGGTTGAAAAGCGAAATATGGGGGAAAAGGAGGATCTATTCTTTGAGGATAAGAGTGAAATTACTCTTATGTAAAGGAGCAGCTAAATTATAATGCAGAAAAAATCCTAGAATAAATTATATTTTACATTGTATTTTATGTGAAACTATTATTTAAGAACATAGACATGAAAAAGGGGCAGGGGATGCTTAGCTACCTTTCTAGTTAAAAGTTAAGAGTAACAGTTAAGAGGAACTATGTGCTGTGAGATATTGTGCTACACAACAACTTCAAGTAATCACCTATGAATCATGAGGTACTTTTTTTTTTTTTTTTAATTTTTTTTTTTCAACGTTTATTTATTTTTGGGACAGAGAGAGACAGAGCATGAACGGGGGAGGGGCAGAGAGAGAGGGAGACACAGAATCGGAAACAGGCTCCAGGCTCTGAGCCATCAGCCCAGAGCCCGACGCGGGGCTCGAACTCACGGACCGCGAGATCGTGACCTGGCTGAAGTCGGACGCTTAACCGACTGCGCCACCCAGGCGCCCCTATTATTATTATTTTAACATTTATTTATTTTGAGAGAGAGTGTGTGTGTGAGTGGGGGAAGGCAGAGAATCCCAAGCTCTGCACTGACAGCATGGAGTCTGACTCTGGGCTGGATCCCATGAACAGTGAGATCATGACCTGAGCCGAAATCAAGAGTTGGACGCTTAACCGACTGTGCCACCCAGGCGCCCCATGAGGTACTTTTTTATGTATACGACACTAGATTGAGATCTAGGATTCAAAAGAATGAAACATAGTTTTTAGAATATGTGATTATGAGCAACAAGGACAAGCACAATAGTGTTTTTGGTAAATTCAGAAATCTGTAAGTCAGTAGGTAAACCGAATTCTGGGAATCAATTAATTGAGATTAACTCCTAGTATACTCTGAAAGATGTCTAGTTTCTCATAGAAATATCCCTATTTCAGCATAGTAATTTTGTAATTTTTGTAAATACATGCAACAAAATGTAGAGTGGGTTTAATCCTTAGGATGATGTTTGCAGAAAGATAGATGGCTTGTTTGAAGATCTATACTAACATAAAAACCGGAAGTGTTACGGGTTGAAAAGGAGAAGAAGAGGAAAAAAAGGAGGCAAAAAGGAAAAGGGCGAAGTAAACAGCAAGCAGAATTACATGCCTACTGGAAATTACATGCCCACACTGTTTTTGATAATTTGAGTACCACTTTCACTTTGAAATGTGTCAAATAAGACATTTGCATTAACTAAGTTATTTTAAAATATATCAAAATAACTATCTAGTTCAGGATATCTCCATTATGAAAGCAATATATTTTTTAAAGAACTTTTGTAATTATATTTCCAAGTAATTAAAAACTAACTTGTTTACTCTCTTCCTAGCCGTGACTTTATAAACACAGTTACATGTTTAAATTTATGTCAATTTAGCATGGTTCATTTATTTTCAGTTTTCTCTGTAATATTTTCCATACTTTATTCCTAAATTAATCACATAGTAAAGCATCTCAGTTGTCCGACCTCCTCCATGGTATTTCACTTCTAAATTGTGTAGCAAACATACTGAGTTTTAGCACATTCCCAGCAGGAGAACCAATACCTCTTAATGTTTCAAATGTGACGAGTACATCAACTCCTTGTGGTAATAGTGAATATTAAAATGGCAGCGCACTTGTCACCAACAATTCTGAGAGAAGTTCTGATGCACATAAACATAGTGAGGTTTAAAAATATTCTGATAAATAATGGCACCTACTTCTCTTTACCAGTTGAATTTTCACCGCCATGGGATGAGTGTAAACATGATTTACATCTCATTTGGCTTCTCATCTTTAAAGTGTACAATAATTTATAATTCTCAAGATCATCACATTATTTCTAAATTGCAAATAAACAGTGTTTATTAGTGCTTGTATTACAAAATTTAAATTTTTCATAATTCCAATTTGCATAAAAGGCAACCCATTTTACATAGATTTTATACCACTGGTGTGGAGGCCTTTAGAAAGCCTTTCTTTGTAAGGCATCAGACAATCACATAAAAGGTAAGAACTTTAAAAACACAGCCTTACTGTAAAATATTTTAACTAGAGAGTATAAACAGAAATCAAAAGAGCCCCAAACACTAACTTTGAACCACAGTGTTCTGTTGCATACATAAAACCCATCTTCCCTTAGCTAACATAATCCTTAATACAAGTATATTCTATAAATCAGTACTAAGATAAAGACAAGGAATAGAAAAAATAACACACATGGGAAAGCTGCAAAGGATAGAGTAGTTTGCAAAGTTCTCTTAACTTTTATCCCTGGACAATAATTTCTAATTTTCTTTTAGTTCTGTGCTGGGAAATCCTGCAATCCTTTTACCTTTCCATTTATTGACCACAGTGGGGCTTACCAAAATTCACCCCTCTAATACCTATCATTTAGGACAGAAATCTTGCTCATCGATCGTTTATCACGTAGACCTAAAAATATAGTCTTCTCAAATCTGTGTTTTTTTCTGAAGCAAGTAATTTGCCAAGTTTTGTAGCTTCATGATCCATGCCATCAATTTTTAGTTTTCCATTGTGTTGGGCTATAACCACAATTCCATTTTAGATATACAAAGTCTGGAGAAGTTTTCTAGCCATTCCCCATGAACAGCCTTCTTGATGGAGCCCATATCTAACCACAGCATCTTTCCATCCTCACCATGTACTTGAGGACGGAAAGACAAATGCTAACTTCTAGAGCTGTTTGATAAATCTCTGGACCCAAAATTACAGGGATTAGCAAGGTTTTTTCTTTTCCACCAAAGTTTAATCCAAAATGCAATGTTTAGTCACCAAATTTTTGGCAAACTTCTCAAAAAAAAAATGAAAGGATAGAAGCATCGTAGGATGTCTCAGTTATCTGTATAGAAGTAAGTTTGAATTATGGTCCAGGGTAAAGACTAAAAGAACTACAAAGGTTTACAAAGTACCATAACCATTAAGGGTTAACAGAACATTAGAGTTTATATTTTCTTTCTCCCCAAAACAGACTGAGAAAAGTTAAACATTTCCTGAAAGCTTCCTTTGGGAAGCCAATAATTGGAATATTTGCAAATATGGATGTGGACAGTTTATTAGGCTACTATGAAAGACCTAAGTCAGATGAAAGACAAAGGTTGAACTGTTTTATTGATAAATATTTATAGCTAGGAAAATAATTGCCTGAAGAAATAAGAACAGAAATTATAAAAGTTGGTAAACTGAGAAATGGACTTAACTCTAAGTCACAGGTGGGGCAGGGAATGGGGAGCATTTATTTTCCACATTTTCTCTCTCTATTCTACTTAAAATCCATTTCTAATATGTTTAGAATGTATATTATATATATAATTGTCTTTTAAATCACGCTATTTGAGAGAACAGAAAGTTATTTCTAGTGAAAACATGTATGAAATAAAAGTCTGTGTCTACCAGATACACAATTATCAATTATGTTTCAGATACTTTGAACCCACAGGATTAACATCACAGCCTATTTAAATACCATGTCATCCTGTTTCTCCTTTCCTGGAGAAACGTAACACATAATTCTGCAGTAGATGTGTGTATGTGTCCACATTTCTACACTTTCAACATCCATATGTGCTTTCATAAACATTATATGCTACTGCTCATAAATATAAAACCTTTACTTGAATCTTTTCATTGGCATTTTTCCATTAAAAAATTTGCAAATATGTGTTTATGGTTATTGACAGTTCATATTTCCTCTTCTGTGAACTTTATGTCCTTTGTCAACTTTCCTTTCCTTTTACTTATTGATCTGTAGGAGGTCCTAATACATTCTTGATAATGGCTAAAATTTTGCTAAATGTTTGGGAAAAAATCCCATGCCAGTCTGGAACTTACCTTTTATCTCTATTAGCCCTTTGTCCTGTATAAGATGCCAAACTTACTGATCTTTCTTTTGTTTCTGTTATTCATACTTTTCTCAACTTCCTTAACCTCATAATATTATTATCCAACATTCAAAAAATATTTTAAAGCTTTGCTTATTATGGAAAGATCTCTAGGCCATCTAGAGTTTCTTTTTCTTGTATACTACATGTGATGATCTATTTGCTTTTGCCTTATGAAGGACAAATTTTTTGGTGCACTATTTTGTGGTGTGTCTATGCTTTCCTCACTAATTTACAATGCTTTTTCAGTCATTTACCAGTTTCTCATACATGTTTTTTCCTATGTGTCCATAGATATAATGACTTAATATCTGGGGGGCTGTGGGGGGAGGGACTACACCCTTTATATTCAAAATTGATTCACCTATTTATGACTCTATATACTTATAGATTAATATTGTTTTCTAATTCTATGAAAATACATGTAAGATTGAGTCTAAAAATACATTGTTTGTTAGATACTAGTATTAGAAATAATGATATTTTTGTCATTCAATGACATTGCCATTTTTTCAATGTCATTTTTGTCACTTCAAAATCCAGTATATACTTTATAGCCACATGTTTTCTATTATTTTTATGTCATTCGAAGAATTGTCAAAAATATTTCCAGGTAGCATGCACATCTTTTGTTAGTCATGGATTTTTAAAATACAAATGTGCCATATATATATATATATACACACATATATACATATAGATATGTGTATATATGTGTGTGTGTATTTCCTATTGACTATTACAGTAGTATATAAGTTAATTAACTTTTTATATATTTGTTTTTATCACAGTGGCATTTCTATATGGTCTTCCAATAGTTTATAACTGTGAGTTTCATGCGAGCTTTTCTGGCCACCTATTTTTAAATGGCCACATCAACATTTCCTAGTTCTCTTTGCATTTTTTTCTCCATATCACTAAACATGATATGAAAAGTTATAAACTTTGCTTATTTATTTGTTTTTATATATTTTTGTTTCACATAAAAATATAATCTCCATAAGAGGAGAGCATTTTGGCTATTTTACTATTACATTTGAGGAAAGTGCAAGTCCACGGTTGAAGCTCAAAATACATTTGTTAATTTTATGTTCTAAAATCTGAAAACATAGTTTATTTTATCACCTTGTACCAATGTTATTTCGTTGGACTAATATTACTATAAAAGTATTTAATCACTCAAAACATATGTAAAGCAAGGCTTGTTGATATACTAGAAAATTCCAGGGGAAACAATGATTTTGGATTAAAGATATTTAACTCAAAATTAAACTTGAAGGATAATGAGAAGGGCAGTCCAATTTAATATATAATTATTTTCTTCGTAATACTTTTCTTCTGTCTGTTTTCATAGATACTGACAATGTGGACATGGTCAATTTGGACATTAGTCCAAAAAGGTCTGATCTACCTTTAAATTTTGGAACCAAAATTATTGGTAAAGTAATTAAATACATAACAAAAATAAGTATATATTCTAAAGTTTTATATCTGAACATCAAAAGGAACAGTTCTTTTTTTATATGAATTGCAGAAATCTCTGACTCCTGGAAGAACATAGCTCTACCTGTACTGTGCCTGTTTTTTCACAAAAGGTCTTCAGAAAACCTTTGGCTTCTTCCAAAAAGCACACAATTCTAATAATGTAGATGTGTTGCATATCTTCAATTCTATTGCTTCAACCTAGTACTTTTCAAAGAGGATTTTATGCAGTTTATTGCCTTAGTATGTGGAAGCCTCTTTGGAACAGTTCTACTCTATGCCTCACTCCAAACACTCTCTCTCTCTCTCTCTCTCTCTCTAGTTGCACAATACTCCTTGGAAACAGTAAGTTGGTGATGATCACAATCTTCAAATGCATGGTTCCTTCAGTAGAGCTTATTGTGAAAATTGATCATTAGTATTACACAGAATCACTGAATTAATTTTTTATCTACTTTCTTTTCTTTAATATAGCAAGCTTACACTGTTTACTCATTGTGTAGCAGGCCCTATCTCAGAAAATGGGCAGAGAGAAAAATCTTTCATCAAGAGATGTGATAGAAAGTATGGAAGAAATAGTTAATAAAATAGTTAATAAAAAGGTTTGATAAGTGCTGTGATAAAAATATGCTTGAGAATGGTAGGAAGAAAAGAAAAAAATGTACTGAATTCTAACTATAGAGAAAAGAAACATGCATAGAAGATGTAATTATTGAGGTAAACCTGCTCTCATGCATAATAAAGGGTCTAAATTTCAGGAAAGCGTTTCAAACAAAAGAAAAACAAAAAAATGGACAGTTATGAAAGCGTGAAACAACCTGGTCTGATCATAAAAATACAAGTGATTAAATATTCTGGATTGTAAGTGTATTGGTTTTTTATGGCTGCTATAACAAATTATCACAACTGTGGTGACTTAAAACAACACAGATTCATTATCTTACGGTTGTGTAGGTTAGAAATTCAACATGGCTATCACTGAGCTAAACAAAGACTCTACTGCATAATCCATTTCTTCGGCTTTTTTTAGCATCAAGGCCCCCACATTTCCTAGTTCATGGGCAACAAGGATATGTCTCTTTGACCATCCTACAGTAGTCACATTTCCTCTCCTTTTTGGCTTGGGACTCTCTCCTCCACTTCTAAGGTCCCTGTATTGCACTAGGACCACTGGATAAGCCAACATATCTCCATATTATAAAGTCATATCTCAAAATTTTGCCAGCAGAGTTCTTTCTGCCATATTAGGTAACATATTCACAATTGCAGGGATTAGGACATGGACATTCTTGGAGGGCCATTATCTTACCTGCTATAATAGGTTATGAAAGTTAGGAGGGACGCCAAAGGTAGAGTTGAAACTGGGGACTGGAAACTGACCAGGTAATGCAGACTCTTCAAGTAGTCATGCAGACTGAAATGCACTACATAGTCAGTAAGAAGCCAATGTCATGACCTTGACATTACTGGTTTGTAGTGGAGAAGCTTAATCTGGAAGCAATGTGATACAGAAATGAGAGGACAAGACTGGAGAAGGAAGACAATAACAAAAATCATTTGAACAAATCAGATGAGAAGTGAAAATACTTTTTTTTAAAAATTTAGTGTTTATTTATTTTTGAGAGAAAGAGAGAGAGCATGAGTGAGAAGGGACAGAGAGAGGAGACAGAATGCTGAGCTGTCAGCACAGAGCCAGACACAGGGTTCAAACTCACGAACTGTGAGATCATGACCTGAGTCGACGTCAGGCACTTAACTGACAAAGCCAACCAGGTGCCCTGAAAAATACTTTAAAAAAATGTTTATTTATTTTTGAGAGAGATAGAGAGAGAGTGCACACACACGCTCAAGCCAGGGAGGGGCAGAGGGTGGGAGATAAAGGATCCCAAGCCATCTCCAGCCCTGACAGCAGAGACCTTGATGGGGGGTTTGAACCCATGAACCAGAGAATCATGACCTGAACCATAGTCAGATGCTTAATGGATCCCTGAAAAATACTTTCCAGGGCCCCTGAAAAATGCTTTCATTAAAGCCAGAGCAGGAGAAATGGATGTGGGAGGACAGAGGTAATTGATTCAATAAATATTAAGAATGCAAAATTGACAGAACTTGTTCTTTGACTGGAAACATTTAATAATAAAACATAAGCTACTAATGTGTATGGGATACTTGGTTGGGGGGGTGGGTAAGGTGAAGATATCTTTAGTGTGGAAGGAGCAAAACTGGGTTACCAATGATAAATTCAAATGAACATCAGCTAGGTTGTAAGAACAACAATACCTCCGTGGGTGGCTATCTACTTTTTGAAATTTGATTTATGAATGACGCTTTAGAAACTAATTCTGAGCTAGAGAATCAAATGTGTAAGATAGCATATTGGCCTAGATATGAGCACTCAGAGTGTCAGGTAAAAGAAGAAAAAAGCACTAAGAGAGAGGTTAACTGAACAGGTAAATGTAGAGGACAACTAAACAAAAGTGTAAGAGATAAATCTAGAGATTCTTGCACTCACTGTATGAAAAATTCATCAGGCCGAGGCACCTTGACGTAAACCAGTATTGTTTTTCACTGGCAGGTGAATAATTAAATAGTTTTATGCCATATGATGGAATATATTATAACTAATACTCTTTCTTTTTGATACTTGTTAATGTCATACATTTATAACATAATCCCTTTATTTGTGGACGTCAGAGACAAACGTCCTGGTGCTCTGATTCCAAATATACAATTTACTGGATCTGCAGTCCTTGAGAAAAATCGCTTAATCTCTCTAAGCCTCTGTTATTCTTCTCTAAACTAGGGATAATAATCCCTACAGTAAAGGATTATTGAACAGATTAAAGATAATGCATGTAAAGAGCATTTGGCATGCTGCCTGATCCACAGGAGGTAGCCAGTGATTAAATGCTGTTTTATTGTTTCCCTTATTATTATTTGACTCCCCACACAGCATGCTCTTGTGAATCACCATCGTTTCAGCAATGAGTGGCATATCTGAACTGACAGATGAATGCTCTGGAGTGTGTCATTCCTGTTTTTCTTATTCTGGAGAACAACAGATCTCTTGTCTTTGCTCTGATTTGAAGTTAGTCATTTCAGGAACATATAATGATACGTCCTAAATGAAACGACCTCCATGAATACTAATTTACATAATCAGAAAGCAACCATTGGGAGCCTTAAAACTGTCCACTGAGTGCAAAACAATCCCTGATACTCTCCTAAATTTACAGCATTGAAATCAAAGACAGTTCTACAAGGTAAGCAGCACAGCTTTCATTCAATCTTTCTTTCTATAAAGTTGCAATTTTTTTTTTTACTTTTTAAAAAATTTTTGTTTATTTTTGAGACAGAGACAGAGTGTGAGTTGGGGAGGGACAGAGAAAGAGGGAGACACAGAATCTGAAGCAGGCTCCAGGTTCTGAGCTGTCAGCACAGAGCATGACACGGGACTCGAACCCACGAACTGTGAGATCATGACCCAAGCTGAAGTTGGACACTTAAGGGACTGAGCCACACAGGCGCCCCTAAAGTTGTAATTTTAATGCATGCCTGATAAGTTCATATTTCAGTAATTTCATATATTTATTAAATTTCTCACTGCTAGGTAAATAAAGGCAGTCAAAGATGTTGGAGTATCACAAACAACAGCTCAGTTAAAAGACTGCCACTGGCCTTAGAGCCCAAGACAGAGGAAAGCCTTTCAGCATAAAATTATAGGAAACACAATTGCTAACATCAAATATTCAGCTTGCTCCAATATAGTGGTTTTTGAAGAGTCAGTTTAGTAAAATGATTAAGAACCATCTCTGAAATCCATTCAACCAGACTTTGAATGTCAAGTATATTACCCATAAGGCATGTTAAGTAAAAATATCCATGTCTCAATTTCCTTATCTGTGAAATAGAAACAATAACACTTAGTGTAAGAGGTTAATGAGAAAACCTAAAATTCGTCCAGCCCCTGACATATATAGGTTACTTCATAAGGAGTTTCTGTTTTTAACCATTTTAAAAGATACTCCTTGCGGGGGCAAACTTACATCCCTTTGCGGATTGTTTATAAGGAATATATGCCTGAAAACACTAAAGAAAGAGGAAGACTGGAGGATTTAATGGGAAAAACATCAAAATAAGGACTCAAAAGGAGTTATTACTGATACAAATGCTGTATTGAAGAGCCATTGTGTTAATAATTTCTACATTTTTCTGCTATAAATGAGAAAAAAACGCTAGGTCTACACAGCAGCATATGCTTTTCTAAATAGATTATTCATTTAAATATATTGCATATGATCATGTGAAGATATCACTATTAAAATATCTAAATAGGGGCGCCTGGGTGGCGCAGTCGGTTAAGCGTCCGACTTCAGCCAGGTCACGATCTCGCGGTCCGGGAGTTCGAGCCCCGCGTCGGGCTCTGGGCTGATGGCTCAGAGCCTGGAGCCTGTTTCCGATTCTGTGTCTCCCTCTCTCTCTGCCCCTCCCCCGTTCATGCTCTGTCTCTCTCTGTCCCAAAAATAAATAAACGTTGAAAAAAAAAATAAAAAATAAAATATCTAAATAAGTCTTTCAATTGACAAGTTAAAATTGGTTCTGTAGAAAAATGTATATGTATAACATCAGTCTTTCAAAATATCTGAAACAGAACATTTTACTTATAATATTTAGGTGAAAATTTAAAAAAAACATTGTATCTTTCATTTTTTAAAAAAGGAAAATACATTGATTTCATAAATTTAATATTGAGCAGCTTCTCCTGTGGCCAAACTATTCTGTAAAATTGTATTTGTTTTCAAATGACAATGAGTACTACTAAATATTGATTTGCAAAAGAAGAAAGAAACAGAAAATTCTTAAACTACCATAATTATACTTTTGAACAGATAATCATATGGTTTAGGTATTTCATACTCATGACAAGGTTTCACCCTGATACCATGGTGAAATACATAATTACTTTTTTTTTTTTTTTTTTGGTGCTGGAATTTACAGTAATGATGAGAATGACTCAAGGGAGAGAAAGTATAAGAATTATAATTCTTTTTTTGAACCTTCCTGTGGATATTCTTCAGAGTTTTTATTAAAATTGGCACTTTTCAAGGTAGGTTAACAATCACTTTCAAACATCTAAAATTAATTTCCACATGTAATTAAAGGGAAGACTATGCTACTTATAGTAGGCATAGCTACTTATCTTCTACAGTCCAGTAGAAGTTTTTGAATTTCTAATTCATAGTAACTTTTCATATCTGCAATTTATTAAAAGAATAGTTAATGGAGAGTTGTGTTGCCAATTTCCTCTGATTTGGGCTTCTTTTTGTGTGGGGGGTTAGTTTACTGAAATTTTATGTTCATAATATGTACTGAATTTATTGTATTTTATTTATATAATGCTTTACCTTTTTTACTTTATAAATATTTGGTATTGGAATTTAAAAAAAAGAATAGAAGATGATCATATGAACTTGAAACTGAGAGCATTTGGGTATCTTAATATGTATCTTCATTGAAAGGAGCATTTTTCAGTTCCTCATTCTAGTGCAGTTTCTTTACAAGTTTTAATTTGTTTTGTCTCAAAGTAGTTCTCAAAAATAGAGAAAAAGGAAAGAATGCCAAAGTTATGGAGAAAAAACAGGGGCCAACTCATTTTATTTGAGCAATACCACTGAACAAACCATTTTTTTTAAGTCATTCATGATATAATTGTTTAAGCATGTTAAATGGTTTTCTGGTATCATAAAAAGCATGTTGTGTATTATATAAAAGGAATTATATAGCATCACCAAGTGGGATTTATCCTGGTATGCAAGCCTGGTTCAACACTTAAATATCAATTAATGTAATCCATCATATCAACAGGATAAAAAAAAATCACAGATTACAAAAAACGCAGAAAAAGCATTTGACAGGGTTTCAGCTCTGGTCATGATCTCACAGCTCATGGGTTCGAGCCCCATGTCAGGTTCTGTGCTGACAGTGTGGAGCCTGCTTGGGATTCTCTCTCTCTGCCCCTCCCCTGCTCTCTCTCTGAGAGAGAGAAAAAAAAATGAATAAGTAAATATAAAAAAAAAAAACAACAACAACATTTGGCAAAATCCAATACTTCATTCATAATAAAACTCTCAGTAAACTAGGAATAAAGGAGAACCTCCTCAACTGAATGAAGGATATCTATAAAAAACTACAACTAATATCATAGTTAATGGTGAGAAACTAAAAGCTTTTCTACTAAGATGAAGAACAAGGCAGGGATGTCCCCCTCTCACCACTCCTTTCCAACATCATAAAAGAAATCTTAGCCATTGCAATCACACACAAAATTATCTTTCTTCATAGATGACATGATTGTGCAAAAAATCCAAAAGAATAGAAAAAAGAAAAGAGTAATAAATGATTATAAGAAGGTTTCAAAATACAAGGTTAATATATAAAAGTTAATGCTTCTGAATATACCAGTTTTGAACTAATGGAACCTGAAAATAAAAACACAACACTATTTACATTAGCACCCACAAAAACTAAATACTTAGGTATAAATCTATGAAATTTTTATTAGATTTATATGAGGAAAATGCTAATGAGCAAAATAAAAAAAGAACTAAACAAATAGATATTCCACGGTCATGGATAGAAAGACTCAACTGTCCAGTTGTTAGTTCTTCCCAGCTTGATCTTTAGATTCTACTGCAATCCCAATCAAAATCCTGGTATGGTAGACATTAACAAACTAATTGTAAAGATTATAGAGAAAAGCAAAAGATACAGAATAGCAACCATAACATTGAAGGAAAATAGCAAAGTTGGAGGACTGACACTACCTGACGTCAAAATTTACTATAAAGCTTCTGTGTGGTACTGGGATAAGAACAAATATATAAAACAAGAGAACATACTAGAGAGTACAGATACGGACCCACATAAATATAGTCAAGAGATTTTTGACATAAGAGTAAAGAAAATTTAATGGATAAAAAAAATAGTATTTTCCATAAATGGTGATAGAACAACTGGACATCCTCAAAGCAAAAAAAAAAAAAAAAAGTCTAAACACAGACACTTTATGCCCTTTACAAAAATTAATTCAAAATGGATGCAGATCTAGATATAAGGTGCACACATCTCCTAGAAGATAATAAGGAAAAATCTAGATAACTATGACCTTGGGTTAGGTGATGATTCTATAGATACAACACTAATGGCACAAGCCATGAAAGAAAGAATCCATAAACTGAACTTCGTTACAATTAACCATTTCTTCTTGCAAAAGATACTGTCCCTGATAATAATGTGTCAAAGAAGTTTATCAGTTGTAACAAATGTACCACTCTGGTGGGAACTGTTGATAATGTGGGAAACAATGCATGTGTGGGACAGGGGTATACGGAAAATCTCTGCATTCCTCTCAATGTTGCTGAACCTGAAAAAGAGAGACAAATACCTACATATCCCAGGGTGGATGGGGAAGCTTGTGAAACATGTGACATGTAAAAAGAATCCTAACTTCAAAAAATATCTGAACTCTGATTTGGGTTACCTTTTTTTCTAAAAATATAGTTGAATTGTCTTACATTTATTTAATCTGTCACAGAATAACAATGATAGCAAAAAACAGCAGCAGTGTAATAAAAATAATATTAGTGAACATTTTTTTATAAAGGGCCATCTCTTAAGCACCATATACATTTTTTAAAATAATGACAACCTCCTAGAAGATTCTATGTGTTTAATTGTATTATCATCTCCAACCACAGATGAGAAAACAGAACTAACAGATTTAACCCTTTCCAAGTTGTGACAGCTAACGTGTGGTAGAGGCTAATCTGGAATCTGGTAATCCAGGTCCAAGACTCAAGTCTTTAATCAGGCCACTACAGTGTCTCCATTTCCTCTTGGATACATACATAAATGGAATGATTGCAAGGATTGCCTGGGGTGAAATCTGTGGAAACGTTTATCACATAAACTGTGGTTGAGGTTTGGTTTTATATTGTCTCTGCTTCTTTTAATGTCAAATATTCAGGGACATCATTACAGACTCGGGTTATTGAACTTGGTTTTAGCATATTTTTATCATCAGATCCTAAAAACCTGTGTGTGTCTAGTTTCCCTTAGAATAGGTGGTCTGAGGATTTAGCCACTTTGTAGTGCATTGCTTGTTTTTTTTTTTTTTTTAATCAAAAATTCTTTAAGAGTTTTTGGCTATGATATACATAGTTTTATGTGTATTATCTGATAGAATACCTAGAAAAATTACCGCACTTCTGCCCTTGGGTGCTGAACTGAGACTTCTGTGCATAGTTAATACGTCTACTGACAAAATTCCTGCTAGCTATTGGACTATAAAGTAATTGTGATTCTTGGTAGAAAAGGCTCTGTGCCAATAAATATGTCCTATAGGTCAACGAGATGAATTTTAGAATGCAATATTGATAAATCTATTTTGGGTACAGAGTTCTTTCTTCCTGTACTCCTTGATCTTGAGATGTTGTACTTGCAAATATTGTTAATTAAATGGAATTAGAAAGGAATAAAATCATGTTAAATGTGCTGTAAGACAAAGATGAATAACTAAAACGGCCCTTAAATATGAATTTCCTCTTTACTCAGTTGGATTAATTTCAAATACTTATATGTGGAGATGGTTTGCATATACAAAAAGAAAACAAGAAATTATAGTACCATCTGAAAATTTGGAAATTCTAATTTCAGGCATTTTAATGTGTTACATAGAATTTTAATTTTGTGTATTAATGTGATAGTTGCTGTTGTATTTTGCCAGATTATTTTATCACTTGTCATAAATGGATACCTTTTGTATATCAGTGTAGGGGCTAAGAGTAGGCTGCCTCAAAATGTGCAACTTTGGCATAAAGATTATTTCAAATTAAAAGTAATAAAAACCCAGCAAATGCAGGAAAGGCTCTCTGCCTCCCCTTCCGCTGCCTAAATTTACATTGGAAAGGAGAGCCTGGAATGGGAGGAGAAGTATTAACAGAGACTCCCCCTTACCTAAGGAACTTATCTGCATTAACAGAGCAACCTTATTTTCCCCAAACATACCTTTCACCTTCTTGCTAATGAGTTTTCTCCCCTGTCCTCTGGCTCCTACCCCTCTCCTTAGCTCATATAAGCTTCATATTACCTCACTGTCTTTGGAATTTCATGAGTTGGTGGATTCCCCATACATACACCCATTAAATTTAATTTTTCTCTTGTTAATCAGTCTCATGTCACTTTGATTCTAAGTCCAGTGAGAAGGTCTACACAGCAGAGGAAGTTCTTCCTCCCCAACATCAGGAAGCAACAATTTTAATTTATAAGCCAAAATATCTTAAAGAAAATTTTCTGAACTTTATGTTTTTACTGTTAATATTCTTCCCGACAAAATGTTAATAGAACCCTACGGAAATTCTCATGAAGACAATAAAGATACTCTGTCAAGGCAAGATTTGGGTACAATCCAAATCATTCTGCTTACGATTTAAAATATGAAATAATTCAGAGTAGTACAACAAATCCTTTAAAATAAAGCAAATAAAGGTTATAAAGTAGAATTCAATTTTAAGGCATAAAACTAAGAAATGATGGATTTTAATTACTTTGGAAAAACATTATAAGTTGTGTAAATGTACTTCTTCAAATGTATCAAGCTAAGGAGAAATGTTTTTCTAAAGATATAAAAATGCTATAAGGCTCAGTCAAATCACTTATCAATCAACCATAAATCTCACATTAGTTTTTGACTCACCAAAAAATGGTGTTAAGAAACTGTTCTTTGCTATAATGCCTTTGAATTTATGGTGGAAAAACACAGAGGACACTTGCATGCATATAAGATATTGTTTCATTTTATTAATATAAATTAAATAATTAAATCCTTTGCCTACTTTTCCATTCCACAATACTTGTAACACAATACTTTAATAGCTCAAGGTCAGGAATATTTTTTTTCTTCTGATGAATGGCTGGACTTCCCTTTACTAGATATGGAGAGAGCTCAGTGAAATTCTGATTTATAAATACGTGGCATTCAGAGAGAAATTCTGTACTCCCTTATGTTGACTTTGCTGGGAGACAATTCTCCAATTCTCCATGCTGTCAATACATATTTCGTGACAGCTTTTTTTTTTTTTTTCCCAAGCTATCTTTAAAAATATGTCTACAGAGCAAAGAGCCTAGAAAAAGAGAGAGATTGTATATCCTGCTTGGGCAAAGGACCAAATTTTTTTTTTTTCATGACTAGAGTAATAAACTTGTACAATCCTCACCACTTCTCTCCAAAACAAAGGTTGTACAGGTTTTCCAGCAGACTCTGTACAAGATTAGGGGCTTCCAAAACTCTGGATTCCTCACCTAAGACATAATCCACTATTGGGAAAACAAGCTACTGGACTACTGCTCGTCATCCCCCTGGGAATCTGGGGACAAGGGCATGAAGTCTCATTGTTTGCAGAAACAAAGTCCTCTGTCTCTCACTCAGAAGTCTTGTGCATTCTACCACCATTTATGAAACTGGCAAGTAAGGAAATCTTAAAATTTTCACAACTTTTGACAAATGCTCCTCTTTAAGAACCCTGTTTTTTGCCTTGACTACATTTTTAAAAATACTTTTACATCTTCCTAAGTCTCTTTTGGAAGTAGGTCACTTATAAATAAATGCAATCTCAATGCCAACTGTAGTATCATATCCAAAAATCCTTCTTACAGTTTATCTGTACAGTGAATCTCATGGCTTATTATTTCATGAACTTTATTCCCAACTTAGGAGGAAAAAAAAAAAGAAAAGAAAAAAAAACTGCATGGTCTGGTCTCCTCTCTCAATTCTGCAGTATAATTTGATATTGTAAGCTAACGAGGCAGTATAACAAACTTTAAATTAAAAGACTCAGAAGCAAGAAATTCTGGGTTCAAATCCCAGATTTGCAACTTGTTTTATTTAGGGCAATTAACTTACCTTCACTGTCCATCAATCTCCCTATCAGTCATTAAATGATAAATCTCTTCATTCTTTGTATCAATACCCACTTCATTGTGTTATTATGGTTTTATAAACATAAAGTTATCATGTGAAACAGTGGCTGCCACATGGTAAGTATACAAAATATCCATTATTAATAGTTTAATAATTTATTATTGTCTTGCCATAATATTTTGGTGGAAGAAAAATAATTTAAATTAAAACTGTATGCTTTACATCAGTGTTTTGTAGTAAATATTTCTTTGATGATAGTTATATTCATATTCTGGGTTGTCCCATGCAGTAATCATTAGCTAGTAGTTACTAACTACAAGGAACTGACCTTTTAATTGTATATACCATCAATCAATTCACATTTAAATAACAACGTTTGCCTAATGACTATTGAATTGAACAGCACAGCTTTAGAGCCTACATATACATTGTTCACATTCCTTTATTTTGTGATCTTATCAATACAGATTTTTAAATATGCATCCCAAATACAGTAACCTTTTGAGTAAAAGAGAATATGTTAAAAAACTGATACACTTTGTACTGGCTTAGAAATTCCATGTATTGTTTTCTGTACTTTTCTGTAATTCTGCAACTTTTTAAAGAAATTGTTACCCTTTGCTCACAATGTTCTAAAGTATGTGACATAATTCATGTACCTGCTAAAATAAAAATCTGTACTTCTGTCTTTCCTTTACAGTAAACTTGAAGAGAAAACATTAAAATATGAAGAGGAAGAATTTGCATGGTTATTAGGTAAAACATAATTATGACTCTTTGAATAGATAGAAAAGGCTATTAATCTGCTTTACAGAGACCAGAGATTCTGCTACAGGTCAAGGATTGTGGTGTTGTGCGGTTGTAATTCTATTGTTGTTTTTAAGGACTTGGGAAAGCAAAAAGTTGAAAAAAATGGAGGGGTGGCGGCGGAGGGAAGAAGTTGGAACAAAGTTGACAACCAGAGGCAGGAAAACATTTGGAGTCAAATTTTAAAAGATGAATGCTTCATATTAGTTGTAAGTTAAATGTTTTACTGAACAGCTATATATAATGGCCCATCACTGTTCTTTTGATCCTTTAGTGAAAATCCACTCTACCTACAATGTATAAATGTTGGGAGGGTAGCCTAGGCAGAGACTTACTAAAGTAATTAAAATATCGCTGTATCTCCAGCTTTGGTTTTCTTTTTCAATATTACTTTGGCTATTCAGAGTCTTTTCTGGGTCCATACAAATTTTAGAATTATTTGTTCTAGCTCTGTGAAGAATGCTGGTGTTATTATACTGTTAGTGGAATGCAAACTGGTACAGCCACTCTGGAGAACAGTATGGAGTTTCCTTAAAAAATTAAACATAGAACTATCCTATGGCCCAGCAACCACACTAGTAGGTATTTATCCAAAGGATAAAAAAATGCTGATTCAAAAGGGTATATGCACCCCAATGTTTATAGCAGCACTATGAACAATAGCCAAATTATGGGAAAAGTCTAAATGTCCATCAACTGATGAATGAAGAAAGAAGATATGGTGTGTGTGTGTGTGTGTGTGTGTGTGTGTATACACACACACACACATATACATATATATACATATATGTATATGTGTATGTGTGTATATGTGTGTATATACATATGTATATACACACAAATACACACATACATACACACACACACACAATAGAACATCACTCAGCGATCAAAAATAATGCAATCTTGCCATTTGCCATAACATGGATGGAGTTAGAATGTATTATGCTCAGCGAAATAAGTCAGAGAAAGACAAATATCATGATTTCACTCATAAGTGAAACTTAAACACAGCAGATGAACATAGGGGAAGGGAAGCAAAAATAAGATAAAAACAGAGAGGGAAGCAAACCATAAGAGACTTAAATACAGAGAACAAACAGAGTTGCTGGAGGGGTGCTGGGTGGCAGAGTGAGCTAAATGGGTGATGGGCATTAAGGAGGGCATTTGTTGATGAGCACTGAATGTTATATGTAAGTGATGAATCACCAGATTCTACTCCTAAAACCATTATTATACTATATGTTAATTAACTTGGATTTAAACAAAATATAAATGAATAAAATATTAATTAATTATTAATTAAATGTAAATATTGTTATAAAAGAAAAATAAAAACTGATCAACTATAATGAAATTTTTAAATAAATTCATTTGGAGATTTAATTGGTAGAATTTTTAATAACAGTGACATTCTGCAAATTGATCCTTAGTAAACTGAGAGTTTTCAGTTGAAATGGATATGGACAGAATTCCAGTAGCTGACTTTCTAGAGAAAGAAAGCACCTAGGATGCAACTTTTTTTTACTTAAGACAGACATAATGCTTTTATTCCTAAAATACCTATCTGTTCTATTCAACATGAGTACACTGCTATGTGTTTAAGATGTAGATTAGAATAATAATTTATACAGTAATATATAACTCAGTAGTAAGTTAATTAACAAAAATCAATGATGGTATAATCCAAAAGGTCCAGGGAAGGGGCACTTGCCATTACAGAAAATAATTTACTATAGAGTAGAAAATACCTAACAATATTAGTTATATAGGTGTGTCAAAAAATATTTTTTTATTCCTACTTATAAAATATCCTACAATGTGGTATTATTATTCTGTTTGTGTTTTTATTTTTTTGGTTTGTTTTTATATGTTTATTTTTGAGAGAGAGAGAGAATACAAGCAGGGGAGGGACAGAGAGAGAGGGAGACAGAGGATCCGAAGCAGGCTCAGTATTACAGAAGAGCCCAATGTGGGTCTTGAACTTACCAGCCACAAGATCATAACCAGAGCTGAAGCCAAAGTCAAACACTTAACTGACTGAGTCACCCAGGAGCCCCTCTGTTTGTGCTTTTAAAGGACATACTGTTTAGTGATGGAGACCAGGAAATAAATGCAAATGGAGTGTCACGTGTAATCAAAAGTGAGAGATAACTTTCTGTTGAGTTATTCATGAAAGTCTAGGTGTATGTGGTAGCTTTTGAGCTGGAAGTTAAAGCTTAAGTAGTGTTTTGGCACAAAGAATTCACAGGAAAGATCAGGGATTGCGGAATAATAAATGAAGACTAGGAATCTGAAATTATAGATTATTATATAGAAAATTTATCCATACCCAGATGTCTTTCCCTTTTACTCCAGTGACCCAAGTTAATAAGCAGGGGCACAATAAAATATTTAAACAAAAATGCAAACAAAATAAAACCCACTTTTAATCAAGAGTGAATTGTTATATTTGAGAATGTACCAATTTTCTATTCGCCTTGTTATGGGAAAGTTTTCTGTAGGAGTGCTACACAACACAAAGGACTTTATAGTTGCAATTTTCTTGTAAAATGTTAGACATGGAAATAAGCCATATCCACAAATCTCACTGAATTATGCTAAATAAGCTTTAATTAGTAATACTTTGGGGCAATGTTTATGAACACTTAAAAATTCAATGGTATAATTACATATGTTGCTCTGTGATTGTTTAGGAAACAAATGATACAATGGCAGAATAATTTTCATGATAAATGCTTCTCAAATGGCCAGGCTGTTCAGAAAAACTTACACATATTTTCCTTTAAGAATACAATAAAAATTAGCAGAAATATGGAAAATTCTAAGTACTGATATATAGTGAGTTGGCTTAAAATACTAAAAACCCATAGATGTAATTTATGAATAGTATTCAAAAGAATTATTCAAAGCAAGAAAATACATTTGTAAAACTTTTGAATATTAACAAGAATGCATGTAGAGTGTATAAATATGCATAATTTTTACTTCAAAAATATATGAAGAGGGAATGAGAAGTAAATAAGAAAAAATGTTTCAGTGAATTAATAAGTCAGTCTGGAATGTTTTTCCTATCATGTTAATCTACACATATTTTTTAACAATGACACAGCACTTTTGTTTAACATTTAAGACTGAGCAGGGTAATTGTTCTTTCTAACACCGGTAAAATGAATGTAAAGGGGACTGTTAAGTTTGAAATTTCATAGGGACCAAGATAGGGGTAGAGAATGTGACAGAAACAAAATTTTTAAATCTGAAAGGCAGATGGATGGATGGTAATGGCAAACAGCAAACCCAAGGTACTGAAAACAAAATGGTTTTTGGAAGAGTTGGAAATATGCAAGGCTGAAGAATGGATAATATTAGGTGTTTCTTAAGAAATATCAATGTGGGGCTAGAAAGAGAAGTGGCTAAAAATCTGTTGTAAAAAACAGATCTCAAGGCCTCCCGCTCCCTCCTTCATATGACAGAAGCTTGGAGGTATACTTTCTGGGGGGAAAAAAACAACTATAAATGCTTTTATATATCTATGACTCAGACACATGCCCTTTCCCTTCACTGGGTGTTATGACAGTGGTAACCAGTCATATACTAGCTATAGGAAAATGGAATGTTTTTGTCTGAGTCATCTGAGCATACAGAAGAAACAGACAAAGATATTTAAAAATTCAGAGTTGGCCAAAGAAATATTTCAACCAAATGCCCTATGGTAAAGAGGTAAAAACTATTAGCCACCACTACTGCAAAACAACACACACACACACACGCGCACACACACACACACACACACACACACACACACACACAGAGAGAGAGAGAGAGAGAGAGAGAAATTCTGAATCATTTTATAGATACCATGAATAATGGACTATCAAGCATTTGAGAAGAGTCCACATCAGGAAAGACTGAGACCAGTTAACAGAATCTGAATGAAATTTAGTATCTTTAGGAGAGAAAGGACAAGTAATGTCTTGAGAGAGAAATATATTGCATCCATGAAAAAAGGAATGTATACAACACAAAGTGAAACAAATTCAAAATATGAAGATCAGAAATTAAAACACACACATATGAGATAGGATAAAGGGATTATTGATGATCGGTTCATAAAGTCCATTATGCAATGACAATTTCAGAAAAGGAGAGCAGGAAAAATAGATTAAAGGAGAGTTTACAATAAATATATACTAGAAATGAAGAATGAGTGTTTACAGATTGAAAAAGACTACTAAGAGCCAAATATTTCATTTAAAAAATGTGCACATGAACTCAAAATATTGTAAAATTGAAGACTACAAGGGACAAAAGAAAGATGCTAAAAGCTTCCAGAAAAAAAGTAAAAAGCCCACATATAAAGAATAGAAATTAGAACAGCATCAGATTTCTTGTTAACATTGCTAGTACCCAGCAGACAGGTAAATGTCTTCAAATTGTGAGTGGTGAATTGTTTTCCTGTTAAATTTGATACACATCACCTATGAACTGTAAATTTAGACAACTAACATAGCCCAAAACCAATATGCCCCTTTTCAGGAGTTTGCTGAAGATTCTGCTAAAATATGAAACCAAATAAAGAAGGAAGATGTAAATTCTATGTAACAGGGAATTCCATACAGAAAGAAAATTCCCAGGATCATGACAGATCCCAGGGAAAGAGGTGTGCATCAGGCTTAGACAGTATCCCATCCAGCTACCCAGCAATGCCAAGGGAGCCAGGCAATTTACATCTTCATAACTTGAGAGCATGCATGCTACAGAGGATAGTTTAGCATCCAATTAGCAAGAGATACACCGAGAACAAAACAATGAAAATGAAATAATTATCAGTAGCTATTAAAAAATTTTAAAAAAATGCAGTCATGTATATACTACATGGCTCAGTTGTAAGTAAAGTATTATAGACACATAATGAAGTAAACACTAATGAATGCATAGTCTAACAAAAAGTAATTGTATAAAGCTATTGGAGAATATATTGTGTGTGTGTGTTTACATATGGGGGTGTGTGAATGGATGTCCCTCTCTCATAATATTAGTTCATAATAGCTCAAAATCAACAAAAATGAGAGGTATATTTTCTTATTTATAGTTCTATAATTTTATCAGTGACTGTCATTTTTTCAATATTCCATAAATTTCTGTCTAATAAATTTTAAAATCCAAAGACGTTTTTATAGATTTTTCATTACTCAAAATTATTACTTATAAAAGACCCATAATGATGGTAATATGGAGATAAAAATGTTGGTGATAGTTTATAAGATTTAAGGCTTGACCACCCCTTCAAATTATCTGAAAACTGTGCAATAATGGAGCACTGTAGTTTTCTTAGCTTGGTTCAAAAAACAAGAGAGAGAGCTTGTTATTAACAATGGATTACTATGGATAATGATATTCCAAGAGATTTTTAAGCAAAAGTAATAAAAGAGAAAGTGTAGGAAGGGGGAATAATAAGAACTTGATATAAATGATGTATTATTAGTGAGAGATGTAACATGAATTAACTTCCTTCCATGGTAGAGAGAAGGAAACATACTCTAGTCTATCTATCAGGGAATATTATATATTTTTTAGCATACCCAGACAGAATCTCCTAAAATTCACAGAAGAGTAGACAATTCCATTTAAATAAAACAATAATTTTAGTTCCTTATACAGACATCCATTTGAAAATTATACTTAGATTTTCTTGGGGCGCCTGGGTGGCGCAGTCGGTTAAGCGTCCGACTTCAGCCAGGTCACGATCTCGCGGTCCGTGAGTTCGAGCCCCGCGTCAGGCTCTGGGCTGATGGCTCAGAGCCTGGAGCCTGTTTCTGATTCTGTGTCTCCCTCTCTCTCTGCCCCTCCCCTGTTCATGCTCTGTCTCTCTCTGTCCCACAAAAATAAATAAATAAACGTTGAAAAAAAATTTATGAAAATTATACTTAGATATTCTAATGTGAGAACATACTTTCTAATATGCAAAAAATACAACACTTAGAAAATGCTTTCTTCCAAATTGGTCCTTTCTGGACAATGACTTACTCAAAATGATAGTTAATCACAAAAAATAATGCATTATAATATATAACCTGTGGTAGAGTCAAGGTGAATTCTGTAGTGATAATCAAGAAGTAATAGATCACGACTTGACTTATCCAGAGAGTTCCAGTTTAATTTCAGAAGAAATTATCAGAATTGTTAAAATTACCAGCTGCCCATAAAGAAAAAAGTTAATAAAGTGAATCAATGCATACAAACAAATCAGATGAGCAAATCATCTCAGCAGGCAATGCTAGTAGTTTGATTCTGTGAAGAGAAGCTGGCTAGGAGTTATCAATAGTAAAAGAATTAACAGCATATTAATTTAATCCATTTTAATAAGCTGTGGTTAATAAGCAAATTCAGGTTTGGGACAAAGTCATGTTGCATAATGGGGAAAATACGTGCAGTTATACACATATTAGAAGGCTACAAAATTTGCATTAGTCATGCATGATAGATAGACAGGTTATTTACAGAATTCAGTGGATTCAAGGGGTATAGAGACCAAGCTGGGAATACCATTGAGGTATCAACAGTTATGATTAAACCACTAGATTCTCATGCTTATCAACTGATTTATATCTAAGAAAATTATTAGTGAAGCTGAGGTCTAGAGTATCTCAGTTAATATAAGGTTCAGAGTTTTCCAACAACAAATTATTAGTAGGCCTTGGTATACAATCTAAAGAAGGCAGAAGCAGGGGAAATGAAAGGAGAGTTGACATATAGCTTTTCATCATCGTTCTTTTTGAATTTTTCTTTTTATTCCCAGTTGCCATATATTCTAAAAAGATTCCCCATTTAAATGTTTAGGTAACATTTACAGTCTTCCTTTTCCTAAAGATCCACAGGCAACAGCAATTCACTTTGCTCTTATAGTCTGCTTCTGCTATATGAATAATTTTTTCAGTTCAAAGTTTTTTACCAATCTATTTTTTTAAGTGGTAAGTATGATGTCATAGCAATTGGTTCTTGATTTAGATCAAGTGCAATGTCTATATCTGGGCCACTTTATAAGAAGAAGTATGTAGTATAGCATGGCATGGAAAATCGATGTGTGTCAGATTCATGTCCCAAACCTAAATAGAACAACTGTTATGCCTGAAATTTACAACATCATTTTCAGAAGACACTAGTATTCCTATTAAGCAGTTTAAAAATTCTGATAAGATTTTTTGTATTTATTTCTTAATAAAATTCATTTTTCATAGTTTCAGAAAACAGAAAAATTGAGAATATAGTAAAAAGGTTCCCTATAACTTACACCCAGTTTACTCTATTATGAACATTTTACATTAATGTGGTATATTTGCTATGATTAGTGAACCAATCTCATTATATTATTCAAATTAAAGTCCATATTTTATTCAGATATCTTTAGTTTTTATTTTAACTCCATGTTCTTTTTGTTCTAAGAGCCCACTCAAAATACCATCATTTAATTGTCCTGTCTCCTCAGGATCCTTGGGCCTGTGACTGTTTCTCAGACCTACCTAGTTTTTTACCAAGGTAAAATTCTATAAAGTTCTATATTATAGAATGCCCCTCAAGTGGGATTCAACTGATATTTTTTCCCAATTAGTTAGGTGTTTCAGGGAGGAAAAACCTCCTTGTTTGGTTGAAAATCAATGAAGTCAGTAAAATTATTTTTAACTAGATAACAAGATATACTTTCATTTTTTGAATCCCAGAAAACAAGGATTTTCTACATATTTCTTGTCTTGTCAACATTTCTACAAAAACAATAAGCTTTGAAATCGTCTGCTTGAAAGACCCGAAATGGTCTCTTGGCTTACGATAAGCTCAATGCAACAATATATCACAAACATTTAGGCTCATTTTCTATCTGAGGGCATATGCCAAACTCTTGGAGAGAGTTTTTCAAACTCCATTTTCTCTTTGGCATTCAGGAAAGGAAAATAAAATGAAATTTGAAAGAAACTAAGATGTAGCCAGTAGAAGATGCAGCTAGGTAAATTCCGACTCAATGAAATGTGAGCTTCAAAGCCTACTCAACTACTGAGGACAGGAAGAACATTTGCCCACCTGGTAATGTGGCAGAGTGCCTCCAGCATAACTTGAAGGCAATGAATGCCCCCTATTCAAAATACCTGTAAGCAAACAAGCAATTCCTTGTTTGGACTACCCTTCCTGCTCCTGCCCCACTGCAGGGGCTTGTGATAAGCAGGAGTAAGGAGAAAAGAAATCAAGAGAAATAAAAAAGGGGGAGCGGGTGATGTACCTACACTGTATCTAAAACCACTTCCTGGAAGAGTAGACCGATCCAAAGTGTGGAAGTACTGAAGAAGCATATGGGACAGAGCTAATCAATCTCAGAACCACTGACGTTTGCAACCAGACAAGTCTTCCCTGTGGGGCTGTTCCGTGCTTTGCAGGATGTTTTGCGGCATCCCTGGCTTCTACACATAAACACTAGTAGCTAAATTCTGCCCCTGCCACCCCCTCCCCCAGAGTTGCTAAACCAAAAATGTTTCCTCACATTGTGCAATGTGCCATGTGGGACAAAACTGTCTCTCTTTTTTTCTTTGAAAGCCAGTGATATAAACAGAAGTAACCTGAAGTCCATACACTTTGAAGTTCCAGTCTTAAAAAACATAGCTTTGGGGGCAGAAAAAGAGGGAGAAATGTCAGGAGTACTATTCTAACAATTGGTTGATGGAAGAGAAAATAATTAAAAAGGGGGAAAAATGTGGAAAATCTCAAAAGACAGACATAATTCAGAGAACACACAATCTCTTTCCCAATGTCTGAAAAAAATATATACCCATTAAAGAATCTGGACTTTCCTACCTGGTCAGAAGTAAATGTCATTAAACTTGAAAACTTGTATACTACTCAAATTTGACCAAAGGAATAGGGGAAAAAATAAATCCAGGAAAAGTGATTTTTAAATATCAGGAAATGAGATATAATATGCTGCAAGGAATGAAACACTTTCCCTGAATAAAATCACTATAAAAACAAGACAACTGTAAGATGACTTTCAAACAATTAAGCATATTCAGTATATTATATATATAGTAAATAATTATATATAAATATATTTAGGGATAGGAAAAAGTCACAATGAGTCAGGGAAAAAAAGGGGAAAAAAAAGGGGAAATTAAAATGAAAAGATAGTTCATTAAACTCAAGAAAGAAATGAAAGAAAAAGGGAATGTGATCTTCCTTTTCCAAACTTATTTACCTCACAAGGCACCAAAGAAAGGAAATATAAAACTTTCAGTTATATATATATATATACATATATATTCAGTTTATATATATATATCAGTTATATATATATCAATCAGTTATATATATATATTTCAGTTATATATATATTTATATATATATATTCAGTTTTATATAAAGACTAAATTGCAATAGAGAATAGATTAATTACAATTTCATAAAGGGCATTGAAGGAAAGCAAAACTACAACTAAGAAAATAAAAAGAGATAAGGACAGAGGTAAAATATCTATACTAAATCCTGCTGCCACACATGGAACATGTACCTCTCTTGTTTCAAAAAGACACTCTGATGTGTCATGTATTTGGTTAAGGTTTTCACAACCTCAGTGATACTGGCATTTTGGACCATATACTTCTTGTTGAGAGAGGAGTGGTAATCGTGTGAAATGTAAGATCATTAGCTGCACTCCTGGCCTCTAATCATTAGATGTCAGTAGCCACCCCCAACAAAATATCTCTAGATACTGCCAAATGTCCTGGGGCCGGGGGAGGATAAGCATTCCCAGCTGATGACCACAGACTTAACTTACCTCACTAGATGTCAAAGAGTAGAAATTAAACAATGTTGTATAGTCAATAGAGCAATGAATGATATAAATAGAATAGAAACAGAACTAAACAATATGGAAAATTGTTTTATGACAAACTCACATTGCAGAGCAGGGAAAATGTTTCTTAATGAACGGTTTTATGTCAACTACTTATACCTATTTGAAACAACATGAAATTGAACTTCTTTCCCTAGTCATAAAACTAATCCAAAATAACGAAATCATAAAAGTGAAAGAATGTGAGTATAAAAATTATACATTGTAATATAGAATAATAATACCATAAATAAGATAAGCAATGTTTCTTACAGAAGATATAAAAACTACCTACTGTAGGGGCACCTGGGTGGCTCATTCGGTTGAGCAATCGACTATTGATTTCGGCTCAGGTCATAATCACAGGGTTGTGGGACTGAGCCCCATGTCCAGCTCTGTGCTGAGCATGGAGACTGCTTAAGATTCTCTCTCGCTCCCTCTGCCCTTCTCCCTAGCTCATGTGCTCCCTCTCTCTCTCTCTCTCTCTCTCTCAAAAATAAAAAAAAAAAAAAACCTACTATAAATGATAAGATTGGTACATTTAAGCACAGCTGAATAATAAATTCTATTTATATACAGACACAATAAAGGAAATTAAAAATCAGGTCATAAAATATTAGTTAACAGTATAAAGATGGATGATAGATAGACAGATAGACAGACAGACAGGCAGGCAGATAGGACAGACAGCTGTAGATATAGACACAGATTTCCTGACAGATCATGTAGAAAACAAATCAGAATACACAAAGTTTTTTTTAGAGAAAGAAAAAAGACAAAACCAAAACAGTATCAAGTGTTGGTAGGGTGTGGAAATAGAAACACAGGTTTTTATTGGAATTTAAGTGGCATAATGAGTTCTGGAAGTAATTTGGGATTTTCCGGAAACACTGAGGTAAAGCTATATGAAGAATGATGAAGAACTTTCCTTTTCCCCACTGATCTCAGTAAAACATTGTGCCACACTGTTGCTCCTAACCCCTCCCACTAATCTTAGAAAGTAATTCCTTAATTTCAACTTCGAAGGTCCTTCATCCTATCCCATGATAAATACAAGCTAAGTTCCCCATATTTTCCAAGATTTTGAAGAGAGATCAAACACAGAATAAAACTAACTTTGACTTTCCTTTATCTAAACTATAAATTCTTCAGGACACTTGCTGCCTGACACAACAGTACTCTGAAGCTGTTTTTACCTTGCAGTTCTCTTCATAAAGGGCTAAGCTAACCACTTTTGCTTGGATTTTCTCTTTCATTAATTGTGATCCAGAAATACTACTTTTATGAACTCCTCAAAAACGTCTACTGTGTTAGAGAAAAAAAAAATCTTTAAATAATATTTACTGTGGTCCTGTTTCTCACAACATCAACTGGAAAAAAATGCAAGTATTATTCAATAGTAAATGGATTAATACTCTGTGTGAGATTAAATATTACTCCGAAGTTTAAAAAACGTGGATAGTTCTATTTAGCTATGATAAATTGGAACAAACATTTAGTGCAAAATGAATCACAGGAAAATACCTATAATACAGAGTCAAAATACACAACATCAGACACTATATGGTTATAGGCACCAACATATATGCGAAACAAATAAAGAAAACCAATGTGAGTATAAAGACAGTTTTGGAATAATGGTTTTCACTGTGAGGCCGGAAAGGAGATGTAATCATGAAGGGAGACGTGGGTGATGTTTCAAAGATCATGATTACATCCTAGTCCCTAAACGGATGCCTTTTTTTTTTTTCTATATATCCCACATTATTTACAAATACTTTTGTATCTACTCTATATTTAAGAAAGACTTGCAACCAAAATAAAGAATTAACCAGAAAAAATAGTTATCCAGAGAGAATTTAAAAGGAAGGAAGAAAAGAGAGGAGTGGAAGAAGAAAGGACAGATTAATTCATATACCTCTTATGTGGATTAAAAATGATAAATTCTGGAAAAACCTATTAAAGTGCAGTCATCATTTTATCTTTTTGCAACTTCAGCATTTGCTTCCTAAACTTCATCTTTTTCTTCAAAGGGCAATTCATAGTCAGAACCCATTATAACATTGTCCATAGGACTCTATGCCCTGAGACTGACTTAGTGTGAAAAAAAAAAAAAATGTTTACAAAGCTGTCTTTTGCTGTCTATTTTCTATTATATGATGGAATAGCTTCATGTTTAATTAGTTTCCACACTCAGGATTGTTAAAGAGATTCCATTATATGAAGAATACTATTTATACACAATATTGCTTTTATTAGGGATCATTCAATTAATAGAGATTTATTTATGACAATTTAAAATGAAAAATAATTGCATTTTTAGACATTTAAGGCTCTTAAATTCTAATACGGCATATGATAATCCAGTTGGATAGTTGCTCACTAAGAATGGAATGAAATATCCTGAGTAAATGTATTATCCAAAGGCCATACCACTACTATTAAATGCTGTATTTTGCCATTACCAAACTGGATTAGAAGCATGAAATCTTTCTTCATTATAAGCAATAAAAGCAATTTGCCTGAACCTATTACAATATGTCTAATTTATTAACCATACCTTGAAGTACAATATGCTTAATAATTTATACTTTTGAACTACTTCTTTGTGTCTTTTATTTTTTTAAAGAGAAACATAACTGCCGGCATACGGAAGAGTCATTATTCTAATTAGAAAAATACTGAAGGCTTAGAGTTCATTCAACAAATCAATATTTAATTAGCAATGTGTCAAACTGCAGATACCTGTTACTATAGTATATGTTACTAAAATGAGATGTTCGTTTATCATTGATGTAGCTGTGAAGAGTAGGTCACAGACATCCAAATAAAAAGGGAATTAAGTACCCACATGGCACTGGCAAATGGCCAAAATCCCTCTTCTACTATGACCTCAATAATGGAAATATGTCATCAGTTTTCTAAACAAAGCGTTTCAGCTTTTGTCATTTTTATAGTTGGCCTTGTATGTGTGACTAAAAGAGCTTAACGGTGGTAAAATCACAGAGTAGAGTTTCACTGACTTCTATTAACTCAGATATTTATTTTTAATATTCTAACCTTTTAATAAGAAAAGACGTCCATAAGAAATTTCAGTTTTTGTATTCTTTATGTGCTTTAATGCATTTATATGATTACTACAGATTTAATGCATTTATATGATTACTACAGATAAGGAAATCAATTATTTCTCTTACCCTTGAAAAACAAATCAATGTTAATGTCAAGTGAATTTCCCAGCGTGAAGCAAGTTGGATGTGAAAAGTAAAAAATTTTTAAAAATGAAAAAAAAGAAACGAATGTTCATTATTTGTGGACTACACAGAAGGAATACTGATTATGTAAATACTATTTTTACAGTCTCATTTTATATTGAACATACCTCTTTAGAAATAGTGTAAGCTAATGTGCACATTCAAAAATGTATATATATTTAATTACACTTAATGAATCAATGAATACATTTATTGAGCACTAGTAGTATGTGATTTATATGAGATAATGCATTTGCATATAAATGATTTTCTAACTTGTATGTTATATGATAGAATACTGTACAGAATGTAATAATGTAATAATCATATTTATTTCAAAATATTCTTGTATTATATTCATTAATATGTTTATAGTACTTGCAATAATACCTGTTAAGTGAGTGCCTGATAAATACCAATGTATCATTTATCATTTCTTCACTGCACAAGGTTTGATTGAACAGAGCAAGAGTTAACATATTTCACATTACAATTTTATAAAGTTAATTAAAAGACTACCATAAAATAGCTGTCATTACTTTTTGTAATCGCTAAACGTTTAGCAATAGGTTTTTAAGATTTAAATGGAAAAGTAAGATGTCTATCAACATGTATGTATATCTCATGCTCCCTCTATGCCCACATTTACATTATATTTATTAATCTACCTGCTTGAGAACAATGGCTATTCAGTGCACATTATGCTATCTTACTTCTCTGATGTTTTTCTTAATAGTAAAGGACACGGGAAAGGTGAGAACTAGAAAGAGACAATAAATCCATTAGACTAATAACATGTGAAACCAATGAGAGGGTTTCTAAAAGGAGTAGCCAAATTAATCAATATAGCAGGGAGTCTAGCTTTAGCTAATATCCCTGGGTTATATTAGTAAAGTTAGTTTCTCTGACAGGTGGCAGAAAAAGTGAGAATTGCATGAGAGAAAGTTTATGTTAATATATCTTGTAATATTTCTTTTTTAAGGTAAGAGTGTTGTTAAAACAAAAGTTAAAGGTGGTTGGTTTTTTAATTCTTCTCATTTGTTTGTTTTTGTTTATTTACACTGAAGAAAGTTAAGAATGTGTGCAAACAGGGAGAGATAAGTAAAAGAGAGATAAAATTATTTGTCTTCAATCAAATGAGTTTCTTAAAAAGGGAGGAGGGAATGTAATCCAGGCTACTGTTTCACAAAAGAGAAACATTTTTTTTTTCACTGAGATTGGGAATAGAAAGGAAGAATAAAAAGTCAGTTTCTTTTTAGATTTTTTTTGAAAGTGGTATTTAAAATGTATTTATGTCATGAGATTTAGGTTTTCTTTTAAGTCAACGTCAGTTCTGAAGCTCAGCGAGTGGGCAAACAGGTCGAAAGTGTGAGAATTGGGAAATGTGAAATAGCTATGGTGGAGAATGCAGTAAAGAGTTAATTAGGGAATGATAGCAGTGTCAGAAAGCATGAAGAACCCAATTCATATGCACTCTGAATGCATAATCCCTATAATCAGTGCTGGTGCATCATAGTACTATTTTCATCAGTAGCACTCAGCAACCAGTGAGTGAGTGTGAGTCAGTGAGTAGGTGAGTGTGTGTGTGTGTGTGTGTGTGTGTGTGTGTGTGTCCGTGCGCGCACGCAATCGAGACAGAAAACTACACTGGGCTGGGCTTGTTACCAGGTATTGGGCTGGAAGAAAATGTGAAGTACACAATGAAAATAAATCTAGACCTCTAGAATAATCTAGAACTATCTTTACCTCATTGTAATACTAAAATCTCCACTCAAGTAGGAGCATATTTGCATAACATACGATGTCTGTATAGGCATGTTTCCTTAGGGTGCATGCACAACCTTATGCCTGCCTCTATATAAAATGACAAGGCTTCCCTATCTCAATATCCATCCTAATCCTAAATAAAAGAAACCATCCACTCTTGTTCAGGAAGTCCCAGCTTTGGAGGTTATTTCCCATAATCTCCTTATTTGCTGAAAATAAAGCTTTCTTTATTGCAGCTTTCTTTGTAACAAGAAAAATACATCCAGAGAGGGAAGAATGGCTAAAAGGAGTAGGTAGAGAGCCACAGAGTATTACTTATTAAAAATAAAGAAAAAAAAGCAATTGTGGATTTAATTAGGGGAAGGAAAGGAAGTTTAAGAAATATCACTGTATGGCATATAACAGAAGTACACATTTCTTGTGTTAACATACTGAGAATTCTGAGTTAATACCCTAAAGGAGCTACCATTACAAAAGGTTCCCCATGAGTACAAAACTATATGTGTGTTTGTGTGTGTGTGTGTGTGTGTGTGTGTGTGTGTGTGTATATATATATATATATATATATATATATATATATATATATATAATTGTTAACCCAGAGGAACTTGATCTGGACCAAATCCTTGATCCGGATCTATAACCCAGTTATATAAAAAACTGTATATGTAACTGTTAAACTAGAGGAACTTGATCGATAAATAGAAATTACTATTTTGAATAAAACTCTTACATTTTACACCTATAAATATCGTATTTCTGTGGACTATATAGCAAGGTATTAAAATACAGCCATATGTCAAGATAATCTAAATTGATAGTTTTGGACTGATTTGGAGTCACAATTCCAAACATACCCTGTTGGGCTGTAACCCTAAGAGATCTCCATCACTCTTTCATTTTTAGACATCATATTATAGGTTTATATATCAACGGAGTTGACCTATCCAATTATTTTTTTTTAATTTTTTTTAATGTTTATTTATTTTTGAGAGAAACAGAGACAGAATGCGAGTGGGTTAGGGGCAGAAAGAGAGAGAGACACAGAAGCAGAAGCAGGCTGCAGGCTCTGAGCTGTCACACAGAGCCCGACGCGGGGCTCGAACTCACAAGCTGTGAGATCATGACCTGAGCCAAAGTCGGACGCTCAACCAACTGAGCCACCCAGGTGCCCTTGACCTATCCAATTATTAATCCATTTATAAGTAATATTTTCTTGGGGCACCTGAGTGGCTCAGTTGGTTAAGCATCTGACTTCGGCTCAGGCCATGATCTCACTGCTTGTGAGTTTGAGCCTCATGTCGGGGCTTGGTGTTGACAGCTCGGAGCCAGGAGCCTGCTTCAGATTCTGTGTCTCCCTCTCTTTGCCCCTCCCCCGCTTGCACTCTGTCTGTCTGTCTCTCTCTCTCTCAACAATAAACAAATATTAAAAAAATTTTTTTAAAAGTAAGAAATAATATTTTCTACACACTAGTGTCACAATTTCACTAGTGACTCTAGACATTTTCCATTTTTTTTTCTACAAATAGATGATCAAATTGCATAAATAAGCATCTAAGTCTCTAGTACAAACAAGAAGAAACTGAAAATCTGAGTGATATTGAAAAATAAAACTACACAATTTTCTGTAAATAATACTTGATCTAGAGCAAGTTGTGATAAAATATAGTTTTATTTTTAATAGTATGTCATATATTTTTATAATATTTCTACAAATTTTAAGGTACTCAATTGTAGGGACTCAAACAACCAATGTCTCTTGAGAACTAACTTTATAGAATGCAACCTGACATTTATTCTATAATCCTGGCAAATCCCTCAAGAGTCATCTGACTCTAAACCACCACATCCAAAAGAAAAACAAAAACTACCAATCTCTTCGTTTGCAGAATGTTTGAGAAGAATGATTGAGATAATTTACCAAAAGTTCCTCCTACAGTTTCTGGCATATCCAACTTAAAAATTTGAGGGGCGCCTGGATGGCTCAGTTGGTTAAGCGTCCGACATCGACTCAGGTCATGATCTCACGGCTCATGAGTTCGAGCCCCACGTTAGGCTCTGTGCTGACAGCTCAGAGCCTGGAGCCTGCTTCATGTTCTATGTCTCCCTCTCTCTCTGCCCTTCCCCTGCTCATGCTGTCTCTCTCTGTCTCTCAAATATCAATAAATATTTAAAAAAATATTTGAGAGCTATTATTTTCTACTATGTTGATTTTATATACTGCCACCAGTTTTTTAAGTGTATAATTAAAGATGAATTATAAACATATATTCTAAGTACAAACAAAATGTGGAAGAGCAGTTTGACTATATGAAGTGCCAGTTTCCCTCATTTACCACTGTCACTGCAGATGAGAAACAGAATGAGTATTTTCTTATGAATTTTTTATTTTAGACAGAGAGAGAGAGAGCAAGAGAGCACAAGTCAAGGAGAAGGGCAGAGGGAGACAGAGAGAGAATCTTAAGCAGGTTCTGTGCTCAGCGGGGATCCTGACATGGGGCTCAAACCCACAACCTTGGGATCATGACGATCTGAAATCAAGAGTCAGATGGTCAACCGAAAGAACCACCCAGGCGCCCCTATAATGAGTATTTCCATCAGAGGGATTATGCTCTTGATTCTCTCACTGCTGCAACATGTAGACATTTTGCACTTGACAGAAAGACTAATGCTATTTTTATGGAGGAAAAAAAATCCTCTATGCTTCATAAACCACATTCACTTCTGAAAAAGAGAACTAAATACCTTCTCTCCCCAAAACAATGCAATGTGCTTACTGTTAAATGTATATTTTATTTATTTTCTTCAAGTTTATTTATTCATTTTTGAGAGAGAGACAGCATGAGCAGGGGAGAAGCAGAGAAAGAAGGAAAAAGAGAATCCCAAGCAGGCTCAGTGTTGTCAGCATAGAGCCCAATATAAGGGCTCAAACTCACAAAACTGTGAGATTGTGACCTGAGTTGAAACCAAGAGTTGGATTTAAATGATTGAGCCACCCAAACACCCTTTAAAATTATATTTTAAAAGTAGATTTATACTACACACCAGGGAATTTTCAAAATATACTAATTCTACAGGACAATAAAATATGTGACTTGTTTACTGTTGAGCTTCTTAAACACAGATGCTTCAACAAGTTGAGATTTATAGTGTGAAACTGAGCCAATTGAACTGATTAAAAATTGGTAACATAAAAGATTATGGGCAGATAATAAAGCAAATAATTCTATTTAAGATATTTTATTTGAAAAAGTATAAAGAGTATCTACAGAATATATGAATGTCCCAGAATATTGACTACTTTTTTTTTAAAAGATGCTCTTAGAAATTTGCTTTTTCAGAAAGGCATTCTCTCACATTGCTTTTTTTTTAAAATAAGAATCCTTAAAATTAACACACTTCAATACAATCCCTTGACTTATGTAATTGAAGAGGAATTTTGACATACCAAATTCATTTTAAAATAAATCTCTGCGTTTCAGAACAGCTTCAATGCTAGCTATATCAGTATTTACTGTCAGCTATAGTAAAAGATATTATTTTTGAAATTTTATGATCAGAGATTTCTGGTTCAAAATGACAGCTGGCTTGCAGCCCCCATGAGATCTTCCCACAACTATTCATTAAATACTGATGGAGATGCAGTGGAATATTTTTAAAACCCTTAGCAACCTCCTATAGTAATTCTGACAGATAACCCAATATTGGCGTCTTGTAGGAATTGAAACTAGTATGAGACAAGATGCTACAGTTAGATGGAGGAAATAGAAAGATACAGAGCCAGGCTTGAATTCATAGATTGAATCCCTAATCTTTTAAAAGCTGATCTTAGAAGTAAGAAGGTACTTCCTAATTTTACCACCGTTGATCAACTAACTCCAAGATGCAGAACGTCTGACGAGCAGAAACCTCTCTGAAACACTGACTTGAAGCCATTCTCTGAGACAGAAATTTCAAATCCACTGTTAATAACTGGAAAAGCACAGGAAAAATCAGGTAATGGCAAAGTGCATTGTGAAGAGAGTGGTACCTCCCATGGGCAAATTGCTGGAAGTCGGGGCAAAGAAAACATAACCTGGTAGCAGTGCTGGCTGACAAATGTAATCCTCAGTGTACAACATTGGCTCAGTTCTTTGGCTCAAGACCAGAAAACCTGGAAACAATGTTCAGAAAAACACTTAATCAAAGTAGAGCTGGGCCAGAAGATGAAGAACTGCCAGAAATTGGGAATTGGACTGGGAACCATGCACATCAACCTTCCCTTCTGTTACAGATTTGAAAATAGAATTTGGAATCAGTGCCAGGCAACAGGAAGTGGAATTCAAGGTCAATTCCCTCATCCTACCTATTAAGAGCTAGACAGATCTTCCCATATTGAGGATGAATGTGGAGAAAAATAAACATGGGTAGTGTGTAGAAAATACTATGAAGCAAGGGAAATTCTGGATGGCATAACAAATAAACTTAATCATGTTTCTAGAAAAATGTACATAGATATGAATAGAATCGAGAAAGTATCTACATGCCTGCAAATTTATTAATCTGTCTGTATGAAAATATATTAAATAGACTATATAGAGTATAAAGAAATAATTTAAGCAATTTAAAGAATCTGAAATATAAATTTCAACAAATACAATAAATTCACTGATAATCAAATAAATAAAAAACTAGTAAATCGAAACCATGTTTCCTATTACTTTGAGGAACTTTTTTTTTATTAAGGATAACAACCAATGTTGATGAAAATTAGATACTTTCATGCATTGTCAGTGTGACTGTTAAATTCTACAACCATTTTTATATAGATGTATGTGAATTTAAAATGTATAAACACTTAAACATTATGCCTTTGCTCTCAAAACCTTTAAAATAATATCACTTGCTAGCATTCATAATCAGTACTGGCCAACAGAACTTTCAGACTAATGGAAATGTTCTACGTCTTTTGTGCCTCAGTGTTAGCTCTAGCAAGATGTGGTTTCTGAGTATTCGAAACGTAGCTATTATACTGAAAAACAGAAATTTTAGTTGTATTTTTTAATATATCAAAATTTAAATTTAAAGGGCTTACATGTGCCAAAGGCTACCATATTTGACACTGCAGTTATAAAATATTAAGTTTGAGAATGTCTATTGAAACATCTTTGTTAATGACAAAATAATCGAAACAACTTAAACATTCACAAATATGACATATATTAGTATCTATGCAAGCAAATTAATGAGGTAGATCTTTATGGATCCAAATTAAATAGTCTCCAAGATTTGATAAAATTTAAAAAAATAGTAACATAAAAACACAGTAAGCATTACAAAATAGCAGCTATATCACAGATTGTACAAATTTAGGTATCTAACTTATGTACAGTATTTTTTAAGTTTATTTATTTTGAGAGAGAGAGAGAGAGAGAGGGAGAGAGTGTGAGTGGGGGAAGGACACAGAGAGAGAGAGAGAATTCCAAGCAGGCCCCCCACTGTCATTGCAGAGCTTGGTGAGGGGCCAGATCTCACGTCAGTGAGATAATGACCTGAGCCGAAGTCAAGAGTCAGATGCTCAAGCGACCAAGCCACTCAGGCACCTCTGTACAGTATATATATACAAATATACACATAAGTGTACATATATGTAAAATACATACCACATAATATTCTTAATTTTTGTAGATGTGATTTAAGAAACAGTATTATATTCATTTATATAATTATATCTCAATCTTTTATTTTTAACTAAATTATATTTATATTTAACTAAATTAATGCATTTCTAATTAAATTTTATGCTGTTCCTCATATGTAGCAATTCTGTTTTCTTTTTAAGATAAGCTCTGTGGGTCTTGAACTTATGACATCAAGATCAAGAATCTCATCTCTACTGACTGAACCAGCCAGGTGCCCTCTAGCAATTGTTCTTATAAATGAGCTATTGGTCTTATTAATAAAGTGCAAACTTAAATAATGTGAATATTTACTTTTAGTTAACAAGGTAGAAGATGAAGTATACAACAAAATAAAAGAATATAGATGGGATTATTATGGGTGAAAGTGGAAATTAATGACAAAAAAATGAAGCTATCAAAAAAGGAAAAGCAGGCAAGTGCCTCTTAAATCAACCACAAAACAGATAAATAATATCATGTAAAAATAGAGAAATAAAATTATATAATATAAATGAACCAGAGAAAGAAATATAGTTATGAAGAAATTTGTATGAAATTCAGTACAGAAAATATGAATGGTTACAATACAAAGTAGTAAACGTGTTGAGAAAAAAAAAATGGAATCATGACTGAAACCTCAAAACAAAATTGGGGGTCTATGAGTACTCTTCTCAACTCGGATCAGACTAGTCATAGACTGCTCTTCTGACAAGAGAGAAAAAATAAACAAATATCAAACTGCCCAAGGGATGCCCTTATATTTGACCTAGAGGATTTCTTTATGATCTTAATTAGTTTGACTAGATAGAATCCAGTTCTAAGATATAAAATTACCCCTGGCTACCTCTAGGAGTATAGAAATATAGAGAGTTTTAGGCATATATCATAAGCTGATAAATATCTATAGAGATCTATGAGAACCAAGTTCTTTGAAAAACCAGTTGTGAAGAAGTTAACGAACCAGTCAACCATACAAATTTTCCATGTTTTAGCTAATCAGAAAAAAAGTGGTCTATATTACAAGGATTGTTATAGCATTCTACTAAATTAAATGATAGGTGGTGTTATTAATTTTAAAGATTTTTGTTGTTGTTCTGTCTGAACCAATTCATGTATAGCACAGAGAAAGAAAGGACCAGATTGTAGGTTTAACCTGATGGTGTCTCTCCTGTAGCAGTCAGGAGCAATAAAATCTTTGCTCACAAATTTCCAGTGTGAAAGCATTATTTTCAGTTCTCTACCAATACTCCTGATGTGTCATTCAGATGCTGATGAAATCCATAGGGTCCAAGAGGGCCTTCACTCCTATCTGTAGTCTCAAGTTTCTGCACCCCTACTAAATATTGAGAACCCTAAAACATCTCCATTTAGGAGCCCAAAAAGTCTCCTCTGAAAGATGTCTGGCTACACATTCTCATTCAAACAGTCTGGTGAGTTCTGGATTTCTGCACTTTATCTTTTTCATTTAGGTTAGAAAGCCCAAAAATGTACAGTCAGAAAAGACCTCTACAGTTCAAGCAACTGTCAGGCAACTGACAGGTGATGAAATATTGAGATTAGTCTCACCATATTATGTTTCATTTCCTCAGCTGGTAAACTCAAGAAGGAACTCACGTTGTCAGGAGTGACAGCAGGGAAAGGCAAAATCATGTTGCCAGGCCACTGGAAGTGGCATTAGTCAAGTCCCGGTGGGTGCCAGCTGGTTTAGCAGCCTGACGTTGCCAGGTCACATAGGGATCAACCCCTTATGAGTGCCAGCAGATGAAGTTCTCAGGTCTCAGGAAAGAATTCTGTCATTTCTAGTGAAGGCCAGTCAAGAATTCTAAACTGTGAAAAATGAATACGTTTTAAGAGGTCCAATTCTAATTTTAAAAATGTCTGTTCTCTGGTGTGCCAGTCCTAAAAGCAAACAAAATGTTATAAATAGAAGTATATAAATTATAATTGAAAAATATATTATGCCTCCCCAAATTAAATGATTTTCTGGAAAAAATTAAATCTATCAGAAGTGATTAAAAAGCATGCAGAAATCAGAAGTCTACTATATTAGAGAGACAGTAAAATTTCACCCCTTAGAGTACTCCAGGAGCAGTTTCAGATCATGTATTCCAAGATTTCCAGGAGCAGAAAATATGCACATTCTTCAAACTGACACTTCAAACAATTGAAAACGTCATGAAAAAAAATTCCATTCACAATAGAAACACATTCTATGAAATGCATAGCAATAAAATTAATAACAAATGGTAGAAATTATAAAAGTTAGCTGAGTAACATAAAAAAGACTTGAGAAAATGGAGAAATGTACATCTATACCAGTGTATGAGAATGCCTATCTATCTCCAAAATTATTCTAAAAATTTGTTGAAATCTTTAAAAATTCCAGAGTGTTTCCTATGTAACTGAGTAAGTGATTTCTAAAATTTCTGGAGGCAAAAGTGAATGAAATAATTTAAAATCTTAGAAAAACACTAGAAAAATGAGGTAGATTTTGTCCCATATGCTATGAAAATAGAAATAATGATTTTAGGAAGATCTTTTGATGGAAATATTGTGTTTGAAAGAAATGTTTAACTGTATGCATTGTTTTTTAGGAACATAATATTTCTAGGAAATTCTTACAGAAAATATTTAGTTGCATCTGATTTTTAAACAGTTTAGACAAATATCTTTTAGATCAAGAGTATAAATCATATTTTGTTAATTGATTCTCAGAGTTTAGGAAGATTACAGAGTTAGCGTAATAAGGTAATTTTTAAACTTCTAAGTTCATGTCAAACATAAGACAGAATAAAATTGATTGGAAAATAAAGAAAAGTGTCTCATAAAACAACTGTCGAGGGATTTCCAACATCCATCTAACACACCTAATTTGTTTGTTTTTTTTTTAATTTTTTTTTTCAACGTTTATTTATTTTTGGGACAGAGAGAGACAGAGCATGAACGGGAGAGGGGCAGAGAGAGAGGGAGACACAGAATCGGAAACAGGCTCCAGGCTCTGAGCCATCAGCCCAGAGCCCGATGCGGGGCTCGAACTCACAGACCGCGAGATCGCGACCTGGCTGAAGTCGGACGCTTAACCGACTGCGCCACCCAGGCGCCCCTACACCTAATTTGTTTTAATTTGCGTACTGACACAAATGTAGAACAAAGGAGCTGCATTCAATCTCTTCATTTTGGAGCTCACAGTGCACATTGGAAAGACAAGTACTATTACCAAAACATAATATATATATGTACGTGTGTAATGTGCTTCATGCCACAAATAAAGAAAATGTTCTGGTATGACATATTACTTTTGATATTCTCATTCTTTAGATTTCTTACACTAATATAAGAACAATACTGCTCTTAGAAGGAAGTTAGTAAAAATGCTCTGATTAAACAGAATGATGGATGGATATCTGAGCCTCTAGTTTGTTACCACTGATCTGGAGGAAGCACAAATTTATGATACTGTAAATGCACAAATTGTTTCAAATTCAAATAAAATCTCAGTGTCATGTGTACCAGTTTTGTTTCTATTAGTGATCTTATTTTTTCATTTATTATTCATTCATTCATTTATTCATTTACGCATGCATGCATTTGATTTTTATACTCTTTATTTAGTAAGGTGAACTCCTAAAGGCAAAAATAATTTAATTAAGATATGTTTAACAATAATTATCCTCCAAAACTATAATATGATTAATTCAGATTATAAATGATCAAGTCCAAAACTCTGTTGTCTTATTACTTTTGAAATTTATTTATTTTCTGTATCACTTTGGGGAGAAAAGTGGGAAAAAGTCTATTAAATTAACTCAACATACTTTTGAGGAAATCGAGAGTAAAGCCACATTTCATAGTTTGTATTCTGCTAATTTTTATATAGATATGTAACTGAAATATCCTTCCTCCTGAATTAAAGGATAAAAGCCTTTTATGCACATCTAAAGCATTAAAGAATCTTCCTCCCTTTTACCATTCCGACATTTTTCCTGTTTCCCTCCCTTCCTTCATCGATCTGTTGTGCAGAAATTTGTGATTTTTCTATTTCCCACAATTTTTTTTTCCTATGATGGATCCTATCAAGGACTTCTTCACTTCGAAATTATTTGTTGCTTTCCCCCATTTATTCCTGATAACTATTCTCATTCTCTCTCTGTGTATACATGTACCAACTTTAATGTGTTTGATATATGTCTTTGAATATGCACACTTTGAAAATAAGGATGGTTTTTATGTATCTGTTTTAATGATATTATATGGTGCACTTTGTTTTTTACTTAAAAAACTTACACTAATTTAAAATATGTAACTATGTTATTCCATACACATAATAATTATTGCTCCTCCTTTGCAGTATATTATAAACTGGCATCCACACAGTTTTCTTATCGACTATCCCCTTAATACATGACATGTGATTATATACAATGCCTTGGGCATGTTTTGTTTGAACCTAAGATAAGAGTTCTTTTGAAAGAATTTGTTCAGTCTAGACATTGCATGTAAATAGAAATATAATCATACAATATATAACCTTTTGTTTCTGTCTTTCTTACTGAGAATAGTATCTTTATGACTCACTATACTGTAATATAAATCAGTACTTCATTCCTTTCTATGTCTGAATATCATTCCATATCAAGTTTATTGATTCATCTGTTGACGGAAATTTAGTTTCTCTCCACTTTTTGACTACAATAATAATGATGCTAGAAGAATCCCTGTACAACTTTTTCCGTGAATATGTTTTTAATTTTCTCTATACTTCAGAGGTGTTGCTGAGTCATATTTGAACTTTGTTTAATGTTTCCAAAGTATCTTCCATGTCTGAGCCTGGTTCTGGTGATTGCTCTCTTTAAACTGTGTTGTCTTTTCCTATGCCTTGTAATTTTCTGTGGAAAGCTGGACATACTGTATTGGGTAAAAGAACTGAGGTATACAGACCCTTACTGAGAGGTCTAATGTTCATGTGACTAACAGGTCAGGTTATATTCACTGTTTGGTATAGCTGTAGATGTTAAGGCTATGTTAAGGCTATGTTAATTGCTCTAGGGGTCTTATTTTTGTCTCCCCTAGAGATTTCTTTTCAAATAGTACCTGAGACATGCAGATTGTTCTGCTATAATCTCAGTTATTATACAAGATACCAACTGATGTGGTGGTGAGGTACATGTGTGTTCGGGACGGGGAAGCATTCTATTGTCCTATAATTAGGCCTTTCAGAGGAAGTCAAATATTTCCCTTCCCCTAGACCAGTTAGACAGCAGTAGCCTGAGTTGGTTGGGATTGGGTAAAATAGATTTCTTTGAGGGCAAACTTTGTTAGGGAGAACAGCATGCTCTAACATATTTCAAAATAGCACACTTTCCTCCCGCTGCTGGAAGTATTAGGGGAATCTTCTCTGATCCAAACTATGAGATCCCGGTATGGCTCCTGGAGATAAAATTCACTAAAATGTGGGGACTCTCTAAGAATGGATCCTCCAGAGATTTTAACTGACAAGTTTGTCCACAATTAACCTCCAGCAACTTTTTAACTGTAGTTTAAGCTTTCCTATCCCAGTTCTGGCTCCAGCAATGGCTTCTGTACCTGGGTTTCTCTTTTTGGTAAACTGTGATTCTCTGCATTTGCCTATCGGTATCTCCATTTTGGGGACAGCAATTTGCCTTGTGACCTCAATTATCTGGTAATTTAAGAAAAGTAAATTTTCAATTTGTTCCGCTTTTTTCTTGTCATGAGGAGGAGGGATGGTGTCCTCTAAGCACCTTAGATATCAGACCAGACTTTAAATTTTTGAGAATCTACCATTTTTTTTTCCAAAGCAGCTGCACCATTTTATATACCAACCAGAAATATATGAAGGTTCCAACTTCCCCACAGCCTTGCGAACACTTGTAATTGTCTTTGTGATTACAGCAACTCTAGTGGGTGTGAAATGACATCTCATTGTGGATTTGATTTACATTTCCCTGGTGACTATTTTGAGCCATTTACCACATGTATACTGGCTATTAGTTATCTTCCTTGGAAAATAGTCCATTAAAATCTTTTACTCATTTTTAAAAGGTATTATTTGTTTTTATTGTTTTGTTTTGAGTTGTAAAAATTCTTTATATTTTCTACATACTAGGTCTTCATCACATATATAATTTCCAGTATTTTCCCCATTCTATGTGTGTCGTTTCACTTACTGGATACCATCATTTGAAGTATAAACATTTTAAATTTTAATGAAGCTTACTTACTTCATCTATCTATCAATCATCTATTTATGTGCTTTTAGTATTATATCTAAAAAACCACTGCCAATTGGACATGAAAATTTATATCTATGTATTTTACTAAGAGTTTTATAGTTTTATCTTTTACAGTTAAGTGTTCCACTGCAAATGAATTTTGTATATTGTGTGAGCTAGGAGACAAATTTCATTTCTTTGTAGGTAGACATCATATTGCCCCAGTAAAGTTTGCTGAAAAGGCTAGTCTTCCCTCAATTTATGGGAAAAGGCAAGGAGTCTTATCATGCAGATTAAGTCATCCTTCTTTGGAGGGTGAAGAATGAACAGGTGGCAGGCTCATTAGTATGGCTAACAGGATAAGACTATATTTCTGTGACAGGGTGAAACTGAAATTAGAGTAATTGCTGAGTACCAGTTTGGAACTCAAAGTGACACCACTTTGGACCTGTTTCTTTGTAACATCATGTAAGGTAATATATTCACTGGTTTCGAGGATTAGTAGGTAAATACCGATGAGGGAGACCACTATTAAGCCTACCATAGCCCTCTAATTCCCCCAAATTCACATTCACCTCACATTATGGTACTCTGGAGTCTACAAAGTGTCATCCCATTGCACTATCAACACATATGGAAAATCTCATCTTGAGTTTTATCAGACCAAAATTCCTCATCTTCCCATCGAAATCATCTAACTCTGTATAGGTGAGGATCTAATTATGTATGGGTGTAATCCATCTTGAGGCAGAATTCCTTTCGATCTGTCTACTTATGAGACTAGAAAATAAATTACCTGTTCCCCAAATACTTGGGGGGCAAGGACATGATAACAGTTATTGATGTTCCTGCTCAAAAACAGGGAAAATAACGGGGGGGGGGGGAGTAGTCCTCAGTCATAATCTCCAACGAGGTAAACGTCATTAGTTTTCAAGCCCTGGAATAATTTTCTGTGACTTCTAGTTCTTTCAGGTTCACAGCTGCACTCTCTAAGCCATCCTTACTTCTTCATGAAAGGTACCATATATTTGAAGCTGAGTCGTTTTATCAGTCTGTTTCTAATGTTTAGAATTTGGGGAGTCCAACTGTCTTCTTTCATGTCCTACTCTATACCTTCCACTCCTTTTAGAAGTTTTTGTGCTCAAATAAAATTCTCAAGATGGCTGTCTGTCTTCTGGGCATAACATGGGGATTCACTGTGTAGAAAACTGTCTCCTCCACAGATATTTCTTGGATAATCACTGTTACTAACTTCTTCTGTGATGGCTGAGGAGATCCATGAATCATAAACCTAGTATCTTCAAAAAGCTCTCCCTGTGATTGAATACTTTGACCTTTGATTCAAGTTGCTATCCAGTGTCATTTCATTTCAGTATGAAGTACTCCTTTTATTTTTAGTTCATCATGTCTGCTACTGTCACATTCTCTGTTTTTTTTATATCTGAGAATGTCTTAGGCTTTCCTTTATTTTTGGAAGAGAATTTTATTAGTTATAGAATTCTTGACTTTAAATATGTCATCCCACGGCTTACTGGCTTTCATAGTTTCTTAAAACAACTGTTAATCTTACTGAGAATCCCTTGTGTGACCAAGTCACTTCTCCCTTGCCTCTTCATGTTTTGCTGTCTTTTGCATTTGATAATTTGATTATCACTGTGTCTAGGAGTGAATTTCTTTGAATTTATTTGACTTGGAGTTGGTTGAGATTCTTGAATATATATATTATTTTCTCATCAAATTTTAGAAGTTTTTGGCCACTATTTATTCACAATTTTTCTACCTCTTTCTCTCTCACCTCTCTCAGGCTCCCTCCCATTCTCCCTATGCCGACATGCTTGATGGCATCCCCAGATCTCTGAAGTTTTGTTAATTTTACTTCTTTAACTTCATTCTTTTTTCCTTTTGTTTCTCAGACTGGATAATCTCAATTGATCTATCTTAAACTTTGCTGATCTTGTAAACCTTCTGCTGAGCCTAATAAATTTATCATTTCAATTCCAGACTTTCTATTTTATAATATAATTTGTTTATCTTTACTGACATTCTCTCTGGGGAGATACTGTTCTCACATTTTCCTTTAGTTCTTTAGACACTGTTTCCTTTTATTCTTCTGAACATATTTAAAAATCACTGCTTTGACACTTTTGTTTAGAAGGTCTACATCAAGGCCTCCTCCAAGACAATTTCTATGGACTATTTTATTTATATATGTATTTCTGTTTAGAGGCCACAACTTCTGTTTCTTTGCATTCTTCTATGTTTTGGTTAAAAATTAGATATTATATTTTTTATTTTATATTTAAAAAAAATTTTAATGTTTATTTTTGAGAGAGACAGAGCATGAGTGAAGGAGGAGCAGAAAGAGGGAAACAATGTGAAGCAGGCTTCAGGCTCTGAGCTGTCAGCACAGAGCCTGGTGTGGGGCTCGAACTCAAGAACTGTGAGATCATGACCTGAGCCAAAGTTGGATGGTTAACCAACCGAGGCACCCAGGCACCCCCAAAATTGTATGTTTTAAGTAACATAATATGGCAACTTAATTAATCACATTCTCTCACCTCCCATGATTTGTTTTGATTTCTGTTTGATGTTTGTTTAGTAACTTTTTAAAAGTAATTATATAAGTCTGTATTCTGTGGTGTATGTGACCACTAATGTCTGTTAAATTTGCTTAGTGGTCTGTTAAAATGATTGGACAAAAATATTCTTAGATGCTTACAATCAGTTAAATCTCCAGTTCATTGCCAAGGGTCTCTGCATATGAAGCCTCACCTTCAACACTCACCCAAGCAGTTTACTCCTCTACGTTAGCTTTTACATCTTGCTTGTGTAGAGCCTCACAGTTAGCCAAAGGTGAGAGTTTAGGGTCTTTGACAGCCTTTTCTAAATATGCCCACCTTGGGCATGCAAACAGCACTACCCATACATGTAGCCTTCTAGATTCTCAGGAATACGTTGAAGCTTTTCAGAGTCCCCTGTAGCCACCTCACTTACCAACTTTTCCTTTAAAACTTTTTAGTGACCCTATTGTTATCACCTCAGGCAGTTGAAATGTTTAACATTTCCCTCTGATTGCTTTTGACAAATGACCTAGGGAAAAGGTGCACTTGGTAGGCTTCAAGTCTGTTCAAATAAAGGCAGCTTTGCAAGTAGAGTCTGCCAGGGAACAACCCAACAGTCTGCCATAATAAAAATTCTCTGTAATGGGGGTCTGAAGGAACTCTGATTCCAATCTGCCCGTACCCCAGTGGTTATCAGATTGCAGTTTCATCATCACGATTTAAGTCTGGGTTATCAAGCATACCAAGAGTTAGAAAGGGAGAGTTGGAAGTGGAGCAAATTAAAATAACCTAAAACCCACTGTTCTTACTGAGATTCCATAATTTTTCTTGAAAAAAAAAAAAAGCATTCTTGGGACTGCTGTCATTAACAGCAGTAATTTTCAGAATTCTAAAAAAGTGGATTCTGTTTATTTCTGTATTTTTCCCCCTTTGGCCAGTTTTCCTGTTCTTTTAATGGAGGACAGATTTGGGAGCTCTTTACTCTGCCATTTTGCCGAAGTCACACCGGCAATACGATTTGAAAAGTTGGGGAAAGTAATCTCATGATTCTGTTAACTTCTTTTTATATTGATTAATCTTGAATTATCACTTTTATTATTATGCATTGTACTGGACTGCATATTTTCCCAAAAGAATTACCTCTTGTAATTATTACTTACCTTTTTAAAAAATATTTATTTTTGAGAGAGACAGAGAGAGAGAGAGAGAGTGCGCAATCAAGGTAGCGGCAGAGAGAGGGAGACACAGACTCCGAAGCAGGCTCCAGGCTCTGAGCCATCAGCACAGAGCCCAACACAGGGCTTGAACTCACGGACCCTAAGATGATGACCTGAGCCAAAGTCGGATGCTTAACCAACTGAGCCACCCAGGGGCCCTGTAATTATTAATTTTCTAATTTTATTTCATAATTTACTCATTTCCATTTTTTTATTTTTGAAAATTCATTCCTTGTGTTTTTATTATTCTTAGAAAGAATAACTTACTTAAGTCATGACTGATACACAAATGCACACAGATAACATTTCCCCTTAAAGTTTCTGAAAGTGAATATTGCAGTTTCAGTTTCAGATATATAGTATTTTACTCTCAGTATTATCTATGATTGTTTTTTTTTTTTTAATTTGTTTTACTTTTTGGTCAAGATTGTTTTAAGATATTTTAGCTAACTTTGGCAAGGACAGGAATTTTTGTAAACATATTGGGAAGTTCACAAACTCAAGCTTAGAAAATGAGTAGGTGGGAAAAGGGCTATACAAGAGCTTTGTTAGGGCAAAGTCACAAGCCCCGTCACCACTAAACATTCTTTTGTAGTCATTACTTACCACAGTTTCTGTGTTGTTGATGTATGTTTTTACAACACTGTTTGATATTGGAAATACTACTTTTATAAGAAAAAATTGTTTTACCTTACAATAATATGAACTTGAGGAAATGAACTATTTTCTATACACATACATATATGTATATATATAAATAAATATAAACAATAAAGAGGTATATTGGGAGCTAAATCTGTTCTTGAGATTCATCAATTAATTTCATTGATGTCTAAACATCTGGGTATGCAAGAATTATGGGAACTCTATCAAAAGTCCTTGCCTGTCACTTACCAAACCAAGAGCATTCTCATTATGTACTGTTTACCTTCTCCTCTAAACTTTTGCTTTCATCTTGTCAATTGCTTTTTCATTCAGATTGTCTGGAGATTGTGTCTTTATCTCTCTTTGAATGATCTGTATGGCTTTACTATTCTTTTTCTTCTCAAGATGACATGTATTTTTTAACAAATGTTATTTCCCATTTGCCTTTCCACCATATATATGGGGTTTGGTGGGGTTTTATTTTCAATTGCTGAAACTACAACTCTGAACAATAGCCCCTAGGCTTCTGGAGCTACTTTGTCTCCATGTACACTAGAGTGGGAGTTTTCACACCTCACTACCACTCCCTTTGACTGGACAGCTTTTGGTTCATGAATAGCTAGTGTGCAAATATGACTCAGGCTGGACTTTTATTGAAACTACAAACTTAGTTCCTTCCTCCCTTCCTTGCCTTCCTTCATGCTTATTATGCTTCATTCTAGTTAAATTTCCTGGCCTGTGTCACAGGTATCTAAATCATTCTTTGGCTACTTAAAACCTACTGTTAAATTCATACATTTGTTTATTATTTGTAGTTTCAGATACCTTATCTTTCATTTATTTTTTCCAATTCTCTTTTTGAAATACTCAATGTTAATATTTCTTTTCATTAAATATAGTAATGAGATTTCTATTTAGATATCTGAAGATATTCACCTGTGTCTGTTTTCTTATTAATCTGGAACTTATGAGGTTGTATTTTTATTGTTATTTTTAATGACAATTTTTGTTCTCCACTGTATGCCTAATTATGAGTGCCACATTTTGCATAGGAAAATGTGCAGAAATAACTTGAAATCAAAATAATGTTATTTTTCTCAGAGATGCCTTACTTTTCTTCTGTTACCTAGTTAGCACTCTGATGTCTTTAAGCACAATTTTTATATTTTTATATTTATTTATATTTTTATATATTTTTCAACTTTTCTCCAACAAACTGTGGGTTCCTTAGGGCAGTGACTTTTTCCTATCTTACCAACCTTAGATATGAGGTATCATGCACAACTATGCACATTGTAACTGCTCTCATAAGCATTTATTAAATTGTCAATGGAAGGTCAGTGGACTAAGATGGTTGAGAATAAAACAACAGGGATTCTGAGAAATTTGATAAACATCCTAGACAGAGAGCAGCATCCAGGAATTATGACAGGCATCAAAGTTATTACACCCTGAAAGATTTGGCATCATACCCTGTTGCTGTAATTCACTAGCTCTCAGAGACTGTACAAGTAGTAAAACTCTTCAAACTCATTTTTTAATGTAATATGAACTGAAGTTGTTCCAGTGATAAAATGAGTTAATAGACATAAAGTGCTTAGCAAAATAATGATGTTTGAGTGCTCAAGCACTGAACTTTTTATTATTGTAATTATTATCGCCTGGTATGTGTACCACACTAGAATTCAGTCCGCACTTATCAAGTAGCATGTCAGTAGAAATTTAAGATGGAAGTTTCAGAATAAGCAGGGCTGGCAGAGCTAACACCTCTATAACTTAAAATTACTAAGTTAACCATCATACAGATTTTATATAGATTAAATTTCTTTTAATTCTTTCTCACAGGTCTTATTCCCTAATCATTGACTAGTTTTTCTGCTCCTTTCTGGAAATTTTTCAAGAAATTGCTCATCTCTTTTTACTATATTCTAGACAGGAAAGAGAAATCCAGTGAAATGAGAAATGTGTCAGAATTCTTGAATGGCCTTTTCTATTTATATCTCCTCAAAATTATTAGCAACTACCATTTCACCAGTTGATTGGCAGTGAGGAAGGACATCCAAGGCAAGGGCCTAAATGAAGACTAAACTTGTGTAGCACATACAAGGTTTTGTTGCCCAGCATTCATTCCACATCCGCCATGCTAACTGTTCCTTGAAGACATCTCTTGGAGAATCTCTCTTCTCTTCTTGGAAACAAAGCTGTTCCAGTGACATTCATTCCAATCTCAGATTCAATGCCAAGGTCTCAGTTAAAAACCCAGCCTCAGGGACTGTCATATAACCCAATTCACCCATGCCTAATTTTGAAAGTATTTAGCAGGAGTCTGGGAAAAAAAAAAAAAATCTTCACTTTCTTCACTGTAGTTTCAAGAATGAAATATTCTCTTCCCAATGGACCTGAGCAAGAAAGTTTTTGCACAGAAACTTCTGTCAGTCAATTGCTAAAGAAAATGATTTTGAAAGGTAGAGAGGAAAATTGGGGGAAAAATCATTTTTATAACATTTTCAGCCATATCAATTCTTACCTGACTTCAAACTTTTAACTTCCTACTTAATGAAAGCCACTCAATTATCATATTATAAACTGTTTAAATTAAGCTCTTGCAACTTTATTTGCAAGTTTTTAGTAATTTGCCAGTAATTCTCAATGACGCAAGTTTTCTGTTCCTTTGATCTATAAATATATATCTTCCTTTAATTAGCAGATACATCCTTTTGATTTAGTTAGTAAGCAAAAGCAAGGTTTAAGAATGACTGGAATACATACAAACCCCTTTCATGATGGTGCCCATTGTTGAAGATAATTTAAAGGTTTTTACTGTGTACATTTTGCCTACTTTAGTACCTTTACCTTAATTTTTAATGGTGTGTGTTAATAGTGGTTTCAATATTTATTATTTCAATAAAGAATTTTGAATACTATTTTTACCATGCCTTGTTCTTAGCCTTTAGGGTACAGTAGTGAATTAAGAGAAAACCCTGGTACTCGTACCTTATCAGCTTGGATGTGAGGAGGTGGGGAGACACACAAACAACAATTAAAACATGGATGTCAGATGGCAATGCATGCTATAAAAAATAACCTAGGGAAGGAAGAAGGGAGAACTTGGAGTAAGGAGGAGTTAATTATTGTGTTAAGAAGGTCACATTAGTTAAATAGTGTTTGTGTAAAACATGGCATGCCATACTAGCCACGGCACAGCACTCTCAGATTTCTTTTTTCCGAAGTAACACCATGATCTTGCTAAGAAGGATATTATATATAACACTACTAGTTCTTCTATTTATTTGAATGTTACAAAATGTTCTGGGTATTGACAAGAAATAAATTATGTATTACTCCAAAGACCATTGATAATTTATGAATTTCTATTAAATCCATTTTACTCTATTTTATTAAACTTGAGAGCTGTGACCTATCTAGAGATTCCAGTTAAATTAAGCTAATTACAGCAGAGAAACAGCAAGGGTGAAAATGGTGCACATGTAAATTTCTTAATGCAAATTGAAATTAATGAGTAAAGCCAAATTTAAGAGTGCTCTGTTTTTATGCAGTTAATATAGAGTTGTTTCTTTGCAGATACAGTCAAGTCACAATTATCACATTCCTTAAAAAATGAATGTTTTCTGAAACCTAACATGTACATTTTTATATCTAGAGATTCAGGTTAAGTTTAATAGAAATAACTTTGTTTAAATTTTACTGAGATACTAGTATTTTATCTCAGAGTTATTATTATAAAATTTACTTTGTTAAATAAGTATGTTTTATTTTCAGTGAAATCATTTTATATTGTTGTTTTATTGTTTCCCTTATCTATAGTACATACACATACTTATACACATACATTCATACACATATGTACATTAGTTTATTGTATAAATACATAATTAGTAATACGGAGAACTGCAGAAATAAGAGGATTGTGATAAAATAAACAAACTTAAGCTGATTAAAAAGAATATTTAAAAATGGAGAGAAGAAAGGGCAAGCTAAGAATTAAAGATATATTGAGACATTGCCTTGGATATTTGTGTCTGTACACAAAGCACACACATGCACACACATGAACATAATTTAAATATATTTCCATGGCCTGGATTTTTCTTAGTAAGGTTTTTTTTTCAGCTATATTGAGGTATAATTGACCAATAAAAATTGTATATATCTAAGGTATGTAACATGATGATTTAAAACATATACATTGTGAAGGGCACCTGGTTGGGTAGGTCAGTGGAGCATGCAACTCTTGACCTTGGAATTGTGAGTTCAAGACCCAGGTTGAAAGAAGAGATTATTTTAAAAAATGAAATCTTTAAAAATAAAAAAAAAAAATAAAGGCATCAGTATTACACTGTCTTGATGATGACAGCTTTGTAATATAGCTTGAAGTCTGGAACTGTGATGCCTCCAGCTACGGTTTTCTTTTTCAACATTACGTTGGCTATTCAGGGTCTCTTTTGGTTCCTTACACATTTTAGGATTGTTTGTTCTAGTTCTTGAAGAATGCTGGTGTTGTTTTAATAGGAATTGCATTGAATGTGTAGTTTGTTTTGGGTAGTATCAACATTTTAATAATATTTGTTCTTCCAATCCATGAGCATGGAATGTTTTTCCATTTCTTTCTGTCTTCAATTACTTTCATAAGTTTTCTATAGTTTTCAGCATACAGACCTTTTACATGAAAGTTTGATACAGTATGGTAATGGCACAAAAACAGACACATAGATCAGTGGAACGGAACAGAGAATGCAGAAATGGACCCACAAATGTATGGCCAACTAATCTTTGACAAAGCAGGAAAAAGTATCCAGTGGTAAAAAGACAGTCTCTTCAGCAATTGGTGCTCAGAAAACTGGACAGTGACATGCAGAAGAATGAAACTGGACATTCTCTTACATCATACACAAACATAAATTCAAAATCATGAAAGACCTAAATGTGAGACAGGAAACCATCAGAATCCTAGAGGAGAACACAGGAAGCAACCTCTTTGAACTCGGCCACAGTAACTTCTTACTAAACAGTTCTCCAGAGACAAGAGAAATAAAAGCAGTCATGAACTATTGGGAACTTGTCAAGTATAAAAGCTTCTGCATAGCAAAGGAAATAATCAGTATAAGCAAAAGGCAACCAACAGAATGGGAGAAGATATTTGCAAATGACATATCAGATAAAGGGTTAAAATCTATAAATAACTTTATTTATTTATTTATTTATTTATTTATTTATTTTTTATAAATAACTTTAAAAATCTGTAAAGAACTTATCAAGCAAACTCAACACTCAAAAAAACGAATAATCCAGTGAAGAAATGGGTAGAAGACATGAAGAGACATTTTCCCAAAGGCATCCAGATGGCTAACAGACACATGGAAAGATGCTCAACATCACTCATTATCAGAGAAATACAAATCTAAACCACAATGAGGTACCACCTCACACCTATTGGAATGGCTAAAATGAACAACCCTGAAACAGTAGATGTTGGCAAGGATGCAGAAAAAGGGCAGCCCTATTGCACTGTTAGTGGGAATGCAAACTGATATTCTAGAGAATAGTAGAGAGGTTCCTCAAAAAATTAAATATAGAGCTACCCTATGACCCAGCAATTATACTAGTAGATATTTATCCAAAGGATGCAAAAATGCTGATTGAAGGGGCACATATACCCCAATGTTTATAGCAGTGCTATCAACAATAGCCAAATTATGAAAATAGCCCAAATGTCCACTGACTGATAAATTGATAAAGAAGATGTGATGTGTTTACATATATGTATGTGTGTGTGTGTGTGTGTGTGTGTGTGTGTGTGTGTGTATATATATATATATATATATATATATATATGGAACACATCCATCACCTCATATGGTTACTATTCTTTGTGTGTCAGTATACGTGTGTGTGTGTGTGTGTGTGTGTGTATGTGGTAAGAACACTCAAGATCTACTCTCTCAGCTATTTTTAAGTATAGAATCCTGTATTATGAACGATAGTTACCATGCAATAGATACCTACTCATTTTACAAAATAAAATGAGTACTTTTTGACAAATATCTCCACATTTTCCCTACCTACCAGTCATCAGTCCCTGGCAACGAGCTTGCTTCAATGAACTTGGCTTTTTCAAATTCCACATACAAGTGAGATCACATACTCTGTCTTTCTCTGTTTGGCTTATTTCATTAAGCATGATATCCTTCAGGTTCATTTACATTGTTGCAAATAGCAGGATATTCTTCTTTTTCAGGGTTAAATACTATTTCATTGTATATATTTAGCACATTTTCTTTATCCCTCTGCTGATAGACACTTAAATTTTTTCTGTATCTTGGCTATTGTGAATAACAGCAATGAATGTGGGAGTGAGGATTTCAAGATCCAGATTTCATTTCTTTTGGACATATACCTGGAAGAAGGATTATTGGATCATATGATAACTCTATTTTTAATTTTTTGAGGAATATCAATACTGTTTTCACAGTGGATACACCAATTTATATTCCCACCAACTTTGTACAAGGGTACTTTTTCTCTACACCTTCACCAACATTTAACACTTTTATTTTAGATAATATCTCTCCTAACAGTTGTGAGGTAGTATCTAATTATGTTTTGATTTGCATTTCTCTGGTTGTGACCACCCTTTAATATGACTGTTGGCCATTTTTATGTTTTCTTTGTATAAATGTCCTTTGCCTATTTTTAAAATTGGGTTATTTGTGTTTCTGCTATTGAGTTGTATGAGTTCCTTATAAGTTTTAGATATTAACCCTTTATTAGATATACAGTTTGTAAATATTTTCTTGCAATGTGTAGGTTGCCTTTTCATCTTATTGTTTCCTCTGCTGTACAGACACTACTAACTGATGTAGTCTCACTTGTTTATTTTTGCTGTCTATGCTTTTAGTATCATATCCAAAAATCATTACCAAGACCAAGAAACTTTTTCTCTATGTTTCCCTCTAGAAGTTTTAAGATTACAGGTCTTACAGTTGAGCCCTTAATCCATTTTGAGTTAATTTTTGTGTATGTTCTAAGCTAAAAATCCAATTTCATTATTTTCCCAACACCATTAATTGAATCCAGTTTTCCAAACATCATTTATTAAAGAGACTATCTTTCCCCCATCCTGTGCTCCAAATCAGAATATATATATATATATATATATATATATATATATAATTTAACTTATTTTACATATAGAACCTAAAGAGTCTAGAAAACAAACAAAATATCTATTACAACAAAAAAAGCTATTTGAATAAAATCTATTAGAACTAGCAAGCAAAGTTTCAGGAAAAAATCAACATACAAATTTTTTGCTTCATTTCTATACACTAACAATGAACTGTCAAAAATGATATTAGAAAACAATCTCATTTATAAAACTATTAAAAACAATTGCATTCTTAGGAATAAATTTAACCAAAGAAGTTAAAGATCTGCACACTGGAAACTACAAGGCACTATGAAAAAGCTGAAGAATACACCAATAAATGGAAGGATATCCTGTATTCATGAATCAGAAGAGTTAATGTTAAGATGTCGACACTACTCAAATCACTCTACAGATTTGCAATCTCTATCAAAATTCCCTGGCATTTTCACAGAAATACAACAATTCTAAAATCTGTATGGAACCACAAAATACCTCATATAACCAACGGAATCCTAAGAAAGAAGAACAGAGCTAGAGACATCACATTTCCAGATTTCAAACTACAAGTTGATGGTTTAGCTAAACTACTCCATGATATTGCTCAGTATCCATTTGGTTTATCAAGTAACCTGCAGTGATCTTCAACTGACATCAGCTCCCTATATAAGTACATGCTGTAGATAATAGCCTGCACAGTCATAAACAAATGTAAGTCTATTTTTTAAAAGATTTTATTTTTAAGTAATTTCTACACACAACACAGGACTTGACTTGCAACCCCAGATCAAAAGTTGCATGCTCTACTGACTGAACCAGCAAAGCACCCTGCAAATAAAAGTCCTTGATAGGAGTTTATGACTTTTCCAACATCCTTGTGACCAACAGTCTCCCCTGATTCCCACAGTCTTATGTACTCTTTAGATAAAACTCTCATGTAGCTTACCAACATCCTACTCTTTTGATTTGAATTTCCCAATCTGACATTAGCCCGGCAAACCCAATGCAATCCACCCATGAACCCTAATAAAGACATGTGCTCAGGTCTTGCTTCTCTATCTGCACTCTGGCTTGACTTCCCAGTGTGACCCCTTAAGATATGATGGATACTTTCTCCAAAACCTGTAAGTATGCTAAATAAGAAGACATGAATAATCCCATGAATAATGTTTGATGTGATGGCCGTAGTCATTCTATTTCTTCACTACCTGGACATTCTGATCCTTCATTGACATATTATTATAGAATTAATCACTCATTAAATTACTTATAATTGTCTAAATGTTTTGTTCATGCTGAATGGCATAAAGGCTTGCAGAGCATTGAAATAAAGTAAAGAAGGCCTAAACTCAGAATTTTACTGACTTAAGCTAGAAAACTGTACTTAGAAAACTGTACTTAGTTACCTTTTTTCACTCTTTCAAAATCTTCAAGAATACTGCAAAATGGCTTTTCTAAATTATAAAGTAGAGGACTAAATAGGAAGAAAGGACCTCTTCCCATTATGGTTGGGAAAGAAGAAGGAGAAGAAAGAGAAAGAGGAGGAGAGGAGGGATGGGAAAGGATAGGAGAGGGGGAGGAGAGAAAGAAAACTAAGTAACAAACTAACATAGAAATAGTGCATATACTCTGAAAATTGGGAAAATGAGACACAAAACCAGACAGAAAATCACTAGTTTCAAACATCCAGTCAAGGATATGATGAGACCCACAAAGCACCAATTACATCACAACCAGAGAGGAGTTTACTTAAGATATGGTTCTTAAAGGTAGAAATATCCATAAAACTATTTAAAATGATTTTATTTTCTGAAAATGGTTTGAGGTAGAGCCCAAGCTAATTACATATACTTGTAAAGATTGCATGTTGGTAAAACATTTATCTCTGACTTCTCTACCTTTCTTTGGTTCACTGAGAGGCCAACGTTAAAAATCAGAGAGAGTTTAGCTTACTCAATTACTAAGTGATTATGCATCATTATTCCATTTTAACAAATAAAGTCATAAGCCCTAAGAAAGTAAGTACATTTTAGGTCAACCGATTTTTAGAGTATTAAGCCTGTTGATCTGAACCAAGGCTATGTCACATCAAACTACATGGTAATATCCTATTGAGACCATGGTATCAATTTCCAGAATTCCAACGTAGAATTGAGAATCTGGTCACTGCTAATTATATACCACAATAACATGAACTTTGCTTGACACAACAAGAAAACATCATCAAAGGATTACAGAACACTAATTCTTTATTATCTGAAATATAGTACATTCCTTATTATCTGAAACTATATTAAATAACAGCACATGGCACCCAAAACATATTATCTGCATTTCAATTAAATGGCATGGGAATAAAAATAGTCACAAAGCTATAAAAGACTCTGCCTGTCTCATAGTACATTAAGAAAGTGTTTTACAACATTTTAATACTTTTGTTCATGTGAGACTATGTTAGAGAACCTATCACTTGATTTCCTAATACAGTAAAACTTTGGTTTCCGAGCATAATTCTTTCAAGAAACATGCTTGTAATCCAAAGCACTTGTATATCAAAGTGAATCTGCCCATAAGAAATAATGGAAACTCACGGGGCGCCTGGGTGGCGCAGTCGGTTAAGCATCCGACTTCAGCCAGGTCACGATCTCACGGTTCGTGAGTTCGAGCCCCGCGTCAGGCTCTGGGCTGATGGCTCAGAGCCTGGAGCCTGTTTCCGATTCTGTGTCTCCCTCTCTCTCTGCCCCTCCCCCGTTCATGCTCTGTCTCTCTCTGTCTCAAAAATAAATAAACGTTAAAAAATTTAAAAAAATAAGGCACCAGAGGAGAAAGGGTCTGTATCTGCAGGCATCCTGACCTAGAATGAAGCAAAGCATTCCTAAGTTTCCTCTTTTATGCAAAAGCAAAGGACTGTCCGTAGGTGTTTTGAAGTGACAAAAAACACACTAGTGCCAGTTATGGGCACCTTCCAATGTTCTGAAAAGCCACTTATTACTGCCAAACACCGTGGCCTGAGACTGAACATCTGAGCATGGGAGACGATAACTCACAGTCCTTCAGCAGGAGAGAGTAAGAGAAAAGACCCATTCCTCAGTTGCGATCACGTGCCATTTGGTTTCATGTGCTACTCGTACTGGAAGACATCGCTCCTTTATCAAGTTAAAATTCAGTAGAAATGTTTACTCATTTGCAGAACACTCACAGAACAAGTTAGTAACAATCTAAGGTTTTACTATACTTCTAAAAATATATTTTAAATTCAAATCTCAGAACAAAGCTTAAAGACATATTTATGGCAGCAATGTTAGTAATCACATACAAAATCAAAGGAACATTTTTAAATTACTTTTTAAAAAAACGTTTTTAATGTTTATTATTTTTGAGGAAGACACACAGTGTGAGGGGGGGAGGGGAAGAGAGTGGGAGGGAGACACAGAACCTGAAACAGGTTCCAGGGTCTGAGCTGTCAGCATGGAGCCCAATGCGGGCTCCAACTCCCTAACCATGAGATCACGACCTGAGCCGAAGTCAGACACTTAAACGAATGAGCCACCCAGGTGCCCTGATTTTTTAAATTGTCTAAATCACAGTACCCATTAAAACCCACAGTACCCGTTAGTATTCCACTAACATAGGAACTTGTGAATATATTTCCTTCTAATAATTATATTTATACTTATGTTTAGATTTATAGACATACATATAAAACTAACTCTGGTACATATCCCATTTATTACCAAGTTTATTTCTCTTATTTTAATATTTGTCTCATATTTCAAATATTTTCAAAATTATATTACTATACAATAATGATATTTATCCTTATCTCATGTTTACTCATGCAATTGTAGTTAAAAATACTGTTTGTGGGACATTCAGTGTTACATTCATTTCAATTTGCAACTGTACGTTCTATATTGAACAATAAACTTGTATATAAATTATCTTTTTTCAAATCATAATGAAAGAGAAGATAAATGAAATCCTACATGTTATTACTGATCTCAAGAACTATTAGAACAGAAAAATTTATCAACAATTGGAAAAAAAGTGGAAAATTTATATTTAAAGCATATGCATAAAATAAAGCATGGTCAATATGCAAGCATAAATCTTAAATAATCACTTGTCAGGTGAGTACTAAATTTAAAATACTTTACCAGGTAATTAAAATTTCATTTGGCAAGTTTCAAAAGCACCTGAAAAAAGAAGATGTTAATGGAAACCAGGGACATTTTATGCTTTCTATCTCACTTTGGTAACGTGCATTTGAGTGAAATGTAGAAATGAAGTAGAATTCTCACATACCCATTTGCTATGCAGACAATAAGTAAAAATATAAAGGGCAGAACCTCAGGAAGTACTATGCATTTCAAATTAAATACAGGGTCTTCATATGTGGAAGATGAATAGACCTGACCCACTATTCCTTAAAGCTCATCTTATGTCTTATAAAAAAAAGAACTTTATATAGATAAACACTGTATCCAAAAACACATCATCTCAGTATCTCACTTAAGAACATTTGTAAAACTTGTCTACTAGACCAGTAACATCTACAATATTTATAGGTAAATATTTCATTAAAATAAAAAGACTTTAGCCCTCAGGAAGGCAGAAATTTTCCTACTTGTGCTCAACAGCTGCATTTCACAATATTGAGAAAAGTGCCCGTTGTCCAAATGTATAATGTGAGTTTACTATTACCTGATGCAAATCATAGATGTGTAAAAGAAGACATATTTGAATTAATTTTGTATGAATTTTAGTACTGGAATTTCATATTTTAGTTATGACACTATGGTTTTCAGAAAAGGACAATTATATTTTATCTCACATGATTTACACACAACCTTGTGAAGTAAGCAGTTACTGTTATCCCCTTGGAACAGGTAAAATAATTGTAATAATAATAAAAAAAAGTTTTAAATGACTGAACCAAAGTTCCACAACTTGTAAGCAGAGGAACCAAACACACAAGTGGTTTTATGGCTGCTATTCTTTTGTGAGTCTTTGGAAACACTGGAGTTGAAAAAAAAAAAAAAAGTTCTATTAAAACTGAAATAATAAAACCGATGAAAATATGAATGGTTTTCTTTTAACTATCATTTTTATATCCTTAGCACATTTTATATGAATGCCTATATGTGGGAGGAAAAAAAATGGGAGGGTATAGCTTTAGTTAAAAATTTAAAAATGTGTGCATTAAAAAAAAAACCTAAACATTAGAGATATTAAGTGAGATCATTAGTTTCATAAACAAGTACCTGCATCTGTGACATATTGATTTGTGGCAATAAACTACATGTCAAAATTAATTTACACATCTTATTTAAATGTTCTGGATATAACACAGGACCCTCAAGAGATTTCATGCAATTTTAAAAGTGTATAACTGAGTAACAAAATGGCATACTTAATATTTGTAAACTAATACATACAAAAATTGGTAAAGCCAGAAAATGATGAGTTATTGACAAATTTATCAGGTAAGAGTTCTTTATAAATAAAACAATATAAACTTCCCGACAGGAGGGGAAAAAATGCATGAGCATCAGCAGGCAAATCAGCTTGCACAGGGGATTGCTGGAAAGGGCCTGATGCCTCAGCAATTCTCTTCTCTGTGGAAAGAGACCTATTCTTGAATTAAAGCTGGCTAAACAGATAAAGGTTGAACTTTTCAACTGCAAAGTAGGTATAGGAATTGCTCCCTTTTTTACTGAGACAAGCAGTAAAATTTTACTACACTTCACCAATTGGGCTTTTCAGCATTAAATACCAGAAAGTCTATTGTGTAGCTGTCTGCAATATAAATGAGGACTGGAGAGGTAAATAGTCATCTAAAATGGTTCATATGAAGACAGAGAATCAAAAGGTAGTAAAGCACCTGTTTTTCTTTGATGAGGTTTCTTTTTGGTATTTCAACTTACACGTGACAAAAGTGGTCTAAGTTGAAGTGGAAAAGAAGGATTGAATGAAAATACGGAAAGTAAAAAAAAAAACTGGAGTTTGTATGGCTGAGCCAGATGTATAAAATCATTAGTTTTATCCCAGTGACAGGATTTTATGGAAAACAATAAAAGCTACATAAAAGAATGCTGATAGCATCACTTTACTCTCTATTAGCATTAGTTTAGATGTGTATGAGAGCGAATATGCACCAGGGAGAAGAAAGTATGGAGAATTTTTTTTTTTGACCATTAAGTTAATGGAGCTGATAAATGGAATTGTAACATTGACACTAAGTGACAGTCTTGTTCCTTTAAAATCTGCTGTTTCATTCTAGTTACTTCAACCTTGAATATCTAATGTGTGCAGCTATTACATTTAATAGTTGTGTTTGGTGATTTTATGTGATTCCAAAGAATAATAAAAGAAATGCCACTTCTGCCTGAGTAAAGAAAGTTAAAACACATTAGTGAAATTTCAGATCTATATCCACATATCTGTTAGAATTTATTTAAAATAAAAGCCATTGATTTTTCAGACTGAAGATCAGAAGAAATAATTCCATGTAGCCAATGAGGGGGGGCTTTTTTCTCCCTGTATTTAAAGAACCAGTGCAGAGAACAAAATTATCTTTTTGTTTTCACTTAACTGTTCTGTTCATGTGAGGGCAAATACATTCACATGTACATTCCTGGAAAGAGAAAAATGGTCACTTTCTGTAACTTTTTAAAATTATTACTATTTGGGAGAGACAGCTAGGTAGGGGCAGGGGGAGAGAGACTGAATCCCAAGCAGGCTCCATGCTCAGCACAGAGCTTGATGCAGGGCTTGATCCCATGACCCTGAAATCACGACCTGAGCCGAAGTCAAGAGTTGGATGTTAAACCGACTGAGTCACCGGACGCCTTACTTTCTATAACTTTTCACATGCAAATCCGACATCCATAAAAAAGAATAACACTTGTGGCCTATAATTTTTAACAATTTAACAACATAATTGGGAAAGAGTACACATGAAGTTTCCATGTTAGTATTCTTGGAATAATGTGTTGTTAGAAGTGAAGAATAAGGAGTAAGATTCCTTTTATTAAATTTACTTGAATTCCAGTACACACTTAATTAAGCATATTTATTTTCTAAGAAATCTAAACTATTTGTTTTATTATTTATTTTCAAGTTAGTTAACATACAGTGTAGTCTTCGCTTCTGGAGTAGAACCCAGTGATTCATCTCTTATATATGACACCCAGTGTTCTCTCAACAAGTGCCCTCATTAATGCCCATCACCTATTTTAACTCATCCTCCCACCCGACACCCCTCCAGCAACCCTCAGTTTGTTTCCTGCATTTAAGAGTCTCTTATGGTTCTCCTCCCTCTCTGTTTTTATCTTGTTTTTCCTTCCCTTCCTCTGTGTCCATCTGTTAAGTTTCTCCAATCCCACATTTGGGTGAAACCATATGACATCTTTCTGTAAATCATTTTGCTTAGCATAATACATTCTAATTCCATCCATGTTGTGGCAAATGGCAAGATTTAATTCTTTTTGATCACTGAGTAACATTCCAGTGTATATATATGTACCGCTTCTTAATCCATTTATCAGTTGATAGGCATTTGGGCTCTTTCCATATTTTGGCTATCGTGATCATGCTGCTACAAACATCAGGGTGCTTGTGCCCCTTCAAATCAGCAGTTTTGTCTATTCATGTCTTCTGCCCATTTCTTCAGTGGATTATTTGTATTTGGGTGTTGAGTCTGGTAAGTTCAAAACTGAAATTCTTTATCACACTTGTGTATCTCCACAAAATTCTGGAAAATTAGATTGTAATTTTTAGTAAGATTAATAAAGATTTAGCACCAGATGTTTTTTTTACAGGGAAAATTAATCATAATTCCAGAGCATAAAATGTTCATGAATTTTTATACTGGAAAAACAACAACTCTGGCATAAAAAATGGCATCTGTTGAAAGGGAAGAGAGAGAGAGAGAAAGAGAGAGAGAGAGAGGGAGAGAGGGTAGAAGGAAGAGAAAGAAGGAAAGAAGGAAGAAAGGAGAAAAAAAAGGTGGGCAGACAAAAAAGAAGACAAGTCAGAATAAAGAAAGAAAGAAAGATCACTGAAGTTGTCCAATAGCAAGTTATTCATTTTTTATCATAAGATTTTAGAAGATTCAAGTTCTTAAAAATACAAAGTTGACTAATCAAATAAAGGAACAAACAAACTGACGGAACAGCTGTTCCCAAAAACTACATCTTCCATATAAAAACAAACAAAACCAAGTGAAAAAACAAAACAAACAAAGAAACAAACAAAAACAGACCAAAGGACTGCTTTTGTAAAGTTATCATGTACATAAATGCTTGTTGGAGGGTGAGGGTGAAGTTGATCTAACTGTTGTGACTGAAATAGGATACATTGACATAAACATTTTATAAAGCTACATTAAATAAACACTAGCTAATGCTGGCATAGTTGATCAATAAGTAAAAGTTCAAGTTGACTAATGCTAGATTTTTTTTTCCAAAGGACATTTCAGTGAACTGTAATCCTTGATTGTAAAGTTAGCTAGCATAAACAGGTGCTTTTACAACTTGGCTATATTTATTGACCATGAGTAATAGTGACTTTGCTTTGAATAGGGCTTCTCTGCTGTGCTTTGGTTTAGAACATCTTTGCTGCCTATTCAAGATATGAGACACAAGACCTTGTTTGTTCTTACTCTCACTTAGTTGCTCATTTATTTATTCACATTTATATCCTTTAACATGAATCTCTAAGGGTTTGAGGGGAAGAATATTAACCAATCATTGTATTATATATTGCTGTATAACAACTCCAAAACATAGACGTGTAACACAATTATTATTCTCTTCCACTATTCTTTTTTCTGATTTTATTGAAAATATAGTTTACTTACACTATTACATTAGTTTTGTGTGTACAGCAAGCCATTTGACATCTTGTATACATTGTGAAGTGATCACCACAGTATATCCAGTTACCATCCGTCACCATACAAAGTTAATACAATATTATTGATAATTTCCCCATGGTGTACATTATATTCCCATGACTTATTTTATAACTAGAAGCTCGTACCTCCTGATCCCTTTTACCCATTTTGCCCCATTTCCTCCTCTTACATGATTTTTTAGAGTGAGCTGAGATCAGCTGTGCTTCCCTTATGGTGTGGCTGCATTTGGATGGAGGGTAGAGATTAGAATCACCCGGCTCACTGAGATGACTGGTGTACTGGGTTGAACAGTACTTCCTTCCAAAGTCACATCTACCCATGATTTCAGCATGTGACCGTATTTGTAAACAGGGTCACTGAAGATGTAATTGGCTAAGATAAAGTCATGCCAGATTAGGATGAACCCTAAATATAAAAAATGGTGTCCTTATAAAAGAAAGAAGAGAGAGTCACAAAGGCAGAGAAGACTTACACACAGAAAGAACATCTTGTGAAGAGAGAGGAAGATTGAAATGGTGTGTACAATAGCAAAGGGATGCCAACGGCTTCTGGTGACCACTATAATATAGGAGAGAGGCATGGATAGATTCTCCCTCCAATCCTCCAGGAGGAACCCACCTCATTGACATTTGTTTTCAGACTTTTAAGCTCTAGAACTGTGAGGGAGTAAATTTGTTGTTTTAGGTCACACAATTTGTGGTAAGTTGTTAATGCAGCTGTAGGAAACTGTTACAACTAGTCATCTTTCTCTCTTCATGAATTTAGCATCCTTCCCTTTCATGTGGCTTTGTCATCATGGTGTCTCCAGCTGGACAGATGGAGTTTTTTCATGCATGTGCAGGGTTCCAAAGTAGAAGCTGTCAGAATTCTAAAGGCTGAGAACTGCAAGGAGCATAGTGTTATTTCTGCTAAATTTTATTTATTTTTCAAGTTTTAATTTTTTAATGTAATTTCCACACCCAACATTGGGATTTAACTTACAACCCTGAGATCAAGAGTCACAGCTCCACTGACTGAGCCAGTTAGGCACCGCTCTGTTAAGGTTTATTAACTGAAGCCAAACCCAGATTTGTTGAGAGGGGACTGCAGCAGAGAATGAGTACTAGGAGGTATGTATTCCATTGGTGGCCTCCAATATCAACAATGTATTAATAGTCTCCCTCACACAGTTAATGATGACAAATGTCAATCAGTTGGTGTGGATTAAAACACATTGCAAAACTTTAAGATTTTATATCAAAATAACTAAGAAACAGGCATGCTGTGAAACAAAGAAATCAGAATTTAGCAGTTTTTCCTTCTTACTATGTCCATTTTTTGGGGGTACACACATATGGAATCTCTAATATTTTGACCAGTAGCTACTCAGGACAAGCCAGGTTATACCACATTGTTCTTAATTATTCACATCTGACTTTACAGTAATGTGAAGCTTTACAGTAGAATATATTTGTAACATTCAAAGATATCAAAGATGACTTCTTTGCCTTCATGAAGCTTTCAATCTACTGGATAACACAGGCAACACACAAGGGGAAAATATCAAACAAAATTCCAGGAGAGATAATCACCATGATGAAAAATAAAGCAGAATAGTCATGCGATTTTAGTTAGAGTTCACAAAGTTTTCCTGAGAAGATAATTTGAACAAAGACATGTATTTAGCTGAGAGAGTAAACCACCTGAAGATCTAGGGCAAGTTGTAGGCATAGAAAATAGTGAGAACAAAGGTCCACAGATAAAAACACAGTTGCAATTTCAAGAATTTGGGCAGCAACATCTCAATCATTTTAGTTTGGTCCAAAGTGTTATTTTTTCAAGTCTTATTTTTTCCTGATGAGCCAAAACCACACTGGCTCAGCTAAAGCTGTGATACAAGTCCTTGTCAATTAGCTCACCATTCAAAAGTATCTTGCTAGATTTTATTGATGGCTTTTAAATCTCTGCTGCCAAAAATAAGATTTACTTCTTTAGGGAATTCTTGGCAAAAACTGATGCATTACTCCCATGAAGTTAGACTCACAACTGAAAATCAAGTGAAAGAAATCATATGTGTCTCAAAAGCCTATTATTTATCTCAATTCCATATGTAACTTTCTAAATACGGGTTCCTAGAACTTTTTGGAAGCTTGCAAATTACTGAAGTATAAAACTTATTATAAAAGTTGGAATGAAAATTCTAGTTTATTTATTTTTAAAATTTCTTTTAATGTTTATTTACCTTTGAGAGAGAGAGAAAGACAGAGTGGAGCCAGTGAGGGGCAGAGAGCGAGAGGAAGACACAGAATCCAAAGCAGGCTCCAGGCTCTGAGGTGTCAGCACAAGAACCTGAGGTGGAGCTCAAACTCAAGAACCATGAGATCATGACCCGAGCCAAAGTCAGACACTTAACCCACTGAGCCACCCAGGTGCCCCTGAAAATTCTAGTTTAAAACCATTACAGCATTCGTGTATGTTGATTATCTTCTTACCTCATTAAATAAAACTACACCTCAAAGAGGCAAGTAAGTTGTAAAAAATAAAAATAAAAAATCACAACAGACATTATTGAGCTTATTTTGCCAACATTAAAATAGTAATGAGAAGCGTATCCAACAAGTACAAATGCATTTTTCTCTCATCTTTGTCTGCTGATGTTTTGAGAAGAAACACATTTTCTTCAACAATTATTTCCCCTTATGTGGCAGTCACGTTCCAAGTGCTTTGGTGTTTTGTTTTTTCATTTGATTCCATTCCCCACAGAGTTCCCCCTGATTTTTGCCCTGCCTTTGGTCACTCTGACCACTCAAATCATCTTGTCAAAATATGGCTTCCATCTTTGAAACAAACAAACAAATAAACAAACAATGTACAGCAGAGATTTCAAAGGCTATATTCTTGCCTACTAAAAGTGTTCTTTTGGAAATGTAATTTTTAATTTTTCCTCACTGAAATTAGAGTAATCAACATACTTGTAAAATTATCACTACTGGGGCACCAGGGTCACTCAGTTGGTTAAGTGTCGGACTCTTGATTTTGGCTCAGGTCATAATCTCATGGTTCATGAGACCAGTCTGTCTCAGGCTCTGCTCTGGCAGTACAGAGGCTGCTTGCAATTCTCTCTCTCCCTCGCCCTCTGCCCCTACCCTAATCTCTCTCGTGAACACTCATCTCTTTCTCTCAAAATAAATAAATTTTATAAGAAATTATCATTACTATCTTTTACTTTTAACTGGTGTGTTCAGATAATTTATATTTTGCATAATTTTGATGTTTGAGATTAAATCTATGATTTGGACATCTGCTTTTTGTCTAATCTTGGGTTTTTTTTGTTTTTTGTTTTTTGTTTACTTCTTTGGAATAACTTTTTGTGATTTTGTCTCCTTTTTTTGCCTCTTGCCTGTTACTTTATGTTATTTTAGTGGTTATATAAGGGTTACATTATAGTACTGTATTTTTATCATATTCTATTTTCAAGCAATATATACTATGTCCCATAAAATTATAAGAATCTCCCAGCAACATACTACCACGTGTCCTTTCCTGGCCTTGATGTTCACATTATGACATTTTACTTCTATATGTATTATAAATCCCACAATGTGCTGTTTTATTGTTTGGTTTAATCAGTTCATTATATTGTATAGAAATTTATGATTTAAAATGTATTTTATATTTCCCCACATTATTCTTTTCAGTGGTTTTCATTCTTGTTGGTATGATTTTCCTTCTGTTTGAGGGTTTTCAGTTAATATTTTTTCCGTATAGTCAGCAGGTTTTTATTTCTCTCAGTTTGTTATGTCTTAAAAAAGTCCTTATTTTTCCTTCATTTTTGAAAGATATTTTTACAGGAGTAGATCTCTTAAGCTGTCAGGTTTGTTTGTTTATCCTTTCAGTACTTTAAGAAGTTTCTCCTCTGTGTTCTGACTTACACTGTTTCAAAGAGAAGTTTCAATAAGAATAAGATTTATCTTTGTAACTCTGTATATAATGTGTCTGTGTGTTCTTTGGTCCCATGCTGCTGTCCTCTGAGCCTGATGACCACATTTTCCTATATTTTTTTTGGCCAAAATCTTTTCTCCCAAGATAGGGAACACAAAATATTTATCTTGAGCAGGGCTTGAGAGCCTTGGGATCACAGTCCCTGTATACAATGACTTGGTCTGCAGTCAAGGGCAGAGGTGGAAGCATAGATCTCTGAAGGTTGGACACTTTCTGCCCTTCTTCATCATCTGAACCCTCATCCTTGTCTTGCACTTGGGCGTCCTGATCTAGCTGGGATGGACACTACTCTACCTTGTAGTGTTTCTTAACCTTCTCATCAGACTCCGCCTCTATCTTGACTGCCCTACCCTCCCCAAACTTTTCCCAGTGCTCCTGAATGAGTTTTTGGGCCCCCAGATTCTCCAAGGTGGTGAAGGGAGAAAAGTTCAAGTCCATTGTTTCTGCCACTTCCACCACTGACTGATCTGATGATTTGCAAATGTACATTCGCTCCTTCTCCTCTTCTTTTTCTCATCTTGGAACTTGGCTTGCTCCATTCAGTAACATACCTGGTCCAAATCTTCTCTTTTTTGAGATTATTTTATTTTATTTTATTTTAGGGAGAGTGTGTGTGTGTGTGTGTGTGTGTGTGTGTGTGTGAGCAGGGAAGAGGGGCAGGGGAAGAGGGGCAGAGGGAGACACACAGAAAGAGAAGATCCCAAGACCTTAGGATCATTACCTGAGCTGAAATCAAGAGTTGGACACTCAACCAACTGAGTCACCCAGGAGCCCTTCTTTGTTGAGCTTTGCAAATAAGCCTTTGGGTGGAATTAAGACCTTGGTATAATGTTCCACCAGCATGGTGAAGTAGTGTCAAACTGGTAGCTGTGCTATTCTTTCTGTATCAGCTGCGTCAGAAACAAGTGCCCATTCCTTGCCACAGGCTGAGCCATCAGCTTCATCACATCCAGGTTGAAGGCTGAGATGCAGGCTGATTATGAGATGGAGGGGCATGCTATGATGAAGTCAAACTAGAGGGAAGGCTCTTTGGGCATGATGGTCTCCTGAATTACCTAGGGTTGAGCATTCTAGGGCAGCTGCTGTTGGGTGGCTTGCTTCTAATGCTGCCTGATAACCTTGAGGATGGAAGCTGAGGGCTCCTGAGCCTTCCCCTCCTTGCATTCACTGACCTAGTGATGGTGGTAGGCATTGTAAGGGTCACTGGGGTTTAGGAAGTTGTACTGAGGGCTATCTAATTCTGTTATATTCTAAGCTTCAAATTCAGGTCTGTTTCTGGCCACAAATTTGTCAGTGCTATCAATGATATCCCTGATCTTTGTAGAAGAGGGTAAATAATCCCCACCACCAGTTTGGAAGGGTAAGAAATCTCTTTTGAAGATGATTCTTCTGTGTGTACTCTGGGCATGGTGGCTGTTGGTAGGGATGAGGACACTCCTCTGCCTGGGTCTGGCCTTCATGACTACAACAGTCAGCACTGCCTAGGGGTTCATGAGTGGTATTGCCTTCTTCAAGACAGGCTCCCTGCACCATTGGAGGATGGCTAGTATATGTTAAGTGTGTGTATGTGTGTGTGTGACTCCCTTTTTTTTTTATATTTTTTTTCAACGTTTTTTATTTATTTTTGGGACAGAGAGAGACAGAGCATGAACGGGGGAGGGGCAGAGAGAGAGGGAGACATAGGATCGGAAACAGGCTCCAGGCTCTGAGCCATCAGCCCAGAGCCTGACGCGGGGCTCGAACTCACGGACCGCGAGATCGTGACCTGGCTGAAGTCGGACGCTTAACCGACTGCGCCACCCAGGCGCCCCTGTGTGTGACTCCCTTTAAGAGTTTCTCTGTGCCACTGGTTTTAGGCTATTTGATTACATTGTGACTTAATGTAGTTTTCTTTATGTTTCTTATTTTTTGTTGTTTTTAGCTTATTTGTAAGTTTATCATTTCATAAAATTTTTATTTTTTAAGACATATTTATTTAAATATCGTTTTTACCCCCATTTCTTTCTTCTTCTTAAGAAACTCCAATTTGATTTGGCCTACATGAGATTGCTTTATTTTGTGGCTCAACTCACTGATGCTATGTTTATTTATTTTTCTTCCTATTTAATTTTAGTTTCTATTTCCATGTTTTAAAATTATTTTTCTCCTATTATGTATAATCTGTTGTTAATCCCATGTAGTATATTTTTAAGACTTCAGTATATATCTCTTAAAAATGAGATTTCTTACATAAATTAAAATAATATAATTTGAAAAAAAAATTGACAATAGCTTGATGAAATTTTCTAGTATCCAGTCCACACTAAAATTTCACCAGTTCTTTTCAGAACGTCTCCTAAAGTCATCTTTCTTTTGACAAGAATGTAAGTAGGGTTTACATATTACAATTGGTTTGTGTGTGTGTGTATGTGTGTGTGTGTGTTTTAACTTTAGATATTGTAGTTTTTTTAGGGGATATTTATTTACTTATAATTAAATTTTCATTTTAATTCCAGTATAAACATACAATGTTCTATTACTTTCAGGTATATAATATAGTGATTTAATAATTCTATAGATAATTACTCAGTGCTCATCATAAGTGTACTCGTAATTCCCTTCACCTATTTCACCCATCCCCCACTAACCTCCCTTCTGATATGCTAGATATTGTAGTTTTTATGTACAGAGTTTTCATATGGGACTTCTTTACTACTCCACGTTCCTTCCAACATTCTCAATATTTCCTATATCTTCTTGATATGAAATGCATACTTTAATAATAATTGAAATATACTTTTAATAATCATTGTAATATTCTTGCTTACTAATCCGATCATCTAGGTCATTTCTAGGCCAGATTTGACTGATTTGCTTTTCTCCCCATATGGGTCATATCTTTATAGTTCTTGTATATAGATAATAATTACTCCTAAACTCCTATTCCAGAAAAAGGCCACAGGTGCAACACAATTTCAAACACCAGAGGCATAATGACACTTAAAATACTCCAAATTCTTTTTTATGCGGCATGTATAATATGGAAATTTAATGGTTATAATCTTTGAACATAAAATTATAACCTAAACTAACTTAAATAGCCATATATCCTAGATATATATTAGTTAACAGAGTAAAAGCATATAAAATTATGCATCTTCACCAAGTGTCATTAATTCTAGAAACTTAAAGATGATTCAATATTAGGAAGTTAATGAATATGACTACCATACTGATAAGGCTGAGAGAAAATCACATGATTAACCTCATTAATGTCGTAAATAACTCAAACACGCTTTTGTGTTCTTACTTACACGGTTTCCCCCCATTCACTCTCTTTCAAAAACAAATAAATAAACTTTAAAAAAGTCAGTTTTAGGGATTTAATTACATGAAATGCTCTACCTTTATTTAGGAAAATAGATTTAATTTAGTTAAAACAGTAAAGAATACTGTTTAATTCTTGGTATATTTGTATTTAAAACTTACTTAGCATGATGTGGTATTCTCATCTTTGTTTCTACTTTTCCAAGGTAAGAAAAGTCATATCAGTATTATGAAGGAAACAAATATCTGCTCTATGGTTTGTCATACAAATTTGAATTTTAAACAACAGTGAACAGGAGCACCTGGGTGGCTCAGTCAGTTAAGCATCCGACTTCAGCTCAGGTCATGATTACACAGTTTGTGAGTTCAAGCCCCACATCGGGCTCTGTGCTGACATCTCAGAGCCTGGAGCCTGCTTTGGATTTGATGCGTCCCTCGCTCTCTGCCCCTCCCCGACTTGTGCTCTGTCTCTCTCTCAAAAATAAATAAGCATTAAAAAAAAATAAACAACAGTAAACAGACTTGATTGTTAATGCATGTCATTTAAAAAAAATTTACTACTGCCTATCAAGCAAAACATGAAATAAAAATATAAAGAAAAATTGGGTATCAATCCATCAATTCTATGAAATACTAATTATTTCAGATCTTTTTCATTAAGAAGCAAACATTATGGAAAAACTGAAGCCCCAATATTCCATTTGCCAACATATTTCCTGGAGTGCCTGGGTGGCTCAGTCAGTTAGGTGTCCAACTCTTGGTTTCAGCTTAGGTCATAAGCTGGTTTCCTGAGTTCAAGTCCCACATTGGGTTCTGTGCTGGCAGTGCAGAACCTGCTTGGGATTCTGCCTTTTTCTCTCTCTCAGCCCCTTCCCAAGTCACGCTGTCTCCCTCTTGCACTCAAAATAAATAACTAAGCTTAAAACATAAAAAAATAAATAACATTTCCTTTTATTTTTTTTAATTTTAATTTTATTACTTATTTTAAATTTTTAATTTTTGTTTTAGAGACTGTATTTTTGAGTAGTAGAGAGGGGCATAGAGGGAGAGGGAGGGAGCGAATTCTAAGTAGGCTTCATGCTTAGCACAGAGATGAATGAGGGGCTCAATCCCACCATCATGGGATCATGACCTGAGCTGAAACCAAGAGTCCAACGTTCAACCAACTGGGCCAGCCAGGAGCCCCTCAACATATTTCCTAAAACTTTTCCAAGAGGAAAGAATTCTAAATTTGGTGTCTATGATCCTTATTTATTTAATACTTTAACTACATTTGAATGTCCTCTTAAACCACATTTAATATTGCTTCACACATTTTTGAAATATATGTTAATTGAGAAAACCACTGCCTGTGTGATGCACATGATGATGCAGGGTTTACTGGACATGTACAAAATTGAGAAAACAAGTATTTTTTCCTCAACTATCATGTTTTTATGTTTACATATTTTTTTAATGTTCTTATTTATTTGAGAGAAAGGGGGAGCAAAGGAAGAGGAGAGAGAGAATTCTGAGCAGGCTCTGTTCTGTCAACACAAAGCCTTATCAGAGTTCAGACCCATAAACCATGAGATGGTGACCTGAACCAAAATCGAGTTGGACATTAAAGCAACTGAGCCACCTAGGCACACCTTATGTTTATATTTTTAACTTTCATATATCTTTACTAAAATCTTCCCTATTTTGTTTAATGTAGCATATAATTTATTAAACTCTTCATTTCCATTACTAGTTGATATATTTGTATTATCTTATTCTATTCATTATATAAACCACAGCAATATCCAGAAAATTAGAAATGAAAGTTTTACCCTTTTTGCAAGGTTGCTAGACTTGTCATAAAGTGTGTTAAGTATATAAAACCTTCCTTTGTTGGCGTCACCCATGCACCCATTTTCAAAAGTTAAAAAAAAAGTCCTACATTCCATCTAATTGAATACTATAGAACACATAATGCCACTGACATAGAAAATAAATTCTTATATAAGTAGTAGCCAAGAGCAATGAAAGAGATAACACACATAAATCAGTATTTTATATTTTTCCTCATATTCTCTCTCTGTGCTTCTATGAACTACAGAATTAATCATAGGGCTTATTAGTGTTAAGTTCTAGTTATTTTTAATTTTTTGAATGAACATGTGTGATTATTACAGTAAATGCAACCAAATTAACATTAAAATCAACTCTTTGAAGAAAAAAACCCTGCAATTCCAATCATTTCTCTATGAATGTAGTTCCGCTCTATTATGGACAAAAAAATACAGTTTGTGCTTGGGTTGTATTGCCTTGGGGCAATTACAGTTACATAGTTTTGATCAGTGGACCAGTACAAAAATAATGCAATTCATATGTTTTAGATTTCTCTGATATATTGAGTATTCACACAAATGCTAACAGATGATCAAATAACATGATTAAATATGTAAACATATCTATGTATTCTGAACAGGTTTCAAACAGGAATAGCTTTATATATAGAAGTTTCCTTAATAATTTCCTCATCCTTTTTCATCTACCCAACATTCACTCATGCTTTAATCTCCACTACCATAGTATATCATGAGAGTAATGGTAAAGGTTTCCTAGTGCCAGACATCTAGTCAGAGTCTCCAAAAACAGGTGTTTGGAAATGTGCCAGTTTGTAATGGAGTTAATAATATAAAACAATAAAGTGGGGTTCTCACAAAGCTTGATGACTTCAATTAAAAGGAGGAACTCTTTCTTATAGGTACTGAGCATATGACCTTTGCATTTTTATTATGCTGTTTTTCTTTCAATGTAGTAAATATTAATGGTAATAGATATTTACAATATGCTTTTATTTGAGAAATTTGGAAGAGAATTATTGTATTTTTATTTTACAATGTAGTGTTTTGGGTAAAAGATTAAATGTAATAAAACAGTAACAGAAAAATAATGTTGTTTTAACTGGTAATAAACAGCCTGCATCACTGAATCATTACAAGGAGACTTAGTCATAGTATCTTCATGTTTCACAGTGCACTTTACCTGAGTGTGAAATATCCACTGTCACAGTAAACCACTGGGAATTATATTTTTACTATTTTGTAACCCAATATATGTTTTCTTTTTTCTTCTTCTTTTTTTTAATGCAGGCATATAACTTTATATTAGTTTTAGGTGTACAACATAATGATTCAATATTTATATATATTGTGAAATGATGACCACAATAGCCTAGTTAACATCTGTTATACTTGTACATTTTTTTCTTGTGATGATAAATTTTAAGATCTACTTTCTTAATAAATGCTATATATTTTTTTCATTTTATATTTTATGGTGCTTCCTGAGCCAACTATTTTTCAAATGAAAGATATTTTAAAAATAACTCAGGGGAAGCATGTTTTCAAATCAGAGGGGGCATAGTTTTTTTGTGTGAAAATGTGTTTTGTAATATATTCAAAATTTTCCATCAACACACTTAGGTTTTCCTTTTATTTCTTTCCACACTGTTTCTCAATATATAGCTGTTGGATCTACCTATTCAGAAATGAAAAGTGACCAAAGGAACCAACTAAGGATTTATGAGTAGATTTACCAAAATATGGAGAAAAGAGGATTTTATAAAAAAGCATATGTAAAATAAACCACAGAAAATAACTAATTTAGGAATACACATAGAATTTCAGATATATTTCTTTAAGACCTCAAAGCAATTAGACTTTGATATTAAAAAATATACATCTAATAAAGTAAATAATAAATTAACAGGAGGAAATAAAATGTGAGTTAACTATTAACAAAATAATATAAGAAAAAGATACTCATAAACTGTGTATTACACGCACTAAAATGCACAAACATCTGAATAGAGAAATAGTATAAGCGAAAGGCATCTAAATAACATGTGAAAATAAATGGAAAGAGCAGACACAAATAGCAATAGAAAAGCACTGGTGAAAATGGATAAAGAACAAACAGGATGCAATATAGGTATGTAAAGGAGAAGAAAACAGAACAAGTAGAGTTCTTCATACGAAAATAAATATTTATGTATAAAAAGGAAATCTGAACATCTATATTGAAAGGTAACTTAAAAGGCACCTGAGTGGCTCAGTTGGTTGAATGTCTGACTTCGGCCCAAGTCATCATCTCGTGGTCAATGGGTTCCAGCCCCACGTGGGGCTCTGTGCTGGCAGCTCGGAGCTTGGAGCCTGCTTCAGATTCTGTGTCTCCCTCTCTCTCTGCCCCTTGCCCGTTCATGCTCTGTCTCTGTCTCAAAAATAAATGATGTTTAAGAAAAAAAGAAAGGTAACGTAATACCTTATGGAAAAATGATGTAAATTGATAAACAAAAAAGCCATATCCTAATAAAAATACCAAACTTCAAGATCCAATTGTTAGGATGTCCTTAGAACCACAGTAGAGGGGACAGCCATCTTGCCAGCACAACCCAAGGAAAAGCCCCTAGTAGCTGCCAGAATGAATTGGAGGTCAACCAATCACCCAGCGACAGCAAGACTGGCCGGATGGGAAAAAGGCCCACCCAGACCTAAACCCGAACCGCTGCAGCTTAAAAACCCCACCCACCACACCTGGATGCCACTTCCCTGACTCCTCTCTCTCTCTCCCTGAGTCATGGAACCTTGCCCGAGACCTTAGTTCCCAAATAAAGCCTTTGACTGCTAAAATTTTTTAGCCTTTGACTCCTATCTTTACCCTGCCTTACGACTGACCCTAACACTAAACATAATGGGTAATTAAGGGAAAAGAGAAATCACATATTACAATACCCTGAAGAAAATAGTAACCCAAGACATTTGAACTTATTTTTTCTTTAAAATATAAACACAGATGAACAACAGAGAATTTTTGTGGCTGTGTCATTCTGTAGGGTATCATAATGATGGATATATGTCACTATACATTTATCCAAATCCACGGAATGTACATCAAAAGTGAACACTAATGTAAACTATGGACTTAGGTGATTGTGATGTGTCAATGTACGTTTATCAATTTTGACAAATGTAACATCTATCAGTGTTGATAGATGAGGGTGGCTATGAATCTGACAGTGGGCAGCAGTTTATGGGAGAACTCAGTCTTCCTCTCAATTTGCTGTGAACCTGAAACTGCTTTTTAAAAATAACCTCAGAAACAAATTAAAAAAAAATACTGGCCAACATAGCCTGAATATCTCCTTAAGTTTAAGTAAACTTGAGGCAGATCTCTTCCTGCCTCTAGGCACATGACCTCCCTCCTATTCTGGCCTTCACAGAATCCAAATAGCTTAACCAAAGAGGTCCCTCCACTCTCCTTTCTTGGAGCATTTGCTTTTAAATCACTTCTAATTGCAAATTCTTCCCCTGCCTCTTTGAGATGTAAATCTTTTTCAAATGTCTCTGAGCAGCTTTATAACCCAGGACTGACTTTCTCCCTTTGAAATGTCATCATCAAGGATAGTAGCTAGCTACCCCATCTCCTAGTCTCTGTGGGGAATTGGAGCCTAGCCTTAGTGAGCATCTTATTCAGAGTCCTAAAGCTACCTCCTGTCATGAAGAGAGGAGAAAGTTTACATTTCCTATGGGTAAGTCCAAAGAGCAAACACAGATGGCCTAGGATTCCCCCAACTCTGCTCTTAAAACTCCCTTGGCCCCTCTTTTTAAAAACAGTTAGACTGTTATGTACTCTCTTCCCTGTTGCAAGAGCCTCCAATAAAATCTTCGTTACCCATTTACTGTATCTGGTGCAATTTTTGCTTTAACAATACTTAGTGTCATTTTTATTTTATGAAATGACAGTTTCAAGAACTGCAGGGTGCAAAATACAAATGAATATTATTGATTAGAAATAAACTGTATTAGAATAGTCATCTCTCATTTTCTTCAAAATACCCTTAAATATGGATCCATACAAGTTTTAATTCTAAAACTAGATATAATAGCTTAAAAAGGTTGGACTAACAAAAATTCGTTACTTCACTGTGACTGAAGGATAGCAATTGTGTTCATTTTAATACTTCTGATTTAATGTGCAATCATCAGAATTTGCCCTGCATATAAAGGAAATTTCTCAGACTAAAAATCAATAATAGCAGTTTTGAAAATCATTTTCTATTGATGAGATTCCGCTTCTAGAATAAGACTTAGCCCACAATTTGAAACTTTATCGTAACATGAAAACAGTTCACAATTACTGTAATTTTGAATTTAACTCACATTCAAATTGAAATGGGTGGAAAAATAAAACCCTGTATGAAACTGTTTTCACTGTATGTGTTTTGAAGCATCTTTTAAAATGTAAAATCAACATTGCTATTCTAGTCACAGCAAAGTACTTTCCCAAATGTCATATTAAACTCATTACTGGGAGAATGACAAGGCTTTCTAATGTGATTGTCATTTTCTCATAATAAAGGCAAAAACTGCCAGTGCTTCTGAACTTAAAATAAGATGTAATTGGAGCTGGATGAATTAGCTCTGATGAATATGTATATCAAATGGTAGTATTTAAAAAATATATATATATGCTTTGTTTCCATTAAAACCTGTATTTAGCCGACTAAATTTTTACTTAGAATATCCTCATTATCAACTTTCTTGACATCAAAGTTGCTTCAGAGTTACATTTTTAAGAAACAGTTGACACAATATTTGTTACACATTGAACATATTTTGGCTGCTTTTTTTCAAGTCTCTGTTATTTACTTTTATCATATTCATACTCTTCATCACTCCGCTTTGCAGTTCCTTGGCTTGCTTTTAGAACACTATAATGTATTTTTGTCTTTGCTTTAATATTATGGTTGTTAGGAAAAGAACATTGATAGATATTCCATGAAACATTTTAGCTATATAAAACATAATTCTAATTTTTTTAAGTTTATTTGTTTATTGAGAGAGAGAAAGGGTGAGAGAGAGAGAGAATGCAAGTGTGTATGCTCATGAGTGGGAGAGGGGCAGCTCCATCACATCAATACAGAGCCTGGTGAGCTCCGTCTCACCAACCCTGAGATCATGGCCTGAGCTAAAATAAAGAATCTGACCCTTACCCAACTGAGCCACCCAGGTGCCCCAGAATTTCAACTGTTTAAAGTCAATTATAATAGACCCTTTATAATAGACATTTGCTATTATCTCTCGGCTAAATCCACAACTGTTATGCTTATAATAGAATTACAATTTTCTTATCTTAACAGATTATATTATCGCCTTGTGTGAATAATTTTAGGCAAATGATACAAACAATTTTGAGTAGGGAGAACATTTTTTAAAAATAGGATAATTTTAGTCTAGAAGATTAGGTTTTGAAAGATATATCTTTGCATGTAATTTTAATTTCTCTTCAACAATTATTGAATGAATACCTAACATTTTTTCTTCCTTATACCTCACTCTTTTTTGAAATTACTCTATTTTTTTCCCTTTTTTCCTACACTTCACTGAAAATGACCTTGCTTAATAAGTGGTTAAATTGAAATGGAATTTTTCATTTTCCATTTTTTATCTTCTTTAGAACATTCCAAATATTTGACCAACCATTCTTGAAATGCTCTTTGAAGTCAATTCCTCACAGTATAGAACACAGTATTTTTTTAATGTTTAATTGTTTTAAAAGATATAGAGAGAGACTGTGAGTCAGGTAGAGGGAGGGAGGGAGGGAGGGAGGGAGGGAGAGAGAGAGAGAGAGAGAGAATCCCAAGCAGGCTCCATGCTGTCAGTGCAGAGCCAGACGTAGGGCTCAATCTGATGAACTGTGAGATCATGACCTCAGCCAAAATCAAGAGCCAGATGCTTAACCGACTGAGCCATCCAGGTGCCCCAGCACACATTTATTTCTGATACTTTACTAGTTTAAGCTAAACTATATCCTTTGCCGAGCCAAAAATCTTCTACTAGAAATGAATGTCAAAGTTCCTTAGGGTGTGGTGTTAGGGCATTTTCTACTCTTACTCTTCACTGTCTCCCTTGTCCACTTGTTCCCAAGCATATTCAACATCAGAATCACCTAGGACAAATTGAAAACCTGCACATTTTTGAGACACCTCCTCATAAATTTACTACTAAAATAACAAACAATGTAGACTCTTTCCATAGCTCTTGGAGTGGATGTTGAAGATGGGAGTCTCACCAAAGCAATAGGATATCTAGGTTCTAGCTTTTAAACTTGCAGGAATGAATGAGGAAAGAAAATTACACACAGAATTTTACCTGACCCGTGATCAAGACAAATTTGAACTTCAAACTTCTGCCAAGTCTTGGTGTCATAATGTTAACTATTAAGAATTTACAGTTTTCTTCACTGAAAAGATACTCTACTGAATCTGGTTATTGTACACACACACACATGTATTGTGCTAGAGAAAGAACTGCAATAGTGTCATTATGCTGAGTTGTATCTATTCTGCATGAAAGGTCATGTTTATATTTGTTGCATTTAGAAAAACATATCATCCTTAATAAGGATTTCTTATATATTTTTCTGAGGTTTGTACTATTTATATTTGCAGATGTTTCTGTCTCTGTATGAGTGCATTGTGATAAGAATCACACACATTTGTGATCAAGTGATTAGAAGGCTTTTGTTTTTTTTTTCATCTCACCTTGGACCAGGGTCTGGTGTGTAATGTACAAGTAAAACATCTGTGTTAGAAAAATCACCTTGAAGAAGATATTCATGTTATTGTTAACCATGGAGGGCATTAATGGAAGAGAAATCTACTTTGATTTAGAGAATGCAAACTCAATTCAACAAATATAAAATATTCCTGTGGTCAGAACATTCTCATTATCACACTATCAGCTACTTGGTATGGGCTCCTTAGTCACTTGATCTATGTGAGCTAAATATCATTTTCTGGTCTCTATCATCTCATCATCTTAACAAGCAGGGGGAAAGCTTCATCTTTAATATCTTTTCCCAGCATTCCTATTTTTCAGATAATGACACTTGAACCATTTTTCAATTATTGTGGCCATTACTACATCAGTAAATTTCTCAACAATTTAATGAAGGCTATTATGGGACCTCCAGGGATGACATGACTCGGTGGCGGATGGGCAGGCCACTTATAATGACTCTATACCACCATTACTATTTCTTTGATATTTGGATTTTTGATCTATGATATTACAAGGAATTTCTAATTACTCACTTTTAAAATAATGTCCATCATCAGGTCCCAGTGGCTGAAGCTAGCACATTGGGCTAAAACTAATTGGTGTGCACATTCACATTAATAGATTCAGTCTGATAGAAAATGATGCTGTTTCTTCTTTTTTTGACAATCATACAAATGAGTTTATGCATACGCTTCGGTAAGTCCAGCTTCTGTTTTTTATCTGAGATATTTACAATTAGAAACAAGGACACAAGGGTCAAAGAGAAAATAAAAGCATAGATGCTACAGAAGTGTCCCATGCTTGAGGAGACAAAATTGACAATGAAGCTCTACCAAGACAGTACAGACATGAGGGATCAAATTTAAGGAGAAAAGGGAACTGTAGGGAACTAAGCCTCACAATGTGAGACATTTCTCCCAGTGAACTTACTAATCCCTAAGCTTTACAAACAAGAAATCTTGAACCCAAGCAGAACATAGTGGCTAGGGAGCTAGTCACTCTGAAGAGCTTTTTATAGTCTCATTGACCGAGGAAACAAACATGAGACTTTAAAAAATATCCACGGAGGTGTGTTCTTGGCAAATATCCTTGATTTCAATTAAAACCCCAGAAAGGCTATACATTAAGATTAAAATTAAATAGTTCAATCCTCTTCAAAACTAAATTCTCACATGAATCAATTCAATTACTGTTTAGATATAAGAAATCTGATCCTATTATAATTACCTGTGGAATAATGTTAATTCCCCTTTGCAGAAAGATACCATCAAGAACTTTTAAATTTTTTATATGCAATTCCAATCATTCTGTAAAAAGAAAGTAAGCAGTGTGATAAATAGAACCAGATGACAAAACTCAAGATGTTGTCAAATAACTGATGTCAGGTAAACACAGAAAACCATTTCTTACAGTTGCAATAGACTTTAGGCTTTATTCTTTTCAAAGAAATTTCTTTCAGTTTTCTGATTTCATGCATACAATAGTCCTGTGAGGTAGATGGGGCAGACAACAGAATAGATCCAGAAGTGATCAATATATGGTAGTTATCATCTATGATCTCTCCAATATTTTGTTATTAATTTCTGAGCAGAATGTTCAATAAGGGGGAAAATTACTCCCTGAAATCTGGAGTCTACATTATTCAATACAAATTTTAGAAAGGAAAAAGAAAATCATAAGATTTAAGAAATAAACAGATTAATAGTATGCAAGACAGCAGCAGATAGTAATAATGACTAAGAAAAGGGGTCTGAAAGAGGCTTCTGGCTCAGTCAGCTGAGTGTCCGACTTTGGGTCATGATCTCGCAGTTTGTGAGTTTGAGCCCCATGTTGGCAGCTTGGCAGCTTGGAGCCTGGAGCCTGCTTCGGGTTCTGTGTCTCCCTTTCTCTCTGCCCATCCCTCACTAGTACTCCCTCTCTCTCTCTCTCTCAAAAATAAATAAAAACATTTAAAAAATTTAAAAAGAAAAAAAGAGAAAGGGTCAGAAAAAATATCCAGACTGATCATAAAGAGACAAAACTTACATAGAAAGTATGAAGAGATGAGTCATATGACAGACTGTTACACACATAAAAAAAGAAGTTCAGCAACCGTCCATGTAATGAGTCCCCAAATGAGAGGAGACTATGACAGAGGTAATTATTTTGAGAAAAACGTGGATTAAATATACTGTGAAAGGATGGTGTACATACAGACTTGGTTCATATTAAGAACAGCATATTGAATAAATAAAAGAAAAATTAGGTGTATCAGAGGAAAAAAAAAACTCCTTAAAACCCAGAGGAAAAATTATGAGCAAGAGTAGAAAAAATATATTATCATTAAAGGAGCAAAGATAAAACCACAGTCAAATTATCAATAGAAATATGGAAAGCCAGAAAACAATGGATAATATCTTCAAGTACTGAATACTAGAATTCTATTTTAAAAAAATATTTCAAAAAATGAAATAATTTTCATACTATTAAATTTGAATTTCACATTAACCAGCCGTTGTAAAAATAACTGAAGAGAGACTTCGAGATAAAAAATGGCTCTGAATGGAAAATAGCAAATGAAGAAAGGAATAAAGAATATACAAAATGTTAAATATTGTATGAATCTAAATAAATACAATGTAAGACTGTATTTATTTGGCTTTTGAAGTTTTACATGCTGATTATATTAAGACATGAAAAAGGCAAATTTCATGCATCTATTTAAATTTTGAACCTTTGAAATACAATTATAATTCCTGTTTTAATAACCTCCCCTGATAATTATAACATATGTCTCATTTCTCATGCAATTTTGATGACATCATTACTTTTATTAACATATTTCATTTTTCCTGCTTCCTTGGATGCCTCCTCTTTTTTTTTTTAACCATTTTATTTAGGAATGGTTGACAAAAAAGATAGCTGTACATATTTAGTTTGCACAACCTGATGAGTCACCATAGCCACTGTGTATTCTCCACACCCCTGATGAAGATCAGTTGACGATATAAGTGCGGGTTTATTTCTGGGCTCTCCATTCTGTTCCATTGGTTTATCTGTTTGTTTTAATACCAGTACCATACTGTTTTGACTGTTGCTGCTTTGTAATGTATTTGGAAATAGGGAAGTATGATAACCTCCCATTTTATTTTTCTCGCTCAAAATTACTTTGGCTATTCAGTATCTTTTTTTTTTCCCCCATAGGTATTTTAGAATTGTTTTCTATTTTTGTAAAAAAAAAAAAGTCTTTGGAATTTTGATAGGGATTACATAAAGCCTGTGGGTCACATCAAATAGTATCAACATTTTAACAATATTATTTCTTCCAATCCATGAACATAAGATGTTTTCCACTTATTTCTGTCTGCTTTAATTTATTTCTCCAGTGTTTTATATTTATCAAGGTGCAGATCTTTTGCCTCCTTGGCTAAGTTTATTCTTAAGTACTTTTTTTTTTCATGCTATTGTAAATGGGATTGCTTTTCTTAATGTTATTTTCAGATAGTTCATTATGGGTGAATAGAAATGCACTAATTTTTATGTTGATTTTATACCCTGAAACTTTACTGAATTTTTTTATTAGTTCTAAAAGTTTGTGTGTGTGAAGTTATTAGGGTTTTCTACATATAAGAATCTGTCATCTGCAAACAGAAATTTCACTTCTTTTCCATTTTGGATGCTTTTTTTTTTCCTTGCCTAGTTGCTATGGCTAGAACTTCCAGTAATATGTTGAAAAGAAAAAGCAAAGTTGGGCATAAGAACAACCTAAGCCCAAAATTAGCAGAACAGAAATGATAAAGATTCGAACAGACATTTATGATATACAGAATAGAAAAATTATGGGAAATTTTGAAAAAACTAATTTTTTGAAAAGATAAGCAAAATCTACAACCCCCTAACTATACCAAGAACAAAAAAAGAGAAGACTCAAATAGACAAAATAAAAAATAAAGACAGAAGAATGCCACAGGGGAAAAAAAGTCATAACAAACTATTACAAAAAAAATTATATGCTAACAAATTGGATATCCTAGAAGAAATGAGCAATTTCTTAGGAACATAGAACCTACCAAAACTGAATCAAGAAGAGGGGTACCTGGGTGGCTAAGCTGGTTAAGTCTCCAAATCTAGAGTTCTGCTCAAGTAATGATATCATGGTTTATGAGATTGAGCCTTGCATTGGGCTCTGCACTGACAGCCCAGAGCCTGCTGTCACTCTCTCCCCACTCCCTGCCCTCTCTGCCCTTTCAATTCTCATGCTCTTTCTCTTTCTCAAAATAAATATTTAAAAAATTAAAACAATAAAACTGAATCAAGAAGAAATAGAAAGCTTGAACAGACCAAAAATAAAGAGACTGAATCACTAATTACAAACCTTTCACAAAGAAAGCCCGCAACAGGTGAATTTTACCATATTAAAAATAAATAAATAAATAAGTCCTAGCAACATTTCTGAAACTATTCAAAAAAGAGAGCAAAGAACACTTCCAAACACATTTTAGGAGGCCACATCAGCTTGATACCAAATCCATGAAGCTACAAAATTTTTAAGACTCTTATTGCAAGGTAAAATGATAAATACTTGATATAGATTGTCCCAATTCATTGTCAATACTCAGAATGCTATACTGCAGAAATTTTAGGGTATATTACTATATCCATTTCACAGGTAAAGAAGTCAGAGCTTAAAATTGTGACTTGGGCAAAATCACAATGGTGTTTAACTGACAAACTTTAGAACTCAAAATAAGGTCAGTTAATCTCCACAAACCTGAACCTTTCCACTCTGCTAATCTATGTGATAAAAAGATGTTTGTAAATATCTGATAAATGGGAAATAAACCAAAAATCAAAGCAGAGAGAGTAAGAGAATGCATAATTCAATTGATATATGTGATATGTAATGTTGGCAACTTTCTTCTAATTTACATTTCTTACATTTGGTAATCATGATAACAGGAAAAAATTAAAATTTATTATTATTATTTTGAATTATTTAAATATACCTTAGTGTGAGATCATATAAGGCATGATCTTATACATCTCTTGAAGAGATGTATAGTAGAAAAAGGCAAAATAAATATAAAACAAAATGTTGAATCCAGGTAGTTGTATTTAGTATAAGCAAAGTTGAACGAGTGAATGGAGAGCAGGAGGTCTTGTTTTAAAAAAATATCTTTACTTGATATTTGAGTATTTGAGCAGAAACCCCAAATGATCTAAGAAGGCAAGTCTTAAGGATACTGGAGACCAGCAGTCTAAGCACAGGCTCCAGCACTGTGAAGGCTGGGATGGGATATCTGTGTTGTGAGGCTGAAATGATAGGATGGAGGTAAAGTTGGGTCCAAACAGAGAGGAATGAATAGAAGCAGAGGAAAAGGGGGCAAAATGAAGGCAAAGAATGTTGATAAGGAAAGCAGACTTTTTACTTATTTTTTTGAGAGCAATAGGAAGCCTTTGGAAGGATTTGAGTCAGGAGTGACAGGATCTGCTACATTTAAATGAGATCATTTGGGGAATTATCTATTTGGGGCAAGCATAAAAACAGAGGAAGCATTTCCATTTAGAGGATATAGAGATAGTCCAAGTCAGAAATGAGGCTGGTTTGGGCTGAGGTGGTTGGTGCCAAGTATTTAGATTCTGCATATAAATCAAAGATAGAGACAGCTGTAATCAAAGATACATTGGATGGGATGTGTACAAAGAGACCCATAAAGAATGACTTCAAGATCTGGGACTGAGAAACTGGAAGAATTAAATTTAGAGCCAATCCACAAAACCTAGATTAAAAAAAAATAACCTCAGAACCTTTTTGCTCCCTTAGAAGGATTATCTCTGATTACTTTCATTCATATTTCCAATTTCTCTGGAGTAAAACTAACTGAATAAGTAAACTTAGAGCTCTATAAGTTGACATTCTACTTAGCTATTAGATGCATGAATTTTAGTCCTCCTTCATTAATGGACAAGCAGTTATGTAAAATCCTTTTTATCCTGCGAAATTTTCTTTTGGGTTAAATATTTAACACTTCAAAGAAGTTTTTGTAAGTTTGGTTAATCAGAGGAATAAGTGAAGTGCATTTTAAAAGTGATCATCATGGCCAAAGAAGATAGCTGAAAAAAAGCTTGTGCAAGCTAAAATCCTGTCCTTGGACCGGGTTTGAAATATATTTCTTCCCTGTAGTAAGAATTCTAAAGAGTTTTGCATTTGGTTAAGCTTGCTGTGACGTTTGCAATTTTAGAATTGCCAGTTATGATACAATTAAACGCTTTCAAGTACATTTATGAGTACTTAGAGACATTTCTGACCTGAGAATACAACGGCTTTGGTCTGTTTCTTTTCATCGGCTTATATATGGTTGATATCCTAGCAGTGACAACATAGTAGCAATTACTACAAATATTTTCTTAAACATCTGTTAACAGCTATCTTGTTTCAATTTAATATAAGTGAAACAAAAATTGTATGGTGGTGTATCTTCTATTATTGCTAGAATTCAAACACTGAAATGACTGCATATTTTGAAAATGTGCAGTTCAAATAAAAAAATAACTTGGAACCCAAATTCAAAACATAACTATGAAATTGCAGCCCAGGGAAGGCAAAATAAAGGAATTTTATATGTTGATTATCCTAAATCAATGAAAGATTGAACCTGCACATAAAAGCATAGCAAGGAAGAGGAATAATTGCTCATTTCATGTGTCTTTTAGCTTAATTTATGTTTCATTACATTTAACACTTTTGTGTCTAGTATATTGTATAAATTCTTCCTTTAATTTAGCTTAATCTTTTATCATGTTTTCTTAATTTTAATATGTTCTGTTTTTTGTTTACTCTTAGTATATATTGAATTTTCGTTTCCTTCTGTTTTGTCAGCTGATTTTGTATACTTACTTCTATTATTTAAGTTTATTTTTCTCATTTTGTATAAGCTAAGAGGAAACAAACCCATTAAGAGAATATTTTTTGTCTTTCATGATTTCCATGAAATTGTTAGTTTCCCAACAATTCTCATATTCTATAAAGTAAAACTTCAATTCCCTGTGTCTTGAGTCTAAATCTACTTAAAAAAAAATCTAATACACTTAAACACTAATATAATCTTCTCCCAAGATAGTGGTAATTCTGCTGGGTACTCCAACAGTACATCTAGAAGTTAGAATCTGGCTTCATTGTGGTCTATCTCTTAATCAAATACACCTGCAGATTAACTGTAAAGAGAAATAGAAGTTTGTTGGGAGGAAAATACTCCTGAAATTTCTACTATGGATTCTAACATTTTAACTGAATGAAAAAGCCTATGGTTAAGCCTCCCAAAAAGAATCGCTGAAATAGGGAATTATAAAATAATTACAAGAATAAAAAATAATAAAATAAAATAAAGTAAAATATATCAATTAATTATAAAGATAATTCAGAACCAGGGTATGAGAATTCTTTCCCTGTTACTTTCTGATAACGATATTGTGCAATATATTCCCTTTCCATCAAAAGAGAGTTTTGAAATATTCTTTTTGTTTCTTCAATAGGGTTCTTTTTGAAAGTAAAGTTAAGGCAGAAAGTAATAGGACTCTGAACATGATGCATCCAATTTTATTCTATGAGATCAATTGATTTCGCATGACTTAATGATGGCAGTTTCTCTCTAGATCAAGTCTAGTCAAGTAAATACCTCATTTTTACATAAAAGAATAACAGAAAATATGTATTGAAATGTGGGTGCAAAAGTTAAACATGAAATTTATCTTCATAGGGTAAGAGGAAGCTCTTTTCTCAGGGAATTTGAAACATAGAATGTCTAAAATTCTCCATCAACTTTAGGCACCATCATTAAAATACACTGTCAGACTTGTGTACAAGTTCATAAATGGTACTATTTTCATTCATTTAAATCCAGTATCATTTGATAAAAGATGAAGGTTTGCTATGGCTTCTGCCATGCCTAGGGATTTCCCCGTTTGTCTAAATGGTATGGAGTTTATGAAGTTTCCATTCTCATCATAGGTACCATTCTGACTCTGCTAGTTTTCTTTCATTTTTTAAAAATTAAAAATTAATTACATTTATTTAAATTCTTATACAAGCTAGCATTGCCCTATTGGCACAGATTACAAATGCTACTGAAGTTGAGCTATTGGCTTGCTATTGTACCACATGCCTAATTTCAATGTTATTCAGCAGTATCAACTAGAACTTGGTGTCAAAGGACCACTTTGACAACGTATAATGTGCATAATTAAAAGTTGCCCAACTCAGTGTACAAAACAGAGTTCCTGACCCTCACTCATCACAAATCTGGTCTTTGTGCAGTTTATGATGATACAATTATCTAGCTGCTAATTCCAGAAATGTTAGAGTCAACCACATTCTCCTACACCCCCTATCCAATCCATCAGGAAATCCAAATTTTGACTATCTTTGACCATCTCATAGCTGAGGATCGAATTACCACTGGGTCACTTAAGTTTTCAAGGCCTTTTAACAAATTTGAGTAGTTTATTTTTCTTAGCCTAATTGATTATTACAAAATAGAGTAGTAACAGTGTTCTTTTACACTCAGCATTCCGATCACGTCACTCCTCTGCTCCAAGACTCTCAACAACTCTCCATCTTCTCACAGAAAAAACGTACAAAGCCCTATGTGACCTGCTACCCCTTCTTTGACTGCATATGGTACCATTACTCCCTTGCCCTCTTTGTTACAATCATGCTGGCTTCCATGCTATTTTTACAGCATGCCTGGGACAGTTCTGCCTCTGGGCACTTATACCTGCTCTTCTCTTCTCTTGAAATGCCCTTTCCCACAAGGGATATCCACAAGCTTGCTTACTGCACTTTTCAGAACTCAGATCAGAAGTCAGATCTCAATGACATTTTTCATGTTTAACTTTTGGAAATGTCTCAACATGTCTTATCTTCATCTTTGATTTAATTTCTTCTTCTGCACATAAGAATTTTGTTGGTTTTATTCATTGCTATAACCCTGGTTCCTAGATCATTACCTGACACATAGTCACTAAACTTCACTAAATATAACTTCACTAAAATACTCAATAAATGAATAAAGCTGTGTCTATACAAGTAACAAGATCTAGATATTCTCAATAAAATCAGTACTTCTACATCTCAGCTCCAGAAAAAAAAAAAGGTGGAGTTTGGTGGGGTTTTCAAACCACAGTTACTGCTCATACAGTGACTTCATATCTATGAATTCCTAAACTAAAAAGGTAATGGTTTCATTTACCATATGTAGTTGAATCTGGGAAGGACTTCTCAAATCTTATGATACTTTCCTGGAATAGTGCAGATTAAGATTACAAAGTAAATGAACTTGATATGTTACAGATCTTTAAAGTATAATATTTTCTTTTCTTACAAACCTGAATTTAAAAAATAATTTTATTTTTAAAAGAGTTTCCTATGAGTTAATAGCTTATAACAAATTGAGCCTGATCATTTAAGTGGTTCAAATGATTTGGTCATACATATATGTTTGTATATATTAGATTGATAGATAGATAGATAGATAGATAGATAGAAACAGATAGATAAATCTATGGAAATGGATTTTTCTCCTAATTGCAGAGTCACTCGTTTGCTTTTACTACACAACATTATTTTATCTTAATTATGAACCATATAAAGGATTATAACATACTATAAGTTTTATTTCCAATGTGAGTGAAACTTCTCAATAGTTCAAAATCAACAGACCAATATTTTCTCTTGGTTGTTCTGGGCAGAGATCAGCCTTCCCTTCATCATTGCAGCTTGTTTGGTAGCGTGTTACTTGCAAGCAGCATGGTATGTTTATTTCAGCTTGAACATAGTCAACTTCTGTCAGGCTGAGCCACACTGCTGGGTTAATTTCCCTGGTACTAAGTTCTGCTATGTTATGTCGGTTATGATTTTATATTATATCATATATATAATTTTTTTTGCTAGAAACCTTGAGGCTTCCCCTCAGTATCTGTGTTGTAGAGAGTGCAGCACCCATGTGGATGAAGTTGTGAACTGGAATCGGAATCTAATTTCTTCACCCGTTCCACCATGGTTGGAGGTGCCTGTTATGTTCATCTTGATTTTTTGATTATTTTACTTTCCCCGAAGCAATTCAGACTGATAACTTTCTAAACCATAATAAATGATTTAAAAATAGAATAAAAATACATACAAAATAGAAGCCTTTAAAGATACCAGATTCAATAGACATGAATGTAGTTATCAAGTTATTATAATTTTCCAAATGTTTTTTCAAGTTTTGTATTTATTGTATTACAGACATATAATAACAATTTATGGGCTGGCACTTGTCCATGGAAACTACTTGTCTATGGACCTCACTGCTCTAGTGAAAACTGAACTGAGAATTGTGTTTTCCACCAGAGGAAGAAAATGCCACTTAAAAGAATGAAGTTAGACAGTTTGCCATATTTACATGCCAAAGATATCACATCCTTTTATTTTTAAAAATTTTTTTTCAACGTTTATTTATTTTTGGGACAGAGAGAGACAGAGCATGAACGGGGGAGGGGCAGAGAGAGAGGGAGACACAGAATCGGAAACAGGCTCCAGGCTCTGAGCCATCAGCCCAGAGCCTGATGCGGGGCTCGAACTCACGGACCGCGAGATCGTGACCTGGCTGAAGTCGGACGCTTAACCGACTGCGCCACCCAGGCGCCCCATATCACATCCTTTTAAATAATCATACTTATTGAAGATACCTGTTATAGTCTAATGATATGTATTTCTGTGCTTAATGTTTTCAGGGGTCAATGTGGCTAAGACTAATACAATGATCAGGAATCAGCAAGGAGGAGTTAGGAATGTAGCTATCTCATAAACTCAATTTAAGAGTGGTATGAAAGAAAAGAAAAAAACAAAACAAAATAAAATAAAACAGCCACTAGCAATGTTCTCAAGGGAGACACATAGTTCAGTTAAGAGACAGCAGTTGAAGAAAGTAGAGAGAGGTAGTAGTGGTAGAGATTAAAGATAGAGTGTAATTATATTGGCAATACATATTTTGCAGTTGGGACAGGGTGCATGTGGGGGGTGCATAAGGGAATGTACAGAACTATGCAGCTATGGAAGGGATAGGTGATAAGTGACATCCTAGGACTTGTGGGTTTCTTAAGTGAGTGATGGAACAGACATGAATGTGATGAGGGGTCGTGTCCTGATTGTTTCTTAGGCAGATTGGTGTGGTTGCAGTTGAGAGTGTTTTTCTGTTTGTCATTAGAAACACGCACATCATACTCTGTGTTCTCCATTTCATTCCTGCCTCAGGAAGAGCAATGTAGTAAGGGACACACAGAGTTTGGGAGTCTGGTACTCACTCTTGCTAAGGGCGTTTTCCAGACAGAAAAATGTTTCCAGGATCAGAATGAGCTCTGCATTTTCCTCACTCTCACCTTTCAAAGAATCTCTCAAAAAATTAATGCTAATGGAAGGACTAGATTTATGGTTTACTGCATTTCAGTTTCATTCCCTTTGTCTTCCCCTTAGACAACATTGTCTATAGCTGGTGGAGGATTATAATATTAATTATATTAATATTATATATTATATTATGTTATATATATTATATATATAACATATAATATTAATATAACTAATAACCATTAAGTGTTTGTTATATGCAGGCACCTTGTATGGATAATCCAATTTAATTTAATCACTACATCAACCCAATTTGATTACGAATGCACGGTCAGTAAGTGGGAGAATTGCTATACCCCCTCCCCCCATGTACTCTTACTCCACAAATTGCTCTGCATGTTTCTCCCATTTTTAGATCATCCGGGTCAGAACAAGGACAGTGAGTGTGGCAGACTAGACAGCGTGGGTCCTGATTCAAATTGTGCTTGCTTCTCATTTTACAAGGCTGCCCTACTTTATAAACTTCATATGTTTCAAAATAGGTTAAATGATCTGACCATGGCTTTTTATTAAATATTTCAGCTACATAAACATGCTATAATGCATAAAGTGAAAGCTATTCAATGTGAGTTTGTTCAAGATATGTTCCTGAAAGCATGCTGTGTGGGTTTGAGAACTGAAAATGGTTGAACTTATCTGAAACCTAATAATGGCTGAACCACACATTTCAGAATTTCTATCATTCCGGGGTCAAGCATAATGTTCACAATTATATAAAAATACCCTTCATAATTTAAAAAAATCATTGAAGGACCTATATATACTGTGACAATCTTGATCAAAGTAAGCTCACTGGTGATGTGCTTTTAACAAAACACTGAGAGGCCCCTGGAGACACCAAGGACACCAATCTGAGGAATTCCTGGAACAGACAGACCTTCATTAGGTTTGGCCAGGGTGCACAGCAGGGCAGTCGTTTTCAAACCACAATCAAGTAGAAATAATGTGAGTAATCCCTGGGTTGCATATATTCCAAATCAGCTACTACTATTTTAATAGCTTGTGGGAAAAAGGAACTTTTTAAAAGTTAATTCCTTTGGTTAGCTCATTAAAAAAAGCATCTCTCATAAATTAACATTATAAGGGGCAAAAAAACCCCTTGTACATTGACTGTGTATGGGAGGGAAATTAATCAAAGTCATCTATTAAATAACTACTTGAAATCTATTTTTAACTGCATTTCAGAGTTTGATTTGAATATCAGTGTAGGGTTTTTTTTAAGGGAAAAGAGTCCACAATCACAAGAAACAACAAATTCCAAGAAAATATCTTTCCATAACTCATACAGTTTTCTCTTTTCTTCAATGACTATACCTTGAGTTTTGCTTTGTTTTTTTTTTTTTGCATAGACATCAATAATGCATTTTAAGCAATAATTCAGCCTGTAGTCCTGTAGTCTGTAAGCCACTTGATTAATATTATTTTACAAAGAAACCCAACCTATATCATTTGTTGCATTTTATTTTCTTCAGTGGCCCATAAAATATTTCCCCATCATTGGAGTAATAAATTGTTTTTATTCTCAATCAACTTCTAGTCTAGTTGGTAAATACAGCGTGAACATACAATACCTGTAGCATACTATTGTTAATTACATGTTTGTTGAGTTAAAGAAAGAAGGAATAAACTCTACTAGCATCGATTATCTACTTCCTTTTCTACTTTAAAAGGGTTTATTTTTCTCTGACATATAATATTAATTTTTGCCTTTAGTTCTCATGTAAAGTAGCTTTAATTTTTTTAGTAACATTAGTCTTTAAAAGACTATTGTTAATATAGATTAAGCACATAACATGTGCCACACTCTACTCAAGGGAAATATCTAAGGGTCAACAAGACAGAAGAAGTCTGTCTATATCAAACTTGGAAGTTGTTGAAATTTACAGATATAAAAAAAATGTATCTAAATTAGAGGAGAGAGAATCAGTAAAAGTAAAGAAATGAGGAGGCAAATATAGTACTTGGAATATAGTAAGAAGAAGCAGAAGCAGAAGCAGAAGCAGAAGCAGAAGAAGAAGAAGAAGAAGAAGTAATAGTAGCAGCAGCAGCAGCAGCAGCTACAGTATATTTCCTAACCTGGACATAATGTGATTAATCAGAAATAAAATTGGAGATAGTCAATCAAGGAAGACTCTAAAGGAAATTAAGAACAAGCTTAAATCATACATTATTCCCTCTGACAACAGGGAACAGAGAATCTGTCCCCACTGAACAGAGAATTGACATATCAAATAAGTTCTGAGAAAAATGAACAGCCTATAGAATGAATACAAGGAAAGAAACATAAGAAAGGGCACAGTTAGAACAGTTTGAGGGTACCTGTAATTAATTCCTACAAATGGTGGTATCTCTGAATACAGAAAGGAAGAATGAAATTTTAAGTCAGAGGAAAGGGGGCGCCTGGGTGGCTCAGTTGGTTAAGCACCCGGCTTTTGATCTTGTGGCTCAGGTCACGACCTTGTGGTTTGTGAAATCAAGCCCCATGTCCAGCTCAGGCTGACATTGCACAGAGCCTGCTTGGTGTTTTCTCTCTACCACCCCCTGCACGCTGTCTCTCTCTTGCTGTCTCTCAAAATAGATAAATAAATAAATATTTTTAAAAAGATAAACAAGAGGGAAGAAAATAGCATTTATTAATAGCCTAGGATATGTGTGCTTCATGTGCAAATGTATTTAATCCTCATAAAACATTTTATTGCATTTTAAGCATGAATAAACAACCTGAACAAGAAAAACTTTTTTTTTTAATTTTTTTGAATGCTTATTTTTGAGAGAGAGAGAGACAGAGAGAGAGACACAGAGTATGAGCGGCGGAGGGGCAGAGAGAGAGGGAGACACGGAATCTGAAGCAGGCTCCAAGCTGTCAGCACAGAGCCCGAAGTGGGGCTCTAACTCAAGAGCCCAGCGTGAGATCATGACCTGAGCCAAAGTCATGAGCCACCCAAGTGCCCCAAGAAAAACTTTTCTTAAAGAGACAGAGTAGAGGTTCTAATCTAGGCATTTCTGAATAAAACACTCATGAGTAGGAATAGTAAATAAACATATGAAAATATGTTCAATTTGGGAAATGAAACTAAAATCACTATGAAATACCACCCAGGAGAATGGCAGAAAGGAAAGACAAAGAAAGAAAAATACAGTGTATATGCTAATTGCTAGGGACATTTGAAGCATTTGGAACTCTTACACAATATTGTTGTCAATGCAAAATAGAGCATTCTCGTTGGAAGTTGCTTTGTCAGTTTCTTATAAAGTTAAGCATGTATCTATCATATGACCCAGCAAACCAATACTCCTAAGTATTTGTCAAAGCAAAGTAAAGACACAAGTCCATGCAAAAGCCTAACACCAATGGTAATAGCAGGTTTCTTCATAATTGCCAAAACCTGAAAACTAAATACCCATTAACTTGTGAATGAACCAACTGTAGTGCATTTATATGATACAATACTACTCAGCAATAAGAAGGAAAGAAATAGTGACACATTAAAAATTTAAAATGTATATGGGGAGAGATCTCAAAAGCACTATGCTAAATTAAAGAAGTCAGATATACAATCATATTCTATGATTACATTTGTATGACATTCTGCAAAAAAAATGGAAGTATAGGGACAGAAAACAGATCAGTGGTTGCTAAGGGCTTGGAAAGGGGAAATGGGGTTGATTATACAGACATGAAACTATTTTGGGGGATGATGAGAATATTCTCTCCCTTGAATCTGGAGGATGTTTACATGACTCTATACATTTGTCAACATTATTAGATTTGTACACATAAAAGGAACAAAATTTGCTGTACCTAAATTATAACTCAGTTACAAAAAAAATCATGTGTATGCCATGCAGTGTGGTAGATGACAAATACGGGCTCCTTGGGAAAAGACCTCCAGCTATTAATATCTACAAGTCTTTGAGAGTGAAAAGGATTAGGTGTGCCGTTTTGTTGTTTTGCAGGTTAAAAAATTACTTAATTCCTATGTGCTTTAGTTTCTTCATCCATGAAATGGTAATTCAAGCATCCCTTCATTCATCTAATATTTACTGAGCACTTACTATTGTGAGACATATATTTTTCTACTGGAAACAAATTAGTGAGAAAGTGACTAAATCTCCAGCTTTGGCCCTCTTGGAACTTTCACTGTATTGCACGGTAAACAGAAAATAAAATATTAGTAATTCTTCTAATTCATAGAATTGTTAAGATTATCAGTTACTATATATTTAACTTAAAGAAGATATATATGCACAGCACATATTAAGGCAGGTATATATTGCTATTTTTCAAGTAGCTTTATCATTTGCTCAATAACAAATCTCCCAATAATGTGACAAAGTTGAATGCCGGGCTGTCATCATTTTGTAAGACAAGTGATTTAGAAAGGGCTGGGTAGGGAGAGGAGTGGAGGTGTGTGGAGGTGGTCTTGCTAAACAGAAGGTGAATTTCTTACTTCTCATGGCTTCAGCTTCCTTTTAATGCCTTTGTTTCTCCATACAAAGTGCTGGACTTGTGTACAAGACTCCCCACAAGTCTTCTTGTAAGCTGAAATGAGATCCTGGTGTGGAAATGGAGGTGAGGGTAGAGTCTAAGGTACTACCGCTTCGTACATAGGCTTTATAATCTGTCCTCCTGTTTTCAGTCACACCCACGTGACCACTTTCACACCAGTTTTTCAAACCTTTAGAAGTTCTGTTATGTGAACTGATATTTTCAGGGATACCCCTTGGCCATCTTGGGTTGTGCTGTGAAATCAGTGGTCGTTTTGCTGCCTTTGTTCCTTTGCTTTCTTTATGACTTAATTCTTCTCTTTACTGGCACTTACGTGAGAATTTGGGAGGTATATGTTAGTTAGCTAGGGCTGCCATAGCAGAGAACTACAGGTGAGGTGGCTCACGTGACATAACTACATTTTCTCATGATTCTGGAGGCTAGAAGTCTGAGATGAAGGGCTGGTTTCCTCCCAGACTCTCTCTTGGGCTTGCGGATGGCTGTCTTCTCCCTGCATCTTCATGTGGTCTTTCCTCTGTGTGCCTATCCTAATCTCCTGTTCTTACAAGGACACGGGTAATGTTAGATTAGGACACACCAGTGTGACCTCATTTCCACATGCTTCCCTTGTGGAAGGCCCTATCAACACATACAGTCACATTTTGAGGGACTAGGTGTCAAGACTTCGACTTTTGCGTGGATACAGTAAGCCTAAAACAGGAAGTATTCAAAATCAGTTATGTCTATCAGGAAACTGTACTAGGCATTTTACTCGTTTTATGCTATCAAGTGTATGTAAATAAGAAAATAAACACAGCTACTTCAGCCTGATTGAATCGAGTAATCCAGAGTTGTTTTTTAATTAAATTGGATTTTCCATCTAGTCTAAAAATAGCTATGTTCCTTATAAGAGATATTTGTAGCAACTTTTAATCCTAATATCTAAATGTGAATGATCTATACCCAAATTAATGTCATTACTTCTATAGATTACACTGAATTATGGAAACTATAAACCTTAAATAAGTATTTTGTAAGTGAATAAATGAATAACCGACCTAGAATATCTGTGCCATTTTGGGCTACAAATTCTGCCTGAATTCTATTCAAACATGCAAATTAACCCTCACATAATTACCTACTTGCCTCCTTTTTGAGTCAGATTCCCTTTAAAACAACAGTAAGGCAATTTTTAAAGAGACAAAGATTTTAGGATAACACAAATCAACAGAAATTATATCAACCAAGTATCTGGACATCAAACAGAGGATGGATTGTGCCAGGGCAGATTCTTCTCTCTAGAGAAATTAATGTAAGTGAAAACCCTACTGGAAGTGCTACTTGTAAATCTTACAAAAATGTTGCCATCTTTTCTCCATGCTACCCTTAATAAGTGGTTCTCAACTAGAGGTAAGGTTACCCGCAGGTGATATGTAGCTAAATATAAACACACTTTGACTGACACACTGAGGGGGTGCTACTGGCATCCAATGGATACACATCTTACAATGTACAGGACAGCCAGCACAGCAAAGAATATCCAGTCCTAAATGTCCATGATATTACTCTTGATAAATCCTGTGCATTATAAATCCCACCACTTCATATGAACTTTTAATTAGCTTTCAGTGCTTCATTCTTAATAACCTGTGGTGCTTGAGGGAAACTATATGAAAGAGATTAAGAAAAACAAGTGAATTAAAAATAAAATAGTAATCTGGAGAGAAAATAATAACTCTGGATGTTATTGTCTTAATGTGGGTGGGTAGGATTATCAATATATTCCTACAATATTCCCCTATCAATATCAAACTAATTGAGAAAAAACTCTGAGGGTTGGCAAATAACAGACTAAAATGTCATATTTGTTACTAACATATAAAGCTATTCCTAAATCTTAGATCAATAAGATCTATAAGTAAACGTGCTTAATATAAGATCCCAAAATTATCCAGACATGGCAGAAACAACTTGTGCCACTTCCAGTCCTCTGCACCTCTGCCTCGAAGGGACAAAGCTTGCATGTGGCACACAGCACTGTGTAGCCTAGACAAGCAACTTGATTCCAAGAAACAAAAAAAGGAGAGCACAGATTTATACATACTTATTTTCTCCTTCATAACTCACCACTGGGGTTTTCAAAATTCACCTCCTCTGGGTTACATTGTTGTAAGGGGATTGAGAAAAATAGGTATGTTATGTTAAAGATTTCCGTCCATACAGAAGTAATCATCAAAGGTGGGAGATCAACACTCTCTCAAACAAAGAAACAAAATTAATAATAATAAGAAAGAGAGAAAATATAATAAAGAATTTAGAAGATTTGGGTATTTATAAACAAAATAGCATAACATTAAAAGAAACAACTCTCAGAAAAAGTATTACACATTACAAATACAATTCAAGAAATAAAAAAAAAAAATCTTGGAAGAATTAAAACATAGAGTTAAGGAGATTCCACTTGATAAAAACAGAATTACCATATGATCCAGAATTTCACTACTCAGTATTTACCTAAAGAAAATAAAAACATTAACTCAAAAAGATATACACATCCCTATAGGTGTTGCAAAATTACTGAAAATAGCCAAGATATGGAAGCGACTCAGGTGTCTATCCATATATGAATGGATAAAGAAGATGTGGTGTATATATAAAGGAATACTCCTCAGCCATAAAAAGGAATGAAATCTTGCTATTTTCAACAACATGAAGGTATCTAGAGAGTAAAATGCTAGGTGAAATAAGTCAGAGAAAAATAAATACCATTCATTTCACTCATATGGAATTTAAGAAACAAAAAATACAGAAAGATAAAAATCCCTCTTAAATATAGAAAAAACACAGCTGGGTTACCACAGGGAAGGTGGGTGGGAAGATGGATGAAATAGGTGATGGGGATGAAGAGTACACTTATCACGATGAGTGCCGAGTATTGTGTAGGACTGCTCAACACTATGTTGCACACCTGAAGCCAATATGATGCTGTATGTTAATTATATTTAACTATTTTTTTTTTAGTTGAGAAAAGAAATGTCACATGAAGAATAAAACCCAAAATATGGAAAATAAGAGACTTGAGAAAATTGGGAGATAAATTCAGGGAAGTTAGCAATCATTCTCTGCACCAGAAAGAGAATGGAGGAAACTGAAGCATGAAAATAATAAAAGAAATAAGAACTCTATGAATCACATGTATCCAATTAAAAGGTTGTGACCAAGTGAAGCCAAAAAATGAATATCAACCCATTCTGAAATTTCAGATTCTTATGAAAAAAAAGGACACGTTAGTGCGTATCAAAATTGAACAATGTTATTACATATTATTGTGTGTGTGTGTGTGTGTGCGCACGCGCGCGCACGCAAGGGCCATGGAGAAGAGCCTAATACTCATCTATCATAATAGTAAGTCAACACGCTACATCTAAAATTGAAAATACAAAATGGATGCAAAAACCTAGATAAAGAGCTCAAACAGCTAAAACAGATTCTAAGAATCCAGATTATAGGCTGCAGTAAGTTGAAGAAGACTGCCTGTAAGCCTTCATGCATACACTATCAGAAAAAAACAACACACATTCGTCATTTCTGAAAATCACAAAATTTACATCTTTGCTTTGTTAATTATATACAGGTTATATAAATTGTTTTGATTCATGAGATGGGAACATCTTGTAAGAGTTGTCTGTAGTGACCGAAACCCCAAATAGTGACCGAAACCCTAAATATAGTGTGTATATATGTATACTAATATATACTAAAATTTCTTATATACTAAAAACATTTATATGCTATTCTTTATTCAAAATTGGGATCATATACCTCAAATGGCGCATAGTCTTTTTTTTCACAACTATAAACTAAAAATTTTCTGTTCCACAAATTATTATTCCACAGTATATATTTTTAAAAATGAACAGTTGTCCAGGTTTTGGATATGCCAGCCCGTCCTTCTATCATTTACTCCTTTGGAAAATGTCTGAGAAATAGCATTATAACTATTCATCATATAATTAATGTATATTTGACCTTTTAATAGCATATTAAAAGATGTCCAGCGTCATATGTCATCAGAAAAATGTAAATTAAAACTACAATGAGAAGTCACTACACACCTAATCACAGTGCTTAAAATCCAAACCACTGACAACCCTCAATGCTGAGGAAAACGTGAAGTAACAGGAAGTCTCATTCATTGCTGGTGGGAATGCAAAATGGTGCAGCCACTTTGAAAGATGGTCTGGCAGTTTCTTAAAAGGTGGAACATAATCGTAGCATAAAAATTTAAGACTCATCCTCCTAGATATTCATACAAATGAGTTGGAAACAAGAACATACAAAAACCTGCAGCTATGGTTTGTAGAGGTGTACTAATAATCATCAAAACATGGACACAACCGAGATGTTCTTTAATAGATAGATGGATAAAGAAATGGATAAAGAAACTGGGGTAAATCCATATGATTGAATATTATTAAGAGAAATAAGGAAGTGAGCTATAAAACCATGAAAAGCCATGAGGAACCTTAAGTGTATATTGCTAAGCAGCTACATACTATATGATTGCACTTTATGACATTCTGTAAAAGGCAAAACTGTAGAGATGCAAAAGATCAGTGTTTTCTAGGGGTTCAAGATGAGGACAGGAGGGATGAGCATATAGAACAGAGGGGATGTTAGACCAGTGAAACTATTCTAAATGAGACTGAAATGGCGGATACATAACATTACACATTGGTCAAAATCCACAGAACTATAAACACAAAGAGTAAACTCTAATGTAAACCACAGAATTTAGCTAATATTGATGGATCAATATTAGCACATCAGTTGTGCCAAATACATTACAAGAATGCAATATTTTAATAATAGAAGAAATCGTGTGTGAGGGAAGTAGAGGTATATGGGAATTTTCTGGCAAATTTTTCTGTAGACCTAAACCTCTCTAAAAATAAAGTCCATTGTTTAAAATGGATTTTAAAACATTTAAATAAAATAATTGTTTATTGTTTAATTTCTATATATGCATGATTTTTTCTTATAAGTATTATTTCTATGAGAAAATACCTAAGTTGCTTACTGAAAACAAACTATTATAAAATATTGAAGAAAATCATTACAATTGTTTTGTTTTTAAATGTTCTTTATATATATTTTAAGATATTTTTCTTCATGTCTTTTGCCATTAAAGCTCTACCAATAGTAAGAAATTTACTCTAATGCCTCCTTGGAACTTTCCTTGTGTGTGTGTGTGTGTGTGTGTGTGTGTGTGTGTGTGTGTGTGTATACACTTGTATTCTCCTGATTTAAATAAACCTGACACCTATTAAGCATTGCTCATCTCAAGTAGAACTGTATGCTTTTTCAAAGTAGGTGACAATCTTTCATTTAGTTGATGAGTTGGTACAACATACTGCACACTAATTTAATCATGGTAAGCACTCACAATTTCTATGGCTCTTAAATATATGAAGTGTTAATTATGTAAGAGAAACCATAGTTGATCAAAGGCAGTTCACATGTGAAAACAAAATATGTGGTTACTACCTTTGCCACAGAGATATTTGGCATGCAGACTTGCTGTTATCAGATGACACAATGTTAATATATAAGCAACAAATATCCACAGACCTTCAAGTAAACTTTATGATAAAACTATTGTGATGGTTGGTCGGTTGTGTCCGACTTCAGCTCAGGTCATGATCTCATGGTTTGTGAGTTCAAGCCCCATGTCAGGCTCTGCACTGACAGTCCAGAGCCTGCTTGGGATTCTCTCTCCTCCTCTCTCTCCACCCCTTCCCCACTTGCTCTCTCATTCTCTCAAAATAAATAATAAACTTAAAAAATAAAACCATTGTGATGGTAAAATCTACTACTACTGCCAAAATTATAAGCCTTTCAAAAAGCAAATAATCATTCTTTTTCTAATGTGAATTTAGTGATTTAAAAAAAATCTATACTCACTCTTTCCATTTTGCAATATTGTAGCACATGACATTGTATTTCCTGGATTTTCTCTTTTCCTAAAAATCATGGAGAAAGTTGGCTAAAATATAACCCTCTCCTATAATGACTATAAATACTATAATGCCAATCCCCCATTTAACCATCATCTAAATAGAAGTATCCATGGCAACAACAAAGGTTTTTAATACATTTGCAGCTTAATTTAGTTTTCAAGTCAGTTTTCTTTGAACGAACTAGCCTCGAGGGAACATTATATAAACTTCTTGGTGGGTGTGAACTCTATACCATGTCCTCATTATGATACACTAGGTATGCTTGAGAAATGAGTGTAGTTCCACAGAAAAGAGGCAATTTCACAAATTATTCATAAAAATGCTGAGTTTAGGTTTGTATCACTATGGATGGAGCATTTTGAGACATACCTGATAAGTTATCTGCATTGATTTCTGAGATATTTGGTCTTGGTAATTTAGATTTAACTCAGGTTAGGTACTTCTTCTTCTCACTCAAACACCTTAAGTACAGTACTGGTGTCACTGACAGAAGGAACCACGTTTTACTGACAAATTCAGCATCTGGATGGGCTCAGATTCTTCAGAGGGAAGCTAAGCTCAATGCCAACTTCTGTTTTTCAATAGCAACATTTTTGATAATATTTGATAGTTCTTGTTTGGTGATTCATTAAATTGAACATTCAGAGAACAGCTGTTCATAAAGTAACTTCCTTTTTGGTAGAGACTACAGGTTCCATTTTTTTTTTAATTTTTTTTTCTTTTTTTCCCTCTTGAGCAAATTGACAGTTTTGAGATTGCTTATTGGATGAGTCAGCAAATCAGGAATAAGGCATCTGGAGCTAATGGGTAGAAAGTTTATCTGCTATCTCTCAAAAAGTCACTTTAAGACTGAATATAAAAAAAATCTGTCATGGACAAAATTCAAGATGAGAGGAAATTTTAATAAGGCAGATTTGTTTATATTAAAGGTTACTGGACAGTGTGGTCTTCACTATTTTTTTTTCTGAAAGAATTAATTAATTACAGTTGACCCTTGAACAACATAGGTTTAAACTGTGTGGGCCAATTTATACAGTTTTATTTTTTCTCTTTCAAAAGTACAGTACTATACTTTTAGAGTATAGTACTCTTTCTTTAGTATAGTACTATAAATATATTTTCTCCTCCTTATGATTATTTTTAACATTTCCTTTTCTCTAGCATACCTTATTGTAAGAATACAGTACATAATACATATAACGGACAAAATAGGTGTTAATCAATTATGTACTGGTCAACAGTAGACTATAGTTAACTCTTGGGAGACTCAGATATTACATGTGAATTTTTGACTTTGTGGGATGTCAGCACCCATGACACTTGCACTGTTCAAGGGTGAACTGTAAAGGTTCTTTTTAAGTTTTTATTTAAATTCCAGTTAGCATATAACGTAATACTTATTTGCCATAATCAACACTCTGCAAGATGGAACTATGTCATGTTAATTCTAGTTAAGATTTTATGATAAATTTCTCTATTGGTTAACTAAAGAAAAATGAATTAACCAGTTCTATTACTCACTTGGACAGATTATCAGTTTATGTCTACTCTTTTTAAAAAAAAAAATCTTATTTTCTCTTGACTAATGTTATTATATGACTAGAGCAACACTGCAAAGATCTTTAATTTCTTCCCATAAATACATAAATATAGATACAGGATGTAGCAAGTTTATTTCACTAAATTATCTTAAACTGTGTCTGTTGGCCATCTGTTTTCTTTGGAAAAATGTCTCCAATGTAATGTGTCAACTAATACTCAATTTAAAAAATATATACAAAATAAACAATTTTAAACCTGTCATTCTATCTAATTCCTTTCCTTTTGTCTTTCAATATTTACAGAAATATAGCTGTCATAAAGAATATATTAATCATAGCAAAGTAATTTATCACAGGATTTTTGCGATAACAGTATTTACATGAAACTTGTGTCTAGAATAACGTATGTAATAAAAAGCAGGAAGACTAACTCAATTGTCTGAACACTAATTTGTGATGAGCACATTTTATATATTATTTATTTCTCAAATTCCATATTATTTTCCTTATATTACAGACAAAAAAGAACCTACCCATGGCATTTAAGTAATTGCTCTAAGTTAATAAATTTGCAAAACCAAGATTCAGGTCTGCCGTGCCTTGCCCAAAGGTGTGTCTGTAACTACTACATGACACTATGTTCCAGAAACTTCATTTGTACAATAAAGCTAAAAAAAAAAATTAACAATATCTTTCTAAAGTGTTCTGGATGACGATTAGATATTTGCATTAGTGTTTTGATCATTAATAGCTTTCATTTATAAGAAAGTAAATACCTGTTATTTAGTTATTCCGTATCTGTCTGCAATACTGTTTCAGGAATTTGTACTACCCAGTATCAGCCTGTGAAGCAGAATAACTTATGTAAGTTTGATATAACTCTTTGGTAAGTCTTCTGGTCTCAGGAGGATATAGATTGATGATATTCAGTGCTAAGTTCTGAGCTCAGCACTTACAAGATGTTTCTTAAATCTTTCTTACACTTTCTGTTCAGTCAATTGCCAAAAAAATTCTGTCCTTAGAGTAATTGAAAACTGCTCCATATTGTCATTGAATGATATACAGCAATACACTTTGATTATAGTAACAGACATTTTTATTTTTTTACTACCACACTGAACCATGAAAATAAATGATTTGTCAACTGTCGACAAGCAGATAATTGGTGTCATTTGTTCAACTAAAATTATGTCTAGTTTTTAGATCTTCTGCAAGGTTCAAAATATTAATGCCATAAGTCACGTTTCAGGAAATTTGATAGCCCTACATAGTCTTCTACAGTTTAGTCAAATATTTGTTTTGTTTACTGCTATATATTGTACATTAATAGCAAAAATCCAACATCCTAGAAGTATCTCCTGGATAACATATAACTTATTCAATCAATGGTTTATCATTTGATCAAAGCACTGTGTATTTAAATATTCCACCTTCAAAGATTTAGATGGTAATCTGAAAGTATAATTTAAATAAAACCCACTGCATTACCTAAATGCTCATATCCAAGAAAGCTTTCACTGTTTCAAGCAAACACATTTGGGTTTTTCAAAACATCAGTAGAAAGTATCCTAGTGAAACCAGGCTCCAAAGCTAATATAATACTGTAAAAAAATTTTAGCAATATAAGATTAAGTTTTGAATCCTGAGAGCTATTGCAAATCCCAAAACTTCTACAGGGTACTCCAAAGGACTATCTTGTCCATAGGACAACCTTATGTAGCCAGGAGAAATTTAGACATTATATAATTTTAGTTGTTGCAAAATCTGACAGCCAATTACAAATCAGATTTCAACAAATGTATTTTTTCTTTGTATTACATGTGATAAAAGCATATAGTGTACATATATAGCACATGTATGTGTATGTATATATATATGTGTATAGATATAAAATATCTATTATATACACATAAACACCCAAATATACTCGTATTTTACATTGGACAAAAATACATGAGAGAATATCTATATGTTTCATTAGTATTTTAAGTCTTTCAAAATCAAAACTTGATCTTTCAAAATGATATGAAGTAGAAAATATCAACTTCCATACATCAAAGGAGTTTAAAGAAAACATACTTTGTACTAATATACTTTTCTTCAGTCACAAGAATTGCAAATCTTATTTTAAAAAACTACTCAAAGCTGAGAAAACTAAAAACAAAAAAGAATATTAAAATATTGAAAAATATGTATATATAGTATACCAAGATTATTGGTAGTCCAGTAGAGATTGCCAGTTTGCCTTTACTCCCAATATGGCATATAAGACATTAGTAGACATAGCTAGCTTCATATGCAGTACTCACATTTATTGGTAACATGTAATTATACAAAAATAACTTGAATGCATTTAGGAATTACTATATGACTAAACAGGTGAAAATGAGCATAGGAAAATTAAATGATTTACTGAAAATAAGATTGTCAATCTATATTAATAAGTTACTGAATTCAAACAAATAATAAAAAGTTTAAATCATTGTTTAATTGTAAATTTTTGTTAAACACAAATTAGTGCTGTTTACAATAAATGCCCGTACATCTGTGTTGTCTGACATATATTTTGTATTTTTTGAATAAAAGTAGTTCTCTTGTTTGTATTCTGGTTATGTAAATAAAAATTCTAATTGATAAAGTCATTAGAATTCATTTTTGTCTAATTGAAGATTTTTGAGACAGGTTATCTAAAATATAACTAACTGCTAGGGCCAAGGAATTCTTAATTTGTTGCAGGCATTATATTTTTAAAATTCCAGGTTATCATGGGGGCACCAGTCAGTGCTTAGTGGGTTAAGCGTCCGACTCTTGGTTTCCACTCAGGTGATGATCTCTCAGTTCATGAGTTTGAGCCCTGCATTGGACTCTGTGCTGACAGCTCAGAGCCTGGAGCCTGCTTTAGATTCTGTGTCTCCTTTTCTCTCTGCCCTTCCCCCACTCATGCTTCTTCCTTCCCTCCCCCCCTTCTCTCAAATAAATAAACATTAAAATTTTTTTAAAAAATCCACGTTTTCATCAAAAAGTAAATGGCATACTAGAAAAGCATTTATTCATTTATCAGGATTTATCTGGCTAAGATTTAAAAAGATGTAGGTCTAAATGCTGGTATGGACTCACTCTTTATAAGCTGTACTATTTTATAAAATACAGCATTCTCTCACAGGCGCCTGGGTGGCTCAGTTGGATAAGCATCCAACTTGGCTCAGGTCACGATCTCATGGTCATGAGTTCAAGCCCCATGTCAGGCTCTATGCAGACAGCTCAGAGCCTGGAATTTCCTTTGGATTCTGTGTGTGTGTCTCTCTCTGTGCCCTCCCCCACACATGATCTCTCTCTCTCTCTCTCTCTCTCTCGCTCTCTCAAATATAAATAAACATTAAAAATTTTTTCTTTTTTTTTTTTTTCAACGTTTATTTATTTTTTTTTGGGACAGAGAGAGACAGAGCATGAACGGGGGAGGGGCAGAGAGAGAGGGAGACACAGAATCGGAAACAGGCTCCAGGCCCTGAGCCATCAGCCCAGAGCCTGACGCGGGGCTCGAACTCACAGACCACGAGATCGTGACCTGGCTGAAGTCGGACGCTTAACCGACTGCGCCACCCAGGCGCCCCAACATTAAAAATTTTTAAAAATAAAATAAAATACAGCATTTCCTTAACCAAAATTCTAGAATTTGCCACCTATTTATGTAAATCTGTTTTTATTTTGTTATTAAATTGTATTATCTAAAACTATATTGGGGGTGTTAACTGTGTGTCAGAAATACCAAGCATTAAAAAAAATTAAATTTATATATGAAAATCTGTGAACAGAAAAACAATATCTAAACCACAAAAATTACAGTGCAAAGCGATATTAAAAATGGGCACTTGCTGGGATGAGTGGATGTTATATGGAAACCAATTGGACAATAAATTATATTTAAAAAAATCAATGTGAAAATGATAATACTTCTGTGACACTTATTTTCTTGTTAAAGCATTAAAAATTCTGTTGGTCAAATATGAATAAAGAAATTTAACAAACTAGTACAACTAATAATATTTAGGGCACTGTAATGGTAAACATCAGACACACTGAGAATTATAGTGTTACTTTCTTCTGTTTAAAAAACAGCAACAACAAAAAAACAAATTTGAATAATGCTCTCCTTCTTTTCTTACCATATGATTTATGATACACAGTGAACATCTTTCTATGCCTTGATGAATTATAATTACTTTCTCATTTTGGATAAGCTTCCATTTATCCTTCGAAGTTTTAATGTCATAAAATATCTCTCAGGGTCTTTAACGGAAAGTTTTTGTGGATGTTATTTCCTCTGGGACATCTTCATCCTTTTTGTCACAATTACTTCTCTCATTTATGTTGATAAGTTTGTGTAGAGTAAGTTTCTCTGTCTACATACCCAGAATCTCTAGATAGGCAACCATATTAACATGCCTGTGGTCAGCTATGGTTTACTATATATTCAATTTAAATTTTCCTTTCAGATTTATCACGTTTATTTGTTTGTTGCAGTTTCATCTTTGTTGGACAATTATAAATACACACTTTGCTGTTTGTGCAAGAGCTAAGTAGCATAGTGACCAAATACTGACCAACTTTGATAGAATGGATGTGACCGGTCACTGACCATAACGTGTGTCTGTTATTTACATAGTATTTATGGACTGAAGAGGTAGCAGCCAAGTTTATAACATGAAATTACACATGGCTGATCTATTATGGTAACTAAAACCTGTGTCATGTTAGAGGGGGAATGAGACATTTAACTAAGCTATGGTAAAAATTTGTGCGTAGAGGAACTGGGTATAGTGAAAACCGCCTTTATTTGTATGGCAATGTATAACTTGAAATGGATTTGCCATATGATGGAGGTAATAAAAAATAAACTAATTATTTCATTCAAGACGTCAGAAATAGTTCAACAATGCAGTCAGGGAAAAAAATCACAAATACAAGGATTGGTATGCAATGATATGTATCAGCTTGCTTCATAACAGAAAAAAGAAAAAAACAAACAAGCAAAACTTAACCGTCCAGAATGTCTACTGATAGCAAAACCACTGTATTTATTGGGCATACTACTATGTCAATGCTTTGAAACCATTTACAAAAGTAAAAATTTATTTTGTATGATGACGGTAAAGCGATACATATTAAACAAAAACAAATAGTAAATTGTTAATAAAACAAGAGTGAGAATAATATCTATACTATAAGTTTGTTTTTGTGAAAAGTGAAATAGGGATTTCTATCTAACATCCTCTATCTCTTTTTCTTTCCTGCTAGTCTAATTTTTCCATAACACATTAGGAAGATAATTCACATTGGTTAACTCACATTGATTATTAACATCGGTTTACTTGGTGGTTGGAAATAAGAGAGAGTGTGAGGTACAGTGTGTGTACTCAGAAAATATGTATGACTGTTTTATATGTCTAGCAAAATAGTGTAGAAACTGGGAAGTAATCATAAGGCATAACTAACTGATAATGATCTTATTTAATACAACTGTCAAATTTTTATGGAAAGTGTCTTTGTCTGCCTCAGATGTTATGGCAAAACACCACAGACCAGGCACCTTCAACAGACATGTATTTCTCACTGTTCTGGAGGCTAGGAAAACCAAGATCAAAGTGCCAGAAGATTCAGTTCTTGGTGAGGCCCTCTTTCTATCTTGTAGACAACACCTTCTCACCATGTGCTCACCTGCCCTTTCTTCAGTAATTACTCCTGGAGAAAGAGATTTCTCTCTCTCTTCCTCCTGCTATAAGGGCACTAATCCCATTATGAAGTTTCCACTCTCATGGCCTAACCTTTACCTAATTATCTCCCAAAGGCTCCTCCTCCAAATATCATCACATTAGGTGTTAGGGCTTCAACATATAAATTTTGCTAGCAAAAAAGTTTAGTTCATAACAAAAAGCAATTTAATTTTCAACAAATTGTTTGGAAAAATGAAAAATGCCTATATCAATTAGGCCATTGGTTTGCACCACGCACCAAAATAAAATCAGGCTGAAAAGGCAGTGTGCAACTTGTCTTGATATATGTGAATAGTGTATTCAGACTGACGGAAAGATGGCATGCCAACATTGTGAGGGGTGCCCTGCACACTCTTGGATAAATCAAACAAGATTTACTTACCTAAAGTATAGAGGGAAGGAAGTTAGTCAATCCAAGATAAATAGTGGAATGATCAACAGGATTTGCTAGGAAAGATGACACCACACACTATCAGGTTTCAAAAATCCTCACCTGGAGAGATGAGCTGCAGATAATAACATGTGAGTGAACCAGAGGCACATCAGGTCTTCAATCCTCTGGATTCTGCAGCCTCATGGAACCAAGGCTAGAATTGTTCTGTGATAAGGCTATCTTACATGTTTAGTTTAGATAATGTTCAATGTGAATACAGGATTTGGTGGGAAGAAGTTGTTAATATCCATGATCTATAAACACTTTCAAAAGAGTAAAACTGCTATTAACCTCCTTTTATGTGACAATACTCTCATAAAACCATGCATGTGATATCTAATTTAATGAAGTACATATTACAGTTGCATAAATCTCAGTCCTCACTTTTCAATCTTTAGCCTTCCCAGACCAAGGCAGCCTAATTCAAGTGCTCTCTTGAACTCAGAGCAGTAGAACTAGAACAGGAGTATTTATTAGTCTACACAGGCTAACTACTCTAACAAGCCCCTCAGTGGCTCAACGGAAAAAGAGCTGGTTTTCATTTGTGTTTATTTCCCTTCTCTCTCACTAACATCACTGTATGTTAGTGGCCAGGGCTTTTGTTCATGCATTTACTCAGGAACTCAGATTGTTTCTGTCTAGAGGCTCTTCCATTCCCCAGGGCCTTATGATCTGGCCAACAGACAAGGACCTGGTGGGGAAGGGTACAGAGGACTATGGAGAGAGTTTTATTAGACACATTATGAAAGTGGCATTCATCACTCCCTCACTTCATGTCTCAACTTGAACTCAGTTATACAGTGGCATCTAACTTTAAGGGCTGGACAGTGAAGTCTAAATTTCCATAAAGAAAGGAAAGTGACTTGGTGGTTGTATAGCCCTGCCAATTCCTCAGAAATCTCTGTGAGTCCTGCTAAGAGAGCTTTAGAACAGGCATGGAGCCTATGCTTCAAAGGTAATATATAAAAATGAAAACATAAAAAAGAAAACATAGGTAGATATTTTGTGGATTTTAAGAGAAGGAATGATGTTTCAATTCTTAATAAAGTACACAAAAATCACCAAGATATATTTTGTACTAAATGAAAATTTAAAATATATAGAAAAACATGATCTAGAAAATATTTATACAAAAAACATTACTTGGGAAGATACCCCCACTAAATATGGCAAAAACATTAACAATTATTATCAAAGTATTAAGATTAAAAAATTTCAAAATATTAAGATTAATATTATCTATTTTTAACGTGCCAGGTATCACATTTTCAAAAAAGTTATTCATGTATTTTCTTATTTATTTTAAAATAAGTCTCAGTGACTGTTAGTATCATTTTATTGATGAGGATACTCAGGTTTAGAAAAAGGAAAGTAATTTGCCTAAGACCACAAAATTCATAAAAATTTTAAGGAAAGAAAAGAAATTCAACAATAGCAATCAGACAGTTTAGGAGAAGCCAAAGAACCAAAAGACATTGCCAAGATTGAATTTAGATTGTGACAGCAGGTTAGGAAGCAAGAAATTGGAGAAAAGGAAATGATATGATTGCCTATTTATGCAGTAACCTTTTGGTCTAACTAGGCACTGCACAAGGAGTTGTGGGCAAAAGAAGAGATAAAAAAAAATGTGGTCAAGGGACAGATATGAATAAACACACACACACACACACACACACACACACACACACACACACACATTGTGTATGCAGAACAGGGACCCCCCAAGTGATGTCAACATCCTAGACCTCTGAAACCTGCAGGTAAATTAAATTATATGGCAAAGGGGAGTTAAGATTACAGATGGAAACGAGGCTACCACTTTGTATGTCAACTTGGCTAGGCCACAGTATCCAAATGTTTGGTCAAACACCAGTCTAGATGTGCTATGAAGGTATTTTTTAGATGAGATTAACATTTAATTCAGTAGATTTTACATGAAGATTACCCTCCAAAACGTAGGTGGGCCTCATCCAATCTGTTTAAGGGTTTAAGAGGAAAAGACCTAAGTGCCCTGAGAAAGAGGGGATTCTGCCCTACACTGCCTTCAGACTTGAACTGCAACATAAACTCTCCCCTGGGGCACTATCCTTCCAGTCTTCACCACAGATGTTGGACCTGCCTGCCTTTACTCTCACATCACCCAATTCTCTCTTTTCTTTTTTTCTCCTTCCTTCCTTCCTTCCTTCCTTCCTTCCTTCCTTCCTTCCTTCCTTCCTTCCTTTCTTCCTACCTCCCTCCTTCCTTCCCCTTTGAGGCCATCTTCTTTCTTTCTTTTCCTTTTTAACTTTTTATTGAAATTCTAGTCAGTTAACATATAAGTGTAATTTCCAGAGAATTTAGTGATTTCATCATTTACATTCAACACCCAGTGCTCGTCACAAGTGCCATCCTTAATAAACCCATCATCCATTTAACCCCTAGCCAATTTTTTAAAATAAATCTTTCTCTACAAATATGTGCACACATCCTATTTATTATGTTTCTCTGGTGAACTCTAATACATTGATCATATGATGTTAAAATAAGAAAACTATCCTGAATTGTATTGGTGTGCTCAATGCAATCACAAGGATCCTTAAAAGTGAAAAAGGAAGTGAGAGTCAGAGTGATGGAGGTATAGAAGACACCATAGTGATGCAATGTGAGAAGGACTCGGCCCACCTTTGATGGCTTTGAAGATGGGGTAAGAAGCCCAAAAGTCAACAGAAACTGGAGGGACAAGGGAAAGACAAGGGAAACATTTCCCCATAGTGCCTCTAGAATAAAAGAACAAAACTCTGCTGACACCTTGCTGTTAGCCCAGTGAGAACTGTGTTGGGCTTCAAACATATACAGAATTGCAAGATAATAAATGTTTGTTGTTTTAAGCTACTAAGTTTGTGGTAATTTGTTACAGCAGCAAAAGAAAACAAATGTACTCTTTACCATACAAAAACGAGATAGGCATAACCATATCAGAAATATGCTTACTGATAAAGAAACCTTTAATAAATTCTGAAACTACCTGCTGTATGTCTTGAAGCATTTGAATAGCATCATTTATTTTACTAGAAATAAGATAACCCTCTGTACATTATAATCACCTCAAGGATGAGGGATCTTGTGGGATAAACTGTGCAGAACATTCTGGTACTGAAATCAAATAAATGAGCCAGATAATCATGAATTAATAATAGATGGAATTTACATGTGAAATATTTATATTTAATTTAATTTCACTTGATGTATCAGATCATAGTTCCTATCTTGTATGCAGCAGCTATACATATAGCTATTAAATGCACTGCCAACTGGAAATGCTGCTAAATGTAAGATTTCTGCAAGATAATATTTGCATTAAGCGTGTTACATATTTTTTATTGTTATGGAGAAATTAGAATGATATGTGTATTGTTTTCGATTATTTTGTCCCTATCTCTGTACTGCCCACTATCTGACTATGTAGTGGAAGAGAATGTAATTCAGAGTTACATCCTCTCAAGGAGCATCATCATCTTATGTTTTGTATGATAATAAGGTGCCAGTAATTATATTAATGACTATTTACCCCTTTACATGACTGCTATCAAACTGTTGATCTGATCTATTTATATTGTGGTGAGTCACTGACAAAACTCTGACACAAAACAGTGACAATGGACAGAACTAAAGGACATAAAGAAGCCATTATCTATTTTTAAGTATCCATAGAAAACATCTCAGGTATATTAATTTCAAGGACTACTTAATTTTCAGAGGCCTCTTATCCCTCTCAAAGGCACTGTGATCAGGGGAACAGGATAACTAATTGTCAAAATTTTAAAGGTATTTAGTAATTTCTATACTTCAATAAGACAGACCATGTTGCACAGGAAGATTTTAGACTTTTCAGTAGATTTATTTTTTGTTATTGAAAGTATCTTTAGCCTTTTCTCGTACGTGCAAAAATAAAGATAAAAATAAAAGCCAAAAATCCTTGGAATAAAATTGTTATGTGGAATTATTAATATCTATATACTGTTTAACAAATTAGTAAAATTAAAAACTGTTTACAAAAACATATATATTTAAGTTTATTTATTAAATTTTTCCCAGCAAACATTTGAGAATTGTGATTAGACATGATTCTTGCCCTGGTAAGCAAGTGTCAGGAAGGAAAAAAAACTTCTCCTTTTACCATCTTAAATCTCGACACTGGGACCTGCAAATTAAACTAACAAAGGACAGACTAAAGGAAGAAAGAAACATACAATTTTATTAAGATTTTATGTGCATAGAAGTTCACAGAAAAGAAGTGAAACTCAAAAAAGTAGTCTCGGGGACTTATATGCCATTTTAACACAGCAAAGGGGTTTTGGGGCTTCAAAAGATGATAAATCACGGGAAGTAACTAGGAAAATATGGTACTAATAAACTAATGGAAGACAAATGTTATTTTATCTATACTTTAGTAAGGTCTGTTGATGCAAACCCATTTCCGTGTCGACTCTCAGTCTCTAAAGATGAGTGATCTTCTCTTCCTGATACAAGAGGGACACCTTCACGAAGGGAAATGTATGCCCTGCTTTTAAGCAAATAAGGGGATCGCAGAAAACTTCCTGAATCTGTTGATTCTAAACTGGTTTTAGCTCAAAATAATCCTTATGCCAAAATCACATATTTTGGGGTGGCATATTCTGTACCCCTTCAGAAGACACTGTACCTAGACCTTGACATACACTATGACACTTAATTCTTGCAGCAACCTGATCAAGTAAGTACCACAATTACTCTCATTTTAAAGACTTATAGAGTCTTAAATTTTTTTCAACTCATATTTCAATATAAATGACAGAGTTAATATCTGAACTCAGATTTGTCTGATGTGAAATTCTGTGCTCTTTAGCCACATACTTCATTAAGTAGAAATTAGACTTGTGGAAAGGGATGGAAAATGCATTCCAAGAAGAGGAAAAAGCTTGCAAAAAGACTGACACATAATACATAACACGAAGAAATGTACATCGGGACATTAGAGTATAAATCAGAGAAACGACAAGAGATGAAGTTAGAGAAATAATCAGGGGTCAGCTAATGAACTGTTTTAATGAATCTGGACTATATCCAAGGAATTTAAACTGAGAAATGATTAGAGAGAGATTTACATTGAAAGCTCACACTACTAGGAAGCAAAAAAGACTAGAATGGGAAAAGCCTAGAAGCAGAAAGGCCAGTATAAAGAAGCTGTATATCAAAATGATATGATCCAGCTGAGAAATACTGGTGGCTTGAGACAGTTACACAGGAATGGCAGAAAATAAATAGATTACAGAAACACTGAAACAAAATAGAAAAGATAGTGTTCCTTGAGTATCTGAAGGGATGAGATTCAAAAAACGAAGGAGCCTGACTTATGTAGGGGGATGACATTGGGAAGAACTGAAAAGAGCTTTTAGAGAAAAGGATGAGATGGTGTTCTGAATATACTAAATTTGAAACGCCTTCATAAAATCCAAATACAGAAGACCAGTTGGTAGTGAACATCAATCTCTGGTCCTCAGGAGAGGGATATAAATGTATAACTCAGGAACATGTGGACCATAAGTGAGGCAAGAGGAGATGAGGTCACTCATGTGATGTGTGTAGAGCGAGAAGAAAAAAGGTTCTGTACATAGAGAAGAGTTCCAAAAGAGCACATGTGACTTGTGGAAAACAGGAGAAGGAATAACTGAGATAGAGGAGTGAGTAGTTATTTATTTAGAAACAGCAGGGGTAGCTAATGTGAAGAAAAGTAAAAATTTCAAAAGAATTGCTCACAGTTATCATGATACTGAAACAAATATCAACCATTTGGATATTCTTTTAGTAATACAAAAGTGTCCATAACCTACACCAGTGGTGAATTATGGAAGAAAAACAAGAGTGAATAATGCTAAAAATTAAATATGATGGTAGGTAAATTTTTTACGTATTTATTATAGGTGTTTGTCCACCTCTCACAGCTCAGAGGTTAAGTTCTGTGAAGGGAGGGATTTCTCTTTTTATTGCTGTAACACCAGCACACTCAACCATACAATTAATTATAGAAGTCTGGTTGAAATAAATTAGTTACCTGATTACTTTTTCCTAAAAAAGATTCAGAGTGAATATGAATACAAACTCCAAATATTTAATTTAAAACTCATAATGAATTAAAATAATTTTAAGGATTTTAGAACTTTGTGAAAGGCTAAATAATATTCAATCAAAATTCTTTCCCTCACTAGGTACAGTGATTTGAGCATCCCACAAGATTTATTTCATACTGAGATGTTTTATTTTTGGCAAAAGCCTTTTTATAATTGTTTGCTCTTTCTCAATTGTCAAAAAGACATCATGGGAAAAAATTCATGTAACATTTTTAGACAACATCTTCTAGGGTAATGTTAGCTGAATTCTCATGGAAAAATGTCAAGACAAGAGGATGCATTTGATTCAGGTAGTAAGATACCATGAATATATATATTCGGTTGTGTCACATATTTAAATATTTTATGGAGACTATTTTTGTGACTTGATTACCACAGGAATTCAGGTGAAGCAAACAGAAAGTGGAGGGTTTGGTTATAAAAGTTTTAACATATTTCCTACTAGTCAAGGCCTGCAAAAATTTTAGTTACATTTTGATTTTCTTGAAAAAAAGTGACATATTGCTGAGACTATACTATACTGAAGACGAGGCTAATAAATATATTTATGGGAAGAATTGTTGGATTAGCTCAACAAGAAACACCCCACGGCATTTACATTCAACTTCTGTACATTTCCAAGGGCAGGCCACCTGATATGGTATGTCCATGAAAAAACATGTAGCTTAGATACTGGTAAGTCCCAATATAACCTCTGTAGAAACCATGCATGGGAATATTTTCTTCTGGGAGTAGTAAGAACTTGTTATTATTTGCAATAGCATATTTCTTTCCTATTTACATTTTGCCAAACTCTGCAAAGCTGATAATGCTTTTCAAAACATGTTTATTTTAAAACACATTGATGTTAAAAATCACAATATCATATCGAGATCTTCAGATAAATAATGATTGGCTCTGGATTTGACTGCATCTGTTTGTTTGCATACTCATGTATTTTCTTTGCATACTCATGTATTTTGAGATGGAATTTCGTTGTTACATTAAGTAACAGTTTAGTAAGTTCTCTTCCAATGGTGAAGAGCCTTCCATAGTTGGTTGTTATATTGTGCTGGTATAAAATCAAATGGCTTTGATGAAGTTGATATGCAGTCACATACCCTTTTAAAAACGTATTGGGATTTGGGGCAACTGGGTGACTCAGTCAGTTAAGTGTCTGATTTTGGCTCAGGTCACCCGGTTTGTGAGTTCAAGCCCCACATCAGGCTCTGCGCTGACAGCTGGGAGCTTGGGGCCTGCCTGCTTCGGATTCTCTGTCTCCCTCTCTCTCTGCCCCTTCCCTGCTTGTTCTCTCTCTCTCTCTGTCTCTGTCTCTCTCTCTCAAAAATAAATAAACATTTAAAAAACTACTGAGATTAGAGTTCCTTTGTCTTTTTATTTCCATAGATTAATTATTTTTGAATGATTTTATTTAATTCCATTTTATTCTTTAATGGGGAGTTCTTTTGCCTCCCCATAATTCCTGCTTACCTCTTTAGGATTATTTAAGAACATCAGGGTTTTTTTGTTTTTGTTTTTTTTGCTTGCATTTATACATTCCTTATCTTTACTTTTTATAATAGTAAAAAGTTTCAAGACGAGATCAGAGGTCAGTCTCCTTTCATAATTTTTTAAAGGCTCTTGTTCTTATTCTCCAATCAGGAAGGTCACCAAGGTGATCTACTCACTAGTTTAATGGAGCAACTAGTCTCGCAACTGCTGACCTCTCTTACACTTTCTATTCTGCTCAATCTCTCTCACCATATAATGAATACTTTCATTAGCCTTGAATCAGAAACATACTATTAAGACCTGACATTTTTACTTTTATAGTTAATCTCATTTCTTCAAATTATTTCTCCTCCATTTTTATCATAATTCTCCTCAAAGTGCTCACATCTTTATTTTTTACATATCCCAAATTAAACAGAATTAAACACAGTGTGTGACTGCACAAAACCTTAGTTCTCCAAGTAGTCTTACTAGGAGATCAGCTGTTTGAATGTTATTGAGAAACCAACTTCAAAATGCATGATTTCTGTAAAAGAATCTTCATTCCATTCAACTAATTATTTTCCTATGCTGGCAATATAAACTAGATAAATGTCTTGTGATATCACTATTTAACTACCCACTTTTCAAGTGAATTCACTAAGTCATCCCTTCTTGGTAGCTCTTATTTATGTAACATTATCTAAAGTAATATACTGCTCTTCTAACTAGTTTCATTATATGAAATTATTTTAAATAGCTATTAAGCCCTGATCCAACACCAACTGGCAGTTCCTAAGCTTGAATTCTATAGGGAAGAGAAAAACATTTTTACATTGTGGTCATTTACTAGAGTAATATTTATGGAAATGTGTTCTACAGAACATAGATTTAACAAGCGTTTCGTGAGAAGGGAAAGTCAGTTTTGAAAATGCTGGCAATCACGAGGATGTGAAGAAAAAGCAACGCTCATGCACCATCTGTAGGAATGCAAACTGGTGAAGCCACTCTGGAAAACAGGATGGAGGTTCCTCAAAAAACTAAAAGTAGAATTACCATATGATCCAGTAATTCCACTACAGGGTATTTACTGAAAGAGTAGGAAAACACTAGTTCAAAAAAATACATGCTCCTCTATATTTAAAGCCTCATTATTTACAGTAGCCAAGATATGGAAGCAACCCAAGTGTTCATTGATACATGAATGGTCACAAAAGAGGTGGTATATGTATACAATGGGATATTAGTCATAAAAAATCATGGAAACTTTTCATTTGCAACAACATAATGGATCCAAAGGGTATAATGCTAAGTGAAATAATAAGAAAGTCAGAGAAAGACCAATACTATACGATTTCACTCATATGTGGAATTAAGAAATAAAACAAATGGACAAAGAAAAAAGAAAAAATGAAAAAAAAACAGATGTTTAACTATGAAGAACAACCTGAAGGTTACCAGAGGGTAGGTGGGTGGGGTGATGGGTGAAATGGGTGAAGGGGAATAAAGGGTATACTTATCATGATGAGTACTGAGTAATGTATACAAGTGTTGAAGCATTATATTGTACACCTGAAACTAATATAACACTGTATGTTAGCAATGCTGGAACTAAAACATTAATTAATTAGTTAAAACTTTACAAAAAAAAAAAAAGAAAGAAAGAAAGAAAAAAGGCTTCCAGTTATGTTCTCCACAAAGTGATTTAGTATATTAAAGGCTCTGAGAATGCCTGAAGGAAGGAAAAGTATTTGACTTTGCTTAGCACGGGAATTCTCAGACTTGTTTATCTAAAAATGTCATCATTAAATCTTTGTTTTTAAAAGCACATATTGTCATTCTTTGCTGATAGCACTCTCACAACCATGGTGAATGTTCCTAAAACCCACCAGACTTTCTGTGAGAAGTGTGGCAAGCACCAACCCACAGAGTGACATAGTACAAGAAAGGCAAAGATTCTCTTTATGCCCAGGAAAAGTGACATTATGACAGGGAGCAGAGTGGCTTTGTTGGGCAAGCTCAGCCAATTATCCAGAAAAAGGAAAAAAAATATAAAGAAGACTGTACTGAGGCTTCGATGTGCTGAACCCAACTGCTGATCTAAGAGAATGCTGGCTATTAAGAGATACAAGCATTTTGAAGTATGAAGAGGTAAGAAGAGAAACGGTCAAGTGATCCAGTTCCAAGCTTCATATTTTGTTATATTATGAAGAAAATAAAATCTACAGGTTATGTTCACTTCATTTGATTGCAGTTGGTCTTTCGAGAGGGAAATAAATGAGTGTCATCAATAAAATTCCTCTTGTAGGGAAATTTATGCTTGAAAAAAAGCATATTAAAAATACTTGGGACTAGTGTTTCATCATTTATGAAAGGTTATTCTAAAATAGTTGGAAAAGGAATATGACCCTCTAAAAAGCTCAGAGCTAAGTCCTGATTAGGCAAATCTGGACAATATGGTTCCCCATATTAACTGGTTACTAACTTTGAGGTAGCTGGTATAACATTTCTGACAATGAGACTTGGGCAAAGTTGTTGAGAATTCTTAGAAAGGCTTCCTCATTTGGAGCACCTGGGTGGCTCAGTCGGTTAAGCATCCGACTCTTGATTTCAGCTCAGGTCATGATCTCATAGTTCTTGGGTTCAAACACAACGTTGGATTATGTGCTGAAAGCACTGGAGCCTGCTTCGGTTTCTCTCTCTCCCTCTCTGTCCGTCCCCCACTCATTTTCTCTCTCTCTCTCTCTCTCTCTCTCTCTCTCTCTCTCTCTCTCTCTGTCTCTCTCTCTCCCAAAGATAAATATTTTTTTAAACAAGAAAGGTTTCCTCATTTATAAAAAGATACACATACGAAGAAACATTAGCCTCTCTCTCTCTCTCTCTCTGTCTCTCTCTCTCCCAAAGATAAATATTTTTTTAAACAAGAAAGGTTTCCTCATTTATAAAAAGATACACATACGAAGAAACATTAGCTTGTAATTCATAAGCTATGTTCATATCTCAAACTGGTTATTTGCAAAGAATCTTACAGACCGGTGATATAAGCTGTAGGTATAAAATGACTATGATGAAGCACAAAATTCAGCTTGTAGAAACCAACAAAACAACCATATGTTGACACACCAATAGGCACAGAGAACTACATTTGGAGGGTGGAGAAAAAGACTTTCAGGGAGTTACATTATCATCTGCTGCATTTAATCTTACTTTGTCAGGCTTCTTTCTTCAGCTAAGTTTTGGTATAGCTCATTCCTCATATTATAGAACTACAGGATCTTGTTCCAAATACTAGGAGCCATTGGAGACTTGCCAATAATAATGTGTAATAAAATGTGACATATCCATTCAACAAACTTCTAATTTTCAATTTCTAATCTTCCAATTTTCAAGCTTTATAATATAAAAGTAATAGTCACAAACATGATGCCTAGTGCCCTTTCCCAAATTCACAATTGGCATTTTGTTTCTGTAAAACTGAAATAACATTTAGGTACTTCTGACACTTGAGGCTGATAAAACTTTGTATTTTTATATCCTAACACGGTCCTCTGAATTGAGCAGATATTTACCAAATCCTTGTTGAATTTCATCAAAATTAAAAGTTTAGAGCAATATACTTGCAATAGAACAGTTAATTCACAAATATCAAACAAAAGATAAATTACTTCTAGCTAGAAAATAAAAGATTACTATTTTGAGCTAGTGTCTGAAGAGCACAGAGAATAGTATTATATGAGTTGTAACAGTATTTGAAAGAATTGGCCCTTCCCTCCTGTAGTACCCCTATTTTAAGTGCATGTGAAATGTGTAAAGATTTTATGCAGGAAAAATTGGAATTAAGTTTTGAAAACCTAAATTATTATTATATTGTGAAAGATCTTACACATTAAAATATTTAGACTGATGTTCAATAAGAAATGAGAAACAATTTAAGACTGGGAGTAAAGGATGATACAATTCTATGCAATTTTATGTAATGAAGGACAAAGAGTAAAGGCAAGGAAATTGATTACAAGAGTCCACCTGATTGTATTAATTTTAGGAACTGTCTTCAATGGATGTTGAATGAGAAGTCCAGATGCAAGATAAAGGTAAATCAGTAAAACACAAGAAGAACATGACATTAAGGATATAAACTTTGGAGAGAGACTGCCAAAATTGGACTAATTAGTGTCATGGCCCCTCAAACATTGTTGCTTCACTTAACCAAACCAAAGTTTACAAGAGGATAATAGCCCCTTTTAGTTACATGAAGTGATTTGTGTGATGCTCTCAGCATAATCCTTGGCACAGCTCAATAAATGTTAGTTATCCTTATTACTATCATGCTATTTTTAAGATATTCAAATTCATCTTTGCTTATGCTCTATTCCATACAACTAAATAGCCTGAATAAATAAGGCTTGGATAAGTACTATGTCTTCCACAAAAATTTATTAGAAATCAAGTGAATATAAAGGTCAGGAATGCATAATTAAATTGTATGATATGTAAATCCTAAATTTGCATATTGAAGTTCAAATGACTGCAAATAAATAATTTTTCCTAAATGAAAATCTCAGAAAGCTAAAAGGTCCTGAATAGATCAGTTTAGGATACTCAAGGTATTGACTAGTATCACTGAGATATAAACTGAGGGTAGTTATTTTACATGATAGAAATCACTTTCACTGAAGACAATTATTTCATAAACAATTTTTAAATGTTATTAAAATCTAAATGCATCTTTTCTTCTAAAGTCATCATGTTTCTGTACTTACTCTCTACTTATAAATACCATGCACTTGAAGAAATCTACACTGATGGATACATTAAATAGTGATACATTTTTAGAATGTTTTCCAGCAGTGAATAAATGTATAGAAATTTCTGGCTTCCAGATATCTTATAGGAATATATCATAAAATAGCTTAAAATTCACGTGTAATAGTTTTAATTTTGTAGGAAATACTTTCTTGTTGCTACATAGTTGATAGTCTACTGGCACTTACACTAAAATATTATATTCCATTTTATATTGTGTCTTGTGTCTTAAAATTGTCATTAACAAAAGAAAAAACCTCCTTCTTATATTATGCATTTCAGCAATAAACATATAAAAAAATCACTAATCCCTTTTCTCTAATACATGTGTTTAGTGACAGTTTTGTGTCATTCTAAACAAATAATTTGTTACAAAAATAATATGTTGGCTTCTAATTACTTTAATTGATTATATCTCTGTGATCTTATATCCAAACTACTCATGTAATATGAGAAAAAATAAACTGCCAACAACTCATTCTGCTTTTTCCCAAATATATTTTCCACCAATCTTAAATCTTGTTTTCCATTTTCTTAATTATAAGATGTACTAGTTTTTTGGGTTTTTTTTCCTAATACACTGAAACCTAGATTTGGTCTGTTTGCCACTTTCAGTGACAGTATTTACTAATTTAGCCCTACAAAGCATTATTTTCTGTTTATTCTTGAAAGCTAGGATTAGTTTTACAGGGAGTCACTGGTTTTTATATAAAAATAACCCAAAAATCTTCGTAGTGAGTCTTACCATAGGATATCTATACCCAATTTAAAATTCAACCTGGCTCTTATATTATTTTTTTCAATAGTTGCAATCTTTACACTGTACTATATAATTTATTACTGGGATTATCCTGGATTACTTGTAGAATACAAAACTAAATTTTCAATCGCTTAATACATCAAAATTTTTTTTTTGTTTGGTGCATATGCACATGGTTTGGCACAGGAACTTGATCATCACCGTCTCCCAGAGACCCTGGCTAACAGAGGCTCCAACATGACACATATACTCATGATACCAGAGACAGAAAAAGGAGAATGTGGTGACTGGCTTTAAAATCTTCTTCCTCAATATTTCACATATAACTTATTCAGAAAGGAATGCCCGGGTTCCAGTTAGCAAAGAGTGATTAGACTGTCTCCAGCAAGAAAGAATAGGACATTTATGAATAGCCTTAATGATGATCACACTTCAGGCCAAAAATATTCATATGAAACCTATACTCCTTTTTGTGCACAAAATATAACGATCCTCTTTTTCAGGACAGAAACTAACAAGTTCCATCTAATAGCAGCCTAAAAATTCAAAGCTCAAATGTGATATTTCTTGGTTCAGACAACTTCAAATTTAAAAGATACTTTCTTTTGTCATTTCATATTAAATAATTGGATAGAGTTGGTATAATAAACATCTCTGTAATAAACGGAAAAATTGAGTCATAGCAGCCACATGTCTGCAGCTTTTGTTAAATTTCACTGGGTTGACACTCTGGTGGGCTCCTAAAGTAGGCTGAGTTCTACCTTTATAAGGCCCTGATTCCAATCCCTTGGAAAACTTTCCTGAAAGAACTGGCTTCATTAGTATGAGGCAAGTTTAGTGATAAAGAACCTTACATTCAGGAATGTCCCCACCCTTGATTAAATGTTGTGCCACCACCATCTTGAAATTTTTAATAATTTTATATTTGAACTTGTTATTTTGTCAGTGCAATTTAACTACAGGATGGAGCTTGCACATGAGCAGAGAAGAGATCTTGGGTGGCAACAAGCACATGCAGGCTCAGTCTATGGGTTTGCTAGGTGGTGGGGAAGCGTTAAGGGGTGTTGGGAAACATGGGCAATATGTGCATTGAGACTATGTGATCACCCAGCATATACATGCATGCCACAGCATTTGGGGCTTAGGGAGCACAGAGGGTATGGTCTAGGAAAATTGGGGCTGATAATTTTTTTTTATTTATTAAAAAAATTTTTTTTAACATTTATCTATTATTGAGAGCCAGGCTCTAAGCTGTCAGCACACAGCCCAACAAGGGGCTGAAACTCACAAACTGGAAGATCATGACCTGATCCAAAGTCAGAGGCTTAACCAACTGAGCTAACCAGGCAGCCCTGGGCTAGAGAATTTTGATGGTGATAAGGGAAACAACAGCAAAACTAACAGCAGTGACAACAGAGTTATGTCCTAGAGACAAGAGGAGGCTCTGCATGGGAGCAGAATCAGCCCCAAGGCTAGAAGTCATTTTGCTCAAGATTTCCAGAGCATCTCCACAAATTAACTCCCTGGAAGAAAAGAAGCTGCTGGCACTCAGGTAGTAAACTCTGTTAATAAATTATCATAAAACTAAAGTGTGGACATGGTCAAATAAAAAAAAAAAATCAGACTTCCATAAGTAGACATTTTATTAGAAAAGACTATTGCAATATCAGGAGTGCTCCAAGCTCAGAATCTACAAGAAACTCAAAATCAAACAGAAAAAAAAAAAAAAAAAAAAAAAAAAGGCTTGATTTTATGAGACAGGGTAAGCAAGTGAGCACAAACTTCTCAAAGTATCACGGCAAGAGATGCGAGTGAGCAGATAGCATGATCCAGATGGGTTGCCAGGAAATACGTATTTTTGTAATCAGAATGATTCATTACAGGAAGATGTTCCCTTGTATAAGTCTGAGGGTGAGCCAAGTTGAGGCTTATGTGAGGAGGAGTAAAGCTTGACTGAAGTTGGTCAAGCCAAGTCAGTTTGTGAGTAATGGGCAACTGTAAGTAAGTGGTCAATCTCCTCTGTTTAAGTCAAAGTAGGTCTTTAAACACAATTAGGGATAAATTAGGAGTCACTGTGAGGGTAAAGATGGTCAAAGTAGTTTTCATGGTAGAATGGACTTCATGTTCTTGTTGGCCTTAAAGGACTACCTGCAGCATCTGTTGAGCATGCTGTCAGACTGACTGTTGAAGGGAGTTAGAGATCCGGCACTTGATGAGAGTATGCTTAGGAATGTATTAAAAATAACACAGGTACTAAGTAAGAAAACGAAATAGAAATCTGAGGTTTGAATGGAGCCAGTAAGACGATTCAGGACACTGGGGCCAAAGCATCTTTAGATTGTACAGTAAGGACAACAGTGACAATCTAATTTCTCAATTTTCTGTTTGAATATTTTTGGTTATGATATAGACATCCAAGAAGTCCCAGGGAATTTATGCACAATAGTCACTTTTGGCCACTGTGCTAGCAGTCCCTCAGAGCTAGAATAATGCCTAAAGGCAGGTGATTGTAGAGGACCACTCATTATAGTCACCTTGGCTTTCTGGAAATGATGGCGATTTTGATAAGACTGCCCACAATCCTAGTTATTTCCTGGAGTAGAGAATGGAAAATGCAGGACTTCCAGTTACTCCTTGAATGGATCATAAAGCAGCTGCTCCAGGCACGAATACACTATCTGCTGCAATACTAACACCTTTTAAGTTTAATTCCAACCTTTTAGCCTCTTGTTCTAAGCCTTGTTAAAAATCTGGTAAAAAAAAAAAAGACAGTTCTCATATTCTTCTGGGATTGGGATTTTGTACCTAAGTCTCCCACTGTGACACAGTTTTGTAGGCTTTTGGATCATGTAGTGCCTAGAAAACTCAAATCCAAGGTAACAGAATAGTTAAAGTAAGAAAAGAAGGCAATCTCGTTAAAGATTTGATAAAAGCTCATTAAGTTGGCTTGATAACAGGATCCAGTACAATAAATAGGCAGACACCAATAGGCAATATTGCCACAAATAAAATATTTCTTATTAAGTTCTATCCAGGGGTCATGGAAATAACTGTCCCATAGATTTATGTTTCAGAGTTTATATTGGCCTTTTTGATATAGCATTTTCCTATTAAATTAGGAAGAGAAAAGTTCTTGGATTTTTGTTTAAAGGAAGATCAAACCCAAGCACACCAAGTGAAGTAATGCTTAGGATCATCTGGGTTTATTAGAGCATATAATAAGGCAAGAAATATGTACTCTTACTTTTCCTGATAAAAATGAAAGTATTTTGATTGTTAGCACAGTATGTGTAATTGCAAGTAGTTAGGCACATGAAAGGACCCTTGATAATGTTAGGGTAAAAACAAAGATGGCTCTTTTGGAAACATATTGAAGAAAGTTCATTTTTAAATCTAAAGAGAGAAGCTAAAGGACCCCTGAGTGATAAATGTCTTTAAATCTGAAATGGGTATAGGAATTTGGAGGAAGCTGGAGGCTTCTAAAGGAAAATGAGTACATAACCAGAAGTCAGAAAAAGGGTTGTGAGGTGTGCTATAAGTTGAGTGAAAGAATGGGAGAACAGGTTGGATAAGGTGAGAAAAGAGATAATACAAAGACTCATTATTGACGCTGTAGTTGCAGTGGGGGTAGGCAATCATGTGGATGGTAAGGATTATGCTGGAGGAGACAGAGAAGGAGTATATAGCAAAGAAGGACAATAAAAATGGTGAAGATAGGAAATAAAGGAATCCTACATGGCCTTTTCCAAAATCTTGGCAGGAAAGCAAACCAACTTGTATTGTCATCAGCATGGTCCAAAGTATTTGAGAAAGCAATCTACCTGAGGGTGCCATCTTCTTCTGATGGATCTGGACAGAGTCATGATTAAGGTCTCCAACTGGAGTGACTACCACTCAGAGTAGCTTCTGTACCCTTCTGGTGAAGAGACATGCATCCAGTTTGGCCCTCCTTAAGTTTGGTAGCAATGCTAGTGGTAAGAAAGATGAAATAAGGGCCTTTCAAACAGGGTTGAATATTGGTCTTCTGATGATATCCTCTCCAGAAAAGTAAGTTTTGAGTTTATAGGTTGTACAGTGATATTCATTGGAAAACTAGAGGAAAGCAGCCTCAACTCATTGATGAGAAGTGTGAATATAATTAATAAGTTCCTTGAAGTATTTTACAAGGTCTTGATTGATCATGTTAGAATCTTCAAGAGCTCAGGAAGAATAGAGAATTTTCACAGATCAGCCAGTTACCATTTTATATGCAGACATTAGTGTGACCCAGCAGAAAAAGAGTGAAGAGCAAAATGTGGGCTAAGAGTAAAATGTGGGCTAAGAGTAAAATCTCAGGCCAGTAAAGATTAAGTCTTTTCATCAGTTTAGCAATCTTTAATTTTAATAGCCCATTAGCTCTATTATTCTAAATGATGAGATGATTTTATCTCTTGATACCTTATGTCCATACAGAGCCAAAGTTTTTAATATTGGGTACCTTGCAAAGAATTATTAAATGTTGTAGAAGAAAGAAGTCATATACATGTTACATAAGAGTTGAACTGCAAGACAAATGTCTCAGAAAAATAAGTTGGTTCCTCCTGTAAATCCTTGTGGCATGACTATCCAGGTATATTGTTGATTTTCCATGCAAAGGAGGAGTACTGGGAGTTAGGGTGAAGGTGTACGCTGAAGAAATCAGAGTATAACTCAACAATGGCAAAATGAGTGGCATTGGAGGTATGAACATGAAGATCAAGTATTGGGGTTTGGGAACAAAGGAATCTGGTTTCACAGTTTTATTTATGACCTGCAAATCTTGGATGAATTGATAATACTTTGTGTTGGTTCCTTCACCTCTGGATAAAATGGGTGTGTTCCAGGTGCTAGAAGTAGGAATAAGGGGCCCTTTGTCAAGCAGTGTCTGAATAATAGGTTAATAGTCATAATTATTATTCTTAAATAGTAATATTTAATATTTAGCTATAAATACATTATGATTCAATATATTAATATAATATATAATATTTGATAGCAGTTATCAATACTGCCCCAGGTTTTAAAGGGTACTGGATATGTTAGTTAGGTCATGTTAACATCTACAGTCACTTTTAAGTTCTCTGCTTCCTCAATGTGCCATATGTCTCTAGTTTCCATAGCCAAAGTGAGTCAAGAATGTGAATGAACATGTTCTGAATGTAGGGACTGCCAAGGGCTTGGAGTACTGTGTGAGGGGCAATAAAATAGAGGTGATCTCTCAGAGCTCTCAGAAAGCAAAGGTGAGGGTAAAATAAATTTACCCTTAGGTTCTCTTCATTATTATACATTTACAATTAAATTCTACATTATATTATTAATGTTTTTATATTTATCACTGCTATGATACTTCAATAAGCCATTTCTGAGCTTTGATTTATTTTTATGAATTGGAGCTCTGATGTATGATGATAATATTAACAAAGGGAAAATTTTAACAAGCAATAATAACAGCATGTTAATGAGGTGATAAAATGATAAGTGGAGACAAAATGCATTGTGTTGACTTATACAAGCAATACAAAAATGGTCAACATAGTCGTGTAGCACACACACAATTTCTAGACCTCTAGTGATTTCTATAAATGAAATTGAATGAGTGGAAATATTGACTATTCATGCATTTTAGACTTGTAAAATGTGAAAACAATGTTTTAGTTCCCATTTTCTCTTTACTCTGGACATTGCAAATTGCCTTAGGGATCCCTTTTCAATCACAAAATCAGATTAGTAGTCTGTGGACTCCATTTGTTAAACAGTATTTATTAAACATGCTTTGCAAATCCTTAGTACTTCATTGAGGTAAAATTTACCAAGGTCTCTTCCTGTTTAAATATTTTGACAGCAAAAAACAATTGTGAATGTCAGTGATGTAATTAATCCTTAATACTATCTTCTTCAATAAAAAATGTTAACGAACAAATTACTTACATTTGAGACAAGAGTTGTGTTTATGATTAGATCTAATTGAATAATCAATGGGTACAATCTGCTTCAACACAGCTGGTTTACTTATTTTATCTTATTGGTGAACTCTGCCAACAGAGTAATACTTTTTTTTCTTGTTTGTTTGATGATTTTAATCATAATTTTGGTCCTATTATAATCCCTAGTGACTGGGAACAATCAATAGATATTTTCAAATGGATGAAAATGATGAGAAAAATATTCCAGAATATATTAATAGGATTATCACGTCAACAAAATTATTTTAATTTCATTTTCACTTATCCCATGAGTTATTTTCATTAAATATTAGTTTACATATCAAGAAATATTCTATAATAAAGGAGAAATAAGCACACAAAAGAAAGAATGAAATTTAGTAGGGGAAATATTTATTCTTTTATACAAATGTAGTAGAAAAAAACTAACAATGTTCAGGTACAAATCTCTTCTGCATTTCATTACATTTATAGTATTGCCTAAGTGAAAAACATTATTGGTCATTTTTAAACAAGCCACATATTATGATATCAAATTTATTTATGTTTTAGCTATTATTGCCTTTCCACTAGTAGAAATGATATGTTATGAACCTAATCCTTTATTTATTTATTTTTTTCTATTTAAGTAGGTCAAATTGATATGAGTAGCAAATTCTTAAACTGAAACTCTGGTCAGTTTGATTTCAAACCTTGTTCAGTCTAACTTCTCCTGATAAGAATAATCCAATTGTCTTCTAATTGTTCTCAAAAAGATTTACTATTTTACAAAGAATTCTCCACAGTAACAGATTTAGTTAATATCTCTGAGCAATAAAGAGAATACTGAAATAAGTCAAAAGAAGTCTTTAGTTTTCCAGTGCAAATAAAAGTTATGTTTATACAATAAGTAGTCTATACTGTAAGTGTGCAATACCATTATGTCTCAAAAAATGTACTACTTTAATTACATATTTTATTGCTAAACAGTGCTAACCATCATCTAAGCTTTCAGTGAGTCATAATCTTTTTGCTGGTGGAAGGTCTTGTCTTGCCTCCATATCAACAGCTACAGCCTGATCAGAGTGGTGGTTGCTGAAGGTTGGGGTGGCTGTGGCTATTTCTTAAAATCAACAATAAAGTTTGTCTCACTGATTGACTCTCCCTTTCGTGGACTATTTCTCTATAGCATGCAATGTTGTTTGTTTGTTGACAGTAGAACTTCTTTCAAAATTGGAGTCCATCTTCTTGAAACATGCCACTTATGTATCAATGAAGTTAATGTAATATTCTAAATCCTTTCTTGACATTTCAACAAGCTTTACAGCATCTTTACTAGGAGAAGATTGCATCTCAAAAAATAACTTCTTTGCTGATCTCTAAGAAGAATTCTTCATGTGTTAAAATACTAATCATGAGTTGGCAGCAAGTCACATATTCAGGATCCACTTCTAATTCTAGCTCTCTTGCTATTTCCACCACATCTGCAATTTCTTTTTCTATTGGAGTCTTGAATCCCTCAAAGTCATCCATGATGGTTGGAATCTTCTTTCCAATTGCTGATAATGTTGACATTTTGACTTCCTTCCATGAATCATGAATGTTTTTAGTAGCATCTAATATGGTGACTCTTTAGAAGAAAGTTTTCAATTCACTTTGCCAAGATCTATCAGAGATATCACTTTTTATGATATCTACAGTCTCATCAAATGTATTTCTTAAAAATAAAACTTAAAAGTTGAAATGACTCTCATCAAAATAAAAAGCCCCTGCACAGTGAAGGAAACAATCAGCAAAACTAAAAGGCAACCGACAGAATGGGAGAAGATATTTGCAAATGACATATCAGATAAAGGGTTAGTATCCAAAATCTATAAGGAACTTCTCAAACTCAACACCCCAAAAACAAATAATCCAGTGAAGAAATGGGCAAAAGACATGAATAGACACTTCTCCAAAGAAGACATCCAGATGGCCAACCGACACATGAAAAAATGTTCAACATCACTCATCATCAGGGAAATACAAATCAAAACCACAATGAGATACCACCTTACACCTGTCAGAATGGCTAGCATTAACAACTCAGGCAACAACAGATGTTGGCAAGGATGTGGAGAAAGAAGATCTCTTTTGCATTGTTGGTGGGAATGCAAGCTGGTGCAGCCACTCTGGAAAACAGTATGGAGGTTCCTCAAAAGACTAAAAATAGAACTGCCCTACGACCCAGCAATTGCACTACTAGGCATTTAGCCACGGGATACAGGTGTGCTGTTTTGAAGGGACACATGCACCCCCATGTTTATAGCAGCACTATCAACAACAGCCAAAGTATGGAAAGAGCCCAAATGACCATCGATGGATGAATGGATAAAGAAGTGGTATAGATATACAATGGAGTATTACTCAGCAATCAAAAAGAATGAAATCTTGCCATTTGCAACTATGTGGATGGAACTGGAGGGTATTATGCTAAGTGAAATTAGTCAGTCAGAGAAAGACAAAAATCATATGACTTCACTGATTATAAGGACTTTAAGAGACAAAACAGATGAACATAAGGGAAGGGAAACAAAAATAATATAAAAACAGGGAGGGGGACAAAACATAAGAGACTCATAAATATAGAGAACAAACAGGGTTGCTGGAGGGATTGTGGGAGGGGGGATGGACTAAATGGGTAAGGGGCACTGAGGAATCTACTCCTGAAATCATTGTTGCACTATATGCTAACTAATTTGGATGTAAATTTAAAAAAATAAAATTTAAAAAAAAGTTGAAATGACTCCTTGGTCCATGGGTCACAGAACGGATGCTGTGGTAGCAGGGAGGAAAACACCACTGATCTCACTATACATCTCCATTACACCTTGGGTGACCAGGTGCATTGTCAATGGGCAGTCACACTTGAAAACAATCTTTTTTTCTGAGCAGTTGGTTTTGACAGCAGGCCTAAACTATTCAGTAAACCATGTCTTAACCAGATATGCTGTCATCCACGCTTTGTTGTTCCATTTATAGAGCACAGAATAGATTTAGCGTAATTCTAAAGAGCCCCAGGATTTTCAGAATGGTAAATGAACATTGGCTTCAACTTAAAGTGGCCTGGTGCATTAGCCTTTAATAAAAGCAAGTCTTCCCTTTGAAGCTTTGAAGCTTTGAAGCCAGGTATTGACTTTTCCTCTCTAGCTATGAAAGTCCTAGATGGCATTTTCCAATATAAGGCTCTTTCATCTACTTTGAAATCAGTTGTTTAGTGTAGGCGCCTTCATTAATTATCTTAGCTAGATTTTCTGGATAACTTTCTGCAGATTCTACACCAGTACTTTCTGCTTCACCTTACACTTTTATGTGATAGAGATTTTTTTTTTCTTTTCCTCATGAGCCAATCTCTGCTAGCTTCAGACTTATCCTCTGTAGTTTTCTCATCTCTTTCAGCCTTCATAGGATTGATGTCAGTTAAGGCCTTGCTGTGAATCTGCTTTGGTTTAAGGGGATTATATGGCTGGTATGAAATTCAATCCAGACCACTAAAATTTTCCCCATCTCAACAATAAGGCTGTCTTGTTTTCTTATCACTTATGTGCTCACTGAAGTAGTTCTTTTAATTTCCTTCAAGAACTTATCCTTTGCATTCAAGATGTGGCTGTTTCACTCAAGAGGCCTAACTTTTGGCCTATTTTGCTTTTTTTTTTTTTTTTCCTTCCAGTTAGTTCACTGTCTTATATGGGCATAGCTTATGGTGCCCTAAAACAACTGCAATGGTAACATCAAAGATCATTGATCACAGATCACCATAACAAACAATAATGAAAGCATGTGAAATGTGAATACTAAAATGTAACACAGAGACAAAAAGTAAGTAAATGCTGTTGGAAAAATGATGGTGACAGAGTTGCTAGATGCAGGATTACCATAAACTTTCAATTTGTAAAAAAATGCAGCATCTGTGAAGTGCAATAAAGCAAAGTAATAAAATAGGTATGCTTGTATAAATATGTATTTACCAATCATCAATTAAAATATTTAAAATTTAATCTTACATATTTCCACCAAGAATTTTTTTTTCACTAAAGAAAATGTTCATTCATACTTTAAAATTTAAAAAAAATTAAAATTTCCCAACTGAATGGCCCACCACCCATCACTTTTTAATTAACTGTAATTGAAAATAATTAATGTAGGAAGTTCAGAAGATGGCAGCATAGGAGGATGCTGGGCTCACCACGTCCTGCTGATCACTTACATTCCACCCACATCTGCCTAATTTACCCCGATAACCACCAGAAGACTAGCAGAATGGACTCTCCAGAGCCAAGCATAGACAAGAGGCCAACGGAAGAGGGTAGGAAGGGTGGAGTGGCGGTGAACGCTACATGACTGGCAGGGGAGCCAGGGCGGTGGAGGGGCAGCCAGCCCACCAGGCAAGGCAGAGCCCCTGAGTCTGGCTTGCAAAAGCAGAGGGGCCGGAAGGAGTGTGTTCTGACAGTCAGTGGGACTTAACATCTGGAATGTTATAAGTCAACAGCTGTGCTCGGAGAGCAGTAGGGAGAGTTACTGAACCCCGGAGGACAGAGCTCAGCTTGGTGGGGAACAAAGGCGCTGGGAAGCGCCTTCTCCCTCGCCCACGCGCAGCCAAAATCCCAAAGGGAACGAGTTCCTGTCAAGGAACTTGCTTGCACCACGGAAACACCCAATGTTGTGCTTCTGTGATCCATCCATCTGACGGGTCTGCCTCCCTCCAGGTGCTGCAGGGCCCCTCCCGAAGCAGACCACCAAAGGCAAAGCTAGCTGAGCCTGCCCCTCCCACCCCTGTGCACCTTGCAGATCCACCCCGGCTAGTATGCCAGATCCCACTGAAGCAGTACCACAAGACTGGCAGTGTGCAAGTAGCCCAGACAGAGGCCACACCACTCCAGAGTGAGTCCTACCCCTGGGAGAGGGTAAGATAAGGTACACACCAGTCTGACTGTGGCCCCAGCAGTGGGCTGGGGGCAGACATCAGGTCTGACTGCGGCCCCACCCACCAACTCAAGTTACTCCAGACAGCACAGTTCTGCACCACTCCACGGACTATCCAAAATGACGAAACGGAAGAATTCTCCTCAAAAGAAACTCCAGGAAGTAACGACAGCTAACGAACTGATCAAAAACGATTTAAGCAATATGAGAGAAAATGAATTTAAAATAATAGTCATAAAATTAATCACTGGGCTTGAAAAAAGTATAGAGGACAGCAGAGAATCTATTCCTACAGAGATCAAGGGACTAAGGAATAGTCAGGAGGAGCTAAAAAAAAATGCTATAAATGAGTTGCAAAATAAAATGGAGGCGACCACAGCTCGGACTGAAGAGGCAGAGGAGAGAATAGGTGAATTAGAAGATAAAATTATGGAAAAAGAAGAAGCTGAGAAAAAGAAATAAAAAAATCCAGGAGTATGAGGGGAGACTCAGAGAACTAAGTGACATAATTAAGCGAAATAATGTACGCATAATTGGGATTCCAGAGGAGAAAGAGAGAGGGAAAGGTGCTGAAGGTGTACTTGAAGAAATAATAGCTGAGTACTTCCTGGATCTGGGGAAGGAAAATGGCACTGAAATCCAAGAGGCACAGAGAACTCCCTTCAGACGTAACTTGAATCGATCTTTTGCACAACATATCATAGTGAAACTGGCAAAATACAAGGATAAAGAGAGAACTCTGAAAGCAGCTAGGGATAAACACGCTCTAACATATAAAGGGAGACCTATAAGACTCATGAGCGAGCTCTCTACTGAAATTTGGCAGGCCAGAAAGCAATGGCAGGAAATCTTCAATGTGATGAACAGAAAAAATATGCAGCCAAGAATCCTTTACCCAGCAAGTCTGTCATTTAGAATAGAAGGAGAGATAAAGGTCTTCCCAAACAAACAAAAACTGAAGGAATTCATCACCACTAAACCTGCCCTACAAGAGATCCTAAGGGGGATCCTGTGAGACAAAGTACCAGAGACATCGCTACAAGCATGAAACCTACAGACATCACAATGACTCTAAACCCATATCTTTCAATAATAACACTGAATATAAATGGACTAAATGTGCCAACCAAAAGACATAGGGTATCAGAATGGATAAAAAAACAAGACCCATCTATTTGCTGTCTACAAGAGACTCATTTTAGACCTGAGGACACCTTCAGATTGAGAGTGAGGGGATGGAGAACTATCTATCATGCTACTGGAAGTCAAAAGAAAGCTGGAGTAGCCATACTTATATCAGACAAACTAGACTTCAAATTAAAGGCTGTAGCAAGAGATGAAGAAGGGCATTATATAATAATCACAGGGTCTATCCATCAGGAAGAGCTAACAATTATAAATGTCTATGTGGCGAATGCAGGAGCCCCCAAATATATAAAACAATTAATCACAAATATAAGCAATCTTATTGATAAGAATGTGGTAATTTCAGAGGACTTTAATACTCCACTCACAATATCGGATAGAAAATCTCGAAATAAGATCAATAAAGAAACAAGGGCGCTGAATGATACACTGGATCAGATGGACTTGACAGATATATTTAGAACTCTGCATCCCAAAGCAACAGAATATACTTTCTTCTTGAGTGCACATGGAACCTTCTCCAAGATAGATCACATACTGGGTCACAAAACAGCCCTTCCTAAGTATACAAGAATTGAAGTCATACCATGCATACTTTCAGACCACAATGCTATGAAGCTTGAAATCAACCACAAGAAAAATCTGGAAAACCTCCAAAAGCATGGAGGTTAAAGAACACCCTACTAAAGAATGAATGGGTCAACCAGGCAATTAGAGAAGAAATTTAGAAATATATGAAAACAAACGAAAATAAAAATACAGCAATCCAAACGCTTTGGGATGCAGTGAAGGCAGTCCTGAGAGGAAAATACATTGCAATCCAGGCCTATCTCAAGAAACAAGAAAAATCCCAAATACAAAATCTAACAGCACACCTAAAGGAAATAGAAGCAGAACAGCAAAGACACCCCAAATCCAGCAGAAGAAGAGAAATAATAAAGATCAGAGCAGAAATAAACAATATAGAATCTAAAATAACTGTAGAGCAGATCAATGAAACCAAGAGTTGGTTTTTTGAAAAAATAAACAAAATTGATAAACCTCTAGCCAGGCTTCTCAAAAAGAAAAGGGAGATGACCCAAAGAGATAAAATCATGAAAGAAAATGGACTTATTACAACCAATCCCTCAGAGATACAAGCAATTATCAGGGAATACTATGAAAAATTATATGCCAACAAACTGGACAACTGGAAGAAATAGACAAATTCCTAAACACCCACACACTTCCAAAACTCAAACAGGAAGAAATAGAAAGCTTGAACAGACCCATAACCAGTGAAGAAATTGAAATCGGTTATCAAAAATCTCCCAACAAATAAGAGTCCAGGACCAGATGGCTTCCCAGGGGAATTCTACCAGACGTTTAAAGCAGAGATAATACCTATCCTTCTCAAGCTATTCCAAAAAATAGAAAGGGAAGGAAAACTTCCAGACTCATTCTATGAAGCCAGCATTACTTTGATTCCTAAACCAGACAGAGACCCAGTAAAAAAAAAAAAAAAAAAAACAGAACTACAGGCCAATATCCCTGATGAATATGGATGCAAAAATTCTCAATCAGATACTAGCAAATCGAATTCAAAAGCATATAAAAAGAATTATTCACCATGATCAAGTGGGATTCATTCCTGGGCTGCATGGCTGGCTCAACATTCGCAAATCAATCAATGTGATACATCACATTAATAAAATAAAACATAAGAACCATATGATCCTGTCAATTGCAGAAAAAGCATTTGACAAAATTCAGCATGCTTTCTTAATAAAAAACCCTTGACAAAGTCGGGATAGAAGGAACATACATAAACATCATAAAAGCCATCTATGAAAAGCCCACAGATAATATCATCCTCAATGGGAAAAAACTGAGAGCTTTTCCCTGAGATCAGGAACACGACAGGGATGTCCACTCTCACCGCTGTTGTTTAACACAGTGTTGGAGGTTCTAGCATCAGCAATCAGACAACAAAAGGAAATCAAAGGCATCAAAATTGGCAAAGATCAAGTTAAGCTTTCACTTTTTGCATATGACATGATATTATACATGGAAAACCCAATAGACTCCACCAAGAGTCTGCTGGAACAGATACATGAATCCACCAAAGTCGCAGGATACAAAATCCATGTACAGAAATCAGTTGCATTCTTATACACTAATAATGAAGCAACAGAAAGACAAATAAAGAAACTGATCCCATTCACAATTGCACCAAGAAGCATAAATATCTAGGAATAAACCTGACCAAAGATGTAAAATATGTATGCTGAAAACTATAGAAATCTTATGAAGGAAATTGAAGAAGATATAAAGAAATGAAAAAACATTCCGTGCTCATGGATTGGAAGAATAAATATTGTTAAAATGTCAATACTACCCAAAGCTATCTACACATTCAGTGCAATCCCAATCAAAATTACACCAGCATTCTTCTCGAAACTAGAACAAGCAATCCTCAAAATCATATGGAACCACAAAAGGCCCCAAATAGCCAAAATAATTTTGAAGAAGAACAAAGCAGGAGGCATCACACTCCAAGACTTTAGCCTCTACTACAAAGCTGTCATCATCAAGACAGCATGGTATTGGCACAAAAACAGACACATAGACCAATGGAATAGAATAGAAACCCCAGAACTAGACCCACAAATGTATGGCCAACTAAACTTTGACAAAGCAGGAAAGAACATCCCATGGAAAAAAGACAGTCTCTTTAACAAATGGTGCTGGGAGAACTGGACAGCAACATGCAGAAGGATGAAACTAGACCACTTTCTTACACCATTCACAAAAACAAACTCAAAATGGATAAAGGACCTAAATGTGAGACAGGAAACCATCAAAACCCTAGAGGAGACAGCAGGGAAAAACCTCTCTGACCTAAGCTGCAGCATATTCTTACTTGACACATCCCCAAAGGCAAGGGAATTAAAAGCAAAAATGAACTATTGGGACCTCATGAAGATAAAAAGCTTCTGCACAGCAAAGGAAACAATCAACAAAACTAAAAGGCAACTAACGGAATGGGAAAAGATATTTGCAAATGACATATCAGACAAAGGGCTAGTACCCAAAATCTATAAAGAGCTCACCAAACTCCACACCTGAAAAACAAATAATCCAGTGAAGAAATGGGCAGAAAACATGAATAGACACTTTTCTAAAGAAGACATCCGGATGGCCAACAGGCACATGAAAAGATGTTCAGCGTCGCTCCTTATCAGGGAAATACAAATCAAAACCACACTCAGGTATCACCTCACGCCAGTCAGAGTGGCTAAAGTGAACAAAACAGGAGACTATAGATGCTGGAGAGGATGTGGAGAAACGGGAACCCTCTTGCACTGTTGGTAGGAATGCAAACCGGTGCAACTTCTCTGGAAAACAGTGTGGAGGTTCCTCGAAAAATTAAAAATGGACCTACCCTATGACCCAGCAGTAGCACTGCTAGGAATTTACCCAAGGGATACAGGAGTACTGATGCATAGGGGCACGTGTACCCCAATGTTTATAGCAGCACTCTCAACAATAGCTAAATTATGGAAAGAGCCTAAATGACCATCAACTGATGAATGGATAAAGAAATTGTGGTTCATATACACAATGGAATACTACGTGGCAATGAGAAAGAATGAAATATGGCCTTTTGTAGCAACATGGATGGAACTGGAGAGTGTTATGCTAAGTGAAATAAGTCATACAGAGAAGGACAGACTCCATATGTTTTCACTCCTTTGTGGATCCTGGGAAAGTTAACAGAAGACCATGGGGGAGGGGAAGGAAAAAAATGGTTAGAGAGGGAGGGAGACAGAACATAGGAGAGTCCTAAAAACTGAGAACAAACTGAGGGTTTATGGGGGGTGGGAGGGAGAGGTGGGTGTGTGATGGGTATTGAGGGCACCTGTTGGGATGAGCAGTGGGTGTTGTATGGAAACCAATTTGACAATAAATTTCGTAATAAAAAACAACAAACAAAATGAAGTCCATAAAAATATTTTTCAAGATAAAAAAAAGAAAATAATTAATGTATATTCTTACCAAGAACATGATTTTTGTTTTCCTCCTACTTTGGAAACTTTCCACTATCCTCATTATTTCAGGGATCAAATTTGTATTTCCTTATGTATGTAACAATGAAAAAAAAATTCTTACCATACCTTATGTTATTGTCAATTTAAGAGTCGTATTATATTATCTCTGATGTCATGGGTCTTATAGTCAAAAACCATCCTTTCCTTTGTCTTTTAACTTTTTGTCTATTCAAAATCACATATTTTAGAGATAAACTTAATAGTTTATTTATTTCTACAAAAATAAAGGATCAGATCAGATTATTTCTGGATGCACCATGACTTCTACATCCTTAAATGTAAAGACAAACTTCAAATTGCAGCAATCAGTGTATTTACATGGTTTATGGTAATTGGAAATACCCCCTCTATTTCCCTCAGGCTTAATTAGGAAAAACATCAAGAAGTTTAGTGACTTTAATTAGTCAGTTATTCAGCATGTATTTTTTTCATAATTAAACAGTTCTGTAGCTACTACTCTCATCACCACTATAATGAGGAAATAAATTACCTCTTAGAAATTGACCAGATTTAATAAGCAATTTCAATGAAAACTAGATTTATCTTGACTCCAGTAGTCAATGGGTATAACCATCTCATCATTTCAGATTTATGGTATGCAGAGCTTCCCTAAATTGAACATAAATAAACTACTTTAGTTGTAATATAATATTGAATCTAACCTGGTAATATGAGTCTCAGTTTAAGTTTAGTAAAATCTGCTGAATTAGTTAATGTATCACATGGAAGAATTTTTTATTCAAACAATATTCTGTCACGTTTCCAGAAACTTCTGATTATTTTTGTAGGACAAAAATGAAGAGGTCATTAGCAATTAACTACTATTCACAGTTTCAAAGAAAAAAAAAATAGCGGGATACAATCAAATTCAAATATTCAGTGACCTCAAATGAAATTAAAAAACAACCATTAACTATTTTCTAATTGTCTATACTTTTAAAATGAATACCAATAGTTTTAATCACATGATTTGCTCACAATTATTAATGCAAGTAAAATCAATAAAAATTATCATTCAGGGTGAAAAACAAAAGTGATACTTAATAAAGAGAATAATTCAATCTTTTTACAAGCCCTTTACCTATTTATATTAAAGTTACAAAGTTTAATTACAAAGAAAATCAAACAGTAAAATATTTTTCTGACATAGTATGAGTCATATGCATTATAAGTATTACTACAATTGTGAGTTATGTCAAAGTAAAAGATAATTAATTCTTCAGTAATGACATTAAAAAACTTAACAATGCAATGTGACAGTTCAAAACATACTAACATGTTTTTAGAATTTATTAAATATGTGAAAAGCCAAATAAAGTAATGGAGGAGTCATTTTAAACACTTAAACATAACAGAATTATCTTGGGAAAATAGAACTCATATACCAAAACAAAAAACAAAAAACGAAAAAAGGTTAATTTAAGTAGAAGTACTATTGATATTAGAGATATGTATTTACACTTGGACCTCTTTTACTTCAAGAAACAATGAAACAAATCTCTAAAATATGCACCTTCCTTCAAGGCTCAATGTCAGTCTTTGAATTTCTATCATTCCTCCGTGATTAGACATTAAATGTTCCTCTAATTTTCAACTATTCAAGGATGGAAATCCTGATGACAAAAATAAATAAATAAGATAAATATTTAGAGAGCTGACAGGAAAAGTATCTATGAAATGTTTTTGTGTGTGTGTGAAATGTTATCAACTGAGGCAGCATGATGTGCAGTATGGGGGGAGGGGCTGGGTTCATATGTTTCCAGTTAGGAAAGCAGAGCAAAGCTGTCTACCAGGGCTTGACGAAAACATCAGCACTCTTTCTTTCTCATTCTCTCTCTCTCTCTCCTCTTCTCTGCATTGCCTTATTTTCAAACACAGCCACTCATCATACCAGCCTACCTTTGACACCTTGTGACCCCCTGAAATACTTCAGTAGACATTTTGTCAATTCTCATTTTTTCCCCCAATCCATGTGTTGTTAGATCTTTAAATAAGATCTGTCTTTAGGATTTTTGTCCTTAAATAATAGATATCAATGTGCTCCTCACTTTCCTTGCCTGAAGCTAAGTGACTGCTATCTTGGCCACTGTCAATTTTGGCCATTTCATTAAAAAAAAAAAATGGATAGTCTTCCTCTTCTTCTAAGCTACATCCTAATGATTTACTCTTTTTTTTTCCAGTTCCATTAGATAATTGACATATAACATTGTAATATTTTAAAATGTATAACATGATGTTTTGACATATGTATATATTGTGAATGATTATCACAATAAGTTTAGTTAACATCCATAAGCTCATATAGTTATTTTTTTATGAACAGAGCTGTTAAGACCTACTGGCTACTTTGAAATACACAGTACAGTACTGCTAACGGTAGTCACCATGCTGCACAAACATCCCCAAAACTTGTTTATCTTATAACTGAAAGTTCGTTCCTTTTGACCCCCTTCACCCATGTCATCAAATACATCAAATACATCAAATCAAATCACTTAAATGTAAAATCTAAAAAAAGCAAATTCATAGACACAGAAAAAACACTGGTGGCTTACTCTTTATAACGGAGCTTTGCAGTAGCCGAGCAAACACCTAAAATTAGTCTGAGTCACATTGCCTATTGTTTTTAGCTCCCTTACCTTTCCTTTATCAACTTGAATTTTAGAAAAAGAATTACACTTTTCAAACCCTCCAAGGCACATGAACCTCTCTCAAACATCTTGGCTCACGAACTTCAGGCATATTGTCTTTTCTATAAGGGCAGAATCCGTCTCTAATTTCAAATCTGCCAGGGCAATCATTTGTCGCTTTTTTACAGGTTCTTGCTGAATCCCCCTGATATTTTATCTGATATCATCACAGCCTTTAGCATTAATAATTAATGATCTAAGCAACAGGAAAGAACAAAATTTTCAAAAGCCACGTACTTTGCTATTGTTTGATTAGGATTTCTGACTTTCTAACTAAGAAAACAAAATCCCCTGCCCTGCTACCCCCAACACAATGTACTTTAGAAAACTGCAAGAGTCACTGCCAACAACCTAGCACCATTATTAATTTATTTACACGATTAAATAATCTATTTTAGGTGGCCAAAAATCTAAAAAAAAAAAATGTCTTTAAAAAATCAGCAAACACACAGACTCACTCATAAAACTGGGAAGTAGAGTACTTTATAATCTTCAGGTAGAGCTGAATACAAGAACACAAACCAAATCACCAGGTATTTGTCTCTCTAGTTTTGCCCTCAGGTCTTTTTCCTTCTATGTTATGTTTGTTCTCGAGTGATCTTTTATATGTGGTGTCAAACTAGGTTCCAGTCACTCTATCCCTACAAATTGTAACCCTAGGAAAAAGAAAACAAAACACTTCCTTTCTGTCAATTGCATAAAAAAAGACCGAGGTATTGCTATAATTGACTAAGTCCATAATGTGCTTATCTATGAAAGAAAAAAAAAATGTCCATGAAAGACTGTATCCAGGATAAGCCAAATAAAAAATCCTATAATACTGTAATAGTTAGAAACTCTCTGGAAAATAGTATCACATTTTCAGAGTGTTAGTAACTACAACAACTGCATACAGTGGAGAATAACAGATGGTGAAAAATCTTAAACACTAAAGTACGTAAGAAAAGGTAGAAATGGATCTCATGTGAGATGTAAGACTTGCCTCCATGTGTTTATGTAACTATTACTAGCAATGAGTGGAAGTCTTCGTGTTGTATTTCTCTAGTTTACAGTACCTTGCAAAATATGTAGATGCTCAATAAATTCCTCATAAATTAATGGAAGTGGTTCACCTGTTCTCACAAAGAAATAGATAAAGAACTATTCTGAAGAGATTTTAAATCATCTTAAAATTTATTAGACATGTGACTTTTAATTTGACATAAATGGAATATATTATCTATACTTTTCTTTAGATTGATAGAACACTTAAAAATAAGAGAGATGAGCATACATGTGATTATTAGTGTAGTCCATTTCAAAGTTCAATGACAAAAATGAATTGTAAATTTTATGATATTCTGTTGATTTAGTGTACTGTAAAAGTCTCCACCATCCATTACACTTTATTTGCTAACTGCTTTAATATAGCAATTACAAGTCGATTAGAAATGTCCAGGAACAATAATACTTAAAGATCAATTAGGAACCCATGCTGCTAGGAAGATTAAATATTTACTAAAATAACAACAGCCTTGAAACTAATGGTTCAAACTTCATTACTTGAATACATTTTTTGAGCTGCTATTTTCTGCCTCACTTCACTGTAATTGCAAAATGTAAGAGTAGCAGCAAACATTTCAGGCTAAAGTACATAAAAGGCACAAAGCTTTTAGGTCATAATGACACTTTAGATATTGTACACAGAATCACAATCACTTTTTGGTACAAGTTTATAAAGGTCTGATTGAAAAGAAGTCTTGGTAATTATATTATTTAAGGCTAATTATATTTAATGCAATTGATGGAAAATAAAGCTACTAAGTTTATTTCTTATGGGGAAAAAACAAAGTCGAAATGTGTTGAACTACACATTATGTCTTAGTAATTTAAATGGTAACAATAAAGTCACAGTTATGTGAAAATTAAGTCACAAGATTCCAAAGAAGTCGTTTCCAGTCTTTCACCACTGGAAATGCTGCTATAAAAAGTTTTACATACAAAGTTTGTGCATTTGTTGCACAGAATATAAAAAGGCATTAGACAGTTTTTAATAGTGACTTATAGACATTTCATATTTAAATCTCTGAGGGGCAGTTTTGTCCATATACAGCAAAACCATTCCATCAACATTCTCCAAATAAGGGAGCCAAAGATAACCATGTGTATAGTTATACTGGACAACCACTTAAGTGAAATGACTTCAAGAATACCAAGATAGACTCATAGATAAATACACAAATGCATAAGTAAATAAATAAAATAAACATATGGAGAGTTCCAGTTCTGAGCAGATCTTTAGGTAGGGCCAGATCTTCGAAAGAGAATGTAGGCCTATTTGCAATAGTGACGTCTACTGGGAATACTCAGAAGGATTCTAAATAAATTCGGCATTAGGTTTATCTCTTTTCCTGGTCTCTTTTTTCAGGGAGGACAAAGGAACAAAAGTTATTTCAAATTGTCCAACAGAAACTATACATTTGAAGAAAGTTACAATCTTATTAATCATATAACAGGATGAGGGGCACCTGGGTGGCTCATTCGGTTAGACATCTGATTTCGGCTCAGGTCATGATCTCGCAGTCCCGGAGTTCAAGCCCCAAGTGGGGCTCTGTGCTGACAGTTCAGAGCCTGGAGCCTGCTTCAGATTCTTTCTCCCTCTCTCTCTGCCCCTCCCCCACTCACATTCTGTCTCCCTCTCAAAAATAAAATTTAAAAAAAGCATAAAAATTAAAAAAAATAATATAACAGGATGATATATAAAATTGAAATGGTATACAGATTGTAGGATATATTTATTCCACATGGTTAGTTGGAATGCTCTAAATTTATATATATATATATATATATATATATATATATATATATATATGAATATATATGTGTGCTTATATATATTCTCAATTTAAAAGTATGTTTTTAAATATAGCATTTTTCATAGCAAAACTGATTAAAAGTAATATTCATTCAGAAAATGGCATGTGGTTAGGAATTATATGTGGAATGATAAAGAAGAAAATAATATTTTAGGTCATTTTTTTTCTATTAAGCAAACAATAAACAAAAAGAGAAATAACATATGTATCATTAATTCATCTTGCAATTTTTCTCAAAAGCTATGAACATACAAATAATATAGATACCTATGAAATACATTTATTTCTATTAGCAAAAGTCATTTAAAGAAATAAATGAAAATAAAAAGAAATAATCCATGAAAAATATTTTTAAAGCCAACCAAGATTCAAGATAGTTGTTGTTTTCTTTTCAAATGCCCTTTCACTGTGTCCTTTGAAATGTGAAATGCCAAATGAGTGATAAATTCCATTTTGTAGAGATTCTTTAAATTTAATGTGTCTATAAAGTTTTCTCCCATCTATCTATCCAGTTTTTCAAGGTCAAAAATCTAGAGTCATCCTTTATTCTTTCCTGTGTTACCACCCACACCCAAACGATCACTAACTGTATTGAAATTCTCTACCTCATCAGTGTCAACATTAAATTAGACTATTTTCTGATATTTACCTCTCAACCACTCCAACAGCCTCTAATGTGAGCCTATGCATTCACTTTTGGAACTCCAATGTATTCTTCAGTAGCAACTGCCAGAATGATCTTGTTAAAATGTAAATTAGAGACAGAGTAGAATTAAATGTGGGCAGAAAATATATAACTATGCTAAATACGATACAGCAAGTTTTAAACAGTGTGAATGAAGCTTCATAAAAGAAATAGTTGGAAATGCAAAGAGGAAAATGTGTTGCTGCATCTTCACGTCTCAGATACACTGGAGGACTTTTTCTGTTTCTTTTTTCTCTTTGCAAGCCTCTGGATATTAAACCACTCTTGGCAAGGGATGTGAATAGTAGACAAGGAAACAGCTTGAAACTCCTTGGTCCCTCTGTTTTTCCCAAGCAGTTAAATAATTTGAATTTCTGCAGTAAAACTGTGTTCTAGTATTATTATTCTAGTAGTAGGTCTTAGACTGAATGAGAAAAGTGAGAATGATTCAATTTATGAGTGCTTTTTGAGACTTTATACTAAATTTTTAGTCTTTACAAATCTTTAAAATACTGCCAAAAATCATCATCATCATCATCATCATCATCATCAATCATCATCATCATCATCAACGTCATCTTGCTTTCAACCTTCCCATCTCAGGAAACAGTAACACCATATATCCATTTGCTCAGGTCAAAAACCTTGGATTAGTTTTTGATTTATCCCTTTCTCATACCATATACTAAGCCAACTTTTCAAATTATAAACATTATTTATCAACTCCAGCTAACACCCTAGCCCATACCACTATCATGGTCCCTTTCTTTTGACCCACAGAGAGTCACCCACAGATCTATCTGCATTTTTTCCCTTATCCTAGACTTGTTTTCTTTATAGAATTTATCATTATTTAGGTTATTTCAGATGTTATAAAGTCTTAGATATATTAGCTATATTAGAAAATATAAATCACCTTATACTAGTTATTTACTTGTTTCTTGATATTCCTGTCCCCACCAAAATGAGTAGCAACATTCTGGTGAAGTTCTATATCACTAAATTATAGAACAGTGTGTGCATTAATCTTTCAAAAGTACGATGAATAATATGCATTGGATTATTGCCTGTTAAAACAACAATGAGAGACCACCATACAACTGTTAGAATGGCTAATTTAAAACACTAACAAGTCAGTGTTGATATGGAGCAACAGGAACTCTCTTAACTGCTGGTGGGAATGCAAATGCCACAACCAATATGGATGACAGTTTGGTTGTTTCTTACAAAACTAAATATATTCTTACCATATGATCAAGCTATTGTGATCCCTAGTACTTAATCAAAGGAGGTGAAAACTTATGTCTACAGAAAACCCTGCACATGGATGTTTATAGAAGCTTTATTCAAAACTGCCAAAACTTGCAAGCAATCACTATGCCCTTCATTAGGTGAACAGATAAACTGTGGTACATCCATCCATACAAAGGGGTATTATTCAGTGATAAAAAAGAAATGAGCTTTTAAGCCATGAAAAGGAATGGAGGAAACTTAAGTGCATATTGCTAAGTGAAAGAAGCCAACTGGGTAAGACTCACACTTATGTGATTCCAACTCTATGGAATGATTCCAACTCTATGATATTCTGGAAAAGGCAAAATTATGGAAACAGTAAAAAGATCACCAGTTGTGGGAACAGAGAAAGGACAGAAAAAAGAAAAAGAGAGGAATGAATAGACGGAACAAAAGAGACTTTCAGGGCAATGACACTATTCTGTATCGTATTGAAATATTGGATACATGCTATTATATATTTGTCAAAACCCTTAGAACATACAACAGAAACAGTGTACCCTAATGTAACCTATAGATTTGGGTTAAAATAATGTCAATATTGGCTTATCAACTGTAATAAGCATATAACACTAATGCAAGCGACAATTAACAGGGAAAACTATATGTGGGCAGAGGAGGTGCATGAGAACTCTGTACTTACCACTCACTTTTTTTCCTAAAACTAAAACTTCTCCAAGAAAGAAAACCTTAATTTTAAAACTTAAACCTTATTAAGGAAAGACAAAAAATGTAAAGAACATATTAATTAATGACCCACAACAACAATGAAAATATCCACATTGAAAAAGAGAATACTAAGTGAGCAATTCAAAATGTAAGGTAAAAAATAAAACTTAAAAAATGACAGATTATTAAAATTGTTTTGTTTCTCATGTCACAATCCATGTTTCTTCGTATTCAAAATATATAATTCTAGATATGAGGCATTTCATATTTGTAGTCTGAAGCTATATCCATGAGTATTAGTAGTATGTTTATAATGCTAAGTGGAATTTACAATCAAATACACATAACTTGAAAAGCAGGATAAACTAATTAAAGAGAAAAAATTTATTCTGTTTACTCACAAATCTGAGTTCATCTGTGAAATTAGTCAAATTAATTCTACTTTCAAAGTGTATGTAATTTTATTGTATAAAATACTTTGGCATGAATATCAGAAGGTTTTTGGTATAAATTAATTATTAATATCATGATTGATTTAAATGTTGAGAGCCAAGACTATATCTATCTATATCTATATCTATATCTATATCTATATCTATATCTATATCTATATCTATATCTATAAGAACATGACTTTTTGTTCAAGACCCATTAAAGATATCTTATTTCAAAGTAAATTCAACATTCACACAAATGACCCACAAAGCCCTACATAACCCTGCCCCATATAGGGCTTCTGTTTTGTTCTTTCATGCCTTCCCCTCCAGGCACTATTGCCTCTTACCAGTGTTTGAACATATCAATCAGACTTTAGTCACAGGGCCTCTGAACCTGTACTTTCTTCTTCCTGGAATGATATTCCCCAGATAATTTCTTGACATTGTTTCACTTCTTCAAATTCACAAAGGCATTTTCAGACTACCATTTTCGCCCAGACCACCATAATCATCCTAAGCAATTCTTATCCCAAAGATCTTTTTGGACCACTCTACAGAAAATGCCAACTTCTTAGGCTACACTCTTTTCCCATTATTTTTTTTATTTCTGCCCATCACTTATACAATTAAGTCACTTAACTGAATGTAAAAGTGAATATCCCAAATATTAGTTTCTATAAATGTCTATATTTCCCACAAGAATATTAAGTTCCACAAAGGGCAGAGATGTGATTTTAATTCACTGATAACTCTCTCTCTCTCTCTCATTATCTCTCCACACACACACACACACACGCACACACACACAGGCATGCACAACAGACATGTATGTGTTACAACGTTGCCTTTAATTAAAAATATTATATAAAGTTATGCAATATATTCAATTTAAGATGTTTTTGTAAGTTTATAAGCATAATATACTATCAGAATTTTCTCAAATTATTATATAGTCATCTTTGTCATAGAGGTTGCTTGCACAGTATGTATCACATATAATTATTAGAAAGTATCTAATCAATGTATTAATATTATATTGTGATGAAATGAAAAATGGTTAGTGAGAGATAAAGATATTTGGGTTTAAATTATGTTCTTGACTTTATTGAGTATATAGCAAATTAGTTTAGCTTTCTGATTCTCAGATTATTTAAAATTAACTGTATAAAACTGTACTAACATTACAATATCATTCTCATATGTAAATTTCTCTTAAATTATGCCTTTGAAATATATTTTAAGATATACAACAGGATCTGATTAGTTGAAGACTTGTTTTTGAGAGACAGAGAGCACACAGGGGAGGAGAAGAGGGAGAGCGAGAATCTTAAGGAGGCTCCACACCCAGCACAAGCCAAATGCAGGGCTCAATCTCACAACTGTGACATCATGACCTGAGCAGAAATAAAGAGTTGGAGGCTTAACTGACTGAGCCACCTAGGCACCCCTATAGACTTTTGATAAACATTGACAATTGTCCAAAGAACACGTAACAATTTAGAACTAGGATATTATAAAGGTAGCCATTTCTCCACACTATTGTTTGCTATAATTTTAAATATTTATATAGTAAAAGTAAGATGTCAGCTTGTAATTTTATTTTTCAGATAATTTATCTCTGTAACTTTTATATGATTTCTCTCTGGGTATAGTATTTTCTTTTAAAAAATTTTTTTTAATGTTTATTATTTATTTTTGAGAGAGAGAGTGAGACAGACAGAGAGAGAGAACATGAGCAGGGGAAGGGCAGAGAGAGAAGAACACACAGAATCCGAAGCAGGCTCCAGGCTGTATGCTGTCAGCACAGATCCCGACACGGGGCTCGAACCCACGAACCACGAGATCATGACCTGAGCCGAAGTCAGATGTTCAACTGACTGAGCCACCCAGGTGCCCCCCAGGTATATTCTTTTCTAAATTCAATCTAAACCTCATACACTTATCCCTTAACTGTTCAAAGAGGTTAATAAGATTTCTATTTATATATTGACATTAACACTTTGTTCTGTCCGTTATTTTATAAATGCTCATTCAGAGTTTACTGTATATTGTTTAATTTTGTTTATGAAGTTTTATGAAAAGTAGACTAAAAACTTTTTATCAATCTTCTCTATTATGGTATGCTCAGAGTTTATAGAGCATGGAAATAATCTAGATCTGGGAAACAGTATTGATTCTTGCCCACAAAATGTTTTATTTACTTTTTTAGGAAGAAATTATTGATGTTTCTTTAAGTTCTTACAGTGATTCTCCAACTATTTATTAAAAGCAATAGTAGTAATTAATATTATTCTAAAGAAATGAATTTTAGGTTAAATGATAAATCTATAAAAAGCAAAAGTTTAACAAAGCCTGTATTAGGGGCACCTGGCTGGCTCAGTCAGTTGAGCGTCCGACTTCAGCTCAGGTCATGATCTCACAGTCTGTGAGATCGAGCCCTGCATCGGGCTCTGTGCTGACAGCTCAGAGCCTGGAGCCTGCTTCAGATTCTGTCTCCCTCTCTCTCTGACCCTCCCCCATTCATGCTCTGTCTCTCTCTGTCTCAAAAATAAATAAACATTAAAAAATAATAAAAAAATAAAAAAGTCTGTGTTAGATTATAACCATCTGTATAATGCTGTGTGGAAATATAGTTTATCTGAACTGTCTTTACTTTGAACAATATTAAATTCACTCCCTTCATCTCTATATTTATATATGTTAGACATCAATACATCTACTAGATGTATTACTTTATGTAGCTAATAAAGACATGTATATTATATAATGTATAAGGTGAATATAGGTATGCAATGATGTTATATATTATATATTTATTATATACCTATAAATATATCTACTAGATGTGAATATAATATAATGTATAATATGGATATAAATATGTATGTCATATTATATGTAGGGAGAGGGTGTATAAATGACTGAATATTGATGCTATAAAAAACAGAATTAGATATTTTCACTCAAGTATATAACTGAATGAAAATGTAATTATCTAATAAATTCAGTTCACATGAATCAGATCTGAATTATCTGATCTGAATTTATATTAAAGATTTGAATTCTTATTATCTGTGAAGCTGAATATTCATATATCCCAGCATGATATTCCAGGTTGAGAATTATTTTATCTCAAAGCTTATGCATGTATGGTTCAAAGGTCAATTAATCCATCATGAGCTTTTGCTTGATTTTACATGAAGTTTTTTCATTCAAATTAGAGTATAGTAGACTATCTCAAAACTCTCAGGACAAGCTTCTTGGATTATTCACAAACTCATATTTGTGATAAAATATGATTTTGTCATAGAAGTACAGACTTAAATTAAGTTGTCTACTAAGTAAAAGAAGTGTTTATTTGTGTGAGTCTATTTACAAGTTAATTTACATGTGTTTTGACTGAGGTATTTCTTGATTGTGTGAATTATTCTATATTGTTCTCATGATTTTTATTCAGTGTTAGAGCTGTCTTCTGTTGTAAAACACGTTGTTATGTTTTATGGAATTAATTAACCATTTATACTTAGTAAGAGTTTGAAAAGCTTGTAAGTATGGGAGGTTACTTAATATGGTTTCCATCCTTGTGGAAAATATTACAAAGAGAATGATAATATGTAGTCAGTTTTTGGTCACTGTAGATCAATAAATTTTAGAGCAAATGAAAAAGAAGAGAATGGTGATGTTTGCCTAAGGCATTACAATATTAATCATGTTAATATAGTCATTCCAAGTTAAAGAGGGGAACCTACCATTCTAATTTATAGATAAATCCACATTTCTAAAGTTAAACTTACAGCAGACAAAGAGGAAGTTGATATAGAAGAATAAAGATGGTATTTTTTGTGACATTAAATAAAATCTCCCATTTTAAATATGTATTTAAGTATTAAGCTTTTCAAGGGAGACAGGTCTGAAAGTCTTTCCCAGCCACAGTTCTCTTCTCACCCTATCTCCATGCCAAATAGATTCTGAGGCATTCTTAAGTTAATATAGTACTATATTTTTCGATGTCAGAGATAAAAGACAAGTAACAGTAAAGGCATAATAAAAATAATGACATAAGTTTAAGTAATAGTGGTTAACATTTTTAATTTTTTTGTTATTTTTCAGTGTAAGGAACTGTACATGAATTACCTAATTTAATTCTCACAACAGCCTATGGTGCTCCTCTATAAGCTATTTAATATATCAGAAAACTTAAATAGCTTGGAAAACTTAAGCAGCTTACCACAAGTAACATTTTAATAGTGCATTAGTGTGCTGGGATTTAAACACAGTTTAGGAAGGTTGGAAATGTTGAGTCATATAATTTTATGTTCAAGAGAAATAATTGATGAATGATGGTCTGCTGGCTGGCCACCTCCTGTTTTTCTGAAGTTTTATGGGTTTAAAAATTGGTGTAAAGGAAACTTCATTCTCACAGAGTGGCCACAGTGTGCAGCCTCAGCAATGAGGAGTTGACTGAGCAGAATACACAACCAGCTGTGTGATGAACACACATACTGAGGGTTCCTCTTCTGGCTATGTTCCCTCTTAGAGAGGCTTGTGCACTGGGTCATGCCAAGGGATTGGGGTGCTCTGGGTTTCCAACCTGATGCTTCTCATGCCCTCAGAAGAGGTGATACCCTAATCCCCTGGGGCTGCCCTGCCTAGGCCTTGTCTGTCCTGGTCCTTTGGTCAATGCCACACAGTTTTTGTAGCCTCTCCCATTCTCTCTTTCAGTAGTGGTCTGGGTTTCAAAGTATAAAGTTTAACTGTTTCTTGGTGAAAAATATTTTAATAAATACATGTTTATCTCACCAAAAAAAGGAAGTATTAAAAAACAAAACAAAACAGAAACAAAAAAACTAAATTAAACAGACCAAACATTCAACTGAGTTCCCTAAAAGGGCTTCATTAGCAGTAGAACTACCTTGACCTAGAGTCAGTCAGGTTTCTCTAATGTCTCACTGACAAATATAAGCCTTAAGAGAATCAAGTTCACTTGCCAGCAAATTACTTGCCTTCCAAAATAAAATTCAACACTCTATAATGAAAGACAATAAAAATTCAACCTTCAACAGCAATTCTATCTACAATAACCAACATAAAACGTTCATATATATGTGTGTGTGCGTGTGTGTGTGTGTGTGTGTGTGTGTGTGTATACACGCACATATATACATATATATGTACGTGTATATATGTATGAAGCTTAATTATATGACCCAGCAGCAGGAAAATAATAACAGTCAACAGAAATAGATCCAGATATGGCATGGATTTCAGCACTGGCAGATGCAAACATTAAAAGCATTATTACAAATATGTTCAAAGATGTAATGTAAAAGATTAGGGGCAGGAAACTGTAGCCCACAAACTGGCCACCTAATTTTACAAGTAAAGTTGCAAAAGGTAACAGCTAAACCTCATCACTTACATACTGTTTAGTGATGCAACTGTCAAACAACAGCAAAGCTGAAGAATTGTGATGTACACTATATGGCTACAAGCAAAAGTACTTAGTTTTAGGATCTTTAACAAAATGTTATTTGGCTCTTGGAAAACAGATGAATATAGTGAGTGAAAAGAAAAATTTTCAGTATAGAAATAAACACAAAGGAATGAAATGCATAAGAAATAGCAAATATGTTATAAATGTAAAACCTGTTTTTCTCATTTTTGAGTTTCTTAAAAACATAGTTGAATGGTTAAACAAAAATAGTAAAATTATTCTGTGAAGTTTGTTTTCCTATTATCAACTTGGCCAGATTAAACTCTTTTAAAAATAGACTCCCTTAAGCCATACAGAGAAAGACAGATACCATATGGTTTCACTCTTATGTGGATCCTGAGAAACTTAACAGAAACCCATGGGGGAGGGGAAGAAAAAAAAAAAAAAAAGAGGTTAGAGTGGGAGAGAGCCAAAGCATAAGAGACTGTTAAAAACTGAGAACAAACTGAGGGTTGATGGGGGGTGGGAGGGAGGGGAGGGTGGGTGATGGGTATTGAGGAGGGCACCTTTTGGGATGAGCACTGGGTGTTGTATGGAAACCAATTTGACAATAAATTTCATATATTTAAAAAAATAAATTAATTAAAAAAATAAAATAAAAAAATAAAAATAGACTCCTTTCTTCTTTGGATATATATCTATTATTCCCCATTGGGGATTTATTTAACTCCTACATACAGAATAGCGAGGAATTAACTAATAATTCATTGTGTATTTGCCACAAAACACCTGTATTATGGGATGAATAATATGGTAAGTAAAATAAAGGTCAACAGTAGTAAAGATAACAGACTAGCATTCATAAACGTATAATTCTCATAAGACTTCTATCTTATATGTAAAAATGACATAAAGTTAGCTCATAGAATTCTTTTTATTTATTTTTATTTATTTATTTTGAGAGAAAGAGAGAGAGAGAGTACATGCGCCCAAGTTGGGGAGGGGCAGAGAGGGAGAGAGAGAGAGAGAGAGGGAGCAAGAGAATCCACGCCATCAGCACAGAGCCCGATGTGGGATTTGAACCCACAAAGCACAAGATCATGACCTGAGCTGAAACTGAGAGTCAGAAGCTTAACCAACTGAGCCACCCAGGTGCCCCAGGTCATGGAATTCTATAGCAAAGCAAGAACGCATATGTAAAGTCTTATAAAAACATCCTGAAGAATATTTTTAAAAATATAATTAAAAAATAACACACAAAAAAGGCAGCAATAAAGAAAGAAAGAAAATACAGGGCAAATATAAAAGAAAAAAAAACAGTATGAAAGACTTAGGCCTATTCATATATTAATTTTTGGGAGTTTTTCTTTAGGAGCTTAAGTGTGGCATTCTTTATGTGTATCTGGCTTAATATGTGACTTGATTTCTACCACCCATTTTGGAAATTTCTTCATCAGTATCTCTACAATGACTGATTGTATCCTATTGTAACTCTTCTCTCGTGCAACAATATTTATATTTTTGTTAGTCTTTTCACTCTGTTCTATGTATCTCATATGATCTCTTCTGTATTTTACACATCGTCTCTCTATTATTCAGTCTGAGTATCTCTCAATCTATTTTTCAGTTCATTATCTCTTATTTGCCATTAAATCTATCACACTCATAGTCTATTTGATGTTTTTAAAATTCTTATTTGCTTCATCTTTATAATGTCTGCCAATATTTTCCTTGTTCTTATATCCTTAGATTTATTTATCATAGTTAATTTGAAGTCTGTGTTTGAAAATCCCTTTAAAATATCTCTGGTCACTTTATATTTTGAATTTTTCTTTTTAAAAAAGTTCTGTGTTCTGATAAAATTGTTTGTTTTTACACTGACTTGTAGACATATGTATATATGAGATTTTTGCTGTCATTGTCCTTCAGGGAATATTTATGGTTCCTTGGGGCAGGCTGCTATTCTCTGCCTAGAAGCAATCCCGTATCACTTTTCCCACATGGAGACTATGATCACGTGAAACCAGGCTTTAGCCTTTTGTGATTGAGTTATCTATTTACTCTTCACCTTTCATTCCAATGTGGATCTTTCAGATTTTCAATCAATAGCTTGGGAAATTTACAGTCTCATTTCAAGTGGGCTCTCAAACTCCCATGAAACTGCAAAATCTTTGCTCAGCTCTTCAGCCTACTGCCACTGGTTTCCCTTTCTGAATCAGCAATCATTTCAAAAGAAAAAGTGGCCCCAAACACCCATGTAATCACTCTGTACTTTCCTCCAATCTAAGATTACAACCTCCCAAATTTTCACTGTCTTTGTAGCTTCCAATTGCCTTCATACAGAATATTTTCATATTTTGTCAGATTTTTAAAAGGAAAAGTTAATCCTAACTTCATGTGATTTTTAGAATGGCCTTCCCTTTCGTCTTGCCTTCTTAGTTCGTTAAGGTTTCTTAATGGCCAGAGGGTATTAGTTTTCATATACTGTGATCTTTGATTTTTAAACTGTTAAGCTTTACTTTAAAAAGTAAAAGAAAAAAAGTAGGTCGTCAGAGCTAAAGATGAGAATAGGTATTCAGAGTGTATTTATAAAGTCTAATAGATTGGAATACCTAATAATGCAAATATACATTCAAAGACTATAATATAATAACAAGGCTGAACTGAAATTAAAGGACATGTTCTCCAGAATTTGAAGGGAAAAAATCATGGAAAAATCAATAACTTTAACATTAGCATTCATTCAATGGGAAGTGATTCATAACTAATTCATTTCACCATCTCATCTATATTTCACTGATGTGAACAAATAGAAATGTATGGTTTGTAATAAATAAGTTATGGATATGCTTTATGTTTAATATATGTAACCTTGATTTAATACAGTTTCTCAGAGATCCAATAATGCTGACTTATATGATTTATAACTTTTTTCTAACATTTTGTGTTCAAAAGGTAATTCTGCTAACTCTCAATTTCTCAGTATAACCCAGAGATTATTCATTCATTATTAAATTTTGTGAAATTCCTTCATCAGGATAGTTGACACAGATTGTTTCCAGATAGAACATATTCCTCATTAATCCCTTCACAGCAAAACATCTCTTTTTTACCTATATTTCTGTCCAAATATCTAAATAAGTAAAGCAATACACCCTTAAAACCAATAACAGGTGGTATAAACTTCCTGGACAATAAAACCACAATTGTAGATTTTTTAAGAACATAGTTTCTTACTGTCCTATTAAAATTTTTCAAGTATAGACAGAATTAAGAGAACAGGAGAGAAGAGCAAATTCAGAATGAGAGAGTGAAACAGAAAGAAGGAAAGAAACAGAAAGAGACAGAGAAAATATTCTGATGAAAAAAGTGAAGATTTAAAGTTGGTTTAAGTTGACCTAAGTTGATTAAATGTTAAATGTCAATTTGGTTATGTTTTTAAGTGGCATATTTTGTGCTTTTGTTTTTTTAATTTTTATATGCAATGATTTGTTTTTGTTCATTTTTTTAAAAGTGAGCTCTATGCTCAATGTGGGACTCAATCTCAAAACCCTGAGATCAAGAGTCTCATGCTCTACCGACTGAGCCAACTAGGCACACTTGTTCTATTTTCTTTATAGAAAATGAAAGTAGCATAGGCGTATGCTTTGGGATCCTGGTGGGAAGAAGGAAGTACTGATGTTTTGTGCTGCTTTTAGGTGAATTGAAGGGATGAATGAGTGATAGAATACTATCTCAGTCCATTTGGGCTGTTAGAACAAAAATATCAAACACTGGGTAGCTTAAACAAAAAACTCTTATATCTTACAATTCTGAAGGTTACAAGTCCAAGATCAAGTTGCAGACAGATTCATGTCTGGGAAGGGTCTGCTTTCTGGTTCATAAGTGGCCTTCTTCTCATGGTGTCTTCACATAGTAGAAGGCACAAGGGAGTTCTCTGGGGTCTTTTATAAGAGTACTAATCCATTTATGAGGATTCTGCCCTTATGATCTGATCACCTACCTCCAAATATCATCACACTGGGGATTAGGTTTCAACATATGAATTTTAGGGGACCACATTCTTTATAATTCTGCCCTGGCTCCCCAAAACTCATGTCCTTGTCACATGCAAAATTAGTCCATTCCATCTCAATAACACCAAAAGTTTTAACTCATCCCAGCATCAAGTCAAAAGTCTAAAGTATAAAATCTCATCAAAATCAGATACAGGTGAGACTGTGTAATTCATCCCGAGGCAATTTGCTATCCAGATGTGAACCTTGTAAAGCCAAACAAATTACAAGCTTCCAAAATATAATGGTGGGACATACATAAGATAAACATTTCCATTCCAAGAGGGAGTAAAAAAAATGAAGAAAGAGGTAACAGGTTCTAAGTAAGTCTCAAACCTAATGCTGAAAAATAACAATAAACCTTAAAACTCAAGAATGATAACCTTTGGCTTACTGCTCAGTCTTCATAGTCTCCTGGGGTGGCAATGTCACTCCCTGGGCTCAGGGGGAGAGCCCTGTAGTGGCTCTCTACCTGGGTCCTACCAGTCTGACTGGTGGCTCCATCCTTTAAAATCCAGGTAAAGGTAGACATGTCCACTTGGGCTTTTACACACTGCTTGCTGGTGAGGACTGTGGCTAGAGGAAGCTACTGAATTTGCTTCCTGTGCACTCCTGAGTGGAGGCTATCATTGCACTAGAGCCTATCAAAACCATACCTGGGACAGTGAAGGAGCCTGGTGCCAGAGTGTGAAGGGAGCCTGCAAGGTTAGGTGGCACGTGGCACTGTGTAAACAGTGGGTCACAAAGGCACAGGTCCTCCTTTGAAACCACACTTCCTCCCAGGTCCTTACATTTTGGGCCTGTGATTAGTAAAACAGACCTAATGATCTCTGAATTGCCTTTGGAGTCATCCTTCCATGGTCCTGAACAATAGCTCTTGGTTTCTGGTGTGATGGCTGACCCACACAAATCTTCTCAAATGGCCTTTTGGCCATAGCCCTTAGTGTTCTCATATTTTGTAATATGGATAGGCTGAGAACTTTCCTAAGTTTTAAGTTCTACTTCCCTTTTTTCTTAATTCCATCTTTAAGTCATTTCTCCCTTCACATAGTTTACTATAAGCAGTCAGAACCTTCAACGTTTTGCTTAAAAATAGCTTCAAATAACGATCTTCATTACTTCATTACTCACAAGTTCTACCTTCCACAAAACAATAGAACACAAACACAATTAAAGCTTCAGATGCTTTATAACAAGGTTTTCCTTACCTTCTGTTTCCAATAACATGTTCCTCAGTTCTATCAGACCTCACCAGAATGGCCCTTACTGGTCTTATATTTACCAACATTCTGTTCAGGATTACATGAATATTGTTCATGTTTAATGCTTTATCTATAGCTCTTTTCTTTCTGAGCTGTAAGAGAATCACCTTCAAAGGTATGCCCATGGCACTATAGGCATTTTTTATCATCACTTCAACACTCTTCCAGGCTCTACTCATTCTCCAGGATCAAAGCTGCTTTCAGATTTTTAAGTATTGGTTACAGAAGCACCTCACTTCTTAGAACCAATTTCTGTTTTAGTCCATTTGGGTTGCTGTAACAAAATTCTATAGACTGTATGGTTTAAAAAATATTTATATCTTAAATTTCTAGAAAATGGAAGTCAAAATCCAAGTTGCCCATATACTCAGTGTATGGTGAGGGCCATATCCTGATTCATAAAAGGCTGCATTCTTGTTGTATCCTCACCTAGCAGAAGAGACAAGGGAGCTCTCTGGAATCACTTTTAGAGGACACTAATCTCATTCATGAAATCTCCACCCTCATGATTTCCCAAAAGGCTCACCTCCAAATTTAACCAACCAACCTAATGTATTATGCATATGTATATTTTATTTCCCTTTATATGACTTTTTTTTTTAATTTCACTTTCAAAGGATCAGGTTCTTGCAAACAGAGCAGCTAATCTTTCCAAAAATAAAATCCAGTACATAGATTCCCAAAATTCACAAAACCAAAAGGAAATGTCTGGTTGTCAGCCAATAGCATTATGCTCAAGTCAGTTTCATATCACAGGGAAGAATCTATAACGAATTTCATAGGCAAACTCCAATTCTAAACATTACTAGAGACTATCATTGCTATTCCCAACTCTGTTGACAATTGTCTTTTTGCTGAGATGTACATGATAAATTTTCTGTGGCAACTTTTTTACTATCAAATAACACACTCTGACAACTATAAAGGTTTGAATTAACTTAGTATTTGGAAAATTTCAAACTTCATTATAATTACTTAAATGTAATTTGTTATAAATGCATTTACAAGAAACATGCCAAATGTAATATAATGACAACAAAAGAACTGCTAATAACCATTACTAAAAGCTTTTTCAGATGTATGTACAAGTGCATAATTAAACTTAAATACCAGTGAAAATATTAGCTCCAATTCGCTATCAGACTTTCTGTGATAAAGGATAAAAATTAAATGTAAAAACTAAAATCAGGGTATCTGTCGATTTTTCTGGAAGGTTGTTTCAAATGGATTCAAAATTGCCTGAACACTGGCAAGAATATAATATGAATTCTCACTATAAAACCTCATAAAATTAAGTACACTGATAACCTGATATATATTTTTTTAATTATTGTTCTGTGGAATAAACCTATTTTGGAGACTTGGCAAAATATTACCAAGAAATTTAAACAGGAAAGTCAAGTCCAGATGTACAAGTAAGAAATCTTTTTTCTATATATAACAAAATCACTAAGTTAAATCATAAATGACTTAAACTAAATATTAACACTCCAAAATTCACACAATATGAAATAAAATAGGTATAGCAGAAAGTGCTCTCTGAAGCATGTTCACATTCCCAAGATAAACAACGAAGTGTAGCCACCAAAAATTGATAGGCATAGGTGCAAACATTTGCATGCAAACTTTTATAAGACATAAGAAATTATTTGTTTTGATAATTTTATGTGCTGCTTATATACATTTTAAAACAAGTACAACTGAAAACATTTCTACATAAAAACCACAATAAACTCAAGTGAAATACTAAATAATAGTCTTATAAACTGATCTCTCAAGAGAATAACAACTGAAGTATGGTATTCTAAGAAATGCCCTTATCTTGATCAATCATTTCTGTTTTAACTGAAAAGACATCTGCCAGCATATGTTCTGGAATTTCTGAACCTCTGACTTTAAAGGCATAACCAAGTATTATCCACTTTGGCCAAACTTTGTCTCAAGGTATACAGCTTCTTAGAAACTGCATAAGGTCCATATTGCCAGTGAATAAAAACCCATCATAAACCTGATGTAAAAACTGGCTCGCCTCAAAAGGGGGTGTCAATGTCCCCCTTTCCCCATCTGTTAATACACATCTGCATCAACTCTCCAGTTAAATGAGCCACTCCCAGAAGGTAATCAACAGGGGTGATTTTTAGTTTCCAAGTCCCAAACAGCTTATCCTGTGCATCAAAGGAGGGGGTCTCATTTTCTTTTCCATATTATTCTGTGGTAAATATCAATTATTTAATTTCATCCATATTGGTAAGTGATCATGTTCTAATGAGGTGTTGAAAAGAGATAATGTCCACATATTCCTTCAGTCCTATAGTAACGGCTCTATGGAATTGGTGTATGTCTTCTCCTGAGAGCTCTTGAGCTACTTGTAATACCTTTCGTCTAATACCATCCAATTTAATTTCCGAGTCAGTCAATATTTCTTCCATATCAGGAGAACTTGTAAGCCAATGGAGATGAAAAATTGTCCTTCTATGTTTAACAGTTATATCTCCATAAAGTTTCACAAGTCCTATTTGTCATGTTTTGCATCAAGTTTCTGCTGAAATGATTTGAAGGCCAATATCATAGGTGCAGGTGAATGAACATCCTTCCCTTCTCTTCTCTGGTTATGTGGGGAACTGTTATGCTTCCCTTTCCTGATCCTTCTTTGCTGCTCATGTTGGCATGGCCTACAGTGAGATGAGCAGAGACTGAGGGCCTTGGAGCCAGTGGAGTGTATAAGGTGCTGGCTGGAGAGCCTGTCGAGTAGCCCTCTGCAGCCAGCCAAAGACAACACAATTTATTAATTTACTGGTGTAAATAACAAACACACACACACACACACACACACACACACACACACACACACACACATACTTGGCATAACTCCTAATGATATGCTGTATTCTTATGATGAATTTTGAAAACGAAAAATATTAACTTTAGGAACGGTGGTAAATCTTGGTGTTTGGTTTTATGTTTAAAGACTAAAGGCGCTTGGTATTTAGTTTTATGTTTACTTGGCTAGGACTTATGTTGTGTTTAAATCTGCTCTAGCTGCAGATGTCAGAAACTAAAATTCCTTTTGCAGCTTTTGTCTCCTCTGTTGTCTTGGATTTTCCTTGAGACTCCTTTTTGAATAGGGTCTGTGTCTTACAATTCTTTTCAGCCTCAATTCCCAGGTAGCATATAGAAGCCTGTTGATGTGGCAGTAAGATGTGGGGCAAGAGAAATGTTCTCTAGTGGTAAGATCAAATTGGGTCATTTTCTGGTATGTCTATGTCCCTGAACTGTGATCTTCACAGGTGCTACTCAGCCTTTTTCTTTTTCTTTCTTTCTTCCTTTCTTCTTTTCTTTTCTTTTCTCTTTCTTTCTTTCTTTCTTTCTTTTTCTTTCTTTCTTTCTTTCTTTCTTTCTTTCTTTCTTTCTTTCTTTCTTTCTTTCTTTCTTTCTTTCTTTCTTTCTTTCTTTCTTTCTTTCTTTCTTTCTTTCTTTCTTTCATTTTTTTTCCCCCACCTTAGGTGACACAGGAAGGCTGGGGCCTGGAGGGTGGGGGATGGGTATTTCCCTTACTTCACACTGGTAAAATAATTTCCATTATGGACATGCCTTTATTAAAGAGAGAGAATTCTCTGAGCATACTCAAAAATGATACTTTCCCTTATCCTTGTTGCAGAGGGATATTTCTCAGATCTTCACAGTGAGAACCTGGTTAGGCCCCTGGAGGGAAAACTACAAAAGTGCAGGAGATCCTTGGGGCGGATTTTCCTGAAGTTTTTATACCTCAAGATAGTCAACACTAGCCTCTAGCAATTAGTCAACTGTCCTTTATGACTAGTAATGCTGACTCAAGAGGCTGTTTCTGCTTCTGATAAACTATAAGCTTTGCATCTGATGGCTTTCTTTCCAATTTCTCAGGGCAATGGTTTGCCCTGTGGCCTTGATCATCTGATGGATCTAAGAGAGTTGGTTTGTTTTTTTTCAGCTTTGTGTGTGTGTGAGAGAGAGAGAGGGAGAGAGAGAGAGAGAGAGAGCAGGAGCACAGGAGAGCGGCAGAGAGAGAGAGAGAATTTTTTAAAAATTTTTTATCATTTTATTTATTTTTGAGAGACAGAGCATGAATTGGGGAGGGACAGAGAAAGAGGGAGACACAGAATCCGAAGCAGGCTCCAGGCTCTGAGTTGTCAGCACAGAGCCTGATGTGGGGTTCGAACTCAGGAGCCGTGAGATCATGACCTGAACCAAAGTCGGACACATAACCAACTGAGCCACTCAGGGGCCCTGAGAGAGAAAAACTTAACCAGGCTCCTCACCAAGCATGGAGTCTGATATAGGTTCATCTCACGACCGTGAATTCATGACCTGAGCAGAAATCAAGAGCCAGACAATCAACCAACTGAGACACCCAGGTGCCCCTGGGGTGATGTCTTAAGAGTCACTGTAAAATTTATGAGTTTTAAATATAATATCACTCACATTTATAATTATTGCCAGAAAACTAAAGAAGAATTTAAATCTGAAATTAAATAAATCAAGATAACTCATCCAAAAATGTTTATTAAAATTTTACCTGCAGATTTTATTCCAAAACAAACTTACATGATGGCATTTTATTTAAACTTTTGAAATAGGAAGAATGCTAATTACTGTGGTATTTTTAGTTACATTGGAAAAGGTAGTACAGTAACAATCAGAACAATGTTTTGATAACATTTTGAAGTAGTTATAAAATGTGTCAAACGTTTTCTGATATAAATTTGAATTTTTGAGAAACAATAAACTTTTTAAAGACAAATACATCATATAAAGATAAAAAGTATTATAAACTTTCTAAATACTGAAAACATATATTTTTATTTCCTATGTTTTTATTATATATATGTATGAAATGACCTTGTATATTAGATGTCATCTAAAAATTTCTCAGTTTGTTATATTTTCTCCAATATCTTTACAGTGTTATTATGCTAGTACTACTGAGAAGGTGATCTTAATATAATTAGTGTCTGTGAAAATAAAGTGAGATTCACAGATTCAAAATTATTTTCCTTTTAACATCCAAAAGAGTATTTGTTGAGGGTTTTTATCATGAATGTTATAAAATGGATGTTATAGTTTGTTAAATGCTTTTTCTGCCTCTATTAAAATGATCATATGGTTCTCATCTTTTCTTTTATTAATTTGGTGTACCAGGTTGATTGATTTGTGAATAATGACCCATCTTTGCAACCAAAGAATAAATCCCTCTTGATCATGGTGAATAATTCTTTTAATGTATTGTTGGATTCAGTTTGCTATTATTTTATTGAGTATTTTTGCATCCATGTTTATCAGTGATATTGACCTGTAGTTCTCTCTCATAGTGGAGTCGTTACCTGGTTTTGGTATCGGCATAATGCTGATCTCATAGAATAAACTGGAGGTTTTCCTTTCTTTTTTATTTTTTTGGAATAGTTTGAGAAGAATAGGTATTAACTCTTCTTTAAATGTTTAGTAGAATTCACCTGTGAAGCCATCTGGCCCCGGACTTCTGCTTGTTGGGAGTTTTTTTGATTACTGATTCAATTTCTTTGCTGATTTTTAGTCTTTTCAAGTTTTCTATTTATTCCTGTTTCAGTTTTGGTTCTTTATATGTTTCTAGGAATTTATCCATTTACACTAGGTTGTCCTTTTTGTTGGCATATAGTTTTTCAAAATATTATTATTATTGTTTGTATCTGTGGTATTGTTATTTCTTTTCTCTCATTTCTGATTCTACTGATTTGGGTCCTTTATCTTTTCTTTTTGGTAAGTCTGGCTAGAGGTCTACCAATTTTATTTCAAAGAACAAGCTCCTGGTTTCACTTATGTGTTCTACTGTTTTTGTTGTTGTTGTTTTAGTTTCTGTATCATTTATTTATGCTCAAATCTTTATTATTTCCTTACTTCTACTGGCTTTCAGCTTCATTTTTTTAGAGGGAACATATATCAACATAATAAAGTCCATATATGAAAAACCCACAGCTAATATTGTCCTCAGTGGGGAAAAACTGAAGAGTTTTTTAGGAAGAGGACAAGGATGTCCACCCTAACCACTGTTATTTAACACAGTACTAGAAATTTCTAGCCACAACAATCAGACAACAAAGTCTGATGGCTGTCAAAAAAAGACAAAGATTAGTTGGCCTGTCATTTCCAAATAGTTAAAGTTTAATTTCTTCCTTGCCAATTTGGATGCTTTTATTTCTTTTTGTTGTCTGATTGCTGTGGCTAGAAATTTCCAGTACTGTGTTAAATAACAGTGGTTAGAGTGGACATCCTTGTCCTCTTCCTGACCCTATGACCCAGCAACAGCACTGCTAGGGATTTACCCAAAGGATACAGGAGTGCTGATGCATAGGGGCACTTGTACCCCAATGTTTACAGCAGCACTTTCAACAAGAGCCAAATTATGGAAAGAGCCTAAATGTCCATCAACTGATGAAAGGATAAAGAAGTTGTGGTTGATATATACAATGAAATACTACTTGGCAATGAAAAAGAATGAAATATGGCCTTCTACAGCAATGTGGATGGAACTGGAGAGTGTTATGCTAAGTGAAATAAGTCATACAGAGAAAGATACCATATGTTTAACTCTATGTTTCACTCTTCACTAAGTTTCACTGAGAAACTTAACAGAAGACCATGGGGGAGCGGAAGCGGGGGGAACAAGTTACAGAGAGGGAAGGAGGCAAACCATAAGAGACTCTTAAAAACTGAGAATAAACTGAGGGGTTGATGGGGGGTGGGAGGGAGGGGAAAGCGGGTGATGGGCATTGAGGAGGGCACCTGTTGGGAGGAGCACTGGGTGTTGTATGGAAACTAATTTGCCAATAAATTTCATATTAAAATAAAATAAAATAAAATGCAAAAAAAAAAAGAAAGAAAAAAGAGAAAAGAAAATGACATGACAGTCTATGTAGAAAACCCAAAGGACTCCAACAAAAGTTTGCTATAAGTGATACACAAATTCAGTAAATCCACAGGATACAAAATCAACATACAGAAATCTATTGCATTCTATACACTAATAATGAAGCAGCATAACAAGAAATTAATCAATCCCATTTACAATTGCATCAAAAACAACAGGGGCTTTGTGGGCTCGGTTGGTTAAGTGTCTGACTCTTGATCTCAGCCAAGCTCTAGATCTCAGGGTTGTGAGTTACAGCCCTGCATCACTGGGCTCCATGCTGGGAGCAAAACTTACTTTAAAATGAGAGAGACAGAGAGAGATACCTAAGAACAAACCTAACCAAAGAGGTGAAAGACCTCTCTCTGAAAATTAAAAAAGATGAAAGAAATTGAAGATGATGTAAAGAAATGGAAAAAATATTCCATGCTCATGGGTGACAATAAAAGATATTGTTAAAATATCTATACTACCCAAAGCAATCTACACATTCAATGTAATCACTATCAAAACATCAACAGCATTTTTCACAGAGCTAGAAGAAACAATCCCAAAATATATATGGAGCCACAAAAGACTCCAAATAGCCAAAGCAATCTTGAAATGGAAAATCAAAGCTGGAGGCATCACAATTCTGGACTTCAAGTTGTATTACAAAGCTATTGTGAACAAGACAGTATGGTACTGGGGCACCTGGGTGGCTCAGTCGGATTGTCTGACTCTTGATTATGGCTCAGGTCATGATGCAAGGGTTGTTGGATTGAGACCCGCATGGGGCTGTGTACTGAGCATGAAACCTGCTTGAGATTCGCTTTCTCTCTCCCTTGCCTCTCTCCCCCACTAATTCGCTCTCTCTTGCTCTCTGTTTAAAATTTAAAAAAAAAAAAAAAGAAAAAAAAGAAAAAGACAGCATGGTACTGACACAAAAACAGAGACATAGATTACTAGAACAGAATAGAAAACCCAGAAATGAACCCATAATTATGTGGTCAATTAATCTTTGATAAAGCAGTAAAGATTATCCAATGAAAAAAAGAGTTTCTTCAACAAATGGTGTTGGGAAAACTGGACAGCAACATGTTAAAGCATAAAACTGAACCATGTTTTTACACCAAACCCAAAAATAAATTCAATATGGATTAAGACCTAAATCTGAGAACTGAAACCATAAAAATCATAGAGGAGAACACAGGCAGTAACCTCTGACATAGGCCATACCAACTTACTAGACACATCTCCTGAGGTAAGGGAAACAAAAGAAAAAATAAACTATTGGGGCTTTATCAAAATAAAAAGTTTCTGCACAGTGAAGGAAATAATCCACAAACCTAAAAGTCAACCTACAGAATGGGAGAAAATATTTGCAAATGACATATAAGATAAAGGGGTAATATCCAAAATACATAAAGAACATATGAAACTCAATACCAAAAAAATAAATAATCCAATTAAAAAATTGGCAGAAGACATAGATATTTGTCCAAAGAAGACACACAGATGGCTAACAGATACATGTAAAGATGCTCAACATCACTCATCATCAGGGAAATGCAAATCAAAACTACAGTAAAATATCACTTCACACCTGTCAGAATGGTTAAAATCAACAAAACAAGAAACAACAGGTGTTGGCAAGGATGCAGAGAAAGGGAAACACTCTTGCACTATTGTTGGGAATTCAAACTGGCACAGCCACTCTGGAAAACAGTACAGAGATTCCTCAAAAAGTTAAATTAGAACTACTCTTTGAACCAGCAATTGCACCACTAGATATTTACCCAAAGGATACAAAAATAGTAATTCAAAGGGATACATGCAACCCGATGTTTATAGCAGCATTATTTACAATAGCCAAATGATGGAAAGAGCCCAAATGTCCATTGGCCAATGAAAGTGTTGAATCACTACATTATACACCTGAAATTAACATTATCCTGTATGTTAACTAACTGGAATTTAACTAGAAACTTAAAAATAAATTAATTAATTAAAAAGCAGTCTGACATCTCTTATTTTTATAATAAATATGTTCTAAACATAAAGCTTTTGAAGATACTTCTAAAATGCATATTACCATTTTTTAAAAATTTTTCTTTTTTTTAAATCCTGACTCTACTTTCTGAATACTTCCACAAATTTCAATAGTCTAAAGTGAGCATCTTGTCTAGTCATCAACCCAATTACATCATCTTACAGGAACTTATGTACATGCATACAGTGATATGCCTTCAAGAGCAGATGATTCTACCTGTATTGTTTATTACACATATAGACACAAAGTATCTTCTGAGTCAGAAATTTCTAGTTAGCATTTTCTTAGTAGACAATGAAATAAAAAAATAATTAAAACAGTACTTAGAATCAAGATTGGTCTCTGTGTAATCCTTTTGCTTAGTATCTAGTTGTGTTCATTTGGCCCAAGCAATGTTCTACTCAGTCCTGTTTTCCCTATGAAATAGCAATTATACTATATGTTCATTCAGTTTATTTAACTGTAAGAATTAAATAAAATGTGTTCAAGAGATTAAGTTGTGTAAATAGGGAAACTGACTGAATTTGCCAAGTATAGCTTTTTATAGTGCTCCCAAACTCACCAATTATGCATACATTAATATTGCTGAGATGATTAAGAGAACATGTGAAAGCACATAAAAAATTACAAAATTCTGAAAAATAACTGATGCCATTTTCTTAATCATGGGTTATGCTACTCAGTATATTGTGTGCATCTACATTCCTTTGATTTTGAATCAACTTTTAATTAACTTTACAAAAGAATTCTCTAGTTCTAGCCATGAATCCTGATGGAATAATATCTTAACCCCAGGGGAATGGAAATAAATCAATCTCCTTCCATTTTAATGATGAGAGGACCAACAATTTCTCCAAAAGCAGTTAGATTTGCTATACTAAAAATCATGTGTGAGGTTTATACAACAAATCCTTATTTCTAGCACACTGGACCAAAATAGATTATTTTAGAACTAAAATTTCTCCACACTATATAAATCGAATTTCAATTTAAATTCATTCTAAGCCCATCTATAACTTTTAGATCACTGCTTTTGGCGAGTGTTGATGCAGAAAATCACATTATTTAAAGGGAAATGTTTTAAGATGACTTTAATTTTAAAACGCAAAATCATGTATCTTAACAATAGATACTGGATAGGAAGCTTATCTCTATACTCTAGGAGTTATACATTTTCCCTATCTTCTTATAAGTCAGGGCATTCATTTAACTAGTCAATGTAAGATGTAGTAAAATTCCTGGCTACAATTTATTCACAACCGTTTGAAGAAGAATGGTTGATGGATTGATATATTCTGAAATTGTGTACTGAGCTAGAAGAAAACAAATCTGTAAAATATATAAACCTTTTGTCAGGCTTTACAAGTTCAAAACCATTTGAAGCTTTTCTACATCATTCCTGATGTTTAAATACCTGTGTGATGACATATTGAGGTTAGAGTTCTCAATGAAGCAGCGCTGTGTATTTGAAAGCACTTGCATTGATTTTATCACTAGATAGCAACAATTTGACAACTGATGGATTATAGGGACCACAGTCCATTAACTCTACATGCCTATCTGTTATCAGTAGACTTTTAAAGTCTCCTTATTTTTTATCTGCACTTTTGATATTTCCTTAAAAAGGCACACTTTTATTTGAGCAATATATTTTATGCTCAAGAAATCAGTGATATTAATTACATAGAGTAGACTTAAGTAATATGTATCCAAATCGATTGGCATGTCTTAGTACTTTATTTTAACCAATAACATAAAATGAATGTTTATTCCATAAAGAGACAGCATTGATCTTTATTTTCTGTTGAATTCTTAGTTCTTAATAAATCATTCTGTTTATTGATAGTATTGCTGGGCATGTGGGAATTGTTGGTTGATATGTCATTAACAAATCTCAGAAGGCTAAATCAACACTCTATAACGTCAGTTGAATCTTTAACACAGAGAAATTCTTTTATAATAATATGATTTATTATAAATAAATCTAAGGAGGCTGAAGGAACATTTTCAAATCATAATGTTAGGACATTTGAAAATCTTAACGTTTGGTAAGCATGGAAAGCAATTTATTCTATAGCTGATAGTTTTGATAGCAGTTTGATGGCTCTTTTTATACTAACTGCACTTGATATAATGAAATCCACAGGATCTAGTGAGCAGGGAGTCAAATTTATATGCCATAGAGGTACGAATAGAGATTCAAGTACTAGTATTTATTAGCTAAATTTCTCAATCTTTCTAAGTCTCAGTTCTGTTATCTGTAAAGTAAGAATAATTAGACTTACCCTGTTGTGGAGAATTAGATACAGTCTGAAGAGGACATAAAGTAGATTCTCAGCAAATGCATCAAACACTGTACAGACCATAGTTTCAAGCAAAACTAATTTGGACATTTGATGTAACTGACAGATGTAAAAACAGGATCAGATAAGAAAGAAAGCAGACTTTTTGTCACAGAGACAGTTAAAACTTCATGAAGACCCAAAGGAAATTTGATGTATGTGGCAGCACAAACCTTTCTTAGCTGAATGATTAGATTAAACCCCAGGAAAATTCTGTGTTACATTACATACAAAACAAAACAAAAAATTAGGGTGCTACACTTTCTCTAAATTTCGGACAACAGATTTTAATAATCTGTTAATTGGGGCGCCTGGGTGGCTCAGTCGGTTGAGCAACCAACTTTGGCTCAGGTCATGATCTCACGGTTTGTGAGTTCAAGCCCCACATCGGGCTATGTGCTGACAGCTCAGAGCCTGGAGCCTGCTTCGGATTCTGTGTCTCCCTCTCTCTCTGCCCCTCCCCAACTCATGCTCTGTCTCTCTCTGTCTCAGAAATAAACATTAAAAAAATAATAATCTGTTAATTGAAGAGGTGGCATTAATGAGATGTAAGCAAGCAAGCATTATATAAGGGAACCTGATGTATTTTTAATCTGTTCTTTATATTAAAATAACTGTAACAAAACCCCATTATTAGCAATAAAATATAGTTTTAATATTAGTCTGAACACAGCATATGTGGTTATATAAGTTATTTAAAGATAAAATTACATATAAATGTTCTATGTAAAAGGACATGTGAATCTCAAACGCCTTATGAATTGTGAGTTAGTATTAAAAATCAAGTCATGGGGCGCCTGGGTGGCGCAGTCGGTTAAGCGTCCGACTTCAGCCAGGTCACGATCTCGCAGTCCGTGAGTTCGAGCCCCGCGTTGGGCTATGGGCTGATGGCTCAGAGCCTGGAGCCTGTTTCCGATTCTGTGTCTCCCTCTCTCTCTGCCCCTCCCCCGTTCATGCTCTGTCTCTCTCTGTCCCAAAAAATAAATAAACGTTGAAAAAAAAATTAAAAAAAAAAATAAAAATCAAGTCATTAGGAAAGGTTTTTTTTAATGTAATTTTCAATTAGAAAAATATTTTTAAACCATAAATTATGGGTGCTTTGATGAAAAGAAGACCAAACAATTTGACCACAAACAATAGAAATGTATAGGTCAAGACAAGCCAACCAAAAGTATTTTTGTTCAAAACAAAATTGAAGGACAGAAGCACATGGGTGGCTCAGTCAGTTAAGCCTTCAACTTCCGCTCAAGTCATGATCTTTTGGTTCCTGAGTTAGACCCCCACCAGGCTCTGCAATGACAGTATGGAACCAGTTTGGGATTCTCTTTCTCTCCCCCTCTCACTCTGCCCTCCCCTTCTTGCGTACATGTGTGCATGCTTGCTCTCTCCCTTGCTCTCAAAACTTAAAAAAAAAAAAAAAAAAAAAAAACAGTTTAGAAGTTTATTGAAGGACAAATAGGAAACTCAATAAAATATTCTCAACAAATGCTATATGATAATTTCTTATGTAGAATATATGTAATTTTCTAAATTAAGAACTCATAGAATTAATAAGTGATGATAATAAGATTTCTCCTCACAATATTATAGACTGAAGACAACTAAGGACAAGAATGCATTTTTAAGTAAATATCTAATTAAACATCAGGAATTATCATTCTCAAAAATATTTCAGATATTCTCAAAGGGATGCATTACAAAAAACTACTGATCTATTACTTTATTGTTGAATCCACAAATATTTTCTGGTAACATGGTTTAATTGAAAAAAGATAATGCCAATGGAATAGATACCTTGACACATTGCTGGGAGTAGTTTAAAATGTCACAATTCTGGAAAACAATCATGGGCTTTAAACATACTCATGTTGGGGCGCCTGGGTGGCGCAGTCGGTTAAGTGTCCGACTTCAGCCAGGTCACGATCTTGCAACCCATGAATTCGAGCCCCGCGTCGGGCTCTGGGCTGATGGCTCAGAGCCTGGAGCCTGTTTCCGATTCTGTGTCTCCCTCTCTCTCTGCCCCTCCCCCGCTCATGCTCTGTCTCTCTCTGTCCCAAAAACAAATAAACGTTGAAAAAAAAAATTTTTAAAAAATAAACATACTCATGTTAACCAGGTAAGTCCCATTGAAAATCACTCCCAAATGAAATAATTCCATATATTTGAAATATATGTTTTTGTTAAATAATTATTTAATAACAAACAACATATTAATGTATTTACTAGTTCTAGGTAACCTCAATTCCTTGAGGAAATAAAGGCAAAATTTTGAATTAAAATTTTGAGGGAAAAGACAAATATCCTAAACATTATGTTTTTTTTAATTCTTCATTTGTTTTGTGGCATATGCCAAATTATCCCATTACCTGATTTTTGTGCCTCTTTTTCAAAATGACATTAATTATATAGTGAATAATATATATGATTTTTAAAAATAATTCATACTCTTTCATAGAGTGGCAATGTAACTACCTTGTATGTTCAGTTTGTGTCCTACTAATGATTTTTTTTCAAAATTTATCATAGTCAATAATACATTATTCTATTTATTAAATGTAATTATTTACTGAACATTAAGTTTTGTTAAGTTCACATGTACAGCTTTATGTTCAACTAATGTAGAGGGAAAACTAACTGGAGAAAGAATACAATGACTGATAGCATTTGCTGATAAAATCTATTTAATGAAAGAAAGTCTAATAAAAAGGAGGCAAACATTGAATTTCTATTCTAAAAAGGTGCTAAAGTTTAAATAGTTGATTTCTAGAGATCTGTTTATGAACTAGTAAAATACAATGAATATTCAGTCACCTTTATAATAGGTGGAAAAACAGAACTTTCCTGAAGAAGCATGTTAACAATCTTGTAATTCCTTTATATATCAAGAAATGATATAGACACAAAAAGTTTATTTCTTTCATATTGTTATTCCTTATTAGAGAGAAATTTAATCACTTCCCCAGGGTCACTTTTATAATAGAAGTTCCTGTCTACCACATAACATACTTGGGTTGGAGGTTTGGGAAGCTTTTTCCAATCTATCCTGTTTGAATCTACCTCATTATCTTTCCATCCACAATGACTATGATCCCAACTGAGTTGAAGCACATGTACCCCAAGTGAATGACACTTTCCTCTACTTTCATTATGTCCCAAATTCAAGTTACCATTATCTCTCACCAAGAATGGTCTAACAGTATTCATACTATCTCCTTGCTTTCACGCATGCCCTTTCATGATCTGTCTTCCATAATGACACCAGAGAAATTATCTGGGAATAAAAATAAGATTATATAAATCATTCAAATGCTTAAAACACTCCAAAGACTTTGTACTGCATGTAGAAAATATGCAAACATTTTTTTTCTTTTTTTTTTTTATAGAATTTTTTTTTCAACGTTTATTTATTTTTGGGACAGAGAGAGACAGAGCATGAATGGGGGAGGGGCAGAGAGAGAGGGAGACACAGAATCGGAAACAGGCTCCAGGCTCTGAGCCATCAGCCCAGAGCCTGACGCGGGGCTCAAACTCACAGACCGCGAGATCGTGACCTGGCTGAAGTCGGACGCTTAACTGACTGCGCCACCCAGGCGCCCCTATGCAAACATTTTAAGTTGGCCTCACAGTCGCTACATGATACAACTCTGACTTCTCTAAATTCATCAAGTACAAACACGTTAATTCCTCGTGAGCTAGTCCAGGGTTGCCAGATTTAACTAAACAAAACAAAACAAAAAACACTGAAGAAAGAAAGAAAACATGAAGTTAAATTTAAATTTTAGATAAAAAAAAAACTCTTTTCTAAGTATAAGCATGTGCCATACATTATTAGTTGGGATATAGTTCTAGGGAAAAGACAGAGAGAGAGAGAGAGAGAGAGAGAGAGAGAGAGAGAGAGGTATTTACCTTTTCATTTAAAAATCAGTTTCAACTGAGTGCCCTGTATTTTATCTAGCAACACTAATTCTAGCCATCCCAAATTCTTTTATCTTCCTCAAAACTGTCAAACTTACAAATGCCACAGAGTTTTTGAACATGATCTTCTCTGTATCTGAAATGTTCTTTCTCCAGGTTTTCACATATAACAAATGTTAAAGTTTAAATTAAGCCCCAAAATAAAACATATGTGAAAATTCAAAATGTAGTGCTAAATAGCCATATGCATTTTTTTCAAAGATTAGAAAAGCTAGTTTCTCAAGTCTAGGACCACTCCATGGTATCAAACATATAAAATGGAATATACACAGGGGAGATCATTCTGGATTATCTGGATAGGTCCAATGTAATTGTGAGGGCCCGTACAAGAGAGACCCAGGAAGAGTCAGAATCAGGAAGAAAGCAATGTAATGACAGATGCAGAGATTTGAGGAAGTTTGAAGGTAGAGGAAAGGACCCAAGCCAAGGAGTACAGTCAGCCTGTAGGCAGTCAGCCTACTGCAGGGCATCTGTAGGGCTCCCCTGGGAACCTTCAGAAGGAACCAGCTATGCAGATAGTTTGATTTTAACCCCATAGGACTCAGTCCTCAAGACTATAAAAGAATAAATTTGTGTAGTTATAAGTCATTAAACGTGTGGCAATTTATGTTAGTGACTACAGGAAACTAATAACACCAGCAAACTGGTAGTCCCTGTTCTTTTCTCATTATATTTTCCGAACTAAAGCAGTCCTGATCTTGGGGGGAAAATAGCTGTTATTTCCAAGTCATGGTCACAGTTTATGTTTTACCTTTGGATATTCAAATTAGTAAATTTTCAACTTAGAGTGAATTGAAGTTTACCTTTGCCCAAAATAGATCAGGAAAGTCATTGGATTTGCAAATAGACTCATAGATTCCTAGAGGTGAACTTATTGATCAAGGACTGTTCCTTTTAAAGGTACTTTATTCACGTTTGTCTTAAATTTGGCATTCAGCCAGCACTCTAGTTAAATTAAGTCTCACTTAATCATTCTTCATTACCCTGAATTTATTTTTTTTTTTAATTTTTTTTTAACGTTTATTTATTTTTGGGACAGAAAGAGACAGAGCATGAACGGGGGAGGGACAGAGAGAGAGTGGGAGACACAGAATCGGAAACAGGCTCCAGGCTCTGAGCCATCAGCCCAGAGCCTGACGCGGGGCTCGAACTCCCGGACCGCGAGATCGTGACCTGGCTGAAGTCGGACGCTTAACCGACTGCGCCACCCAGGCTCCCCAACCCTGAATTTATTTTAAAATTTTGGTGGGGACAGTGGTTTCAACCTTCAACCCGTTTTTAAAACAAGTATGATTAAATATTTTGGAATCTCTTAAAAAATAAGCTAAGCAAAATGCATTAAACCTTTTTATGTAGGCTTTGAAACAGTCCTGTTGACTACAGAAAGTGCTTTTATGCACTCCTTAAATGATATATAGTATGTGTATTTCTCCTCAGAAATCAAGCCACATAAAATACATGCATCTGGTAGCCTCTCTCGTCTGTTGCTAAGAGACAACAAATTACGTGATTCTAGAATTGGGGAACAAAGAAAATTACTATGTTTAAATCATGTTATAAAAAGAAGAGAAAAAGAAAATACAACAGGATTTTTTTTTCAAATACAAGCATTGCAAACATAATAATATTCACCAATATAAGACATTACAATATGAGCACCCTTATGATGAGCAGGTAGTAATGATAAGCAGGATGACAGACAAAACTGAGAACACTAAGAAATTCTTACATCTACAAAATCCAGACGCACAGTATAAGTGTTGCTTTAATGTTAGAAAGACTACTTGGCTAATTTTTCAGTATGATAAAATAACTTCTTAAAATAGTATGATCAAACATCTTCAACATACCAATTCTATAGAAGTATGTAAACAATTCGGCAACTGGAGAAAAGATTCATATTTTGGCTACATTTATCTAAAATTAGTCAAGTCATTTTAAGATTATACAAATACAAAATAATGAATGAACTAAGGATAGGAAAAAAAGTCTTATCATTGCAATTTCCTCTGTAGGCAACTCTTCTACTGTCTGTCTATCCTGTAAGTACTGGCTTGCTCAAGACTCTGCCTCATTCCTTCTTAGTATTTTATACACTCTCCAAATAAAGTCCATGAAAAAACTTAAAGTCAATAATTCATATCTCATTTTATCTCACTTAATGCTAAATTGTATTTCTATATACCTAACTAAACACTCAACCTCATCTCCAACTCAATCCAAAATTAAACATCTTCAAGAATCTCCTCTTTCTCTTGTATTTCTAATATTGATTAATGACAGTCTCCTTTACTCATTTGCCCAAAGCAGAAACCATCCTAGATGTCATACATTTTCAATAGTTTATAAATTATTAATATTCTGTTCCCTCATCTTCATCCCAATTCCTCTACTTGCAAAATCATCATCTGCTTTTGAGGTTATCTCAAATCACTCTTTATTGCCCTCTTTAACTCTCCTTTTGCTTCCTATTATCATATAGCACTAATGCCATTTACTGGAAACCCAAATTCTTTACCAAATCCCCAATGATGACATAATAGAAATGTTTCAATATATGATTCATCTCTTCTCTGAAACCTATATGCCCACTTGACCAGGCATGACTTTAAATTATACTTATTTTCTTGACTTGTCTCCAATCTGCACTGCTCTTGTGAAGCCTTCCTTGATTCCTACAGGTGGATATAAAATTCTTAACCTGTATTTCCACCATGCCTTCTTTAAACCTCACATGTTGATCAGAGGTTTTGGGTGCAAGCAACAGAAAATATTATAGCCATCACCATTTTAACATTGCATGGTATTCATCTTGTTATTTCACATTGTACTTTACTAACTGAATTCATATTTGCTACCCCATGAGATCTTTAATCATTAAGAATACTGGGAAAGTATTGAACAGAGTTCATGGCATGCAGTAGATGTTGCTTGTATTTATGCCAACTTAATTTTAAAGTTAATTACATGTAATAATTTAGATGAAATGGATTTATGTGTTTATAATATGACTAGGCAGAAAACAATACACTATGTGTGGCAGTAAGGTGAACTGGGTATTCTAAAGAGTCATCCCAATAAAATGAAGTATACGCAACATAAATTGTAACAGAGCTTAATATATCATGAACTTCTCTAGCTGACCTCCAAAATAGAAGTATATTTGGTTAAAAAAATACAATGAAAAGCAGTACACCAAAGTAAGAACAGGAACACTAAGGCAGTAAGCAAAAGCAAATGGAAGAATAGCTTTAAAAGCAAATAACCATTTCATTACTGTTTTCTAAAAATTAAGGTGAAAAAAAGCAAGTCTTAGGTACAATCCCAAAGTATTTAAGATATTGAAATTTTTAGGTAAGAATTATAAAATTATTAGGTAGGAAATACAAATGAAATAAAAGAAAGAATCACAAAAAATGAGCAAGGAACAAAAGATTATATAATGGAAATTTGGAATTACATAATGGAATGTAAATAGATAGTATTTTACACAGACACACTCACATATGAAAAAAAATATTTCTAAAAAAAAAAGTCCTACCAGATTAAACACATACAATTAGCTGTAAGTTAATTTGATATGACTAACTAAAATGAGGCACAGAGAGATTTAAATATAGAAAGGGATATTACAGGACATGGAAGACAGAATGAGAAGAGGTAAAATTAGCTAATCATCATCCCTAGAAAAGGAAATAAGATATTTGGAAGAGAAGCAATATTTCAAAGATAACACCCAAGAATGTGAATCCTCAGATAAGCTGTCAGTTGGGTGATGCACAACATTTTTGGCCTACTTGCTACTTGTGCTCTAATGGCTGAACAATTTTAAGTTTTGCAGGCCAGGCTTTACTTTTGGTGTTTTGACAATACAATTCTTGATAAGACAATTCCTAAAAAACATAAAAATAAAAATAAAATATTTGTTTATTTGTTTCTGGTCACTCAATGTACAAGCAACTATACATGCTGTCTACAACTACAGATCTTGTTGTTAAGCCTAAGGGGTTTTTTTTATCTTATATATAGCAGTCTGTGTTTTGTGCTCATCCCTCAACTCAATTGTGTTTTATAAAACAAGCAGCTTGGATGGGACCTTGTACCCTTCTATATGCTGGCTTACTCTATGCTGGCTCCCATCACAGGCAGAAACTCATAACAGAAGATGTGTCCGAGAAGAAGTCTGGGTCAAATATTTATCTTTTCTTAAGACCAACACTTCAGGGTCACAGTTCCTAAACTTTGTGCCTCCACATTCTCCATCAAAATGGACTATAAGCCTCGAGGAGCTATAGCAGAGCGTTTGCTCCATGTATTACAACTTGCAACCAGCATATTTCTAGCCTGTTTAACTTTCTTTTGCAATGTTTTGTTTAAAGGGAGAAAATCAGGGAAAACATACAAGTTTTCTTAATTTAACCTAACATCTTCACTAACCTTACTATGTGGTAGGTATATGCTCTGACTTCCAGGATACAATCAACCAAAGTTAGCCAAATGTTTTGTCAGGGATAAGCCAATATTGTAAATATGTTATTTCCCTCCAAATAATTCTATAGATCAATTACAAATACTTTTGCAAGACTTTTCCAGAAAAAAAAGTATAAAATTTAAAGGAAAAAGTTAATATCTAAAAGTAGATTGAAAAAGAAAATGTTGGAGCGCCTGGGTGGCTCAGCCAGTTGAGTATCTGACTTCGACTCAGTTCATGATCTCACTGCTTGTGAGTTCAGGCCCCGCGTTGGGTTCTGTGCTGATAGTTCAGAGCCTGAAGCCTGCTTCGGATTCTATGTCTCCCTCTCTCTCTGCCCCTCCCCTCCCTTGCTCACACTCTGTCTCTAAGAATGATTAAACGTTGAAAGAAAGAAAGAAAGAAAGAAAGAAAGAAAGAAAGAAAGAAAGAAAGAAAGAAAGAAAGAAAGAAAGAAAGAAAGAAAGAATATGTTGGGATCGCTAACCTTACTAGATGTCATTATTTAATACAAAACTACTGTATGCAATACTGTGGTGCTGTCTTGTAGATTTACCAGTTAAAATATGGAGTACTGGGTTATGTGGGTGGCTCAGTTGGTTGAGCATCTGACTCCTGATTTTGGTTCAGGTCATGATTGATCCTAGGGTGAAGCTGGGTGGAATCTGTTTAAGATTTTCTTTCTCCCTGTTCCCCTCTCTCGCACTCACTCAATCTCTCTCTCTAAAATATAAAATAAATAAATAAAACTAAAAAAATAAAATAAAATATGGAGCACTGTAGAAACTCTAGAAAGAGATGGACAGACATAGTGAACATTGCTATATTACAATGGTAACATTGTAAATCTTTAAAATAATTTTTCTGGAACAACTGTGTAAGCATCCATAAGGACAGGAACCACACTATTATATGAAAGTGAAATAAGGTTCTTACTTTAAACACAAAATTCAATTCTAGATAAACTTAAACTTTAAAACTAAAGTGACGAGGGGCATCTAGGTGGCTCAGTCAGTTAAGAGTCTGACTTCAGCTCAGGTCATGATCTTGCAGTTAGTGACTTTGAGCCCTCATCAGGCTCTGTGCTGCCAGTTCAGAATCTGGAGCCTGCTTCTGAATCTGTGACTCCTCCTCTCTCTGCCCCTCCCCTGCTCACGCTCTGTCTCTCTCTCAAAAAATAAACCTTAAAAAAATTAAAAATAAAATAAAATAAAACTAAAGTGAAGAAACTCCAGAATATCTTTATGATCTCAACTTAGTCAAGAAAACAACTTCTGCAAAAGCACACAAGATGAATAAATGAAGAAGGTAAAATTAACAACTTTGTCCTGAAATTGGTAATTTCTGTTGATAGTGTAAAGATAGAACAGTATTTCAGTGAAAATATTTGAAATGAATAGCTCCGAAAAAACAATATCCAAGATGGGCAAGAAATGTATGTCACTAAGAGAAAAACATACATCCCAGGAAAATGTGGCCTGAAGATCTAAAACTACTAATGCACAGAGAAAGAAAAAAACATGAATGGCAGTATGTTAAATCTTACTAGTATTAGGAAAAAATGTAAATTTTCAAAACATTGAGATAGATAGTTTCTCTGAGAGAAATTTGTCGTTAATAAATGTTGGCACAGATAAGTAAAAAAACATTTCTCTAGTGGGAGTGTCTAACTGATAAAAACGATTCAGAAAATACCTTTGTATTATCTTATAAAGATGAAAACACATAAACCCTAAGCACCAGACATTCCATACTCATGAATAAATTTTGCAGAAATCTTTGTATAAGTACAGGGGCATGTACAAGAATGTATAATGCAGTGTTGCTTATAATAGGAAATACCTGGAAACAAATGTTTGTTAACCAAGGAATAGATAACTAACTATATTAATAGAACAGATATTCATACTGTAGATTATTAAATATCAGGGAAGATAAACATACAACAGTTACCTAAAACATTAGTAATATTCAAAAATGCAATACTTTCTAAGAAAGGCCAGTAATGGATGAGTACTTAAATTAAGATGCTGTTTATAAAAGGCTAAAAAATACGCAAAATAAAAAGAAATTCTTTATGAATAAATGCTTTTAGAATTAAACTATAATAGAAAAGTAATATTTGGTAGCAACTACATTTGACAAAAGACAGGGAAATGGGAAATGGAGGAGAATACAGATGCATGCTAATTCATCTTAGGTGGAGTTGTAGCTCATGAATATATATTATCTTATTATGCTTCATAACTTCCATGTATATTATGCATATTGTTTTCTATCATGAAATACTACATAATAGAATATGTCTAAATATTAATGCCATTATTTTCCTATGATTAATTATTGTCCTAGTTACACACACTGATGAATAGATTTGAAAAGTTTCATAAACCCAATCTCCTTGATCTCTGCTATACAGCATTGCAGTGTTTCATCTTTGCCTCTTCTCCACTTCTTTTTCTTATGAAGAGTGACAAAAAAAAAGACCACATGGGTCAATTGTTTTAGGAATATCACTTAGATACTGGGGCTATGAGGGTGAATGCATCAAGAGAGCACACAGAAGGGGCGCCTGGGTGGCGCAGTCGGTTAAGCGTCCGACTTCAGCCAGGTCACGATCTCGCGGTCCGTGAGTTCGAGCCCCGCGTCAGGCTCTGGGCTGATGGCTCAGAGCCTGGAGCCTGTTTCCGATTCTGTGTCTCCCTCTCTCTCTGCCCCTCCCCCGTTCATGCTCTGTCTCTCTCTGTCCCAAAAATAAATAAACGTTGGAAAAAAAAAAAAAAAAGCACACAGAAGAGTTTTATGTAAAGAATAGAGGGGTTATAGTGCCACAATGGCAAGAAAAGAGTTAAACTGGCCTAAGAAATCACTGAGACAGAGAGCAAGAAGACTCCCTAGAACTTCAAGGCTCTCAGGACTAGAAAAAAGGATATTTTCGCCAGAGTTGACTTTAAACTATTTATTCCAACTCCACTAAATGTTTAAATAAAACATATTTCAGAGTGTGCTCTTAATACATCTACTGCTCTGAGATTCCAATACTTAGGTTTGGATTTTCATACTATTTAATAGTAACAAATTGAGAATGAAAATGTGTGCATTTTTTGTTAGAGAGGGTGTGTGACTTTCACGAGAGTTTCAAAGGATTAGTAGTAGGCATTTGCCAGAATATGGCTCCCGAATATTTTTCCTGCTTACCAATTATTCCACCATGGAATTCCTGCCTTGTATTAAAACAGTGGCTCTTGGGCGCCAGTGACAGCACTGCAACGATTGTCATCCTCTAAGCTAACCCTCAAAGTGAAAGGAGAGTGATAGCATTTAATGCTCTGTGAAGACCGCAACAATGTCCTCGCTAGATCAGTTCTGAAGCTGCAGTATTTTTGCTTCCTTTTTCCCTGTGTACCCTTAACATAGGAGTTGGATACTGAGGCATACAACTAAGACTCAGCTAAGATCCACATCTATAGGTATTGCAAACTGACTTCCTCAAATACTATTTCAACCTACTTCTCCCTTGTGTTAGTGTACTATAGAGGCTGGAAAGCAAACACCCAACACCCAGTCTCTTTGAACCTAAAAGTTTTTGTGTTCACAGTTTTTGGCTAGTGAGATGGCATTTGGGTGGATGGTTTTTCCTTTCCACAAAAAGAAAGGAAGAAAGAAGGAAGGGAGGAAGGAGGGGAGGGAGAGGAGGGACAGAGGGAAGGAAAAGGGAGGGAGGGAAGGAAGGGGAGGGGAGGGGAGGGGAGGGCAAGGAAAGGAGGAAAACATGAAGAGAAAGGAAAAGAATAAATCTTTCTTTGTTGTTGTAGTTCTCTCATTATTTCAACACCAAAAAGTGTAATAGCCAGATTGCAACTTTGAAGTTTTAAAGTCTTAAACAAAGAAGAACGGTACAGGAAGATTCAGGGAAGATACACTGGGTATGGAAGACCTACCAACAGGTATCTTGCCATGTAAAACAAAATATACCTAGTAACTTTCAGGTACTGTGTGTTAATTTTTTCCATTTCCCAGAGCCTAATTGACATAGTCTATGGCACAAAAAGGATAAATATACTGCAATTGATAATGTTTGGCTGTCTTTCATTATTTAAGTGATGAGCAATTATGTTACATGAACAAATGGGCACACTACAACAGAATGAATTATGAAAATTAAAAATATGTCACGAGGTTTAAATCAAATATCAGATTAAACCTTCACATTTAAAGAATTAATAATCCTCACTGTGCATTGTAAATATTAGTCTTGACTGATGAACATGCATTATTCATTGTAATTAGGATTATATTTGTATTTTCAATCTAAAGTTTATTTTTTATCTACATTTCATAGTTGTTTTCCAATTGTTTTTAATCAATGCTAATGCCAATAGCTTTTCCTGTTAACACATCTCTTCAACAACCTTTGGATTTAAAATTGATACTATAAATACATTGTCTTAGCCTTAATCTGCTTATACAGGCCCTCAAAATATCTGCCTGCCCATCCCACACGTTTCTGGGAATCAGCAGGGTCATATCTCTATGGTACTCAGGAGGAAGCCAGATCGTGTTTTTTCTGCTTCACTATCCTCCTGATGGCTTTCCATGTGGCTTCTGCCTGAGAAGAACGCTGTTAAGCACAGCACAGCACAGCTGTTGCCTGCCGGTAGTTTCCTGAAGCCCTCAGAAGGAGAACCATCGTTGTCTCCCAGCTCTGACTTAGCCTTAGGTATGTGGGCACTGAAGATAAATACTGCTTAAACGCTAAATCTCAGAAAATATTTGTCAACTACTTCATATCTGATGACATTAATCCCTAAAGATTTCAAAGAGCGGTGGGATCTTGTGGATCGCTTGAAATAGACCTTGGTAACAATATTACACCATGTAAATAAGCTTACGATACAAATCGAGTTCAATTTATGCCTTTTTTTTGGGGGGAGAAGAATGTGGTTGTTAAACATTTACCTGACACCAGTGATTCAAAACAAACAAGATAAAAAATGAACAATACCACCACCATCACCACCAACAAAAAACTATCACTGAGTTTGGGAATGGGAAGGAGGTGGCACAAAACTTTGACAATCCTTTGTTACTCCATTTTTTATCAGAACCTGGTGCACACAAAAGAATTACTCAAACAAACCAAAAAAATCCATTCTTATGCCTTTAGCCAAAAACAAAGGACCTATCTGTACTAACTCATGAAAATAAAATCCTGAATGTATTAACTGCCCACCGTATCTACAAACTATATTCTGAATTATTATTTGAATCTTATGATGTAAAACCAAGAAGTTTACTGCAATAGAATCTAACTCCATTTTCGATATTTGATCATAGGTTTCAAGCCCCAACACTTCTATTTATTTCCACTTCTTTCCCCAATCAGGCCAAACTGATAAAATTTGGGTGACCCCTACTCTGATACAGGCAGGAAGTTCAAATCTGCAAGCTCCAGCAGGTGTGCAGGGATCATCATCCCAGTCCGATATCCTGATTACCATACAGCCACAAAGCCACTGTCCTTTCCCTTCTCTTTCAAGCCATTTTCTGATCTGCTTGGAACCTTGCTCCCTCCAAAAAGTCCGATTATGTGAATGATAAATACCTTTATATTCTGTTGTTTGGTGTTTAGCACCATTAGTCATGATATACGAACCAAATTTAGGGGAGTCCTTCCTATCTGGGTGAAATGATCAAAATACTTACAAAGGCCACGTAGGCTGTCTTTGGTCCAATAATGGGAAAGAAAAGCTGGGAGAAAGTCCACAAGGAAATGTTGACTAGACTGAGATTCATTTATATGGAATTTAACAATTTGTGGGAGAATGCTAGCATTACAGTTTGTCCATATTCTTTGGTGTAGTGTAAGGTATGCCTTGCTTTTCATGACGCCATTTTTTGAATCCTGTGCCTAGAGTCCAGTAAGTGGGAAAAGATGCAATACAAATAACGATACAATCATTAACTAAATGTAAGGCAAAAGGTTCAGCATTCTTCCTAATATCTGAAACAGGGTCTTATTTGAGCAGAATATACACAGTACAATATTAGAAATGCCATACATATTTTAGGCTTATTTAGAATATCTAGGACTATCCTTCGGCTGAGAACAGAAGTGAAGAAAAAAAGTTACAAGGACTGCATTGTGGAAGAAGAAGTCTTTGAACTAAGGCTTGAGAAACGTTCAGAAATGCCAAGAGTGGAGTTGGTAGAAAATGAAATTGAAGTTGGGAAATAGCATTTTAAACACTGTGTATTTTGAACAATAATAAAAAAGCTGAGAATTCAAACCTGATAGAATAAAGAAAAAGTATAAGCAACAATATGAATGAATCCCATAAACATAATGTTTAGGGAAAATAGATATACAAAAGTATATTCAATATGATTTCAGTACAAAATTCAAAATAGGCTTTTAGCAGTTTGGATCCTGGTTCATGAATGAAAGCACCATAAGGGAGGCTTCTGAAGTGCTCCTAATGTTCAGTTTCTTGATCTGGTGATTAAACAGTTTAATCTGAGTAAATAAATGTATTCAGATTATGAAAATTTATTGAGCTACATATTATGACTTATAAAGTTTTACATGTGGATATTATACTTTAATAAAGCTAAATTTCAATATTAAAATAAATACCAACAAATTCTGAGTAAAAATAAATGAATGGTTAGGTTTGGTTAAAGACTGACAATACTGAACAACAGTGGGATGGACACACATTTGAAAACTGGAATTATACTGCGATAAGCTATAAAAACAGTGCTAAGAAGTTTTGGTGTGTCAAAATTACACGCAAAAGTATAAAGAGTAGTATAAATACAGTTTAGTTTTCCCAAAACTAATCTGAAATTAATGTAGATAATGAAGGGTAGGCAGTAAGTGGTAATAGCACACTTAGGGATTAGAACAGTTGGTAAAAAAAACCAGACAATAGCTTATGCAGCAATGCATTAGTGTGAGAACAGTTGGAATACCCTTGCAAATCAAGCACTCTGTACTAACATACCTGGCAATTTAATAAGGTTAAACTAAAAAGACAGTGTAGTGTAAAACTCCTAAACCTAGCTAATAACACTGAAGATGCTCATATGAGGAATTTGAGGCTTGAAGAGCTGAAATTAAGGACTGCCAGGACATTCCTGAGTTCTGCTTTTCTTTATATTTTAGGAGAGTGAGAAAAAATTGAAACTGCTCTTTGTTTGGAAAAAGTTCAATTAAATCAATGTCTCAGTGCCTTTTGGGAAAGTCAGCTATTCACTGTATGGTGCTTCGACTCTATTTCAAAGTGGCCCAAAGGTGTTATAAAAAGTGGTAATTAGGTTTATCAAACTGATTTGTATAGACTTTTGCCTGAAGCTATGGCTTATTCCTTTCAATAAACTCAGTGATAACAGGCTTAAGCCTTACTTATTTTCTAAGGAAAAGTCTCTTGACCATAATACAGTCTGGCATGAAAGGAGGCAAATTCTTCAGCTCTGATCCATTCAAAGTATAGAAATGTGAAATTTGAGCTGGCAATACATTGACAGGACATTAACTGTGCTTCAGTATGGACATAAGCACTCAACCCAAGAAAAGCACGTCTTCTCCTTGGCACTGGCAGGAGACGGTATAGTTTGTAAACCCTGGACAGCTGCAGTCTGAATGACTGCTTCAGGGCTCTTCTACCATGCTAAGCATGGGTATTGCTACCTGAATAAGTTTACACTTCCCTAAAATATCTGAGTGATTTAGGGCCAACATTACATACTATTTCGTTCTGCATGTTTCGCCACCTCTAGCAGAGCAGTTTGCACATGGAGATCAGATTATGGGGCTCCCTCGTAAACCCCCCACCAATTCTACCAGCTACTTGCTTTGGTGCCTATCTTCCCTTTTCCTCCTGATAGAGCGAAATGTGACCCCTCCTTCTACCTACCAGGTATCTGCATATAATCCAGTTCCTATACATACCTGTCTTTATTGGGCAGCATCTTTGGCTATGCACCCTATTCTACTTGTTCAATTTATGGATAAAAATGCATGTCTTTATATTTATCTAATTTACAAATGAGAAGAGAAAATGTACAGATATGGAAATTTATATGTCTTCAGAATCAAAAGCAACATTGTACAAAAATAAAATAGGTAAGAAACAATGTTTAAAAATCTTAAAATGTATATAAAAACAAAGCCTTATTATTTATTTCTTTATGGGACTATGTTAGTGACTCAAAGAAAACCAGTTCTATGGCACTGACCTATTCAATAGAAGACAAATTCTATGGACAGGAATGAATTAAGCACTGGACATTATAGGCATTTGGCATTATATTTCTGCTTCACAAATTATTTATCAGGTTATGTCCTATGAAAAACCTCCAAAATAGGGTCAGAATTTCTCTGGAAAAAAATTATAGTAAGCAATTATAGAAGCCTTTCTATATATTTCTAAATCTCTTTCTATATATGTGCTACAGATTTTTTTCCCAGAACAATGCAATATTCTGGATCATGAGTTCTAACTACCCTGAGTTCTAACTACCAAGTAAAAGTAATCATTAAATAGTAGAAATGCACTGCCTCTAAGAGAATATTGTCAGAGGGAAGGTATTATAGGACTGTTAATGTGAAAAAGTCCTTGGGAAAACCCATCACTCTCTCCACTGTCTCCACATCCATCACATGCATACGATACCTAATATCAAGACAAAAGTGTCTGCTTAGCTAAGCTTCATTGTGTCCTTGAATACATCATTCATAGGAAAAGCCCAATGTGCTACTGAGAGACACTCTTTCGACAAATAAAGTCACATCTTCATGGGCTCCAATTATCTCAGAAAATTGTCACATGCCTTAAATTTCATTAATAAAAACACGTAAGTCTTGTAATATCACAAGGCGGGTATATGAGTCACTGACAAACGTCATGGAAAGAACATTTGAAATGGCAAGGGAAAGGTCACCAGACAATGATTTTGGTTTAGTTCTTTTACACTGAGTTGCCTTCCTGAAGAATCATAAAAATGTCTTAACCACTTCAGCTTCACCACTATTTCACCATTATTTATATATGATAACAATTAAAATTGCTTTATAGGTCATATACTTGAACAAAAGTTCTTTCAATATCTACAGAGTATATGAATATCAAATATTTATTCACCAAAACATGTGGCAGTACTACACTAAATGCTGGGATTACAAATATAAATAGGATATTGCTGTCATATTAGTCATGCTGATTAACTCTGGTTCTTATAAGACATAATCAAAATATCTCATTGTGTTAACAAACTACAAATTTACTTCTTATAACACAGTCTGACTATAGTGTTCAATGGAAAACATTATATGTGATGTTTCAGGATCTTAGTTTCTTCTAAATTCTGATACCACTAACTTTTAGGGCTATGCTCTCTGCTACCGTAGCCATAAATCCTATGTAGATCTTTAAGTTTAAATTAACTTAAGTTAAAAATTAAGTTCCTCCAGCGCAGTATCTACTTTTCAACTTCTCAACAGATACATGTGGCATTTGGCTATATTGGAGAGTGCAGAATCATTTCTTCTTTAGCCTTTCATTCATATATAGGGCAAGCAAAGATAGTTCAGTGAAAAAATAACAGCCTCTGCTATAGTCTAGTTTTGTAGTTACTAATCACTTACTCCATTTTCCTTAAATGGATAAAATTTACTCACATACATGCTTCCCAAGAGAGACATCCCAAGGACCCATACAGTCCCTGCTTAAAGCCCACATAAAGTTCCAGTCTAAAGCCCATACCTATTACAGACACAAGTCTCATTACAAGAATAAGCATCTAGGGGTGCCTGGGTGGCCCAGTGGGTTAAGTGTCCAACTTTGGTCCAACTTCGGCTCAGGTTATGATCTCATGGTTTGTGGGAGATCCACATTGACAATGCACAGTCTGCTTGGGATTCTCTCTCTCCCTCCCTCTCTCTCTCAAAATAAATAAATAAACAACAACAACAAAAAGAATAAGCATCTATCATAATGGCTAAATTAGCTGTGTTGTTTAAAGATGTATTTAAACCCTGCAACTGTGATTCAAGATGAATAATATAAGTTATATTACAGAGGAGGTTACAGACCAATTGAAAATGAAATCACTGTTCTTCTTGTAAAAATATGAATAAAGATTTCCACATAACTATAAACACAGGATGACTTTTATTTAAAGTGAGGGATAGCCCACATTTATTTATGTGCTCCTTTTCATCCCCCTACACTTGTATGTCATGCTTATAAAAATACTGTTTAAGGGTATTACAAAAACATAAAGAGAACTTGAGGAGCCTTTTAGCTTAACCAAATGAATTGTATAGTGCCAATTTCTTCAATTATCCGTCAACACTGATGTCTACATTGTTTCTGCTTCTAAAACCATAAAAGTCAGATTGCATATTTATTAGTGTGTTCTGTCTTTGTCTCATCAGAGTAAATATATTCTATTATTATGAATTAATTACAAGAAAATAGCATGTCCATTGTTAAAACTTTTAAACTAGTGGTTTTAAAATTAATACACAGAGTGGAATAAAAATATCACATTTTAAATGTAATCATTACATGAGGGAATATCAGAGAAAAAATTAGGCACTCACCAAGCAACAATGAAAAATGCAAAGATAACTCCTCTTGGTTATAGCCCACAGCTGCTCTTGAACATCCTGCAAAATAAACAGTCTCAATTATAAACTTGGCATGAAGAATAACGTTTGTGTGTTACAATTAACATAACTTATATGAGCTGATTTTCTCGTCTTTATGACCAGCAACCTACAGGTAAACAGAATATTCTACATTTAGGATGCAGTTCATAATTTAGAACCAATTAGCATTTAATACACAAACATTACTTAGTATGTTTACTTGAAATCTGGAAATATTCTTCAAGAAATAAAAGAATAAATAAAAACACAAACTATGCATTTTAAGGGTATATTTTAAATAATTACTAATTTGATTTCATTAATTCATGCTATTCTCATAACTGATTTGCACATTACCAGTATAATCATTTGAGAGCAAGTAATTTTTACACAAATGTACTCCCTTATTTTCTTGAGTTGATTATTTTTAAAATTATACTAAACCTTAATGATAAAAAAATAATTCTTTATTTAAGCTATCTCTTTTAACTGAGACAAATTCAAACATAAAATATATTTGTAAATGGAATCGCTATTTTAAAAAACCTACTTGTGAACTATGAAGAAGCAAACAAATTAACCTGAAACTAATATTATACTGTATGTTAACTAACTGGAATTTAAATACAAACCTAAAATAAATAAATGCTCTTTAAATAGGAAACAAATAAATGCTGTTCATTCATTTTCGCATAGTAAGTTTACCTGTGAATATTCTTGCTGGACAAAATCAACAATAACATGAGCGGTTGATATTATTATTTAATCCTCTGTTAGCTAGGTCAATGAGATGCTTCTGATCAAGATGTTATATCTCAGTGAATGAAAGAAAAGCTCAGGGCCATTAATTTTTATTTTATTCATTTTTTAGCTGATAATTTTAGTTGTCTTCAAGTTATCTATTCTCTCCATTTTTAGTTTAGTAATGGAAACTATCAACTCAAGTTTTAGTGGCAAACCAGAAAACCTTGAAGCTCAGTGTAACCACATAACTATGTTCTGTCAAATAAAATATGAACAGAAATGCTACGCGCAACTTCTGTGTACTATCTTCAGAACAAAGTTGTACACCCTTCACTGCCTTTTCCCCTCCAGCCCTATATCTGAAGCCAAATGTGGGAGTGGTGAGCTCTTTCAACAGGATGGACAAAATCCATGCTCTGCAAAAACTGTGGGCAAACAGATGGAGAAACCCAGTCACTCTCTGAATAACGTTACAAAGCAGAGCTGCCCAGTCTTAAGTACTCCTCCAGCAAGCTTCCCATAAATTTACTCCTCCCAGTCCTCTCCTCACTCTCTCCTACCCCTTCCTTTTCTCCAGATCATACATCACCAGCACCCAGGAAAACTGTCTAGCAAAACATAACTCACCAAAGAGGAACAGATATGGAACAAACTGATACGGCAAAATCAAAATTCTCGTAAGCAGGCAGGAGACAGAAAACTTTGCATTTCACAAGAAAATAAACACTTCTATGATAACTAGTAGTGGCAAAATAATTATGGAGTTCAGAAAATAGCTGCCAATTTAAAAAGAAAGGGAATAGAGGTAGGTTTTGTGTTGACTTATATGAGACATTGGAGCTGGTAAAACAAAGTAGTGAAAATCATTAAAAGGGAAAGATTCTTAAATTTAGATTTATTCAGTGAATACTGTGTATATTTAAAGTTGTGACAGAAAGATTAATTATGGATGGAACTTTAGTATTCTCTGCCTATGAGAAACTGATAGTCTTAACTAATTCATATTAGTACTTATATGAAAATCCTAGAATAGCTACAATTTTGATTATTATGCTTATACAGTAATTGATTATATTTGAGACTTGAAATATATTTTAAAGTACTAAAGGATAAATTACCTTATTCCTTGCCTTTGGCTACACTTAAGTTACTAAATTCGGTCTCTCTTATCCCATAGAGTAAATTTAACCCTCAATTCTTAATTGAAGCACGTACTTGAAGTGTTGAGTCTTTTTATTCAAAGCTTATTCATATCATAGAAGTAATTGTGATTGACTCAAGTCTTGTGGCTTCTCCGAAATTCTGCTTCCGTGTTATAGTAACAGAAGTGTGACTTCAATTTTCTCTTTTGAATTGAGAAATAATTGAGGACAGTTTTGAAAAGGAGTCAAGTGCTTGTTTTCTCTGAATAATCCCGCAATTTTGTTTTTTGAGTGTAGAATCGTGAATGGTATGTTTAATGCTGATGAGCAAATTGCATTTAAGCCAGAAATGTAAGAAGGATTGTAGATAAAAGAAATACAGTGGGTAAAAGCAGATAGAGCTAATTAATGTGGATCCATTCCAATGGAAAATTGTGGTTCTGGCAGTTATGAAAGGAAATATATGGATTAGAACTCAAAAACTCAAATGAGAGAGATGAACCAAGATATTAAAATAAATAGCAACCATAAAGATAGAGGTATGTTGAGCTGCATAACCAGTTAAAATTATTATATGCATTTTATTAAAATGTATATTAGACTCCATTTTTTGAGCAAGTTATATATAGGTTTAGAATATTACTTATTTGGTAAATGAAAACATTATAATATTAAAAATATTACAATGGAAAAATCCAACTATAATTTCCTCATTATGTATAGTATAGTAGTAGTAGTAGTAGTATTTGAGAGAGCATGAGTAGAGGAGAAGGGCAGAGGGAGAAAGAGAGAGAATCTTAAGCAGGCTCCACTTTCACCATGGAATCCGACACAGGGCTCAGTCCCATGACCCTGGTCATGACCTAAGCTGAAACCAAGAGTCAGACTCTCAACCGACTGAGCCACTTATATGTATAGTATATTATTTTTTGGTTTTTTTAATAATTGTTTAATGTTTATTTTTGCGAGAGAGAAAGAGAAAGAGAGACAGAGTGCGAGTGGAGGAGGTGCAGAGAGAGAAGGAGACAGAATCTGAAGCAGGCTCCAGGCTCTGAGCTGTCAGCACAGAGCCCTATATGGGGCCCTAACTCACGAGCCATGATATCGTGACCTGAGCCGAAGTCGGACGCTTAACCAACTGAGTCACGCAGGCGCTCCAGTATATTATTATTTCTAAAACCACCCTAAACAATAAGTAGATATAACCCTTTATAGATGTTTCCTCATATCCTTATGATATAAATAAAACTGTTCATATTTGAAAAGTAAAGAATAAATAGATAACAATGAGGGAAATAGCATGTGGTATGTATCCATGCTTTGTTTCCTTCATTTTTGTGTGTGTGAAGATGGGTGTGTTATTATTAAAAAGAGTGGGGTGAAAATACTCTTTCTGAGGTATAAGACATTATTGGAAAATGGATTTATCTTTGAATTCTTTAGTTTTCAGATGATTGGCAATACACCAGAAAAAAGTATTTCAAATGAAATAGAAGGAATATACCAACGACTATACAAGCTGAGTTGAGACGGTCTTTATGGTTACCAGATTATTAGTATTTACCAGATTTTATTACATATTTCATTTTAATATACATTCCTTATCAAAATAACATGGTCAAATTCTTGTGTTCTCTCTCCCTAATCTTATGTTACACCATTTGTCAAACTTCAGAGAAGAATCTTAGAGCAAATAAGCAAAGAGGAGAAAATGGCTGAACTTTACAGTTAACTGGTTGAACATTTATTTGAATTAAACATTTAAATGTGGCTAATTAACTCATTAACCTTTACATTAAAAATTCTATTTCACACTGTGTACTACACGGAAGTTCAGATGTGGTTCAGCTGTTACTTAATTAAATCTAAGGCCAAGATATTTTTTCAAAGATTCTCTATAAATTCATTTATTACAAGATTGTAAACATTCAGAACAAGGCCTAGGCATATTTTACTATTATTTTATTATTAAATAAGTTTCATTTTCAATAATATACTTGTTTAATAATTTTACCAAGAGTACAAATCCCTTTCTATTAATGAAGAAGCATAATTATGAAAGTCTCATGGCTTTCAAATGTAAGCATGATTGGGAAAACAGATTCTTTATACCAGTTATACATTTAAATTTCAATTTTATACTCTTATTTTTGTAGAACAATGTTAATTTTTAATTTTTTTTTCAACGTTTATTTATTTTTGGGACAGAGAGAGACAGAGCATGAATGGGGGAGGCGCAGAGAGAGAGGGAGACACAGAATCGGAAACAGGCTCCAGGCTCTGAGCCATCAGCCCAGAGCCTGACGCGGGGCTCGAACTCACGGACCGCGAGATCGTGACCTGGCTGAAGTCGGACGCTTAACCGACTGCGCCACCCAGGCGCCCCAACAATGTTAATTTTTAAATTAAATTCAAGAAAATTTAATTGAAGGAATGGTATTTCATATAAACACAAGTATTTATAAATCAGAATTTTTCTTCAATATAATAAAAATTCTATAGGTTATTATGGTTACTATGTCATTATACAGTAAATAAAAACTATTCTCTTTCATAGTTTAGAAAACAGAAATATTGCAATCACAGCTTGGCTTCTACTAAACATCAAGATATTTATCTATCTCCATACGTATCTATCTATCCATCCATTCATCCATCTATCTGTATCAGATGTCTCAAGTATCTAGCTGCTTCTCAGAGTGTTTTTTCCCAAGATTCCTCTTACCATGTGACTGTATCTTTCAATAGTGAAATCATTTAGGAAAATTTCTTTTGTTATATAACTTATATTTTGTTATTTTTTAATGAAACATAAATAACTTATTTTAAGTTTAAGATTAGGAAGTATTTTCTAAATTTACCAGATGAATGAATTCTGAAAAACATAGTTCTCCAATTAACAAATCTGACATAGAAAATCTGAGAACAATAATACTAGCAGAAATATGCATATACAAGTCTCCTCTCATAGAAGATTTTTAACAATACATACATAATCTACCTAAATTGCTTATTAATTTTTAAATGTTTATTTATTTATTTTTTATTTTGGAGAGTGGAAACAGGGGAGGGGCAGAGAGAGAGAGAGAGAGAGAGAGAGAGAAAGAGAGAGAGAGGATCCGAAGTGGGTTCTGTGCTGACAGCAGTGAGCCCGATGTGGGGCTCAAACTCACGAACCATGAGATTACAACCTGAGCCGAAGTCGGACGCTCAACCAAGTGAGCCACCCAGTTGCCCCTAAATTGCTTATTTTTAATGAAACCTGTTTGGATGAAGGATAAATGGAGTCAGTATTAAGTATTTTTTCTTCATTATTTTTTTATAACTGGAGGGGAAAAACTCACCAAATCTGAAAACAGCTACATTTTAAACAACATGTCTGCATAAAATCACATAACCTGATGCAGGAAAAATAAATACTTTAGAAAACATTTCTCATGGTTTTAGGTTCCAAAAGTTTTGAATTTCAGGTATATTTTATTTATTTATTTTATTCTTGCTTTTATCTTTTGCATCATTAGTAAAGTTTATTATTAGGTATCATTTACTTTTACACGTCAACTTTTATCTTAACACAACTTGGTGGAGGTTGCAGACCTCCCTCCATGGGTTTTCAGACTCTTTATTCACTTTTTCAATGAAATGGAGTAAAAAGCTTGAAAACTGAACTTTCATTATGCTTCCTAGACATCCTCGGGATGAAGTAGTAAAAGTTTGCTGGGTAATATTCAAGATATGAACTTAGACTATGGAGACGTGGCCAAGGGAGAAATAACAAATGAAAAACATTAAAATAAATAAAAGTAAGCAGTATTTCTATTTCTTTGCTGTTCTTAGCATGCCCATTGAAAATTTATAAAGAAGAAAAATAAAACCACCTAAGAGAAAGCAAATATATTTCTTTCTTTTTCTGTTAAGGGGAAACTTTTTATATATTTCTGGACACCTGATTAGTTGTCAGAAGTGAAGGCTACACATGTGGCTGAAAGCCAGGACCAGTATATGGAAATCAGAGGATCTTCTATTAAGACATGAGCCTCAATGTACCAATCCCCATGCAGAAAGAGAGGACATTTTAAAAGTCACAAAAGCATAACTTAGAAGATATGCACATTCTTGGAGGTTATAGTAGAAAGTTAGAAAACAATACTGAGGACGGTATTCTGTCACTTCATTCTTACTACATAACAACATGATGCCAATAACACAGATTGCACGTAAATGAAAGATTGTGACTTGCCCTTCTTATACGACATCCACCAAATCTCCCTTTCACATGGTTTTAATTGTAATTTTAAATGGGAATGTTTGGAATCATTTAAGCCCTCCCTTGTAGTAAAATTATGCAATATATTATACCAGGAGGACAAAAAAAAAAAAAAACCCAAACATTGGATGAATCATTTCTGATTCCCTCTAACCATTTGGTAGCCTCATCTGTTTAGTATATCAGGTAATGGAGACTGACACAGACTATAGGGATTAACAGTAATTCCTCAAACACTTTTGTTATACCTGATACAATAAAGTCTACACAAAAAGTACCACAAAGGATGGTTGGGAATCATAATGGACGTGGCAAGCATCTCTTCCCTTTCAATGTCAAAGTAGGCCAGGCATAATTGTAATTTCATGAAAATTAAAGTATTATGATACTAATTTAGCTATCAAATGACTTCTGAAGATTTAATTAACTATAGTGAAAAGGCAAAATAAATAAAATCTGGTCAAAACATTAAGCTTTTTTTAAAATAAGTCATATATTATCAGTGACACTATGTTCTCTAATATTTTTATATTCATACTTGATAGTATTTTATGTGTTTGGAATAGCTTACTTTTTCTTTTTTTTTTAATTTAAATTTTAGTTAACAAACAGTGTAATATTGGTTTCAGGAGTAGAATTCAGTGATTCATCACTTACATAAAACACCCAGTGCTCATCCCAACAAGTGCCCTCCTTAGTACCCATCACCCTTCTAGCCCATCTCCTGCCCACCTCCTTCTATTAACTCATAGTTGGTTCTCTATAACTAAAAGTGTTTTATGGTTTGTTGCCCTCCCTTCTCTTTTTTTCCCCTCATTCCTATGTGTTCATCTGTTTTGTTTCTGAAATTTCACATATGTGTAAAATCATACAGCATTTGCCTTCTCTCATTGGCTAATTTTACTTAGCATAATACATTCTAGCTCCATCCACGTTGTTGCAAATGGCAAGATTTCATTCATTTTGATGACTAATATTCCATTGTATATATATACACTACATCTTCCTTACCCATTTATCAGTGGATGGACATTTGGGCTCTCTCCATAGTTTAGCTATTGCTGATAATGCTGCTATAAACATTGGAGTGTAGATACTCCTTTGAATCTGTATTTTTGTATCCTTTGGGTAAATACCTAATACTGCAATTGCTGGATTGTAGGGTTGTTCTGTCTTTAGTTTTAGTCAATCTCCAGAGTGGCTACACCAGTTTGCAGTCCTACAAACAGTGCAAGAGGGTTCCTCTTTCACTGCATCCTTGTCAATACTTGTTTCTTTTGTTGTTAATTATAGCCATTCTGACAGGTATGATGTGGTATCTCATCATGGTTTTGATTTGCATTTCCCTGGTGATCAGTGATGTTGAGCATCTTTTCATGTGTCTGTTAGCCACCTGGATGTGTTCTTTGGAAAATTATCTATTCATGTCTTCTGCCCATTTCTTAACCGGGTTATTTGTTTTTTGGGGTGTTGAGTTTGATAAGTTCTTATAGATTTTAGATACTAAACGTTTATCAGATATGTCCTTGGCAAATATCTTCTCCCATTTTGTAGTCTGCCCTTTAGTTTTGTTGATTTTTTCCTTTGCTGTGCAGAAGGTTTTTATCTTGATGAGGTCCCATAGTTCACATTTGCTTTTGTTTCCCTTACCTTTGGCAACATGTTTCGTAAGAAGTTGCTCCAGCTGTCAAAGAAGTTGCTGCCTGTGTTCTCCTCTAACACGTTTCCAATATTTTGATTGTGAGTTTAAGATTCACTAAAAATTAGCCACAGACAAGATGAAGAACATGGGTTTTCATGTCTAGACTGTGGTCCCCATGTCTTTTAAGATCCTCCTTTTCTCAATATGATCTCACTTTGTCTTTTAAGATCCTCCTTTTCTCAATATGATCTCACTTTGATTTTTAGAGCTCCAGTGAATATGTTACAGTTATTCTGCATCAGAAACTGCTAGCTCTTTCTTCCCTTTTCATAGAGAATTCTATGGTTCTTGGTGACATGAGAGCCATAAAATGGAAGGAACCTACATCTTTGAATGTCTACATGGAAGAAAGCCATCCATCAACCAGAAACACTTGAACTATTATGTGGGTCAGAAGCACATTCTACTTTGTTATGGAAATGAAAACAAATTTTGATGCAGCAGCTGGTTGCAAATGGGCTCCTATAATATCAACTACTTGATATTTGGAACTGCATTTGTTTTGGATTCTCATTTTGTTCTCAGTATCTAGCAGGGTCATATTCCTTTCATTCTTTTGAACAAATACTGCGAAAAATATAAATTCATCATACATAAATAAATATGTATTTGATTCCCAATATATTCAAATATCTAACACATATTTTTCAAAAAACATACTGTCTTTTCAAATATATATTACACATTTTCATTCCAAGTAACATTTTATAATTTGTTTACTTGTGAAGTCAAAGCCGTGATTCTCCTGTGGATTAAGAAGCAAATCTAAGAAGTAAAATTAGGGAAACTTGGGCTGTTCTACTCTAAAAGGAAACTTGAAAAATTGCTGTGCTGTATGGTGTCATAGTTGGTTGTGGGTTTGTGGACACTCTCAACACTTTTTCCTGCAGCCAAATTTCAGTAAAAAATAAAGACATGTGTGAAAAGTGCAAACATGTAGTCTTCCTTTTATTTTCCAATGGTTTTAAATAGTCTTTTAAGTACAATAAAACCTTGGATTGCAAGTAACTTGCTCTGTGAGTGTTCTTCAAGACGAGCAAACATTTCTAATAAATTTTAACTGGATAGAAAGAGTGATATCTTGCAATACAAGTAATACACGATGCCAAACATCACATGATCACAGCTGAGCCAATGGTTCTTCTCTCTCTCTCTCTCTCTCTCTCTCACTGAGGGATTATGAGTGATCATCTCCCATGCTCAAATGCTTGGTCTCAGGCCACAGTGTTTGGCAGAAATCAGTGATTTTTCAGAACACTGGAAGGTGCGCACACCTGGCACTAGTGTATTTTTTGTCACTTTAGAGCACGTATGGAGGACAGTCCTTTGCTTTTCCATACAAGAGTAAGCTTAGGAATGCTTTGCTTCATTCTAGGTCAGGCTGCCTTCAGAAAAAAACACTTTCCTCTGCTGCCTCATTGTCAGTTAAATACAGTATATGACAGAGTTTATGAATACTGTATTGTAGTCAACATCCATGAGAGCACATACAATGGCCCCCATGCAGAAAAAGATTCCAGTGAGCCAACAGATAGCAGTGATTCCATTAGTGACAGTAAAAGTCATCCTACACAATAACCCTTCTCTCTCGTCTCCCTTACACCAGCCACAAATGTTTTCAAAGGTAATAGCAGGTTAATATGTGTAGTTTTCTTTACATTTTGCATTTCCTTTATTATTTTGTACTATATTACAGTATTGCAATCATTTTTATATGAATATTTTTGGGTTGCGGAATGAATTATCTGAGTTTCCATTATTTCTTATGGGGTAATTCGCTTTGATATACAAGTGCTTTGGATGACAAGCATGTTTTCAGAATGAATTTTGCTTACAAACCAAAGTTTAAATGTATTTCATATTTTTGCCCTTAAGTGTAGCAGGTATGTCTACAGATGCGGAACTCCAATACTCATAGTGAAATTCTTTGATTCATTAATTCCACATTTTCCTTTTCTACTATTCTGCATGAAGATTCTATCATCCTCCATTTTTTTAAGTTTGATAAAAATATTGTTATTACTGGGGCGCCTGGGTGGCGCAGTCGGTTAAGCATCCGACTTCAGCCAGGTCACGATCTCGCGGTCCGTGAGTTCGAGCCCCGCGTCGGGCTCTGGACTGATGGCTCAGAGCCTGGAGCCTGTTTCCGATTCTGTGTCTCCCTCTCTCTCTGCCCCTCCCCCGTTCATGCTCTGTCTCTCTCTGTCCCAAAAATAAATAAACGTTAAAAAAAATATATTGTTATTACTATTATTATTTCAGGTACAAAAATTAATTTTTTTATCAAGGTGAAGTGATCCTGATCTAATAAAACTAGCTGCAAAGAATTCTTTCTTTCCTGAAGGATAAATCATTATTTGTCTAATCAAAACACAGCACTGCCATTTTTTTAATCATGTATTTATTTTTCCAATTTCCTCTCCAAACAAGGTTGATTTATCAGTGGTCAATGAGGTATAAAGGAAAATCTATGTGGGGTATTTGGAAAAGATTATGTTTATTATATAAGAAGGCGATTTCAAAGGGAAAAATGAGGATTGTGGCTTCATTTTTTTCTTCTTCCAGTTAAGCATATAGGAGTGATGGCATGATGTATGAATGTAAAGCAGCATTCTCATGACATTGAGGAAATGAGCAGGAATAAAAAGCCAATAGCCTGAAGATTAAAAAGTGGTATTGAAAGATTTCTCCTATTTTATTAAAGCCCACCTGTTAGAGTTCAGCAGTAATAAACCTGTTGTCAAAGAAAAGTTAACTTAAAACCATAAGTGAAAGATACCTTATGGAAATCTGGAGCATATTATTTAAAAGACTTTTCATATAATGTTTGTTTGTTCTAGGTGATTTAGGGGTGGTATAATGTAAATAAGAGTTGTCCTTTATTAGGTGACTTGGGAAGAAAGGAAAATCAGATCACTGGGTGACTTTGCTCTTAGGTAACAGGCACCAAAATGAAAAAGAATGGGAAGAAGGAAGAATAGGCACCCATGTTCTCCAGAACATGGGCATGCTTAATTTATTTTTTGATTGAAGAATGTTCTTCTATCTCTGCTAATATTTCCTGAAGATATTTATGTTTGTGTTTCCTAGATGTTCACAGTCAGGGGCAAGTTTCCAGCCATCAGAGGTCAGCGGTCAGGTTCAATTTTGTTTGCTTTGTTACTATTTTTTTAATTGTTTCACTTTGTTGACATCTTAGAGCCTCTGACTAGCCTAGGGTCATCTACTTCACTCTGTATGTTTGTGTGTGTTGGTAATCAAGAATAAATACACTTAGATCTCAAGCTACCACTTCAGTATTTGCTCACATAGAGCCTAAAACATTCTGAACACATATATTCAGATGTTTGGAGATTAAAAAAAAAAAAAAAAAAAAAAAGGGAAAATATGAACTGCATTCAGTCATGAAAATTAGTGATCAAATGTATAGTGCTCAAAATAATTAATCTACTATTCAATACTTTGGCTATTATGACAATATAGTATCTCTTTAACCATAGAAACTTATAACACACCCTTTTTTCTAACTGAAGTACAGTTAATTTGCAGTGTTATATTAGTTTCAGGTGTGCAATACAGTGATTCAACAATTCTATACATTATTCCACGCTCACTATGATAAGTGTGCTTTTTAAAATTTTTTTTTAACATTTATTCATTTTTGAGAGCTGGAGAGAGACAGAGCATAGTGAGGGAGGGGCAGAGAGAGAGAGAGAGGGAGACAGAAAATCTGAACCAGGCTCTAGGCTCTGAGCTGTCAGCACAGAGCCTGATGCAGGGCTCGAACCCATGAACTGTGAAATCATGACCTGAGCTAAGTTGGACGTTTAACCGTCTGAGACACCCAGGTGCCCCATATGAGTGTGCCCTTTAATCCCCACTGCCTGTTTCATCCATCACCACCCCCCCTACTTTTCCATGGGTAACCATTAGTTTGTTCTCTATAGTTAAGAGTTTGTTAACTCCAGTGGAATTAAAATTTTTTAAAATGAAAATTAATTTTGCTTTAGCTTTGTATACTAAAATATTAAACATGCATGCTTAAAAGATTTTGGGAGCTTTCAGAAATAATAATTAGGAAAACAAAGATAATTTTTTTCTATATGCCATTTTTCACATTAATCAACACTAAATATAAATTACATAGAATATTTTAAAATAAAATTAAGAGAAGAATATGCAAAGGGTTCACTTTTCTTCTTGATTGAAATAATTCACGGAAAGCTGTGTGAGTGTCCATGTGTGTTCAAAAAAGAAGAAAGTAAAGACAAATTGAATTACTTGACTAATCAAAAGTAGATAGTGGAAAAACTTGAAACTTCCAATAAATTTGTTAAAATTTATCATACAAATGCATTTTGGGTATCTGTTTTGGGAATCTATGATTTTTTTTTCTCTTGCTATGGAAAAGATTTTCACATATTAAATTATCTGATATTATCCTTATATTTCTTCCTAACATGATTTTAGAAGATGTAATTGCATTACTCCATCTCCATTTGTTTCATTCAACACATCTTGAGCTTCTGTTTATAGTCCAGGCACTACTTTTAGCAAGTGAACGTAAGAGCAAGCAACAAAATAACAAACCCCCTTGCTCACTTAACAATTCATATTCCAGTATAATACCTTAATTAACCATTCACAAGTGATACTTATTGTTTGAAATTTTGTGTTGATATTGGAAGGAAATTGTGAAACTATATATATAAGCATAAAAATAATATAAAAATAAAATATCTTTTTATTCTAATATTTTATTATAAGGATCAGGCCACAAAACAAAAACATTTTAGGATAATGTTTCTGGATTTATTTTGTTCAAAATTAGTTTAAATACAAATAACTGGACCTGCCCTTCTTACACATGATTTTTCATACTGTGCTCATATGAATGATATTATCAAGGAAAATATCTAAGATATTTGAAATCAATATAAGTAACTGTTTAAGAATCAATTTTTGTAAAACAGACCTCTACAGAGTGGGACTTTATGGGATAAACCATATCTATTTAAGGAGAAGAAAAAAGTAACACAATACAACCTTAAATGTTTTCTGGACATCCTATGATTATAAAAATAAAACTTCATTCTTGGCTTGTTTGTTCATAGAGTATGTATTGATTCTTTGCAGTTTCAATAAGATACCTGAGAGACCTATATGTCTACTATGAAAAAGTAAGTTTTCAAGGGTTGAATAAATATCCACATCAAAGACTAGAAAATTCAGTGTTTCAGAAGCATTAATAATTTATGTGAGGAATTACTGGATTATGTAGTTGAAAGGCCCAATTTGGCAAGTGATTGATTATGCAAGGTCTCAAAGAAATAGCTGAAGAAACAAGTATTCCGCCGAAACAAAAATTGAATATTCTTATAATTAGGAGGAAAGAAGAAAAGAGCTATTGTAAGATTTAGAGAAAGCATGTAGTAGACTATTTCATGGTGACACCAATAAATCTGTTTTTGATGCTCATTCTCTTGTATAATGCCTCCCCCTTGGGTTCTGGGATATTTCTGGTTTGGACCAATGGAAGATTAGCAGGCATTATGCATGCAGTGTTTTTTTTAGAAAAGTGCTTGCATATTGGAACTTATCCTCTTGGAATACAAGACCTTGCATTTTGGTAACTGCCCCCAAATTGCTGTATCAGGAGAAGTGTACTTAAGATGCTTTAATTGCATCTGGTCCTAATTTAGATGATGAGATCCTGGACTTCATGACTATCTAAATATCATAATTAGATGAAAACTGGATGGTTTTAGGATTGGGAGTGGGTTGGCGTGTTTTGAGTGTAGGAAGAAAATGAGAAGCCCTGCTTTGGATTCTCTGTCTCCCTCTCCCTCTTTCTGCCTCTCTCTCTCTCTCTCTCTCAAAAATAAACATTAAACAAATTTTTTAAGAAAAATAGAAAGAAATGAAACATTAAGATCCTGGGGAAGACTGTGGTTGGCAGTTAAAATGTTCCTCCCTCTTCTGAATCAGTCTTTCCACAATTGATACCCTTCGGTAGTCCTCTTCCACAATGACTTGACTTTTGACAATAGCACACTGAATGCACATAGAAGCTTGAAAACTCTTGCCTAATTCCAGACATTTGTAAGAAAATGAAACATGTTTCTACACTTTTTTAAAGCCATTTTTACTGCAGGTATGTTTTTAATGTTTTTTTTTTTTTTTTTTTTTATTTTTGAGACAGAGAGAGACAGAGCATGAATGGGGGACGGTCAGAGAGAGAGGGAGACACAGAATCTGAAGCACGCTCCAGGCTCTGAGCTGTCAGCACAGAGCCTGACGCAGGGCTCGAACTCACGGACCGTGAGATCATGACCTGAGCTGAAGTCGGACGCTTAACCGACTGAGCCACCCAGGCACCCCACTGCAGGTTATGTTTTTAAAAGGCATACCCAAAATATATGTAAAACAAAACATAAATTGAAAGAAAATGGAAAAAACACATAATAGAAAAACTATAACCAAAATAAAATTGAGTAACTGTACTAATAGTAAATAACACAAGCAAACATTATTTGGGAAATGTGTATCATTATATAATGGTAAGTTGTTTGGTTCACCACTGACCTTCTACATAAGTGTATGTACACTAATAACAAACTTTAAATATGTAAAACAATACTTGAGCAAATTATGAGAATAAATAATTAGTAAGGTAAATAAATAAAAAACATTTAATTTACAGAACACTAAACTACCCAAATTAGGGCATATTCAACACAGTAACTGCAATGGTGAGTAACTACAACAGTCTCCATTACATATGGAAACTTTTTTTTGAAAATTATACTACATATTAGTTGCTGAAAACAACAACAAATTTAAAAGAATTTTGTGGAAGTGCCATCATGTTAGAACTCAGTAATAAAAGAATAATCAGAGAAAAAATGGTGTGGAAGAAATTAAACAATAAAAGAAAAACTCAAGGAAATGAAAAGGAAAAAAATAATATAAATTAAGTAATAAATTAAATGGGCCTCAGTACATGGTGAGAACATGAAAACAAAGGTGATTATTTTATGTTCACAGATGTATACGAGAAACTCAGTTAAAAAAAAAAAAGCCCTAAGTTTTTGTTGTTGTTTTATTTTTGTTTATGTAGTCCTAACCTGTTCAGTTCTGTAGGAAAAAGAGAGACAATTAAATGGCAGGTAAAATAGGTGAGCAAAAAATGAAAGGAATTAAAAAATTGGTGGAGTAAAATAGGAAATAGAATTTTGTAATTCTACTTTAAGTAGAATTTTGTTCTACTATAAGTAATGTTCAACAGTCTAAGAATGAGAATTTGAATGGGTAAGGATCCATGTATGATCATTAGCACACCAGGGGTATTACTCTACAGTAATATTCTTGTAACTCTTTGTCTTTCAGTGCATTTACTATGCTGTGTCTGGGCATGGATCTCTTTGCATTTATGCTACTTTGAGTTTATTGAGTTTCTTGGATATGTAGCCAAAATTTTTCAGCGGAACTAGGGCAGTGTTCAGCCATTATTTTTTCAAATATTTTCCCTACTTTATTATTTCCTCTTTGGTACTCCCATTGTATTTTGATACACTTTATGACATCCCACATTTCTCTGAGGCTGTGTTCGGCTTTCTTCATTTTGTTTTCATATTGCATTATCTCTATCCATCTGTTTTCTGCTAGTTCAAATGTACCACTGAGTCCTTTAACGAATTTGTCATTTTAGTTATTGAACATTTCAAGTCCCAAATTTCCATGTTATTCCTTATTATAATATCTATTACCATATATTCTCTATTTCATGGGAATTAATATATTCTATTATCATCATGTCTTCCTTTGCTTCTTTAAGCTTGGTTTTCTTAGTTCTTTGAACAAATGTATAATGACTAATTTGAAGTCTTTGTCACACAGGAAGTTTGCGTTGCCTGCTGTTTTTCCTGTGAGTGGGTCAAACTTTCCTGTTTCTCTCCATGTTTCATAGTATGTTATTGAGAAATGGGCATTTAATGTATGTTATAGTTAAGTCTAGATACTAATTCCCCTCCCCCTTCTCTGAACATTTATTTTGTTGTTGTTTACTTGCAACTTGGCTAGGCTATTTTAGGGAAGATTATACCCCTTGCAACATCAAGTATTTTCTGTAGTTCTACAGAGAGCAATTCTGGATGTGCACAGTCCTTGGGATGGTGGTTTTAGCAGTTCTCTTTTTGACTATCTTTTCCTCTGATTTCTCTGTTAAAACTGTCTGCCTCATTTGGTATTAACACTTTCTCATTTGGTAATAGGCTTCACTAATTCCTGGTTGATTGCTCTACTATTTGTAATGATGCCCTGGGGCATCAATTCCTTAGCAGTTGGGTCCAATTACATTTGAGCAGGGCTAGTTTTTGAGCTCATTTCTTGGAGTTTTATTCTAAACCCAAAAGAACTCTTCTTAGCTGTATCTATTCCTGATTCTCTCTGGTAAACTAGATGTCTAGCTAATAGTTATCTTGTTGCTCTTAACTAAGAAGAGCATTTATTTTCAAGAACACCCATCATTTTTAACTTCCCCTCATTCTGTTTCAAATAAATTGAGTGTCCTCCAGCAGTGTCCTCAGATTTGTCTTTTCTTATGCACTGCTTGTTCTCCTAGCAAAATCTCTGGGTCAGTTCCTCTATGTGCTAGGTGGGTTGATACCTTTGGTATTATGATTTATTCTCTGAGTGAACTAAGGCAAGGCAATTGGGGACCTTGCAATTTCAGCCTGTGTACCGGGGGGAGAATCTCCATCCAATGTGTAGAGGCTAGATGCAGGAAAGAAGCCCCAGATTCTTGGCCATACTCACCAAAAATCTAGTCTCTCCTAGTTAGAGTTGGAGAGGATGAGAAATACGGATTTCTGCCCCTTCCAGTGAGATACACTAAATTTTGAGTGAGAACTCACGGGAGAGGGATCCATCTTTTTGGCAACACCTGTATGGAATGGAGCTTCTGTGTTTTGCCAAGCTGGGGTAGGTGAGGATGAAGGAAGCAGGTCATAGTTCAGATGCCACAGAATTTGTAGATTTTCCTGAATAAATGTTTCCTCATTTGCTTTATGCCTTTAGGACAATTTCCAGGGACTTCTTTAAATAGTTATTTTTAGTAGCCTTCACCAGATTTGCTTGTTTTGCTAGACAGTATATCTGTGGAGTTTGTCAGGCTGCTATCTGGGAAACAGAACTCTGCCATTCTGGAAATCAAACTAAATAAGTTTTCATTAAAATTAAAGAGACAGAAGATACCTTGTTTTAACAAAGAGAAGGATCTCCAAGTAATGTCTTAAAGTTAACAGAAGACTAAAGTAACAAATGGTTTATTTTAAGCATTACTCAAGCATAAATTTGTCTTCCACTTCTTTATAGATAAAAATAATATAGATATATGTAGATGAATCAATAACACTAGCTCTTTAAGTCTAAAGAATAAATAAATTGTGTACGACTATAACTGAAGCAGGGTTAGGGAACAGTTTCTGAACTGATCAATGTACTAATTTAATTTCTACCATGATTGAACATCCTTTTTATAAAATATGCTATGTTCCAACTAAATCTTTGTGGTACTAGAAAACTTTAGTAATCTTTTTTTTTTTTCAACGTTTATTTATTTTTGGGACAGAGAGAGACAGAGCATGAACGGGGGAGGGGCAGAGAGAGAGGGAGACACAGAATCGGAAACAGGCTCCAGGCTCTGAGCCATCAGCCCAGAGCCTGACGCGGGGCTCAAACTCACGAACCGCGAGATCATGACCTGGCTGAAGTCGGACGCTTAACCGACTGCGCCACCCAGGCGCCCCAAAACTTTAGTAATCTTAACAATTACATATGACACATAATTGTGTAACTTTTCATTATTCATATTTGCCAATTTTGTATTATCAGCAATTGAACTGGGTTACTTGTCCATTGCTACCAGTGATAAAAATCTATTGTACTAGATATCAAAAACCTGTTAGTTTTGAATGATGAAATATTGTTCATATTGGTAGATATATATTATACTCTGAATAGCATGACAACTCTCAGTGGTTTTTATATAGTGTTTATTCAAGAACCAGCTTTTATATATGCATTTTTGTTCATGCTCTGGAAGTTACTCCAAAATAATTCCAATTATAGTGAGTCTTTTATTCTTAAACCATCCCCATGATCACCTTTGTGCATCCATCTGTTGTGATATATTGACTCAGTCTGTCTACTAAAATGTGATTGAGTTTATTCGGTTGATATCAGAATGCCTGTAACAGTGTATTTACAGTTCATTTATTTCCGTGCTATCACTGCCTTGTGATTGACAGGTCCATGGCCACATATACAAAAGTAAATCAGAATTCTACCGAGTATTCAGCCCAAAGTATGTTAGAGTTAGAAAATGCTTTGTGTTTGACCTATTATTTTCTTGTAAGTTTTGGGATATTGTCAAATTTAAATTTAAATTTACACAAAAACACACAGGAAGAGTAATTCTATCCTTACTGTATACACACTCTTCTTGGATAATGGGGGAAAAAAATGAGCTGCAAGCTATGACAAAACTCCAAAGCTCTGTGTAAGAAAAAGAGAAGAATTTGAATTTTTAGCCTTTAATAGAAACCACCATAAAGGACAACACTCGATATGAAAGCAAATATATTACATTAAGAAAAATATTAAAGTATATGTAGATTTATAGATATTATCAATATTACTTATGGTCATAGTTGGATTAGAATAAAAGACAAGAAAGTTTAAAGTAGTAACATATATTTTCATGCTTGTAATTGTGATTAAAATGCTGCTTAATAGCTAGAAGCCTTTGAACAAGTTTGGTTTCATTTTCCTTATTAATAAGAGGTAGATAATAATGCCTATCTTGAGGTTTTTTTGTAGAGGTTTATATTACTTAATGCCTAACCATTTTCTAATCTTATAGAAATTTAGATATTTTATCACCTTTTTATTATTACTACAATAATGACTAGTCACACGTTGTGCAATGTATTATGTCTAGAACTACTCGGTCTCAAGTACATGTTAGGTACATGGTAGATGTTCTGAGAATGTTAACTGAGTTCATGTCTGACACAACTACTATGTTTTAAAAGTGGCAGGGGGTACCTGGGTGGCTCAATAGGTTAAGCATCTTACTCTTAATTTCAGCTCAGATAATGATCTTGCAATTCCTGGGCTCAAGCCCAGCATTAGGCTCCCTGCTAATAGCACAGAGCCTGCTTGGCATTCTCTGTCTCCCTCCCTCTCTCTGCCCCTCCCCTACTTGTGCTCTCTTTCTCAAAAATAAACTTAAAAAAATAAATAAAACTGGCAAGTTTACTTACCGAAATTAATTTGGGGTAAGCAAGTTTACTTACCAAATTAATTATTAAGTGATATTTTAGAATTAGAAGTGAATCTAATATATCTATTTATCTTACTATTAGGCCAATGTGACCAAAAAGAAGTAAAGAGGATTTGATTTACTTATGGTCATATATCAGGCACAGGAAGAAATGAAATAGAATTGAGTTCTCCAAATTTTCTAGTCAAGTTCTCTTTCATATTGTAGCACTGTAATTCATTGCAGATTACAGTTGAGTTAGGTGAATTACTGGTAGCTATGTTTCCTTGCTTTATGCTTATAAATTCTCCTTTAATGGAATTTCAGTCCTAAATATAATTTATGCAATCAGATAGAATATCTCCCTTTCAATACATGTAACCATTGGCGGGGGCAGATGGTTCCCTAAAATTGCTTAGGTATTTACTACATTTTATACAGATTAAGATCACAGATATTTGAAATTGAACAAGCAGTACAACTTGAATTTAAACAAGAAGACTGTCTTTGTGTAGCTTTAGCCAGGGAATAGTTCTTGGGTTGTTGGAAATGAGACAAAAGGTGAGATTAAGATTAGAGATGGAATTGTCAGTTCAGTAAAACATAACAACTGTAATTTTGCCACAATTACTATTTTTTATTATTTTTATTTTTTAATGCTTATTTTTGTGAGGGAGAAAGAGAGAGCATGAGTGGAGAAGAGGCAGAGAGAGGATCCAAAATGGGCTCCACGCTGACAACAGAGAGCCCAATGTGGGGCTTGAACTCAACAACTGCAAGATCGTGACCTGAGCTGAAGTCAGACGCTGAACCAACAAAGTCACCCAGGCATCCCTGTCACAATCTTTAATAAAACCCTTCCATTTTGTACTTTGCAGAAGACAAGAAAAGGATGATGTGGGAAGGAAGAAGGTATAAAGGATGTTACAGATTTACTTGCACTGAAGTGAAAGAAAAAAAAAATCAAGTTAAATTAATGCAGTGATGATGTTTGTTATTTTGCTCTTGTCATCTTAATAATCTACGTAGGTACTTTGATATAACTGCTTATTATTAAATGTCTGTTATGTGCCAGTCACTATTTCAATGTGGTGAAGATAAAAATAAATAAAGTGTCTACCTTTCAGCATTCATAGCCTACTGGAGATAAGAATACTTACACAAATGAATAAAGCAACTAACTAGAATTTAAGTAAGTTCAAAAAATTATGAGTATTCATCTCTTTCGAGAAAGATGAAAAATGCTACTCGAGAAAGGATCTTTGGATCAAATATTGGATGTGAGTAGAAGTATTCTTTTGAGTCAGGGGAAAGGGGCAATTTTACACAGAAATAACAGTATGTCCATAAGTGTAAGCAACAAATAAAGCTGTCTGGCTATGAAATAATTCAGTTTATAAGTAGTTTTTCTTCAGATGGCACAGTGATGAATTAAGCTAAAATTCTGTTCAATTTTGTATTGAATAATGAATTTTGTCAATCAAAAATTTATTTCCTGGTTTAAAAAATATCAAAGTTTCTAAAACAGAAAATGAAAAACAAATGCTTCTGTAGTGATACATTCAATGCAGAACTTTGAAAGTCATCAGGTTATATACATGCAGCCAGCCACATAACTAACAGCAATCCGTACAAACGACCCTGATTCCTCATAAAATTACTCTTCAAAAATCATGTAAGTTCAGTAAACTCCAAATGTATGTTCATTTTGTGTAAAAAAAAAAAAAAGATGGGGCGCGTGGGTGGCTTAGTCGGTTAAGCGTCTGACATCAGCTCAGGTCATGATTTCCTGGTCCCTCAGTTCGAGCCCTGCGTCAGGCTCTGTGCTGACAGCTCAGAGCCTGGAGTCTGCTTTGGATTCTGTGTCTCCCTCTCCCTCTCTCTCTACCTCTCTCTCTCTTAAAAATAAATATTTAAAAAAAAATTAGGTAAATTTCTGAATTGTAAATGTGTTTGTCCCACACTTTCGTTAGAAACAGGTTATTGTGTAATTGTTTAATCTACAATAATTCGAATGAACTAAACAGTGTTTTATCAATATTGCTTTCAGTCTAGTTTATGATCAGCTATGTTGTTTTCTATTGCCTATCAGTCTAGACATTAAAATCAAGGTTTCTAAAAAACGTAAATACTAAGCACTGTCTTCCTTTCACATCTCCCTCCAGTGAAATAAATGTTTAGAAAGTACTACATTAATTCACTAGCAAAATGTCATGTCACTGTACTAAAGACTTAGTATTCGAACATTAATCAAACTATTTAAATTGATAGAATAAAATACAAGTTTCCCTAATCTGTTGAATTTTGTGGTATGTGAATGCACTCTAATGTAAAGAATACTTTGAAGTCTTTTTATCTTTACAAACTAGATACAACAAAGAAGTTCCCTAAATACTTGAGCAATGTGCATACATACACCCATCTATTAATGTAAGATAAACTCTGCATAATGTTTACAACATATTTTATTCTCTATATTCATCCTTATGTTTAAAATTTTTTTTTTTCAACGTTTATTTATTTTTGGGACAGAGAGAGACAGAGCATGAACGGGGGAGGGGCAGAGAGAGAGGGAGACACAGAATTGGAAACAGGCTCCAGGCTCTGAGCCATCAGCCCAGAGCCTGACGCGGGGCTCGAACTCATGGGCCGCGAGATCGTGACCTGGCTGAAGTCGGGCGCTTAACCGACTGCGCCACCCAGGCGCCCCTCATCCTTATGTTTAAATATGCTTTTTGGAATTTGATTTTCCACTAATCATTATAATTATTGGAATAATACTAAATTCTGAAAATATAAATGGAAATTTTCAGTTGTTAGAGTTTTTCTTAATCTTAAAATCTGCTAATACCCTTATTCAAAAATTCAAGTACTATGTGGCATGAGAAAGAATGAAACATGGCCCTTTGTAGCAACGTGGATGGAACTGGAGAGTGTGATGCTAAGTGAAATAAGCCATACAGAGAAAGACAGCTACCATATGGTTTCACTCTTATGTGGATCCTGAGAAACTTAACAGAAACCCATGGGAGAGGGGAAGGAAAAAAAAAAAAAAAAAGAGGTTAGAGTGGGAGAGAGCCAAAGCATAAGAGACTCTTAAAAACTAAGAACAAACTGAGGGCTGAGGTGGGGGGGGGTGGGGGGAGGGAGGGGAGGGTGGGTGATGGGTATTGAGGAGGGCACCTTTTGGGATGAGCACTGGGTGTTGTATGGAAACCAATTTGACAATAAATTTCATATATTGAAAAAATAAAAAAATAAAATAAAATAAAATTGTGGTCCTAAGGATGTCAAAAAAAAACAAAAAAAAACAAAAACAAAAACAAAAACAAAAGTTCAAATAAATTCTATGTGTATACTTTGCCAGTAGTGCTACTTGTCGCAAATAAGGTAAAAATTGTCTGAATGCATGAAGAATACTCAACACTATTACTACGCTAAACCTGTTTTAATGGAATTTTTTCTGAAGAAAGTAGACAGGACCTACTTATTTCTTACTCCTTCCCCCAAAGGAACGTTTACACTACCAGTCCATTAGGAGTTTCAAAATGTTTCCTGAGGTATGTATTTTACTAGGTTCAACTATAATTAAATACATCAATCTAAGGGTTCCTAGGATAAAAATAAAGAGAATCATAGCCCTAAATGAAAGTGTAGGTTTTTGAGATCTTAAATAGGATCTATTTTAACTGTTATCTTAACTGTTTTAATGGGAGAAGAGGAAACAATCTAGATGATCCTAGGAGTTAAACTTCTTTCATGAAATAATAGAAATGGAAAACTTAAAACTGGATTAAAAAATTCATTTGTCACATGAAAAAATACACAACTGATTACACAATTAGTTAATGGTAAAACTAGCTAGCAGATGTGACACTTAAAAATAAAATAACCTGTAATTTTATCAGCAAAATGAGTTTACTTGTCAAATAGCAGAGGAATTACAAATCAGGACATGCAGACTATGGCAAACCATAGACAAATCTAGACAAGAAAGGAAAAGAACTTTATAGAGAAAAAAGGAGGAACCTGGGAAGGGCTGCTTTGAACAAGAATCTACTGAGGAAAGCAAGAGTTCAGCATGATAATGGCTTCTCATTGGCAGAGCTGTGGCAGTCTCTCAGTGTCTATGCTGTTCCTGAGCAAGCTGAAAATATTTCTGTCCCCTGGTGAGGTAATGTGAACTTTTGTCCTGTCCAGGAATGTGACATAAGCTGAGATGGGAATTTGTGCATGAGTACTCCCTCTTCTTCAGGGCTTCCCTATTCCATTCTAAATGAGGTTTCCCTTTATTAATTTTCACAAAGACAACAGCATAATTTTTAATTTATATACTTAATTTATAAGTTAATAGTAATCAGATCAAAGAAAAGTAATATTAATAATACAGGCTCTGAATAATTCTGGCTTCCATGGTAAATCTTCTAAATCTAATGGGATTAGATTAAATTTTTAAGCATGATTCACCACAGAAGCAAAACTCTGATAATTATGTCTTTATAACCACCAAGTCTATGTTCCCAGTACCCAGTGTGTCACTAGAGTAGGTATCTAATCAGCCCTTTTCCAAATCTAAATTTTGATTTTAAACACATGAACTAGAAGAAGGAAAAAAAATCTAAAACCTCAAAGAACAAGTTTAAACAGGTTGACTGTTCAGGAGCAAAATAAGTGACCTGCTTTTTTGATCAATGGAGGAAGCCCCTGTGTTGACAAAAGAGTCTACAGATTTCTGTAGATGTAGAAATCCTATAAAATTGGTATCATTCCTTTTCAGCTTTTAGAAGTCTTTTTCAGGTAAGAAATAAATTGAGTTCAAATCATTTTTGTCAGAACACTGTTTCAAAAAAAACAAATGAGTGAATGTTGCATTCTCAGCTGTACCACTGACTCTAAAGCTTGTTATAGCAACCAAGTTTGACCAATTCTGTCATTTAAATGTTGTCATTAGGTTGTGATAGATGGAAAAGCATTTTCAAACTGTGTTCAATTCCCTGCTAGTTTTCCCCTTACTCAGAATTGTTTTCTATTTACCCAGATCAGCAAATCCAGAGACTTTTGTACAAATATTTATTTCGTTTTTCTTAATAATTACAATTTTCCTCTGTCTCCTGTACTCTTAGTGTTGGCATCTCACAGTTTAAATAATAGTCAATGCTAATATTTGTAAATACAATGGTGGCATGCATGCAACATTCTGTAGACTTGACTGCAGCATAAAATTATGAGGCACAATGCAATATATAGCTATAGTTTAAAACCATAGTTTTTTAAAATAAATTTTTATGTTTATTTATTTCTGAGACAGAGAGGGACAGAGCACGAATGGGGGAGGGGGAGAGAGAGACAGATTCCGAAGCAGGTTCCAGGCTCTGAGCCTTCAGCAGAAAAGCCCAACACGGGGCTCGAACCCCACAAACCGTGAGATCACAACCTGAGCCCAAGCCGCTCACTCAACCGACTGAGCCACCCAGGTGCCCCTAAAACTATAGTTTTTAACCTGGGTAGGCTGTTCTATGATTTCAGTACAAGCTTTCTGTTCCATATCTAAACTAGAACTTGATTGTCAAGAATCAAGACTTTATATTTAATAAAATCATAATAATATAAGAAAATAAATAGACTTCATTTTCATACTTACATGGGTTTTCTTATATTGGCTTTATGCTAGAAATTTTACAGTGTAAAAAATGGGGCGCCTGGGTGGTGCAGTCGGTTAAGCGTCCGACTTCAGCCAGGTCACGATCTCGCGGTCCGTGAGTTCGAGCCCCGCGTCGGGCTCTGGGCTGATGGCTCAGAGCCTGGAGCCTGTTTCCGATTCTGTGTCTCCCTCTCTCTGACCCTCCCCCGTTCATGCTCTGTCTTTCTCTGTCCCAAAAATAAATAAACGTTGAAAAAAAAATTAAAAAAAAAAAAATGAAAATGTATGATCATTGATGCTTAATGTTCTTTTTCTGATTTTATTATATATAATGTCAGTCATAATCAACTATTGTACTAGGAGTCAATCAATTATAGTACCCTTTACAAGTGCTAACTAATAATTTTACTATATTCAATCTGCAATAATGTAATATATGTATTTTTAATAAAATAGCATGATGCAAACCTGCACATGAAAATTGTCAATACACCTGTGGAGAAACAGGTGTGAAACAGATGAATTGAAGTCCTAAGCAACAGTGCAACAAGAAGATTAACTAATGCTTTAATTACCATGATAAAAGTAATTAAAGCAATAATACAGTTAAAATAATGTTGAATTTCTAGCATACAACAAAATATTAAAATACAGGGCCTTACCATTTAAAACAGTGAAAGCAGGGGTGCCTGGAAGGCTCAGCTGGTTAAAGTGTTCAAACTTGATTTCGGCTCAGGTCATGATCTCACAGTTCGTGAGTTTGAATGCCAGGTCAGGCTCTGCACTGACAGTGTGAAGCCTGCTTCAGATTCTCTCTCTCCCCTCCTGCCCTAGTTGTACACTCTCTCAATCTCAAAGTAAATAAACTTTAAAAAAGAAGGAAAAAATAGTAAAAGTAGCCTACATAAATACTATATAAGCAGGACATGGGTCTACTGATTTATGAAAACAAGGATTAAAAGTACAAATACCAGGGAGAATAGTGCAATCAGCACTACCTGGACAGAACCTGTGGCCAAACTAAGAAAAAGAAAGACCATGGACTGAACTGGCATGGTATACAGAACTGAGTTTTGACAGGGATTTCTCAGGCAGAGGTTTTTCCCAGGTTTTACTTGGGAAAAAATATAAGTGTGCTGGAAAAAACACCATATGGACTAACATGGCTTTCCCCTTTAGACGATGTCATTCCTCTTTTCTGCAGTCATTGAGCTAATTGGAATTATACAAGTAGTCACTAAAACAAAAGTGACTATATTAATAAAATTATGTTCATCTGGATAAGGCAAACTGTGTTGTAAAATAAAGTCTGTGAAACACTTGCTTTAGTATTTTCACTTTTATAATGTATAGTAATATAAACAAGAAAATTTTGAACTAAATATATTTTTAAATCTACAAAAATTTATGCATAATGATGGTCTTTTATCTGGTTAGAAATACCATCATTTTCCTTTATAGTTTTATATATATATATATATATATATATATATATATATACACACACACACACACACACACACACACACACACAACACACACACACACACACACAAACGTACATGTGTGTTTGTGTGTGTGTGTGTATATATATATATACACACACCTATATGACTTAAGGGATTGAAGCCAATAAGAATTATCAAAACAAAAATGTAACCAGCACATTTTAAAGACTTTTTAATTCTCATTCCTACTTTAAAAAAAATTTTTTTTTTACATTTTATTTATTTTTGAGAAACAGAGTGAGACAAAATGTGAGTGGGAGAGGGGCAGAGAGAGGAGACAGAATCTGAAGCAGGCTCCAGGCTCTGAGCAAGCAGTCAGCACAGAGCCTGATGTGGGGCTTGAACCCACAAACTGTGAGATCATGACCTGAGCCGAAGTCGGACGCTCAACCGACTGAGCCACCCAGGCACCCCTCATTCCTACTTTTAAAGAAAATTTTAGAAAAAGTGCTTTCAGTATTTTCCTTTGCTTTTGTTATGATTGTGTTTTTCTAACATTTTTATCTGATAATGTGCCCTTCAACACAAGTCCAAATTCCACTAATTAAGATCCAGCTTAGTGTCCTGTCTTTTGTGGTCTTCTGCTATTTTTTGGCCCTTAATGATCTCTTTTTTCCTGGAAGTTCCTCCAAGTCCTCACAGCTCTTGCTTACATGCAGTCTTATATTACTCTCATAGTTTTGGGTGCATTCAGCATTTTTAATAGCCATTTGTGCAGAACGATGTCTCAAGATTCCTAACATGACTCATGGTCTTGAAAAGGCCATTCAAAATATTCACTTTTCCTCATGCTCCAGCAGATTTTTTTTTAAGTTCTTTGAAAAGTTTACTGTTATCCAGGGAGCCAAAGAAATAGCTTTGGTTACCTTTTAAAGAGTTATCAGCTAAGATTACAGTGTTCCCGCTCATCAATTTGCTTTCCCACACTGATCTCTGACTTGAAATTTTCAGGCTGTCTTGAAGGTCAAGTAACAAAATAGCACTATTCATTATAGGGAACATCACTCCTGCCCTTTCGTTTGGAGGACCCTGCTGTTCCATAGGTATGACAGCAAAAGGAGGGGCAGGAAGGCTCCATCTGCTTTTGACCTTTGTAAGCTTCATTTTAGTAGAACCAAGGATTAATGTAGAGAAATGTCTCTTCTTTTGAAAACATCTTGTTAAAATTTCACAATTCAAAAAGGTGGCCAAATATTCTATTTAAAGACCTTTAATTTTAAAATAAAAAAAAAAATAGATACATTATACATTCATTAAAGGCCTGAATTATTCGAAATTTAACAACTCTTCTCTCTCATGGGAACACTGGACTTAATATGTTCTTTTATATCCTGTTGTCAAGATAACTCAAGCATCGGCTTTATGACAGGACTTCAATCAGCATGAAGTTAAGTGTGACTATCTTCCATTTCTTTTTATAGAAAGAATTAATTGTGTTTTACATCTTTTAAGTGACAATTATTCTGATGGATTCCTCTCAAAATTTCTGTCCTCTACAGGCTCAGCTGGGTGACAATTGATGTTCTTTCTACAGCATCAAAATCTGACCTATAAGAACCTGACCTGAATTGGCATACGAGCAAGAAATGAAATTTCATTTTATGTGTATCATTATATATTTTGACTCTCTTTGTTTTATCACAATAGCCTACTCTAGTTAATTTGCTCTTATAAATTGGGTTAGCACACTGTTTTAACCTAGGATATAGAAGCACTACTCATTCAAATATGAAAGTTAGGTACTTAAAGTATTTATGGTTTTGGAATTAAAGTCTAACAGCTAAAAGCTCATATTTTATAGATTGATCTTGATAATTCCCTAATACAAAATTATATTCACAATCACTCCATTAATAGGCAAGCAGAATTTTCCTGAACAATTTGCTGCAATGCGTATCATAAAAAGAATGGAATCTATCAGCTTAATCTTCAAGTTTGATACCTTTGCATTTACTTCATACATTTTTCTAAAAGTTATGCCCTATTATTTTATTCTTTGATCATGATAGTTTTCTCTTTGAATTCAGAAATAATATTTAGGTTCTTTCCAAATAGATTTTCACCTAGTTTCTAGGTTGTTGCTACATTTCCCTCTGGTCACCATATCTGGTCTAAGATGTCTACTGATGTCAGTAGACATCTTAGAGTATGTAACAATATCTTGAGCATAAATGGCTCAGAAGTTGCACTACTATTCTTTTTTTTCTTCTTAAAACTGGACAGATTCTTCAAAATTAGAAATCCTAAAGTCTTTCCCTTGCTTTGCCCTATAATCCCTTTTCTGAAATTCCAGGATGCTGAAACTAGTTCAAAACCATTCTCAAACATTATGTACTTGAAAAAAGGATGTTTTCTTTTTCTCAAAGTCAACTATATATCTATCTGAAAAATCATAAAGTGCCAACTAAGATAATATAACTATCAAAGAAATCTGTTGTATGTAAGTGATGATTCACTGAATTCTATTCCCGAAACCAATATTGCACTGTATGATGCAATCTAACTAGAATTTAAATAAAAATTTGAAAAGAAAAAAATATATAAGAAATTATTGGGGTGTCAGGCTGGCTCAGTCCATACAGCATGGGACTCTTGATCTCAGTATTGTAAGTTCAAGCCCCATACTGGGTGTAGAGAATATTTAAAAATAAAATCTTAAAAATATGAAATAAAATTATAAGAATACAGAATCATATTTAATTATATGAAATTGTACGGGTTTTTTAAAAAGAGTTGATCTTGTGACTTCTTGTCATATGGACATAATGTGTTAGCTTAAACTGTAATTTACGGATCTTTACTCAGCCTTAGACTAATATTAATTTAATTAATTTAATTTAATTAATTACACAAACTTTGGATATGTGGGCAATTTGTAAGAAAAAGATGCAGATATTAGTTACTGTAGTTTTAATGAGCCTTTGTTCCTTACTTTATATATAAATGACTTTACCTTGACAAATGTCTTTAAGTGATGTAATATGTATGCTTATATTTTTCTACCTTAAAATTCATCAAAGTGATATAAAATGTGTGTGGAATAATGAGCTAGACTGTTTTTGGTTCCAGTCTTCCAGTTTTCTCTTTGGTCTGAAAAAACAAAAGCTGCTTATTTTAGTACAGGAATAATTAATATAAATTGTTGAGTTAATACTAAGTACAGTAATTTTGGAAAAACATAAATATGTATACATAATAATAAATAATATGGTTTGTCTTAAAAAAAATAAAGGAATCTGGGTCCAACTTTCATTCTTTAAGTATAATACAAAAACATGATTACAACTGAGATTCAATGATGAATTTAGAATTCAATACTGACTTATTTTTTTAGAGAATCTTTTTTCTGCCAAGATGTAAAACTAATGACAAAAACATAAGGTAATTTCAAATCTGTGAATTAAAAGAATGTCTGAAATGTTTATTTCTTAATTTAATATAAAATCAGTTGGGCAACACTACTAAAAAGGAACCTGTAGCAAGCAAAATAAATCTAACATATTAACTTACACCTTTATATCGGATTTCCATTTTATTTTGGTAGGGAAAATGCCCAGATTTGACATTAATTCACAACTTAGTTGAATTAAGTGGGGGAAGGAAATGAATCAGGTAGGAAATGTATATCCTCAGTAGAATCGCGGTGTGAGGACACAAACAGGAAGCCACCGTTATTTGAAGAAAGTATGAATGTATATATGTGTGGTGTACCTGTGTGCAGGAATAAATTAAAGAAATAACAAAATCTGATTCTATTTCTTCATGAGTCATTTTTTGCAAGTCTGTCATTTATAAGAGATGGAATAATTAGGCTGTCCTGCTCAAAGCTATATAACAAATAATCACATAGAAAGACAAATGTAAACTAGGGAATTTATAAGCAGTATGTAAAAAATATAGGAGTCTACAGTGGAAAAAATGGAAATCAAGTATATACAGAATAAGAAAATGATGAATAACTATAAATTACCTAAATATTATGCATTAAAAGAGAAGAAAGAGGAAGAACATACAACTGCATCATTTTCATAGTGATAAAATCAACATATACATGCGCCAATCCTGGATTTACAAATATATAATTGTAAAGTCAGTTTACATCTGTTAACACTCAGAGAAAGACTACAGTGACTAATAAAACTTGTTTTCTTGCTCTTAAATATCTGTGAAAACATCCATTTTAAAACTGTATTTTTATATTCTCCTGGAATCACCCAAAAGAAAACAGCAAAATGAGAAACAAAAATAAAATATAAAATTCAAAAAAATCAAGAGTATCTAAAATTTTGAACCCCAAAACAGGAGGAGAAGTTATTTCCAAAAGCTTTTGAAGGTCAAGTAATTTGTGTAAAAAATGTAGATCAGCATATCCTCTAGCTACAGACCTTAAAAAAGCTTACACAACATACTTCATCAAGTAGCACACTCTGAAGTGTAAAGCAACAATTTTCATCTTTAAAAATGGAAAACAGTGCAAAGACTGGCCATGGCACTTTGCTGGGTTGGTAGTTTGATGGGCAGGGGTTAAAGGAACACACAGGCTATTTATGTGTCTAGATGGGAATATTATGTCTCAGAAAGGGGGAGGAGAGATATTCCCGGTTGTGAGAGGCCCTAGTGCTTAATTTGACTGGCTGGGGAGATCTCATTCACATCCGAATAACCCTATAATATGAGGGAAATTCCAGGAATATGAACCTGCATTCCACCCAATGAAGAATCATCTGATTCAAGAAAAGAGAAATAATTCAAAAGTAACAATAGACTTATACAAAGTAAATATAAGGAAATAGGATAAAAATGAAGAAAAAGAAAGAAAACTCACCAAAGGAAATATACTCTCCACAAAAATGCTGCTGTGGAACTGCTAAAATTCATCACCAAAATATCATAGTTAATTATATTGAAGTCATCATCTTAGTAACACAAGGGCATTATACATTTTTCCATAAGAAAGAAATGGTAAAAAGAAAATAAACATGAGCTGTTAAAATTCAAAAATGAAAAATTTTAAATGTCTTATAAAAATAAAGGCTAAAGTGGAAGGAGAACAAATGTAACAGAGATGGTTAAAATCGCAATAAGGAAAAACAAAGAACAAGACTAAAAAGTGAGCAAAAGAAAGTGAGGATAAATACAAACAAAACCAAAATAATCAGTAATTTTTAAAAACAAGATCCAATACACTCTTACCTTCTATCGCCTAATTGGTACAATAAAAATAATGCGAATAAAAATATATATATTTAGAGATTCAATTAATAGAAAAACCTTTCAGATATAAAAGAACACTTCAATCTACTTCTTTAAAGAGAACAGTATATTCTAGGAGAAACTGAACTAATAGCATCCACTATAAAATAAACCTTGGTAAGTTAACTGAATTTCGAATTTCATATATATGAATACTTTGGGCAGCTAGAAAAAAAATTGATTCATCTATCAGGTGAAAGAATAGGCTGACCTTCAACTTTCCACAGTAATACTCAACGTTATAATGATCGTGAAAAACCACCTATACAATCTTCAAGGAAAGGAAGTGTGACCTAATAAATTTATAGCTAGCCAAACTACCATTCAAACATGAATGAAACAGGGACAAGGGAGCTATATTTTTGAACTTACAAGAAACCAGAGTTCCTAGGTAGTTCATTTGAACTGTAAGTTCATTTTGAAGAAATTCTTAGAAAACATATATCATCCATGAAGAGAAAAATGGCAAGTGAGCAGTCAAGGGGCACTGAATCTATTTAACTGCTTTATTGAGTAAGGACTAAAAGAAAAAGGGGTACTATAGTTACAGAACATAAATAACTTTTGAGAACAATGATGAAATCTAAAAAAAAAAATGTGAGATGCTTTAAGTATGCTGATTTCCAAATTTTTAATAGCTGGAGTAGGTATATATCATTTAAGTACACAAATTATATTCGAAAGCCTAAAGGTAAATCACATTGATTACAAATTTTAGCAAAACTAGAAAGCAGAAAGGGTGGAAATGAAAAATCTCACAGAAAGAGGAAAGATAATTTTCTTTTCATCATATACTTTACTGTACCTTTTATATTTTGGCCTAAATATGCAAGTAACACCCATTCAAAAGGAAGAAAAATATGAATTCATGAACAAATAATAATCAACTAATCAGATAACTAAGTAAAATTCCTGAAATGCTCTGGAAAATAGTGTACGCAAAGATTTCTGTATAGTCAAACAGGTCTTAATACTAACTATTACAACACTACATAATATCTACATCCTACTAGCAATCTTTAAACAACTATCAAGATGTGGCTCACAAGGCTAGTGGAGAGTAGACTCGAAGTTACTTTAAGACTATATAATTGAAATGTATTACTAACATAATGCAGAGTGAAAACAAATGAGGTATTGCTATAAGGATACCTGAATTTATTCATTTACTTTGATTACCTATGTATTTATATTCCGATAACATTTTATTTCACAAGTGATGAAAATATTAGAATCTCTTAAAATTTTAATACTTTGCTGTATTGCTCATACTCATTAAACTTTTATGAAATTTGTTTATATATACAAATTTGTTTAAACTAATTGTACTTTTAACCTTGATTTACATAAAGTAATGCTTTCTTAAAACACATATGTTCACTCTAAATATACATGTGATAAGATGTATCTGGATTTATTTTTGTATCACCAAAATTTTGCTAGTATATTGGCATGTCATATAAAGTTGTTTTATGTGTTGGCAACATGGGAATTGTTTAGCTCAGTTCTGTTTTTTCCCACAGAACCAGTAATATAAACTGGACTTATATAAACTGAAAATGAACTTCACACCATAAATATACCCAAATTGATCTTATAAAAAAAATAGAAAATGACTTCTTAAACATTTCAAAGGCAACCACTATATACTTCTATATAAAAAAATGCTCTTTTTTAGAGGCTTTTTCTTCAAAGTTTGTTTTGGCTAAGACTTTTAAAATTATGAATGCTGTGAATTTTCCAATAAAAATATCTACTTCTTTGCCAGTAAATCCCTCACAATGAATATTGTCAGAAATTTTTCCTCTATGAGCTTTTGTGCTGCATACCAAATTGAGAGAGACATCAATATTTAAGTTGTCCAATTATGCAATTTAATGCATAGGAGTTGAAGAACTTATAATGGCAAATTCTAGGGGAGACAAGAGGTTATATGACAGCTCCAGGATCAAAGTTTTGATATGTTATAAATATTTAGTCATTATTGTCAAGTTCTAATATCCCACAAGAAAACATACAGGGTATTGTCTATATAACGTCATAATTATATATGTATATAAAATTGCTTTCTTCTGTTTAGTCACAACAGGAAATGATACTATTATTTCATTGCACCATTTTCAAAAGAGCTATTATGAAATACATATTTTTCTAAATCACATACCTTAAATAACCTTGATGTTTCAGCGTAAAATCAAGAATGTAAATTCTATAAGCAAGCATTGTTACCTGTTTTGTTCATTGGCTGTATTCTTAAATAGTGTCCAATAACCAAATGTGTACTGATGCAACGAATGTTTATTGAATAAACAAGAAAAAATCCTGAGCTCTTGAGAAAATGAGACTTAAGAAAGACTAAAGCACTATTAAGCCAAATCCCTATAAAGCTTTATAGATGGAACATTTGGTTTTCATTACCAAACCAAGTAAACATACCTACATACAAAATAACACCAAATATGAGACAACTTTCTATTTCCCTAATGATGTATTTCCAAAAGCAAATTTTTGGCCAATTTTACTGTATTTCTATTCAGTGACATGAGTAAAATTTAGTAAAATGTCAGTTTAGTAAATTTAATTATGCTTACCTAAGACAATAATTGACATTAATTTTATAATTATTTTATGAAAAAAAGCCTCTAAATATTTTAAGCTAATTTTTAATACCATTGTATTCTTCCACAACATACCTTTTTAAATCAAATGTCTATTACTTTATATTTTTTTAATGTTTATTTATTTTTTGACAGAGAGGGAGACAGAGTGTGAATGGGGGAGGGGTGAAGAGAGAGGGAGACACAGAATACGAAGCGGGCTGTCAGCACAGAGCTGGACACGGGGCTCGAACTCATGTACATCAAGATCATGTCCTGAGCCAAAGTTGTATGCTTAACTGACTGATCTACCCAGGCTCCCCATCAACTGTCTATTATCTTAGACCATACACTGTTCATTTCTGAATTGTATTAAAAAAACATCATTATTGGAATCTATATGATATTTATGTTCAGTTTCTTTTGTCTTTAGCTTTAAAATTCCCATCAAACACTGTTTTTTAGTTACATAAGTCAGCTCTTATCCCTTTCACTTCAGTGCAGTTTTTTTCGTACATTTTTAGCACAGTTAGAATCATCTAGCACAGTCTAAGTTCCATCTAGGGATCCACAGACACTGTGATTGATTACATCTTTTTTTTTCTGTAGTTTGCACAAAATGAGGTTCTTTATGTTTTGATACATACATTTATTTATTCAGGATTCAATTCTGACATCTGTGTTTCTTCCAGAAATCACCTATATTAATCAAACAATGCAGAGCATTCCATGTTTGAAATTTTGCTCTCCTTTTGTCCATAGGCAGCTCTTAAATGACTAATTTTGTTCATATAAAAAGTTCCCTAGAGTGGCCACTATAATTCTAAACTCTACTAGGTAGGATCATGCCATTTTGAAAGATTAAGCATACACAAAAACATTATAATGAAGGTACACATAAGAGAATTCTGGGAAGGAAGAAGTATGGAATTAACCTGAGACAAATCCAGAAGAGTGTGGTAAACATTTAGGTATGTGAATTATTTGGTTGCGAATCATGCCTCAGGTCCCCAACCTAAAAGTTGTCTATCAGTGGGTACAAAGTGTAGAGAAAATATATTTCTGACTAGATTCTTACTGATAAAACAAAATAAGACTGAGGATTATTCTCCTAATGTCTTGAAAAGTAATTCAAGGCAAAGTTCTCCTATAGAAAATCAGTCTAAAAAGTCATTTTTGTTCATTAGTCCTTCAGTCTGGATGAAGACAAGGGACATTTTGAACCAAGGGTTGACCTCCCTGAAAACCATCTTTTATACATTCCCAACAAAAAAGGTAGAGGAGAGACAGAGTCATTAGTAACAGCAGATTCCACCAAAGATATTTTAAATCTGCCCATAATCAAAGAATCCCTAAAAAAGAAACAGCTTCATTTCTTGGAAAGAAAACAGAGGGTGTGGTGAAAAGAAATCTGAGCTCAGACTCAGTCCTGCATTTATCTCACCATGACAAAACACAACTTCACAGAGAGACACCTGTGAAAGGAGGCTCAAGGGACCCAATGGATCACATAGCTCTTGAGTATGTTTAGTAAGTTGTAATACTGAGGCAATTACAACTAGATCTTGATGGGGTCTCTAGGACTATTGATGCCCCTATAAATAACACCATAAAATCCAGTTGCCCAAGTGAAAGTGAATTCATTAATCTTATTAATGTATTTATATTAGTGATATCTCCAATCTGGCAAGTCAGAGAAAGGTATTTTATTTTGGGTTTGGGGCCTGGGATAAGGTGAATTAAAGCATGGCATTCCAGCTGGGAGAGGGGTATTGAGAATTACTTATGAAATAATAGCTTTATATTATTGGATAGCTAAGCAAGGATCTTAAACTAATTTTTCATAAGCACTCCATTTGTGATTATGAAACTATTTGTTGGACAAATTGGTTTACAAGAATTCACTGGTACAAAGAGTAACATTCTACTGACACAGGAATTAAGAAACGATGTGGGGCCTCAGTTTTTACCACATGGCTGGAAGCAACTAAACCAGGGGTTAAGTTGCACCAAACAAACAAACAACAACAACAAATTTTGAGGTTAAAATGTTAAACAGGCTACAATTCATATGGGGTCTTAACTGGATACAGTGAGACATTTAGATTTTATTCTAATTGTAATGAGAAGTCATTGGGGAGATTTTAATATGATCAATCATTTTGCAATAAAGAATACACTGGAAAATCTTTAAAGTAAAATCTGAAGACTAAACTAACCTAGAATAATGCATATATATGAATAATTAAGTTTAGGTCTGCTTAATTTTGAGGCTCTCTGGACAGCTGCTTTCACACTTATGACTGCCTCAGGCCCCTTGTTAGCAGGATGTTTTACAATTTAACAAATACTTAATTGTTGTACTTAAGAAGGTCCTCTCTCAGTGCTGAGGTATCTGATTCTCAGTTTTTATAATACTTAAATTTCTTCCCTCTGTGCCCATTTTAAATATATGCAATTACCAAACTACATTTTAATCAGGCACTAAATTTTACTTTCTTCAAAATGTCTTGTTTCCATATATAACCTATCACTAAGAAAATTAAGTAGACTTGAATAGCATCTTATTTTCAAGAAAATCATGTAGATGATAAAGAGAAAATGCAGTACTGTGTGACCCTAGCCTGTTTATACTTAAAAATTGCACTGGTCTGTTAAGGAGCAATTGTAGGAAATAACTTTCCGAAAATAGAAAATGCATAAAATGTCTCCTAATTTTTCCTTCATTTGCTCATTTAAATTATTCTGAAGATTAAACCCACAGTAAAATTCCATCATAACTATTTGGCAAATTAAAATCTCTATTCATCCAAATGTAATGAAGGGTAACCAATAATAAATGTCAATGTTGATACTGAAAATGACATAATTTATTCATTTGACCCAAATGGCTAAAACTCTAAACATCTATTTATCTACAAATATTTGATAGTTTTTGATAGTACCTTCAACTGAGAGTCAGAATGTTAGAAGCATTTGCAAAATTTCTGCTCAGCAGGTAACTTTTAAGAAAGGAAAATCTGTAAAATTTAATTATTTGAAAGCTTATAGCAGCAACAATGATGAAATATAATATCCTAGTTCCTTAAAGATTGTTAGAGTATTCCTTAGCTTGTATTTTGAGAAGTGATTATTATACTGCATAATAAAAGTAAGAAAAGTAAACTGCATAATGTTCCTAGAGAAGTCTCTTGCTTTTCTTCCTCACTCTATTTTTTTAAACTGTTTTCCATTTAACAGAACATTCAATGGAAAAAAGTCTTGGGGTGCCTGGGTGGCTCAGTAGGTTAAGCACTGGACTCTTGATCGGCTCAGGTCATGATCTCACAGTTTTTGAGATAGAGCCCCATGTGAGGCTCCACACTGACAGCACGGAGCCTGCTTAGGATTCTCTCTCTCTCTCTCTCTCTCTCTCTTGCTCTCGCTCTCGCTCTCTCTCCCTCTCACTGATCTCTGCCTCTCTGTCCCACTCCACCTTCTCAAAATAAATTTAAGAAAAAAAATCCTGTGTTTGTATAGGTATATCTTTTCCATTGTATATTATTTCCAAATATTTTCTATTCTTATGAAAATTAAAGATTGCTTTTTAACTCATGTATTTCATTAATTTATCTTATACAAAACTGATGGTGTATCAGTCAGGATCTCAGGAAATGTGGAGAAAATATAGTATTACAAATTGGTAATCTGCTATTTAAGAACCAAAAAGTCCAAATGGAAATACTGAGAGATCATATAGTAATTGCAGGAAGCTGCTATCACACCTAGCACTGGAGAACAAAAAGAAGAGTTTGAAATTATAAAAACTGTACAATTTGAATGAACATCCCTACTGAGCTGAGATTCAGACTACTGAGGAGGGAAAGCTGTCGCTTGGCACAGGTATCTCTGAGGTGTGTGAAGGGGCTGGTTCTGGTAGAAAGTTGACTGAAACCAACTGTTCTGGTCACACTGACAGGAGCCGTAAGCAAAGGAATGTGTCGCTTTACTTCTCCAGCATACCATTGTCCCTTTGGAGCTCTCAACTGGCCTAACTGTAACAAGAAGCCAGCATCACAAAGAAAAATACCAGAGGACAGGTCTGAAACTGAGAGACAGCACCTAATGGAAAGCAACTACTAATTTCCAACATATATCAGATTCCAGGAATTCAAATAGAATATAAAGTAAAATGAACAATGAGAAATTGAATCATCTTGGTGTTTTGGTTGGGTTCCCTGGAAAGTTGAATCAGAGATGGCCTTTAGTGTGCAAAATGTTAAGGAACACACTTCAAATCAAAATGTGTTCAAAGGAGGAAAATAAAATAGGAGAGCGCAGAGAGAAACTGAGTTGAGACACACCCTCAGCCAATTCAGAGTGAGCTTTGGAACTAGCATGATCCTTCAGTTGTTCCAAGTCGGGCCATGATGGACACATCTTTAAACTCTCTCATCAGCCAGTCACTAGATGTGGTCTGTCTTCATAAAGGATGTTACCTTATGCAACCTGTGCAACGGAGGCAATCCCTAAGAAGGCTGAAGATTTCTGCCTGTAGGCTGCCTGCCTACAACTGACTGCACCAACAGTTGAGGCAATAGTCTGTCACTGGAAGATCTAAGTGACACCCTTAATGTCCAAAAAGTAAGAATTAATTCTTAAGATCAATTATAGTTACTCCACCTATGCAAGGAATAGGATACAAAGATTGTGATGTGGCTAAAATAGTGGCTGTGTATAAAATGGTGACAATACCAAATTCTGGGAAGGATGCAGAGAAACTGAATCACCCACACACTGTTTGTAGGAATGTAAGATGGTACAGTCACAACGGAAAGCACTTTGGAATTTCCTTATAAAGCTTAACATACAATTACCATACTATCAGCAAATACACTTGAACATTTATCTCAGAGAACTAAAAACTTATGTTCAAATAAAAACCTGTAAAAGAACCTATAGCAACTTTATTTGTGAAAGCCAAAAACTTTGCAGGTGAATGGTTAGACAAACTAGAAGATGTAAACCATGCAGTACTTGTCAGCAGTAAAAAAGAATGAACTATTACTACACATGTCCACATAGATTAATCTCCAGGGACGTAGGCTGAAAAAAAACTAAACAGCATTCTTGAAATGAAAACATTCTGGAAATGGGGGTCAGTTTAGTGTCTGCCAGTGGTTAGGGACCAAGAGCAAGGAGGTGTTGGAGGGGTGGGTATGTTTGTAAAAGGGCAACACAAACGCCATTGGTGTTATTGGGTCTGTTCAGTATCTTCACTGACAGGGGCTACATAAACCTACACTGCTGTCAAAATTGTACAGAACTTACTATACATACACATACATTTGGGAATAGGAGTAAATCTAGAGAAATTTGAATATGATTGGTAGATTACATCAATTCCAATATCCTGGTTGAGATATTAAGTTTTCACAATGTTATCATTGGGAGGACAAAATGTATGAGGGAACTCTCTGCAGTCAATATCTTAACTGTATGCTAAAAACTGTCATTTGCAGGGCACCTGGGTGGCTCAGTTGGTTAAGTGTCCGGCTTCGGCTCAGGTCATGACCTCACGGTTTGTGAGTTCGAGCCCCACGCCGGGCTCTGTGCTGACAGCTCAGAGCCTGGAACCTGCTTCAGATTCTGTGTCTTCCTCTCTCACTGCCCCTCCCCTACTCACGCTCAGTCTCTGAATAATAAATATTAAAAAAATGTTTTAAAAAAACTGTCATTTGCTTAGCATGCCATCATGCCATCTCCAAAAAAGCAAGCCTTGATTTTATGATTATGTTAGTCTTGAGTACTGTCTCACATACATCATTCATTGTATTCTTCAATTTGATCTCAAAATAAATTTTAATTATTTTCCTTTTAAAATTAATTTTCTTTGCTTTCATACTCCTTTATTCATATATTCCTTCTATATAGCACAATACAGTTTCATTCTTTTTTTAATTCAAACTTTTATTTAAATTCCAGTTAGTTAACATACAACATAATATTACTTTCAGGTGCATAATTTAATAATTCATCACTTACACACAACACTCAGTGCTCATCACAACAAGTGCCCTACTTCATTTCAACTCTTTTAAATGCATACTGTTTCCTCCTCCTACACTTGATATATTTTTTTTTAATCTTGATGATAGTAAAGACAATGTCTTACTCATTTAGCATCTGAATAAAGTCTGACATTCACTAAGTTGAACTGAACAGAATTCATTCAATTTTTCAATAATTTACGAAGCACCTACAATTGCTAATCATGTATCCATATATTATAGATATTAGAGAGACAATCAATAAAAGATAAAAAGTCCCTTCCTTCATCTAGGATTCATTCTAGTGGGAGAGACAAATAATAACGAAGGAACATCTAATAGGTCAGTTACTGAAAAGAGCTATAAGGAAACAAATAGAAATGTTAAATTGCATTTACTTCATGAATGATATTGAGTTAAATACTTTTTCTATAAAAGTCAAGTTGACATGTTCATATTTCTGGGATTGCATTCTAAATGTGTGTCTAGTATTATGCATGATAGAAATATCACAAAATTTGTGACTGTTGGGGATTTTCAAAGAGATTTCAAATGGGTATGAGAAATCAGCAATCTTACTGATAAAGCAGCATAATGCAACAGACCACCAGATCATAATGTTCTTTTTCTATTTATGGCAAGGCCTTCTGGACTTAGAATATGAAAATCATGATCAAATTATCTTCAGAGTTTTTACCTCATATTGCTATAATTATACTATGTTAGATTTGTGAGTCCCTCAGGATCAAACTAAACAAAGTCCACTCATTTGTGAGTCCCTCAGGATCAAACTAAACAAAGATGCAATTTTTAAATGGGCACATGGAAACTTCCTGTGGCTATTTCTCTGCACTGAGCCCAGACGGAGCAGACAAGAAACACCCAGTACCTCTGACAACATATTTTCCCAACTGATGCCCAAGGGCAGGCTTCTAATCAGCCTGTATCTGGGAGCTAATTGGGATCCTCCTGGGAGCCTGAAAGAACTGCTGGGCACTTCTCCTCCAAACCAACTCTGCTTCTGCCTGCAAAGCACTTGTCCACAAATCTAGTGCCCCAACTTTTAACGCTGTCCCCTGAGGGCCTACCTCCCAAATCACCAGGCTCTGACAGCCAATGGGGTTTACTGTTCATGAGTCCCTGAGGACCACATTAAACAAAGAAGTTGTCAACTTTGTCAATGATATCTGAATAAAGCTAGAAACAACTTTATATCAAATTGTTTACTTTTTACCTTTGTTTTACTTTCATGTTTTTGTTTAAGGCAGAAAAATTCATTAAAGAAGGATTTGGGGGGTAACTAACAATTATTGATAATTTGTATTTTTTAGAATATCTAAGTGCTACCAGAATGAATAGCATAGCTATTAATTTTTAAAGTGTCTGTTTTCTAGGGGCGCCTGGGTGGCTCAGTTGGTTAAGCGGCCGACTTCGGCTCAGGGCATGATCTCTCGGTTCGTGGGTTCGAGCCCCGCGTCGGGCTCTGTGCTGACAGCTCAGAGCCTGGAGCCTGTTTCAGATTCTATGTCTCCCTCTCTCTGACCCTCCCCTGTTCATGCTCTGTCTCTCCCTGTCTCAAAAATAAATAAAATATTAAAAAAAATTAAAAAAAATAAAGTGCCTGTTTTCTAATATTAAAATATATTGTGTAATAAACCAAAAACTTTGGGGATTAAAACAAGAACCATGTATAATTCCTATAAATGCACAGGTCTTGGCCCAGACTGACTTGACTGTTTCCCTGGTCTCTGTAGGAGTCAATCATATATGTAGAATGGTCTTGACTAGGAATGACTTAGCCTGTTCCACAAGTTTCTCATCCTTCAGGAAGTTTATGTGAGTTTATCCTCATGATGGAAGCAGAATTCTAGGAGAGACAAAGAATATGCAAGGCTCTTAAGGCATATTATAATCTATTCTACAGACCAAAGCAAAACCAAAGGGCGCTCAACTCCAAAGGGGAACACAGAGTCCCTCTCTTGATGGGAAAAGATGCACACTCATTTTTCAAAAGCATGAATACAGGAAAAATACGGAAAACTAGGGTGATTTTTCCCATCCAAAATGTTTGGAAAATAGGCCAAACTAACAAATATTTGGCTATCACATCAGAATCAAAATGTAAAACAATTTGGCAATATGTTTTTGTCTTTTATTAAGAAACAACTAAAATAACTATTTTTATTATTTAAATAAGATGCAGTTTAGTGGTCCCACATGGAATGAAGATTATACCTCTCTAATCAAATTTCATACCTATTAGCATATTAATACACACACCAATAATACATGTGACTATGAATTAAAATGTATTCCATGTATCTGTCTTCTCCCTAAAGTATAAAACTTAAACAATTAGAGGATATTAAAAACTGAATATAGGTGCAACATAACTGGGTTCATGAATTCCAATTCAATACTCTATCATTTTGGTTTTCATAACATCAGTGCATGACGATGCTATTTACAAAATTTGTAAAATATAATGGCTGTAATTGGCCATATATATGTATAATTCGTAAGGGCAAGTTGCAAACATTTTTGGTATATGAAGCAAATCTATTTTTCATTTGCATTTTTGCAATGACTATTCTAAAATAACTTTTATGTTTGTTTTAAAAGAATCAAATTTAGATCTGTATATCATTAACAATACTGAAGTAATTTACTTCCTTAAATATACTGTGGGTTAAGAAGACCAGTGATTTACTTATCATTACCAGTTATTTCAACAGTGTCTGAAATGCATCCAAGAACAAGCGTTAGAGTGTGAAAATAGGCCATGGTCACGCTGTTCCACAAGAAGCAATTTTAAGTAGCTAACACCAATTTTATAAAGGGTTCAATATGAAGAACAGTTTACCAGAATCAGTCCAACTAAGATACAACAGCCTTTTAGTCATTTTCCTTAGCAAATTCATTTGAGATGTAATTTATTTCATTTTGAAATGTTATATATTGAATGGCTATAATGTTACAAATTTTTAAACTAGACTTAAAATGAATCTACTTGAATAATTAAACAATAATCTTATATTTTTAGACAGCCTAATAAAAGTTTTTCACCTTTAACATAACAAAAACTTTCACTATGATCTGAAAGTCTCTTTGTAATGTAGTGTTAACAAGATCTAAAGTAATCAGGGTCTTATTTGGAGATGGTTTGGGGGACAGACTGGAAACACAGATAGGAGAGGCAAATCTCAAATAATTAAATCTGTGATATGTTAAGAATGAGCAAGAATATGAGGAAATTAAAGGTGACTGATAATACTGGTTATGGGGTAGAAATAGGGAATTAGTGACGGAGACTGGCTGGAAGGCTAGAAGACCAGACTAACCATGATGAATCATCAAAATATCTTTCCTATTTATGCTTATTTCTATACTACTAATGAAAATACGTTGCTTCTCTATGATTCAAGTTTGTTAAACTATTTTGGCCTTTTCATCTTAATCTACAGATGTGGAATCCTTACCTGTAAGACAAAGAAAGAAATTATTTTCTTAAAGATGTTTGTACAAACTGAAAACAGGGAGCATATTTTTGAAAATCAGGCTGCATACGTATTAAATTATATATGTTCAATTTTATTGGTTGTTAATTTTCTTCACTGAATTCTAAATATTCTGTAAACACAACAAAACTAGGATTTCAATACACAAAAATTTTACTTTAACCTAAAACTTGGTGTTAGATAACCAACCTTATGTAAAGTATTCTGCATATACAGTAATAGCCAGTATTTAATTGGCATTATATATAAATGAGGTCCTAGGTCATATATGAATTTTCTTGTTACAAATATTGTTAGAGGGATGGGGAAGACTACCATAGTTTATGCTAAGTCAAGTCCAGTGCTTTTAGTATTAAATGGAACTAGGGAGGAGCCTGGGTGGCTCAGTCTGTTAAGTATCCAACTCTTGATCTCAGCTCAGACCTTGATCCCAGAGCCGTGAGTTCATATTATGAATTAAAGTTACCATAGTACTGTTAACAAAGATAAAGGAGAGAGAAAACTCCATGAGACTACAGCAACCTTCATCCAGGGATAGTGAAAGTTTGTTTCCACTAAATAAAATGAAACAACAGGGTACAAAATGAAATTTATTAAAATGTTCACTGTATCTTGATTTAATTTTTTTTAATGTTTATTATTTTTGAGGGAGAGAGAGAGAGCAAGCAGAGGAGGAGCAGAGAGGGAGACACACAGAATCAGAAGCAGGCTCCAGGTGCTGAGCTGTCAGCACAGAGCCCAATGTGGGGCTCGAACCTACAGACCACGAGATCACGACCTGAGCTGAAGTTGGCCACTTACCCGACTGAGACACCCAGGCACCCCAGTGTATCTTGATTTAAACTAATTAATCAGGCACCTAGGTTGCTCAGTTGGTTAAGCGTCCCACTCTAAATCTCAGCTCAGGTCATGATCTCATAGTTTGTGAGATGGGACCCCAAAAAGGGCTCTTCGCTCTCTGCTTAGGATTCTCTTCTGTCTCTCTGCCCTTCCTCCTGTTTGTGCTCTCTCTCTTAAGATAAATAAACATTTCAATAAACAAACTGTAATTATTAAGTATTGGAATTACATAAACAATTTTTGAGCAGGAAGAAGTTTGTATTCCAACATCCTCAATGCTACTAACAAAAACCCTAAGTAACAGAGAAGAAAAATGACTTATCCACAATCACACATCTAGATTTAACTTAGAGCCAACAACAGAACTAGAGTCATCTGATTGCAGAAATCCTCTTTTGGAAGCCTTAGATTTTTGCATCATTTCTCAGCATCCACATATTTTTAACTATTAGAAACTTAACAAATGCAGCCATAATATTTATTTTGTGGGCAAATGTGAGGAGAGACAAGTAGAATTGTGTTTGGTAAAATAAACAAGTATCTAGCACTCAATAAATATTTGTCTTCTCTTAACCACTATGGAGATAATAAATAACAACTCATGAAAAGCTCAAAGTTTGAAAGGAAGGCTAATGAAATTCTCAAATTCAAGTGTGAACCCCATGATAACTAGAAGCTTACTGTGGCATCAGTTGATCAAGGAGAGTGAACCTGAAATATTATTGAAGAGAAGATGTGATTTGTTAAAATAAATGGATATGGGAGCTCCATAAGAAAGCATTAATGATACTCTGTATACTTCTAACATCTTGAGTCTACTTTTCAGCCAATCAAAGACATACTCCTGAATCACAACTAATTATGTGAGGACTAACTTAAGGAATGTGCCACAAAAGTGGTGTTCGTTTGAGCTGGGTTCAACAACCTTTCATTCCCAAACCATCACCCTATATAACCTCTATTGCAAGTGTTCCTGTGTGTCAACACTGCTCTTTTTTTTTTTTTTAATTTTTTTTTAACGTTTATTTATTTTTGAGACAGGGAGAGACAGCATGAATGGGGGAGGGTCAGAGAGAGAATCAGAATCAGAAACAGGCTCCAGGCTCTGAGCTGTCAGCACAGAGCCTGATGCGGGGCTCGAACTCACGGACCTCGAGATCGTGACCTGAGCCGAAGTCGGATGCTTAACTGACTGAGCCACCCAGGCGCCCCTCAACACTGCTCTTAAAATGAAAATCTAGGTAATCATTTACAGATAGTCTAAAAATGTCTTAATAGTTTGTACTGTGTGAGAATTCAGGGCTATGAATGAACATACATGAAAAAATAGCATGTTTTTTTATTATTTGACTTACAAAATACTTACTCAGGACACTACAATTTAAATCTCCAAAGTAAGTGCAAATATATATCTAATCCTTTTTTTCATTTAAGCTATTTGTATAGAATGAAAACATGCTGAAATAAACTAGACCTCAAAGATTATTAAAAGATTTGGCTAATTTTTTGTTAAATATTTTATTAACACTTTTTGAAGTTGATTTTAAAATTTTTTTTTTACATTTATTTATTTTTTGAGGGACATAGACAGAGCACAAGTTGGGGAGGGTCAGAGAGAGAAGGAGACACAGAATCTGTAGCAGGCTCCAGGCTCCAAGCTGTCAGTGCACAGCCCGACGTGGGGCTCGAACTCACAAACCGTGAGGTCATGACCTGAGCTGAAGTTGGACGCTTAACCGACTGAGCCACCCAGGCGTCCCTGAAGTTGATTTTTACTTATTGCTGAGTTTCCATCTGGAAACCTTTTACTTTAGCACTTAACAATATCCTGTGCTAAATTCAAATGTTGGGTTATTCTAGATTCATCCAGAAATATGTATTCCAAAGGTTTTATAAGATTTAAAGATTCTTTTAATAGCAGGATACAACGCAAAGATGCTTAAATGAAAAGCAGACCTCTGTTACTTGCAGCTTTAAGTTAAGAGAAGGTTATCAAGTAGGGCCACATAGAGGTTGCATCACAGAATAGGGTAACAGCAAGTTGGAGTTATAGGGGCAGTATATGTATGGCAAGTATAAATGAACTAGCTAAGGTTTCACAGGCTCCCTGTGGTTTGGCTAATTTTGATGATTTCCCACTCTTCAGCAGGTAGGTGTTGTTCTAGTTGTCTAGTACCTGACCTAAGGCAATTAGGGAGGTGACAGTGGCCCTGTAGTCTAACAACTGACTGATAAGGTGGTATGGGGTATGGACTTAATCAGACACGCAAAAAGGATAAGGTTTAGTCAGAGCCTCAAAACTGGGTCACGATAGTATTTAAAAAACAAAAACAAACAAAAAACTATCATACATCAAATGATTATCCATATAAAATTATAGACAACAGTCCCCGATTCTGTGTACTGGGAATAAACCACACAAACGGAAAGTGTTGAAATGAAAGTGCTTTAACAGACTATAGGATAAAACCTAAAATATGAACAAAATGCATGTTTTGATCTGAATAGAAGTTACAGAAATTACAGATCCCCTCTCCAAGTAAAAGAAATATAATCATGTAGCTACCCAAAAAGTTAGTGATGACAAGCAATAATAATCCATAATTTTCTCAAATATTATATCCTTCTCACTTTATAAAACACTGAGAAGCTAAAATATACTTTAATCTAGCTTAAATATACCATGTGTGGCCAAAGCTAAAAATCAAAACTTACTGCTAGTTCTACTTATTTTAGGCCAAGTTGACTAAGGTATATTTTACATTAAAATGCATCCATTTTATTTTTTTCATCTTTTAAAGGTTTTTTTATTATTTATTTTTTTCAATATATGAAATTTATTGTCAAATTGGTTTCCATATAACACCCAGTGCTCATCCCAAAAGGTGAATGTACATTTCAACAAACTTTGACAAATTCATGCACCTATGTAAGCACCACACATTAAAATACAGAAAGTGCCATCACCTCCAAAAGTTCCTTGAGTGCCTCCACCTCCAGTCCCAGGTAGCCAATCCCATGTTTTTTGTTTTTGTTTTTGTTTTGTTTTGTTTGACTAAAGATTAGACTTCTTTCCTAGAATTTCTTACAAATGAAATAATTCTATATATCTGTATATTCTTTTGTGTCAGAACTCTTATACTCAGTATGTTTTGACAATTATCCATATTACATTAAAAAGTAGTTAAAATGTTTTTAATAGTAAGCATATTCTATTAAATGGATATGCCTCAATTGGTTTATTCATTTAGCTATTAGTAGATATTTGATTTGTTACCAGATCTTGGCTATTATGAATAAATCTTCTACAAACATTGTGTGCAAGTCTTTGAATAAAGATAAGTTTTTCTTTTTCTTTTGTAAATACCCACTAATGAGATTGTTTGCTCAGATAGTATGTTTAATCTTATAAGAAAATGGCAAACTATTTTCCAAAATGGCTTCAACGTTTTACATTCCTACCATTAACATACTGTAGTTCCAGGTGTTGGTTGTTCCATATCATTGCTCCAAACAGATGTTCACAGTTTTGTTTTTGCTTTTGTTTTAGAATTTTAGTTATTCCAGTAGATGTGTAGAGGTAACTAATAATGTATGGCTTTGAGCATTTTATCATGTGCTTAATGGTCATTTCTATTTCTTCTGTTGTATTCCGTTCAAATATTTGTCCATTTTCTATTGGGTTGTTCCATTTTTTTCTAATTATTAAGCGTAAGAGTTTTCTATATATTCTGAATAAATATTTTTAGTAGTATGTTTTGCAAATATTTTCTCTCAGTCCATGGCTAGTTTTGAATTTTCATAACAATGTGTTTCTAAAAGCAGACTTCTAATTTGTCAATTTTCTTTTGACTTTTATAGTCTGAGTTTTTATATCCTAAGGAATCTTTGCTACTTTTCTGAGGCCAAAGAGATAGGAATCTTTTCTTCTAAAATTTAATAGGTTTACTTCTACTTTAAATTTACAATCTATTTAAATTACCTGGCTATGTTTAAACATGCTAAATTAAGTTGCTAAATGTATAAACAGATTAGAAAATTACACAGAATTTTGACAAATTTTGAAAGGTGAAACTGATTTCAAATTTCACAGTATCATTAGGATTCTTGGGATAAATATACAAAAAATATTTTAAGAATGTTCAAATCTTTACTGTTCCAATAAAACCCATTCATGTAAGGAAAATGTTACTGAGCAGAGATTGCATTATTATTTACAATTCAATAAATCCTAGCTCATAAAAAAAAGTATGTTGGAGAAATAAATACGGTAGCTAAAGCATGAATTCTATGGGGAAAAAAGGGGGGTGAGGAGTTTAAAGTTCAGGTCAGTCAAGGTGTCTACCATTAATTATATTTATAGTTTATTTTATGTGTAAATAGAAGCCAAAAAAAAAAAACCCAGAAAAATTCAAATTTTTAGATGTTACAAATTAATTTAAGCTGATACTCTTTTTTTTTTTTTCAACGTTTATTTATTTTTGGGACAGAGAGAGAGAGAGAGCATGAACGGGGGAGGGGCAGAGAGAGAGGGAGACACAGAATTGGAAACAGGCTCCAGGCTCTGAGCCATCAGCCCAGAGCCTGACGCGGGGCTCAAACTCACGGACCGCGAGATCATGACCTGGCTGAAGTCGAACGCTTAACCGACTGCACCACCCAGGCGCCCCTCTGATACTCTTTTTAATAATGATTTAAGATAAACCATTCTTGGGGTGCCTGGGTGGCTCAGTCAGTTAAGTGTCTGACTCTTGGTTTTGGCTCAGGCCATGATCTCACAGTTTGTGATTTTGAGCCCCACATAGGGCTCCATGCTGTCAGTGTGGAGCCTGCTTGGGATATTCTCTCTCTGTCTCTCTCTCAAAAAAAAATTACATATATATATATATATATATATATATATATATATATATATATATATATGTTATATATATAACACACATATATATACATATATACACACATACACACACCTACACACAAATAAACTTTTAAAAAATTTTAAAAAGGATAATCAAACCATTCTCATTTTGCTTTCAGTTCCCCTACCTGCATAATATAACTACATCAAAGAGTATCAAACTTAAAGTTTTGAACAAGTAAAAAATACCAGAAGGTTTAAAACTTCATCATTGCATTCACTAAACATATGGCATTCCTTAAATCTATCAAGCACTATTCCAGGGGCAAGGCAAACAGCAGTTAAAAGCAAACAAACAAAAAATCCAAAATTCCATTCATTGTGGAGCTCACACTCTAGATGATACGGGTCTCAAAATCTGTTCCTCAAATATGTCACAATTGATAATACTTTTTAAAAACATTACCTCCCTTCATAAATATTGCATTAAAATACACACATACACAATTTTTCAATACAGATATTTCAAAGCATTAATGCTAAAAATTGATAACAATATTTTTTAAATTATTAATTATAAATCCAAAAATTGTAATCCATTCTCCAGTGCCTAAAATAATTTAACTACAAAGTAAAAGTGCTTATATTAAGTCTGATACCTGAAAGTTAATTAGCACTTATATAATGAAAAATTAAGATACATTTTATATTTTAATAGTACTGTCAATTTGTTCAGTTAAAAATGACAGGTGCCCTCTTTTAAATATAATATGTATGATGGGATAAGATATTTAAAATTTTCTTATACTAAGTTGATCTGTATTTCTCACTGATAGGTATTTTCTCCCAGATTTTTCTATATGTATTTCTCTGTTTGCTTTTATAACATTTTTATTAACCAAGAAATTAAATATTTCACTTCAAATGTAATCCACATCAGTATAGGATGTATCCATTTCTATTTCTTTTCTAAAATTGACATATAACTTTGTGTCAGTTTAAGGTATACAATGTATTGCCATCATCGTGTTAGCTAATACCTCCATCTTTTCACATAATTATCATTTTGTGTTTGTGGTAACAAAACCTAAGATCTGGTCTCTTAGCAACTTTGAAATATGCAGTACAGCACTGTTAAGTTTAATCTCAATGCTATGCATGAGGCCTCCACAACTTACTCATTTTCTAACTCCAAGTTT